>NC_064924.1:628640341-629305841 GCF_023897955.1 Schistocerca gregaria
TATTCTCTTTTAAGAGAGCGACTGAACGCAATTCTTACTTCTTCTTCGTTCGTTCTTCCCAAATTCTCTTCATACGCTCGCTGTGCTCTCTCTTGTGTTCTTCCGACCATTTATTTCCCGTTCTTTTCTCGCTGTGTTTTTCCTTAGATGTCTGTTTCTTTACGATGTTCTGAAATGTTTTCGATTGTTTATGTTGTCTTGTATGATTTCCAGTTCCTTAATGCCCTCTTCTGTTACAGTGATCCACTTTGTTTTGCTGTTGCTCGTGTTTGCTTTGTCAAAGATTTGTCTTGTGAGCCTGTTCTTGTTACCCTGCTGGTACGTCCACGAAATTTCATCCTTCTCTTTGTAAAGGCGCCCGTCCTCGTTTCTATGTCTTTGTAGATCTCTCTTGTTGGCCTCTTCATCCCAGTTGCTTCACGAAACAACGGTCCAAATGTTTTCATCAGAATTTTTATTTCTCGTTTGTCCATTTCTCTGATTTTGGTGAGACCAAGAATCGCTGTAGTTCCTGCAGCGTAGAATGCTTGTGGTAGAACCATTGTGTTGTAATGCGTTAGTTTTGCATTGACAGAAGTTTTTATTGTAGTCATTCCAAATGAGCTTATATTCTTTCTGCAATTTGGAGTTTCTTTCTTGGTTGGCTGTGGAGTTCATCCTGATGGTTGAATTATCTAGATATCTGAAGTGCGCAACTCGTGCCACTTCCCCTGTACTGAGTTCTAATGGGGAGATTATCTGCAGCCTTCTTTTCCATGTACCGAGTGTTCTCGTAGGAGACTCGTAGGCCAGTTATCTGTGAGATTTCGTGAAGCTTCTCCAGTGCAAATTGGGCTTCTTCTCTGTTGTTGGTTAGAGTAGCAAGATTCTCTGTTGTTTCTTTAATCCCGAGTTGAATTCCCTTTATTTCCTATTCCATGTCCTCACAATTTATTGCATGGCCGTGTTAAACAGAAGGGGGGAGACAGAGAAGTTGCTGTCCATGCATCAGCACGACTTTCGGAAGCATCGCCCCTGCGAAACGCAACTCGCTCTTTTTTCACATATCTTGCGAACCATGGATGAAGGGCATCAGACGGATGCGATATTCCTTGACTTCCGGAAAACGTTTGACTCGGTGCCCCACTGCAGACTCCTAACTAAGGTACGAGCATATGGGTTGGTTCCCAAGTATGTGAGTGGCTCGAAGACTTCTTAAGTAATAGAACCCAGTCCTCGATGGTGAGTGTTCATCGGAGGTGAGGGTATCATCTGGAGTGCCCCAGGGAAGTGTGGTAGGTCCGCTGTTGTTTTCTATCTACATAAACGATCTTTTGGATAGGGTGGATAGCAATGTGCGGCTCTTTGCCGATGATGCTGTGGTGTACGGGAAGGTGTCGTCGTTGAGTGACTGTAGGAGGATACGAGATGACTTGGACAGGATTTGTGATTGGTGTAAAGATTGGCGGCTAACTCTAAATATAGATAAATGTAAATTAACGCAGATGAATAGGAAAAAGAATCCGGTACTGTATGAATACTCCATTAGTAGTGTAGCGCTTGACACATTCACGTCGATTAAATATTTGGGCGTAACATTGCAGAGCGATATGAAGTGGGACAAGCATGTAATGGCAGTTGTGGGGAAGGCGAATAGTCGTCTTCGGTTCATTGGTAGAATTTTGGGAAGATGTGGTTCATCTGTAAAGGAGACCGCTTATAAAACACTAATACGACCTATTCTTGAGTACTGCTCGAGCGTTTGGGGTCCCTATCAGATCGGATTGAGGGAGGACATAGAAGCAATTCAGAGGCGGGCTGCTAGATTTGTTACTGGTAGGTTTGATCATCATGCAAGTGTTACGGAAATGCTTCAGGAACTCTGGTGGGAGTCTCTGGAGGAAAGGAGGCTTTCTTTTCGTGAATAGCTGCTGAGGAAATTTAGAGTAACAGCATTTCAGGCTGACTGCAGTACAATTTTACTGCTGCTAACTTGTATTTCGCGGAAAGACCACAAACATAAGAGAAGAGAGATTAGGGCTCGTACAGAGGCATATAGGCAGTCATTTTTCCCTCGTTCTGTTTGGGGGTGGAAAAGTGAGAGAAGATGCTAGTTGTGGTACGAGGTACCCTCCGCCACGCACCGTATGGTGGATTGCGGAGTATGTATGTAGATGTAGATATACATATAGTTTTGATCGTCGAGCTACGTCAGCATGATCGCAAAGCAGGCCGCGCGAACGTTGGACGCCAGCAGTGAGTAATGAAGGATTTTGTCGCTACGGGGCTCCGCGACTTTGTGGCAGCGCTGGCTCGGAGCCGCAGTCGCGGCAGTGTTTGTACATCGATCTGGAGCCGGATGAGAGCGGTCGGCGGGTGGCTGGGAGTCAGGGGAGGGGGGAGGGGGTGCAGCCCGGGGGGTGGCCGGTGGGAGGGGTGCAGGTGGCCCGCGGGCCGCGGGTCGCCCCCAGCTGCTGCCGGCGCAGCTGCCGCCCGGCCCAGGAGCTGCGCGGCGGGCCTCAGCTGCCCCGCAGGGTGTGAAAAAACATGGCTACCCTCAACGGCGCTGCGCTGGCGCTCGTGTCGGAAGAGTACGGGGGATTTCAGGCAGAAACGGGCGTACGTTACAGAGGTGACGGTGTCGAGCACTCTGGACGGGAAAAGTTGTTTGTATGAGAAAGTAGCTCCTCGCTGGGACATTCGTGGGCAAAAGTTTCTCATATATGCTGGAATCAGTAAGATCCCTTGTACAGCGACAGTTGGATTTTCAGAAAGGAAGCAAGTAATCAGCCCTGAACAATCTGAATTTTATTGCAGGCCGATTTTAACTACAGAATACTTATCATCATTGTTAAAACAGTACAAAGGACAAAAAATCAGTAAATGTAATATCCTGCCCACTCGTCTAATATAGGGTGCCTAGGGAGCTGTTTTCTCGGATCGCTAGACAACAATTCAAGCAAATCCTATTATATTACAGTAAATTAAATTGACAATACTTAACTTTGCGTATTAACAAAGAGGTGGCGCAAGCAAATAGCGAAATGCAAATAATCAATGTCCTTCGATATACTGGGTGGTCCATTGATAGTGACCGGGCCAAATATCTCACGAAATAAGCATCAAACGAAAAAACTAGAAAGAACGAAAATCGTCTAGCTTGAAGCGGGAAACCAGATGGCGCTATGGTTGACCCGCTAGATGACGCTGCCATAGCTCAAACGGGTATCAACTCGTTTTTTTAAAAATAGGAACCCTATTTTTATTACGTTTCGTGTAGTGCCTAAAGAAATATGAATGTTTTAGTTGGACCACTTTTTTCGCTTTGTGATAGATGCTGTTGTAATAGTCACAAACGTATATGTACGTGGTATCACGTAACATTCCGCCAGTGCTGACGGTATTTGCTACGTAACACATTATCCGTGTTAAAATGGACGGTTTACCAATTGCGGAAAAGGTCGATACCGCTTTGATGTATGGCTATTGTGATCAGAATGCCCAACGGACGTGTGGTATGTATGCTGCTCGGTATCCTGTACGTCATCATACAAGTGTCCGGGCCGTTCGCCGGATAGTTACGTTATTTAAGGAAACAGGAAGTGTTGAGCAACTTGTGAAACGTCAACCACGGTCTGCAACAAATGATGATGCCCAACTAGGTGTTTTAGCTGCTGTCGCGGCTAATCTGCACATCAGTAGCAGACAAATTGCGCGAGAATCGGGAATCTCAAAAACGTCGGTGTTGAGAATGCTACATCAACATCGATTGCACCCGTACCATATTTCTATGCACCGGGAATTGCATGGCGACGACTTTGAACGTCGTGTACAGTTCTGCCAGATTTTTTGCATGATTTCTAATTAGCGACGAAGCGTCATTCACCGACAGCAGTAACGTAAACCGGCATATTATGCACTATTGGGCAAACGGAAAATCCACGAGGGCTGCGACAAGTGGATCATCAGCGACCTTGGTGGGTTAATGTATGGTGCGGCATTATGGGAGAAAGGATAATTGGCCTCCATTTTATCGATGGCAATCTAAATGGTGCAATGTATGCTGATTTCCTACGTAATGTTCTACCGAGGTTACTACAAGATGTTTCACTGCATGAGAGAATGGCGATGTACTTCCAACATGATGGATGTCCGGCACATAGCTCGCGTGCCATGAAGCGGTATTGAATGACATATTTCATGACAGGTGGATTGGTCGTCGAAGCACATGGCCCGCACGTTCACCGGATCTGACGCCCCCGGATTTCTTTCTGTGGGGAAAGTTGAAGGATATTTGCTATCGTGATCCACCGAAAACGCCTGACAACATGCGTCAGCGCATTTTCAATGCATGCGCGAACATTACGGAAGGCGAATGTCGTTACACGTATTGCCAAATGCATTGAGGTTGACGGACATCATTTTGAGCATTTATTGCCTTAATGTGGTATTTACAGGTAATCACACTGTAACAGCATGTATTCTCAGATATGATAAGTTCACAAAGGTAAATGTATCACACTGGAACAACCGAAATAAAATGTTCAAACGTACCTACGTTCTGTATTTGAATTTAAAAAACCGACCTGTTGGCAACTGTTCGTCTAAAATTGTGAGCCGTATGTTTGTGACTGTTATAGCGCCATCTATCACAAAGCGATAAAGTGGCCCAACTAAAACATTCATAATCAAAATATCCACGGTTGCACTGCCGGTCTACAGTGTCCGACGGGCACAATATTTCGGCGATCATACATGTCGCCATCATCAGGTGAACTGACGGACTGAGCTCCTGTGAACATGCCGGCACATTCATATTTCTTTACGTACTACACGAATGTCATAAAAAATGGGGGTTACTATTTAAAAAATTCAGTTGATATCCGTTTTACCTATGGCAGCGCAATCTAGCGGGCCACCAGAGCGCCATCTGGTTCCCCCCTTCAAGCTAGACAAGTTTCGTTCTTTGTAGTTTTTTCGTTTGACGCTTATTTCGTGAGATATTTGGCCCGGTCACGATCAATGTACCATCCTGTATACAAGTTCAATGCAAGCAAAACACATTTCATTAAGTTACTGCTACACCCTTTGTATGATCGCTCGTCTTCCACTCTGCGACTAGGTGCAGCGGCGCTTAATATTCTCTTGGCCTCGGTGCCGCTGCTGCCGTGACGTCGTCCTAGACACCGTACTACTTGCTGATGTCGCCTTCCGTTATTCATCGTCGCGCTGGAACAATAACAATGCTTACAAACAGTGTCACACAGCCATACAGTGTCTAAATGGCCAGACTATTCATGGCTGATCGCTTTCTGTAAGAGTTCTGTTATCTAGTGACGTCAGATTATTTTGCATATTTTAGTTTCACCGACTTCCTCTACCGTCCACATCATGAGATTATTGTATTACCAGCACCCATTTTACTACCTGAAACGTGTTATAGAGACTTTACAGTTACGAAACTACCGAGATCATATGAATATTATTCACACTAATATGTATTTCACCTGCGAGATGGACAGAGAAGAAAAATCATAATTTATATACGTTTTATGGAACGAAAATAAGATATTCTGCTCGGTCACTTTGTTCTATCGCAGACTAACTTGCACCACCATGTGTAACGGCTTCGTCAGCAAACCCAAAAGAGAGTAATTTTAATAAGGCTAAAACTTAGAGGTAAGACTGCGAAAAAGACTCCCGGATTCCTAGATCAGGTATTGAAAAAGGCGTTCCGGAAGAAAGGCTATAGCGAACGAGATATTAAGGAAGGCATTTCTAAGAAACGGAAACGTGGAGATAATAACCGAGGGTCATCATCTTACAGCTCTCTTTCCTTTCTTCGGGGCTACATAAAATAAAATACACGTAATTTTAAAATGACGTCAGCCACAACTAAAATTCTGCCTTTTGAAAAAAAGGTCTTCCGCTTAGGCGATATGCACATTGGAGGAATAACATATTTCCTGTTCGGAATAACCAATTTTTTTTGTTGAATTTAAAAACAGTTTTCGAAATAAGTGATCACAGTCACACAAGGACGCCGAGGATAGCGTACTGACATCACCTGTTTAATCATTTTTGCATACAGCAAAAGTAGTTATAGCTAAGTTCTATTTTCAAGGCGAAAGCAATAAAAATTAGTAACTTGCTGTAAAGCGGCAGTTCGGACCAAGTCATTTTAACTTGGACAGCCGCTTTACAGCTAGTTACTTATTTTTATTGCTTCGTCTTTGAGCAATAGAACTTAACTATGACTGTTTTTGCTGTATGCTACAGTACCTTGACAGATAATGTAAATATACTATTCTTAGCGGCCTTAAGTGAGTCTGATCACTTTTCATAATGTGTTTACATTTTTTTCTTTTAAAAAGATCGTTATTTCGAAGACTAAATATGTTATTTCTTCAGTGTACAGAGCACCTGATAATGCATTTTGAGAATACGAAACTGGTCGTGGCGTCCCAATAAAGGACTCCAATTGTCTGAGTGGACGTCTGTTTATTCAACAAGCAAATAAAATAAGAGCCTGGGCAAACAACATATTCGATCAGTTTTTCAACCACTCAAGAAAAATGGAGGGAGGCTACGACCAATAGAAGAAATCCTTGGTCAGAGTGTTCCCAGAATTTGTTAAATTTCTTGTGAATGCGGTAGCAGTATCAACCGTCAGTCTCCATCCACCTTTTCAGAACGGGTGGTAACGCCACTTTCAATATCAAGAATTTGACAGATCTGCTGTTAGCGAAAGTAGCTCCACAAACAACGATTATATTCCATGGAGGGAAAATCTTACCACATGCGCGTACTTACAGGGATTCTGTCATCAAAGAAGCCGCTCGTATCAGAATGTGCAACAAGAACCTTAACCGGGACAGTAACGGTGCACTTACTAGTGTGTGGAAACGCACTCGATGTTGAAATACTACGGAGAAACAAGCTGCGTTACCTAACGTCTAACGGAATCAGCATCGCTACTAATGTTGTCCCATCAAGAACATCGACATAATCTCTGGTGGCATAAGGAAGTTCGGTGACTTTGTGACGTCATTCCGACCTACATATGAAAGTATCAGACGCTCTATTAGTACAAAAGTTAATTTCTGAGGATGGCGGCAAACAAATCTGACGCGGAAAGAAAACCTATTTGAAACTAATTGCAAAGTAGCAAAAATAAAAAGCTTTAGCAACTTGTCACCTTTTTTTTGACAACAAAATGTGTTTTACGAAAGGTTTGTAGCACGATCTTCACGATTTTTAAAAACCGAGAAACATTTATCCAAAAGTAGTTTTTGTTGAAGTCTTCAGGTGGAAGGTTAGTCTGACCAGTTCTTCGCAGTCTTTGGACGGTTTTCTATATTTATCTTGTTTCTACGGTTTATCGTGCGCTCTTAACATTCGTATTAAGCTACACTCCTGACAAGCACTTCCAGAAAAGATTTTCATAACAGTTAATTTTAACATTAACCGAATTTTCCGTGGGTGCTTGGCAGAACATGAAAAAGAATATGTTCTTCTTTTTATTATTAGTTAATTTTGTATTCAAAATTCACGTGGTTCACTTTTGCAGATAAGGTTTCTTTCAACTGCCTTTCGTAACTTCTTCACTTCTATCGTCGTCATTGCTTTGCTGTCCAGACAGGAACGCTAGTCTGTAACTTCCAGCACCATCTGACTTATTTAGACTACTCTTCATTTCCCTTCTTTTACTTTTATTAATACCCGTTTTATAACCTCTTTTCAGGGCACCACCTAATTCGTTCAAGTAATCTTCCAAGAAAACACACAATACCTAATATTTGTATTCTCAGTTGTTTTTGAGACGCACTCATTTAACTCTCAGTGTATGCTATCCTTGCAGGTGATCGTAAATTAGTGGATCACTTTTTACCTGTGAACGATGCTCTTTAACCAAGACAGACTTTTCGTGGGTGGTACAATTGCCTGTGAGCAAATTCTATCCTCTAAATCTGCAGCAGTGCCCAGTTAGCTCTCGGAAAAAAAGCCCCGTACGAAGACTAACTGCATAGAGTAATACAGACTTGTGCCCATCACGAAACGTTGAAGTGTGTTGTCTTTTGACGAAAGGATTATTGAGGCACAATTACAGCCAGTGATGCGGACGACAAACTATAAATATACTTCTAAATATGCTTCCGGTCGCAAGGCCTCTACCTCGTAAAAACGGTGAGAGAAAAATGAGGTCCAGATGGATGTGTGCAATCATTAAAGGAGGAAGATTACGGTTTAACATCCCGCCGACGGAGAAGTTAATAGAGGCATAGCACAAGCTCTAAAGCTCAAGTTGGGGGAGAACAGGGAAGGCGTTAGCAGTGTATTTTTCTAACAAAACATCTTGTCATTTGCCTTAAGGGGTTTAGGCTTCCACGAGTAATCTAATGCCCTCTGTTAGCGTCTTATGCTTCGCTCGGTACAACAGTCATTTTTCCCATGCTCCACCGCTGACTACAGTGGGAAGAAACTTCAGCACACTATGTGATCAAAAGTATCTGGACACCTATCAGTGGACGTTAATGTGGTCTGTGTCTACCCTTCGCCCATGGCGTGAACTCTATAGAGGACATTTTCAATTAGGTATCCGAATGTCTGTGGAGCAGCCCGCCGTGAGGGATTAGCCGAGCGGTCTCAGGCGTTGCAGTCATGGACTGTGCGGCTGGTCCCGGCGGAGGTTCGAGTCCTCCCTCGGTCATGGGTGTGTGTGTTTGTCCTTAGGATAATTTAGGTTAAGTAGTGTGTAAGCTTAGGAACTGATGACCTTAGCAGTTAAGTCCCATAAGATTCACACACATTTGAACATTTTTGGGGCAGCCCATTCTTTCTTAAGAGCTGAAACGAGGGAAGATAATGAAGTCCTAACTCAGCCAAAAGGTGTCCACTGAGTGCAGGTGGCGACTCTGGGCAGGGGAATCCATTTCAGGAACGTTATTGTCCGCAACCCGTTGTCTCACAGATGCTTCTTTATGACAGACTGAATAATAATGTAAATACAAACAATCATCGTTCCCGAAATGTTCCTCTCAAATACGCTGCACACAGTGCTGTAAAATGGTTCATATCTTCCAGCGTATAGCGGTTTCTTAATGTTCTGCAGGCATTCGCCGAATATAGCGTCCCCAGTGAAATAATAAGAAAAGACTTTTAAAAAAGTATTTATAAAGCAGAGACATTTAAATATTGAATAATATATATTTTTTCATGTCTCCGTATTATAATATTTTCTCTGTGTAAGTTTCGAGAGCAAAGAAATATAACAAAATGATCTAAAGAGACGACAAGATACGCTCTTTTGTTAATTTTTTAGTCGTCTTCACTTCTTCTCTTGTCTTGGTTGCGCGTAGACGGACATCTTGCGAGTGCTGGCAAATGTAAGCATATTTGTACTAATTAAGTAGATAATATATTGATTTAATATTATTGTTCACTTTGAATTTGTAAGAGGTGAGCCCGATTTCATGTTCGCCTTCCTTGAATTAACCTGCATTCGAGTAATTTACAGTGCAACAATCGCAGTGGCTGATGCAGCCAACGAAGCCATTACGTGCCGGTATTAACTTATAAAAATTAGCGGAAGCGAAAAACTTCCCCGCTATTAACATAATACACATTTTCTCCACAGCCGCCTGACGTTGCAGAAAATTCGTAGCTTCAAGATGCTTATTTTCAGTACCACAGCCGAGAGCCAGAGCTCTCCGACTAAAATGCAGTGCTTAACGGAGGTAAGAAAAAAATACTCTCGCTCGTGTGTGGGCAGCAATTGTAATTAATAACTAACGATATTTTGCTTTAAAGTGAGCTGACTAGCCGAGGAAATTAATATGAAAAGTTTATTCCATTTTTCAACTTATATACTCATGTTTTAAGATTCAGCGAGTCTAATTCCACTGAAGATTAATATTGTTAAAAAAGAGAACTTCACAAAAACATTTAATTGTAAATCAAAATTGAATGAAATATCATTTTGATTACGGCCCACGGCGTAAGTCGGCAACAATCAACATTACTAATCAATTTCTGTAGTACATAATAAATTAAATTACGACGGCCGACGGACGCGAGAGAGTCCATTTCAGGAATGTTATTGTCCGCAACCCCTTGCCTCACAGATGCTGCTTCATGACAGGGTGAATACTAATGTACATACAAACGATCAATCGTTTCCGAAATGTTCCTCTCCAGTACGCTGCACACAGTGTTGTAAAATGGTTCATATTCTCCAGCGTATAGCGGTTTCTTAACGTTCTGCAGGCATTCACCGAACCCAAACGCTTCTATCTTACTGCCGCAGTGTGTAGCGTGGTCCATCACTCAGAATGACTTGTTTGCAGTCATCCACTGTCCAAAGGCATCGCTCCTTCGCCACCTCAAGCGTCGCTTAGCATTGACAAGAAATGTGTGGCTTATAAGAAGTTCCTCGAACATCGTATTCATTCTTTTTAGCTCCCTATGCGCAGTCATTGTTTTAGCTGCACAGCCGGTAGCCCTTCGAAACTCGAGAGCGATTGTTTCGTCAATCCCGTGCGTTTTCTTCCGACCACCCTCAGCGATCCTCGACGATCTATGTCCGAGAGTTTGAAGTTCACAATCACATCACCAACAGTCTACTTGGGCAACAGTAGAAGGGCTGAAATGCCAGTGATTGATTCGTTACTCAGGTGACATCCAACGGCTAGTCCACCCGCGTTCGGAGCCTCTGAGCTCTCGTGACTGTCCCAGTCTGCTGTTTCTGCTTCTCTACTGGCAACACATTACTCCCCACCTTCTTTTGTACTGTCGGGTCCATCAGTCGTGACATCTGGTGATGAACTCCGCATTGCATAGGGGTGCCGTATAATTTTGATCAGATAGTGTGTATGGTTAAATGATGATGGCGTCCTCCTGGGTAAAATATTCCCGACGTAACGTAGTCCCCCATCCGGATCTCAGGGCGGGGTCAACTCAGGAGGACGTCGTTATCAGGAGAAACAACACGGGCGTTCTACGGATCAGAGTGTGGAATGTCAGATCCCTAAACCGGGCAGTCAGATTAGTAAATTTAAAAAGGGAAACGGATACGTTAAAATTAGACCCATCCTCCCACCCCTAATTTCTATAAGTCCCTCCAGATCCTCGAGCACCTTGCACTCTGTCTTGCCTTCCGCATACGCCTCCCGTCCATCACGCGGATCCTCTACGACCTGATTCCTTTCCCCCCATCTGCTCCTATTCCTCGAACATATCCGAATACTCTACACCTGCCACAGCCTTGATCCCCCTTAACCCCTGGTTGCTCCTCTCCTCTCCAACCTCCTCCCTCTGCCGCGCCCTACCCTCCATCTCTACACCCTTCTTTCCCAAGGTGGCTTCCATCACCCCCCCCCCCCCTCCCAGATGACGTCCTGTTCCCTCCATTTATCCCTCCTATCAACTCTGATACTCACCTCCCCCTCCTTTTCTCTGTCCTTTACCCAGGCTCCCTCTTGCCTCCCCTCTCCACCCCGAGTTCTTTTGTGTTTCCTTCCTCTGCCTTTCCCCATTCCCTCTCTCACCTGCCCTGCTCCCCCCTTCTGAGTCCTCTCCCTTCATCAGTCCCCGCCCTTTTGGTTTTCCTCTCCTCTCCCTTTTTTTCCCCTCTCATCTGTCCGGGACCCCCCCTCCCCCCATCTGCCCTTGCCTGTGGTGTGTCATCTTCGTGCCGACTCTTTAGTGCAGTGTTTCCAGTGGTTGTTAAGTGTTGTGCGTCTTTTCCGGAGTGTTGCGAATGGACATCATACTGTCGCTGGGTGTGATTTTTATATCTCTTGCGAACAGAAACCAGACTGTCGCCGTGTTTTTCTAATTGTCTGTCTACTATTTTCCCTGTCTGATTCCTGTGTATTTTATTATCATCGCCCACCATTTGTTTTATGTTTTAACTTTCGATAATTTTCCGCCATTTTACAATTTACGTCACCGATTTATCGCGTGCTTTTATTGTTTCTTATCTTCTTATGTTTTAAAAATTCTTTATGCTAAAGAGCAGAGTACTAAGCTGCTGCCTTCGGGGGGAATCGAAATCCAATAAAGGAAAAAAAAAAGTTAAAGTTAGGTATAGTGGGAATTAGTGAAGTTAGGTGGCAGGAGGAATAGGACTTCTGGTCAGGTTAATATGGGGCTATAAATACAAAATCAAATAGGGGTAATGCAGTAGTAGGATTAATAATGAATAAAAGAACTAGGAATGCCGTTAAGCTGCTACGAACAGCATAGTGAACGCATTATTGTAGCCAAGACAGACAGGAAGCCCACGCCTACCACAGTAGTACAAGTTTATAAGCCAACTAGCTCTGCAGATGGAGAAGAGATTGAAGAAATGCATGATGAGGTAAAAGAAATTAATCAAATAGCTAACGGAGACAACAATTTAATGGTCGTGGGGGACTGGGATTCGATAGTAAGAAAAGGAAGAGAAGGAAAAGTAATAGGTGAATATGGACTGGGGGTAAGGAATGAAAGAGAATTTTAGTAGAATTTTGCACAAGACATAACTTAATCATCGCTCACACTTAGTTTAAGAATCATGAAAGAATGTTGTATACGTGGAAGAGACATGGAGACACCGGAATGGTTCAGATTGATTACATAATGGCAAACAGAGATTTAGGCACGAGGTTTTAAATTGTAAGACATTTCCAGGGGCAGATCTGGACTCTGACCACAACATATTGGTTATGAACTGTATATTAAAACTGAATAACCTGCAAAAATGTGGGAATTTAAGAAGATGAGAGCTGGATAAACTGGAAGAACTATAGGTTGCAGAGGGTTTCAGTGGAAACATTAGGGAACGAAGGAATGCAAATGTCTCAAAAATGAGATTCAGAGGAAATGCAAAACGTTAAAGCAGGAATAGGAAGAAGACAAATGTAAGGATCTAGAAGCATGTGTCACTAGGGTAAGATAGATGCCGCCTACAGTAAAATTAAAGAGACCTTTGGAGCAAAGAGAACTACCTGTATGAATATCAGGAGCTCGTTGATAAACCAGTCTTAAGCAAAGAAAGGAAAGCAGGTGGAAGGAGTATATAGAGGAACTACACAATGGCTAAGTACTTGAGGGCAATATTATCGAAATGGAGGAGGACGTAGATGAAGATTAGACGGGAGATATGATATTGCGTGAAGAATTTGACAGAGCGCTGAAAGACCTATGTAGAAACAAGGCACCACATTCCGTTAGAATTACTGATAGCTTTGGGAAAGCAAGCCATGACCAAACTCTTCCATCTGGTGGGCAAGATGTATGAGACAGGCGAAATACTCTCGGACTTCAAGAAGGATATAATAATTCCAATTCCAAAGACAGCAGGTGCTGACAAGTGTGAAAATTACCGAGCTACCAGTTAAATAAGTCAGGTCACAAAATACTAATACGAATTCTTTAGAGCCGAATGGAAAAACTGATAGAAGCCGACCTCAGGGAAGATCAGTTTGGATTCCGTAGAAATGTAGGCACACGAGAGGCAATACCACTCAACAACTTCTCATTGAAGATAGGTTAAGGAAAGGCAGACCTAGGTTTATAGCATTTGTAGACTTAGAGAAAGCTTTTGACAATGTTGAGTAGAATATTTATTTATTTATTTAACCTGGCAAGATTAGGGCCATCAGGCCCTATCTTACATCTAACCAGACATTCTACTTATTTTACATTCATATGTTTTTAGTAGGCATGTTAAACTACATCTAGTACAAAAAGTGAAATAAACAATGTGAAAGGTACACTTGGAAAAATACATTATTGAAGAGAAAGATTTTAGATAGGAGTGCTGGCAGCAGGGAGTATGAGGGAGACTCATGGTGAAGGGAGGAGAAGAATAGAGAGACATGATGAAACATAATTAAGGAAATATAAAGGAAAAGAAGATTGCGTGGCTAACAGAGATAGATGAAGAGGAAGGCATCTCAGGAGCAAGATAGGAGACGCTAGCTTTGCTATTTGACAGATGAGAGGATTGGCCTTTTATATTAATTTTGTGGTGAAATTTATTAGGATGATAGTAGGAAATGCTTCAACATCTTCTTAAAAGCAGAAGGAGATTGGATTTTCCTCAAGGTAAGGGGCAATTTGTTCCAGAGGCGGACAGCGGCAACTGAGAAGGAGTTTGTAAAAGTTTTTGTTTTGAGAGTGACCTCGTGTTTCGATTATGATGGCATGACAGGTTTTTAATCTCTGAAGCAAGGTACTGGGGTGCTTGCGTGACGAGGAGTCGGTGAAGTAGACATAGAGTGTGGTAGTCACGCATTTTGTCCGGCTGCAGCCACCCTAGCTCGGAGTATGAAGCACTAACATGGTCATATCGGCGAATGTTGCAGGTGTAACGTACACAGGCATTCATGGTTAGCTCTAGCCGTCTTTTGTTTTCACTACTCATGCCTTGTTGAATCACATCACAATAGTGGAGGTTCGGTAGAACGAGTGCTTGCACTAGCTGACGTTTCAAGTCCTTTGGAAATACGTTCCGAAACTTTTTGAGAGCATAGAGACAAGCAGTCGTCTTTCGGCACACTGCGACTGTATTCTCCGCCCAGTTGAGATGCTCATCCAAAGTTACACCCAAGTTCTTCACTGTTTTCTGATATGGTATTGGAGTACCGTCGAGCAGAATAGGAGGTAGCCGTTCGCGGAAATCTGAACTTATTAATTTCTGATGGGCTATTAAGATTACTTGCGTCTTTTTTGCATTTAGTTTAAGCCCCAGGTTTTTCGCCCATGTCACTACTGAAGACAGATGATCATTCATCAGAGCGATTGCAGTGTTTACATCTTCAGGTCTGACGCTGGAGGTCGTCGGCATAGAAATGATATTTACTGGAGGACAGAACCGACGAAATATCGTTGACATACAAAGAAAACAAGAGTGGTCCTAAGACTGATCCTTGTGGCACTCCCGAAGAAACCTGTTTCCAGGAAGATTTTTCATTTACCCAGACAACACATTGCTGTCTGTCTTTTAAGTAGCTTTCAAACCATTTCATTGCACTATCAGAGAAATTAAGCTGTTGCATTTTTCTGAGCAATATGTCAAAGTTAACAGTGTCAAAAGCTTTGCTGAAGTCCAGTAGCGTCAATATTGTTGCCTTTCGATTGTCGATGGCATATTTCAGATCATCAGTTACTTTAATTAGAGCTTTGTTTGGGCTGTGATGTTTACGGAAACCGGATTGAAATTTGTCATATAGACTGAATTAATGCAAGTGTTTCAAATTTAGAGGGTGGCAGGGGTAAATTACAGGGAACGAAACACTTCATAATTTGTACAGAAACCAGAAGGCAGTTCTAAGAGTCAAGGGGCACGAAAGGAAAGCAATGACTGAGAAGGGACTGACACACGTTTGTAGCCTATCCTCGGTATTATTCAATCTGTGCATCGAACAGTCAGTAAAGGAAACCAAGGAAAAATGTGGAGTAGGAATTAAAATAGAGGGAGAAGAAATAAAAATTTTGAGTTTTGCCGATGACAGTATAATTCTGTCAGAGTCAGCAAAGGACTTGGAAGAACAGTTAAACGGAATGCACAGTGTCTTGAAAGAAGGATATAAAATGAACATCAACAAAGGCAAAACGAGGATAATGGAACGTAGTCGAATGGAATCAGGCGATGCTGAGGGAATTAGATTATTAAATGAGACACTTAAAGTAGTAAGTGAATTTTGCTATTTGGGGAGAAAAGTAACTGATGATGGTCGAAACAGCGAGGATATAAAATGAAGACTGGCAATGGCAAGGAAAGCGTTTCTGAAGAAGAGATACTTGTTAACATCGAGTATAGATTTAAGTGTCTGGAAGGTTTTTCTGAAAGTATCTGTATGGAGTGTAGCCATGTATGTATGTGAAACATGGACGATAAACAGTTTGGACATGAAGAGAACAGAAGGTTTTGAATGGTGATGCTACGGAAGAATGCTGAATATTAGATGCGTAGACCAAGTAACTAATGAGGAGGTAATGCACAGAATTGGGGATAAGAGGAATTTGTGGCACAACTTGACTAGAAGAAGGGATCGGTTAGTATGACACGTTCTGAGGCATCAAGGGATCACCAGTTTATACTGGAGGGAAGCGTACATGGTAAAAGTCGTAGAGGGAGACCAAGAGATGAATACACTAAGCAGATTCAGAAGGATGTAGGTTGCAGCAGTGACTCCGAGATGAAGAGGCTTGCACAGGATAGAGTAGTATGGAGAGCTGCATGAAACCAGTCTTTGGACTGAAGACCACATCAACAACAGTGCGTATTATGATATAATAAAAAGAGTATCATCTGCCATTCATTTCAAAGTGATTCGCAGAGTAGAGACATAGATGTAGAACCCCATCAATTACAAGTTCTGATGGATAAGTGGAGGCGATGTGTGCACTCGTATGGCCAGTAGGGCAAACTCCTCAAATTCCTAGCAGTACAGCACTTGCAACCTAAAATCGCAGCAAAAGGAGACCCCAAGAAATTTCCATTCTATCAGAACGTAATTTAGATGGCACCCGAAACAATTTCTGTACTAGCTTCGGGTTATTAGGTTTTTGCTTTAGCTGTGAGGGAGCCAGTCTTCAATTACAACCGGAATTCTTTAGCAAATATTATCGACAGGGTTGTCCCATTTGCAGGTATGCAGCATTAGGCACACGGATGTGGCAGCTAGATGTTACCTATGACGCGAGTGTAGACGCGATACTTGGGCAGTTTGTTACATGGCAGTTTCAACATGGCAGCACATCGCGGGGTAAACGATCCTGAATGTTCAGTGATAATCGGTGCAGACCTCATCGGTCACAGCATACTAGGGATGACCCACATAATTCGATTGACGAGGTCAATAGTACAGTAACATAGAGACAGTTTTTCCACTTGTGCGAATTGCCACACAGGTCGGTCACAAGTGTTTGACAAACGGACGTCACGTCGCTTCTGCTTCTGCTTCTGCTGAGCGTTACAGGGTGATCGACAATCTGCAGCTATGAGAGGCCGCTTCCAGTTAATCCTTGGTAGGTCAGCGGAGGCATGAGGTACCACATGGCTACCTGCAGCTCACTCATTTCCAATAAGTTATAGGCTGATGATTTGTAGCTGTGGAGCCGTCCCAGACGTGTTGGACAGGGTTCAGATCACGCTGGTTTGATGGCCGAGATGTCGTGAGTTGCTCCTCAAACTACTGTAGCCCTATCCTGCTGGAAGATACCATCACTGTCAGGGAAGACATCAAGACATCAAGCATGAAGGTATTCAGGTGGTCTACAGTATTGTTGATGTAGTAGACATCTGTAACGGTGCCTTCGATTACCATGGAAGGCCAGGTGAATGTACACACCTAGGATAACACCGACCCCTCTGGGCTGCGTCTGTGGCGTGGGGCATCCTTGGAGCAGGCGTCCAGCTGGCTGACGACGTATCTAGACACGACCATCGATGTGTTGCAACAAGAACGTGATAATTCTACCAGGTGACACGGTTCTATTGATTCACGGTTCAGTCTGATGATCCCGTGCTCACTGCATTCGTAATTGATGATGTCGTTGGGTCCACACAGGAACACATACGAGTCGTCTGCTGTGGAACCCCACGTAAACGACGTGCGCTGAAGCGTGTGCTCCGGAACACTTGTGCTTCCAGCTGCATTATACTCTGTCGACAGATCTGTCACAGGTCGAAGAATATGACATACAACACTCTGTCACCTACTCGTTCACGGATGCTGACGACAGTAGCGCGCGAGTATCTTCGCCATTTCCGAGATGCTTGTTACAAGGCATCGGGCTACACTTCGTCAGAATCACTTATGCCAGTGGATGCTACCATTTGAAGTCCGTATCGTCGCTAGAATGGTTACCCATTCGCCTCGGCCCTACTTACTCAGGGTGTCTTCCTAAGGGGCGTCAGGCGCATTTTCTCTGGTGTTTCGGCAGATATCTAACATTTCGGTTTTGCACTGTGTATCTGAAGGCAGTCCAGACAAATGATCATCACGTCTTTCTTGTGACGCCAAGTGTAGACGGGAAATGCTGCTTTGTTTCCGGTAACAAACAAAATGATTTGTTGTTGTTGTTGTTGTCTTCAGTCCTGAGACTGGTTTGATGCAGCTCTCCATGCTACTCTATCCTGTGCAAGCTGCTTCATCTCCCAGTACCTACCGCAACCTACATCCTTCTGAATCTGCTTAGTGTACTCATCTCTCGGTCTCCCTCTACGATTTTTACCCTCCACGCTGCCCTCCAATGCTAAATTTGTGATCCCTTGATGCCTCCAAACATGTCCTACCAACCGATCCCTTCTTCTAGTCAAGTTGTGCCACAAACTTCTCTTCTCCCCAATCCTATTCAATACCTCCTCATTAGTTACGTGATCTACCCATCTAATCTTCAGCATTCTTCTGTAGCACCACATTTCGAAAGCTTCTATTCTCTTCTTGTCCAAACTAGTTATCGTCCATGTTTCACTTCCATACATGGCTACACTCCAAACAAATACTTTCAGAAATGACTTCCTGATACATAAATCTATATTCGATGTTAACAAATTTCTCTTCTTCAGAAACGCTTTCCTTCCCATTGCCAGTCTACATTTTATATCCTCTCTACTTCGACCGTCATCAGTTATTTTACTTCCTAAATAGCAAAACTCCTTTACTACTTTAAGTGTCTCATTTCCTAATCTGATTCCCTCAGCATCACCCGATTTAATTTGACTACATTCCATTATCCTCGTTTTGCTTTTGTTGATGTTCATCTTATATCCTCCTTTCAAGACACTGTAGATTCCGTTCAACTGCTCTTCCAAGTTCTTTGCCGTCTCTGACAGAATTACAATGTCATCGGCGAACCTCAAAGTTGTTACGTCGTTTCCATGAATTTTAATACCTACTCCAAAGTTTTCTTTTGTTTCCTTTACTGCTTGCTCAATATACAGATTGAATAACATCGGGGAGAGGCTACAACCCTGTCTCACTCCTTTCCCAAACACTGCTTCCCTTTCATGCCCCTCGACTCTTATGACTGCCATCTGGTTTCTGTACAAATTGTAAATAGCCTTTCGCTCCCTGTATTTTACCCCTGCCACCTTTAGATTTGAAATAGAGTATTCCAGTCAACATTGTCAAAAGCTTTCTCTAAGTCTACAAATGCTAGAAACGTAGGTTTGCCTTTTCTTAATCTTTCTTCTAAGATAAGTCGTAAGGTCAGTATTGCCTCACGTGTTCCAACATTTCGACGGAATCCAAACTGATCCTCCCCGAGGTCCGCATCTACCAGTTTTTCCATTCGTCTGTAAAGAATTCGCGTTAGTATTTTGCAGCTGTGACTTATTAAACTGATAGTTCGGTAATTTTCACATCTGTCAGCACCTGCCTTCTTTGGGATTGGAATTATTATATTCTTCTTGAAGTCTGAGGGTATTTCGCCTGTCTCATACATCTTGCTCACCAGCTGGTAGAGTTTTGTCATGACTGGCTCTCCCAAGGCCGTCAGTAGTTCTAATGGAATGTTGTCTACTCCGGGGGCCTTGTTTCGACTCAGGTCTTTCAGTGCTCTGTCAAACTCTTCACGCAGTATCGTATCTCCCATTTCGTCTTCATCTACATCCTCTTCCATTTCCATAATATTGTCCTCATGTACATCACCCTTGTATAAACCCTCTATATACTCCTTCCACCTTTCTGCCTTCCCTTCTTTGCTTAGAACTGGGTTGCCATCTGAGCTCTTGATATTCATACACGTGGTTCTCTTCTCTCCGAAGGTCTCTTTAATTTTCCTGTAGGCAGTATCTATCTTACCCCTAGTGAGATAAGCTTCTACATCCTTACATTTGTCCTCTAGCCATCCCTGTTTAGCCATTTTGCACTTCCTGTCGATCTCATTTTTGAGACGTTTGTATTCCTTTTTGCCTGCTTCATTTACTGCATTTTTATATTTTCTCCTTTCATCAATTAAATTCAATATTTCTTCTGTTACCCAAGGATTTCTAGCAGCCCTCATCTTTTTACCTACTTTATCCTCTGCTGCCTTCACTACTTCATCCCTCAGAGCTACCCATTCTTCTTCTACTGTATTTCTTTCCCCTATTCCTGTCAATTGTTCCCTTATGCTCTCCCTGAAACTCTAAATGATTTATAAAGCGGAATTTTGCGTGTCCATCCTCTAGAGTGGTCCCAGAGTATTCTAGTTCCAAAAAGGTTCAAATGGCTCTGAGCACTATGGGACTTCTAAGGACATCACACACATCCATGCCCGAGGCAGGATTCCAACCTGCGACCGTAGCGGTCACGCGGTCCCAGACTGAAGCATCTAGAACCGCTCGGCCACACCGACCGGCAGTATTCTACTGAGAGATCTGTTTTATCGATATGAATTAACAGGGACAGTAAAACTCGGAGAACTCCAGCGGCGACGGCATTGACCAGCCGTACGCTGACTGCTACAGCCAAGCATACGACGCTACTGAGTCGCTGTTGGATTACGGTTTACTTTTTGTGTTTTACTGTCACTGTTACACGTACATATCGATAAAACAAACATCGCACTTGGGTAACCGGAGACCGCTCTATCAAATGGGCACGTAAAATTCCGCTCTATAAATAATTTTGTTTATAACGGGGAAACAAACCGACACTTCCCGTCGACTAGAGGGCTATGATGTAGATCAACGGTACTGTGCAATGTACATGACCGCACAAGATGGCTTTCAATAGTTGTGGTGCTGTTAGGTGAGCCCATAAACCACGGCAAGGTCATACTGAGGCGTAGCGCCGTATACCAATCCTGCATTGGAGATGGTTAAGTGGGAGATGTGTCTCAGAGCTGGATAGTGACAGATGGTGACGCGAGACTGGACCCTCACGTTGTTTATGTATCAGCCGATAGAGGACAATATTGGATAGGGGGACTGTGATTTAGTTTCCATTGTGCCCAATATAGTGCGCTAAAGTAGTAGAACTTTTTTCATAAACTGTTCTAATATTTTCATAACGTGTTATTATGTCTTTTTATGTAAAATGTTATAAATGTGTTTTAGAGTATGAATGATGTGTGAGTGTGGTTTTAGGTTAATATGAAGATAATTGTTTAACGAGTTATGTTGTGGGATTTAGTGTGGGAACATTTCGAAGAAGTATGCATGTGGACAAAGGAGATTTTTGTATAATGGATTTGTAAAGTAAGTTTATGGTAAAGGGAAAGTTAATTCAGGTATAAATAACAATAGTAAATAACTTTATGCATAAACAAACCTTCAGCATATTAGATAATTACGTCGGTAAAAAGTGCGGTCGTTAGGTTCACTATTTTGCAGTTGGTTATTGATGAAAAGCGCTGACTCACGCGGGAGAATGCTGTTTTGCTGTTGGCTTTTGTGTAAACTCACCAATGCTAAAGCAATACTCTTCGCGCTCCTATCTCTGCTGGTAGAGAAGACTTAGAGTATTCTAGAGAGGAGTCGGAACCTAGCCATGAAACAGTTCGGACGTGTGTAGTAGTACTTCCGATGGAAATGATAAGCTGCCGGATCTAGCAGTGTTTCATACATCAAAAGTGTTGTAAAATGACCGCATAATTATTCCGATGGGTCTGTAAAAACTTCAGAATTTTGTGACGAGAAAAGAAATGAATTCCGCGTGGCTTATTGAACAGGTCGGTGGCTAAAAACTGTGACTGCATTAGGTCCCGACAGACCTAGTCGAGCATTCTCAATCGAAAACAATTCATATTTTTGTAGCTATTACGTTTTCGGGAAATGCAACACCATACAGTTGCTAACGCGAGTGAAAGAGATTATGAGTGACTGTGTTAAGACTAGCAAGGGCTTGGCAGTGATACTTGTTCACCTAAGTTTCAGAATATATTAATTAAGGACAAAATTTCCAACCTTTCATTTCGTGTCAAAACTTTCTCCCGAAACGTAAATTAGTGACTTTAATTGCAGCCTGGTTCACGTCGAGGCACAGTAGGTTTCGCTCGGCTTCCCTACTGATGATCAGCTGAGACAATGTTTACAGGTAGGTGCATGTTCGTCGCAAAGCGACGGAAGAAACCGCGCCGTCACATTACCACATCTGATGGGAAAAATCGGTTTTTAAGTGTCCCGAGAAATAAAAAACAGCATAATAAGCAAAATTAAATCGGATTTTAACTGTTGCGAGACTGGCTCCAGGCGTGTTGAAAGCTGGACGTCTGTGATTCTGCTGTGTGCATACACAAACTCTGAGTCCGAGATATTATTAAGGCGAGTAGTAGCGAGCGAGCAGTTGTGGAGGGGTGTGGGAAGTGGTCGGACGCAGGTGCTTTGGAGAGAAGCTGCGCGACATGAGAGGTCGCAGCTTGCCGTGATCGCGTTAGTGGCGCCGGAGGAGACTTTGGTAGTAATAGAGGATTTTTTGGTAATTTACCTTTTCGCTGCACGTTGTTGGTTACTTGCATCCCCGGGGAGGGGGGGGATTCGTCAGATTTGTGTATGTATACACTCACACTAATATTCGTACCTTTGTTTTGGCCAGTAAGGCGTTTATCGAATATGGACATAGACACTGTGAAATAACTGAAAGTCTGTGTAAAGTTTGTGAGCACTTAAATCATCAATTCCTGAGTATAATAAATTTAAAGTTTTTATTGGTTTTATTGGTTCTCTCTTACATCGTTTAAGATTAGTTGACCAAAACCCCTCCTGATCATTCAATTTCTATGTACTGGCTGATCAAAAAGTCAGTATAAATTTGAAAACTTAATAAACCACGGAATAATGTACATAGAGAGGTAAAAATTGACCCACATGCTTGGAAAGACATGGGGTTTATTAGAACAAAAAAAAGTTACCGGGCCTTTTTTCTTCGAGGAAATGCGTGATTCTGGTTTTGTAACTGCTACCGTGAAAGGTGAGAGGTACGCCGATATGTTACAGAATCGCACCATCCCCAGCCTGGCTGATAAACACCTGCTGGAACGTACGATGTTTATGCAGGATGGCACTCCACCTCACATTGCTAAACGCGTGAAAGATCTCTTGCGCGCGTCGTTTGGTGATGATCGTGTGCTCAGCCGCCACTTTCGTCATGCTTGGCCTCCCAGATCCCCAGACCTCAGACCGTGCGATTATTGGCTTTGGGGTTACCTAAAGTCGCAAGTGTATCGTGATCGACCGACATCTCTAGGGATGCTGAAAGACAACATTCGACGCCAATGCTTCACCATAACTCCGGACATGCTTTATAGTGCTGTTCACAACATTATTCCTCGACTACAGCTATTGTTGAGGGATAATGGTGGACATGTGTGTGAAATCTTATGGGGCTTAACTGCTATGGTCATCAGTCCCTAAGCTTACACACTACTTAACCTAAATTATCCTAAGGACAAACACACACACCCATGCCTGAGGGAGGACTCGAACCTCCACCGGGACCAGCCGCACAGTCCATGACTGCAGCGCCTTACACCGCTCGGCTATAATGGTGGAGATATTGAGCATTTCCTTTAAAGAACATCATTTTTGCTTTGTCTTACTTTGTTATGGTAATTATTGCTATTATGATCAGATGAAGAGCCATCTGTTCGACATTTTTTGAACTTTTGTATTCTTTTGGTTCTAATAAAACTCCATGTCATTCTAAGAGCATGCGTGTCAATTTGTACGTCTCTATCTACATTATTCCGTGATTTATTCAGTTTTCAAATTTATACTGACTTTTTGATCACCCGGTATAAAAGTATGGCGGTAATTGTTGCAGTTAGTCCATGCGTTGCACTCTACATGAATCACAGTATTGCTTTCTGAAATATTTTAGCATGTTGCTGATTACGCAGTTGCAGCGGCAAGACGAGGTAAGTTGTCTGCTGTATACAGGAGGATTGCAGATACGGTTGCCGTAATCCAAGGACGAAAATCAAGGACAAAAATCGGTGATTATAAAAATGTAAAGACGTGGTTGAAACACGAACCTGTATGTTGTGTAAGTGACCATTGGTTTGAATTTCATTTGAATCTTCATCATTAATTTACGGTGGTAATTATTAAGATGTGGTTGAAACCTGGAATCACATAATCTCAAGTCAGCCAAATCTTCATCATTACCATAATTCAAACAGTAATTCTGTCAGCAAAGAAGTTGTAATTAACAAGGAAAATTAATCCAAGCATTAATGGTGTCTATAAAGGAGTGGTCAATGATGAAGAAAATTAATTGCAGTTGACATTAAATAACTTTTTAATTAAAGCACTGCACACAAATTTTCGCATACAGTTTCCTCTTCGTCCAGGACACCCGTCTTCGAGCATAAAATCGCAGACTGTCCGCGAAATCTGCGACGTATGGCTAACCTAATTGCAGAACAGTTGGTAGGACATCTTAGAGGATATTTTAAAACTTGCAGTCAGATGGTTGAGAATTGATTTCTTTATAATTCGTGGGGGACTACACAATGATCTGTTCAAATTTCTGTTTCTTTTGGTACTAAGTCGGAATGCTATTATTGTCATAGATTTCTGTACATTTAAAAAAAATAATTTAACCAAAAGAGTTTCAACGTTCAGTACGCTGACCACCGTTTTCTGCCACAAGTTGAAATCGAGAAACAGCATGTTCCAACGAGTGTCTCATGGCTCACTTTCAGAATCCGCTGTGCAATGCATGCTTCCAATTCAGCTACATTTGTAATCGGAGCACTGGACACAGCATATTTCATATACCGCAACAGCCAGGTATCACGTGGAGTAAGGTCAGCTGATCTGGAAGGCCAGGCTGAATGGAAAAGACGGCTGATAATTACTAGCGTTTCCGAAATGCCTCTACAGGAGCCGCTTCACTAGCTGTACAGTGTGTGGAAGAGCGCCACTTTGAATAAAAATGATGCTACTCACACATCCATACTGCTGAAGGGTTGGAATGATGTTGGTCCAAAAAAAAGACTCTCATAGCGGTCACCAGTGATGTTAAAGGGTAACAGGACCCGCAGGACCCACCTCCTTGAAAAAATACGACTCCGCCATGCCGTCAACCCGTACCACCCAGTCACCTGTGCAGAGGGGATTTATGTGCCACCTGAAGTACACACACATATATTCGACACCTCAAAACAAACACCTCCAAATGCTTTAAGCAATTATTCTGTAATAATGTTGTTACAATGTATATTCTTTGCACTTTGTGATTATGTCTTCTCTTCTGCTATACGAACTTTGCACACAGCAGATTCCAGACGCCATATTTGTTAACAAATCTGACAGTATATATGTAGTATGTTACGACAGCGAAAGGAACCTGTGGCCACTGGAGGTACTCTAGTTTACTTACTTATGTTTACCATTAGATATCAGTTTAATTTTTTGTCGGAAGAAATCCAAAACCATGTTCTGAAGTAGGGTCTTGTTTCTCCACTAGACAGTGCCACAAGTTCCTCCAAAAAATCGTAACACAACACACACAAATGTCATACTAGCTAATGTAAATCCAGCCAATGATGGAGGTTTAAACCTTTGAAACACGTGGTGGAAATAAATAAAATGGTGACTGGTAACAATAAACTTGTTGTTTCATTTAATGCCAAAAACAGTCAAAGTAAAGCCTAACCTAGGATGTTCGCATTTAAAGTTTATTTCATATTTTATGACCACAAACGATTCCACGTAATTAATACGTAATTTTCTTCCAACCAATAGGCTTGAAAACACTGCGGTACACACAGTCCAACACTACAGATTTTGTACACCCATGTGTTTTCTTTCCTTCTCCGCTAACCAGTTTCTTTCTTTCCTATGTCAGACCAAACTTTACAGTAGCACATTGCATTTACTTTGTTGGCAGTGGACGAATGGCGACCTCAATTTCTATCTCAACTACTGGATAGTATTGCTTCCAGTGCTCGAATGTCTTCACCTGCAGCTTCTATGGATATGCTAACTTTTCTTTATAAACTCCACTAAAGATATCTTTTGCTTGGCGACTTCCTTGCACGAAGAAACAAATTCACAGTAGGCATTAGCGAAAATTAATAGAAAACTTTTTCCAATCACTTAATTGTTTTTCTTGGGAGAGTATGGTAGATGAGTAGTAAGTGGGTACCTTCAGCAAAATAGGAGATAATTTAATGAACAAACCCACGCATAAAAATTTACTCACACAATAAACTCCAGGTCATGAAATTCGTTACCTTTGTTTTTAGTTCTCTTCATTCCTTTATACTTTAGCTTAATGTTACCATCTTCAACTAATTGAAAGTCCCAGTTAGTTAAAATTTTACTGAACCTGTCTGGTAAAATAATTTTTAATTTATTGTGAAGCTGGATACAATTTTTCTCTCCATATCTAGTTTTTAAATATTCACACCCTATAATGTAATAGAATTGATTTACTCCTAGTGCCCTAAACTTTTTCAACAAATTAGGATTGCTTTCATTATTAACCTTCCTCAGTAGAGTTTCCATGTATAAAGAATGAAATTTGATAATATTAAAATTTTTTGTTCAATATAAATGTGTGTGGGATGAATTTAAATTTGACATTTTTGTTGAGAGGAACAAAAATCAAGAGAGAAGCAAGTGCAATATAATAATTGCAAATAATATTTTAAACCATCTTTAACTATAGAATATTTGAGAAGTGAGGACCATACTGAAAGTATTAATATCTTAAAGGAAATTTATAAAGAAGAATACAAAATGGTATTTAATTGTTATGATAAAACTGAAGTAGAAATATGGCAGGAAATAGAAAACTCAAATTCTCTCTTTTTTCTGACTAAAAAAAGTAGCGAATTATAATTTACTAGTGGGCAGCGGCCTTTTCAGTATTTGCAAGGGCAACAGTCTGGATGATTGACTGATCTGGATGATTGTTGACAGCATCATAGATCAGAAATGTAAGGACTATGCTATGAAGAGTAGCATCTCCAAATCGAAAGTAATGTCAGTGGGAAAGAAATATAAACGGATTGAGTGCCAAATAGGAGGAACAAAGTTAGAACAAGTGGACAGTTTCAAATACTTAGGATGCCTATTCTCACAGGATGGCAACATAGTGAAAGAACTGGAAGCAAGGTGTAGCAAAGCCAATGCAGTGAGCAGTCCACTACGATCTACTCTCTTCTGCAAGTCAGTGCCAAGACTAAGTTATCTGTGCACCGTTCAATCTTTCGACCAACTTTGTTGTACGGGAGCAAAAGCTGGGTGGATTCAGGTTACCTTATCAACAAGGTTGAGGTTACGGATATGAAAGTAGCTAGGTTGATTGCAGGTACTAGTAGATGGGAACAATGGCAGGAGGGTGTCCACAGTGAGGAAATCAAACAAAAACTGGGAATGAACTCTATAGATGTAGCAGTCAGGGCGAACAGGCTTAGATGGTGGGGTCATGTAACACGCATGGGAGAAGCAAGGTTACCCAAGAGACTCGTGGGTTCAGCAGTAGAGGGTAGGAGGAGTCGGGGCAGACCAAGGAGAAGGTACCTGGATTCGTTTAAGAATGATTTTGAAGTAATAGGTTTAACATCAGAAGAGACACCAATGTCAGCACTGAATAGGGGAACATAGAGGAATTTAATAAGGGGGCATAATCAGTCTTAAAAGATGATGATGATGATGAGACCTGGATAAACTGAAAGAACCAGAGGTTGTACAGAGTTTCAGGGAGAGCATAAGGGAACAATTGACAGGAAGGGGAAAGAAATACAGTAGAAGAAGAATGGGTAGCTTCGAGGGATGAAGTAGTGAAGACAGCAGAGGATCAAGTAGGTAAAAAGACGAGGGCTAGTAGAAATACTTGGGTAACAGAAGACATATTGAATTTAATTGATGAAAGGAGAAAATACAAAAATGCACTAAATGAAGCAGGCAAAACGGAATACAAACGTCTCAAAAATGAGATCGACAGGAAGTGCAAAATGACTAAGCAGGGATGGCTAGAGGACAAATGTAAGGATGTAGAGGCTTATCTCACTAGGGGTAAGATAGATACTGCCTACAGGAAAATTGAAGAGACCTTTGTAGAAAAGAGAACTACTTGTATGAACCTCAAGAGGTCAGATGTAAACCAAGTTCTAAGCAAAGAACGGAAAGCACAAAGGAGGAAGGTGTACATAGAGGGTCTATACAAGGGCGATGTACTTGAGGACAATATTATGGAAATGGAAGAGGATGTAAATGAAGATGAAATCGGAGATACGATACTGCATGAAGACTATGACAGAGCACTGAGTCGAAACAAGGCCCCCGGAGTAGACAACATTCCATTGGAACTACTGACGGCCTTGGGAGAGCCAGTCCTGAGAGAACTCTACCATCTGGTGAGCAAGATGTATGAAACAGGCGAAATACCCTTAGACTTCAAGAAGAATATAATAATTCCAATCCCAAAGAAAGCAGGTGTTCACAGATGCGAAAATTACCAAACAGCCAGTTCAATAAGCCACAGTTACAAAATACTAACACGAATTCTTTACAGACAAATGGAAAAACTAGTAGAAGCCAATCTCAGGGAAGATCAGTTTGGATTCCATAGAAGTACTGGACATGTGAGGCAATACTGACCTTACGACTTATCTTAGAAGAAAGATTAAGGAAAGGCAAACCTTTGCTTCTAGCATTTGTAGACTGAGAGAAAGCTTTTGACAATGTTGACTGGAATACTCTCTTTCAAATTCTAAAGGTGGCAGGAATGAAATTCATGGAGTGTAAAGCTATTTACAATTTGTACAGAAACAAGATGGCAGTTATAAGAGTCGAGGGACATGAGAGGGAAGCATTGGTTGGGTAGGGAGGAAGACAGGTTTGTAGCCTCTCCCCGATGTTATTGAATCTGTATATTGAGCAAGCAGTAAAGGAAACAAAAGAAAAATTTGGAATAGGTATTAAAATTCATGGAGAAGAAATAAAAACTTAGAGGCTCGCCGATGACATTGTAATTCTGTCAGAGACAGCAAAGGACTTGGAAGAGCAGCAAAACGGAATGGACAGTGTCTTGAAAGAAGGATATAAGATGAACATCAACAAAAGCAAAACGAGGATAATGGAATGTAGTCGAATTAAGTCGGGTGATGCTGAGGGAATTAGATTAGGAAATGACACATTTAAAGTAGTAAAGGAGTTTTGCTATTTGTGGAGCAAAATAACTGATGATGGTCGATGTAGAGAGGATATAAAATGTAGACTGGCAATGGCAAGGAAAGCGTTTCTGAAGAAGAGAAATTCGTTAACATCGAGTATTGATTTAAGTGCCAGGAAGTCATTTCTGAAAGTATTTGTGTGGAGCGTAGCTATGTATGGAAGTGAAACATGGACGATAACTAGTTTGGACAAGAAGAGACTAGAAGCTTTCGAAATGTGGTGCTACAGAAGAATGCTGAAGATTAGATGGGTAGATCACATAACTAATGAGGAAGTATTGAATAGGATTGGGGAGAAGAGAAGTTTGTGGCACAACTTAACCAGAGGAAGGGATCGGTTGGTAGGACATGTTCTGAGGCATCAAGGGATCACCAATTTGGTATTGGAGGGTAGTGTGGAGGGTAAAAATTGTAGAGGGAGACCAAGAGATGAATACACTAAGCAGATTCAGAAGGATGTAGCTTGCAGTAGGTATTGGGATGTGAAGAAGCTTGCACAGGATAGAGTAGCATGGAGAGCTGCATCAGACCAGTCTCAGGACTGAAGACCACAACAACAACAACAACAACAACAACAACAGTAAATAATTTACCAGAAATTATACAAAAATATAATAAACCGTATTCTTAATTTTGTAATAGTTTCTCACTCACTAATTAGAGAGCTAGAAGATAGTTGAACGATGACAGTAAAACAACTGACTAAATGTTAACATGTTATCAAATACTAGATGTAAAAATTTAAGTTAATTACATGTATTAATGCTAATGTTTATCTTCAGTTTTTAAGCTGATTAATTTCGTCTCTATTCCATTAAGAGAAATTTATCATTAATCAATTAACATTGTTTTGGTTAAATTTTTTGCAGTAGATTTTTCTGACCACTGGGGTGCATCTTTGTTTCAGTTTAATTTTTGGCAGTAGATTTTTCAGACCACTGCAGTGCATGTTGAAGTTTTGTGTGTGTAGCGAAATGGACTAGTCTGATATTTTTTTCTTTGGGAAAGTTGTTATAGAAATCCAGAGATTAAAAATTTAAACATTAGGGATATTAAAGAAAAAAACAACGAATAAAAATTAAATTCTTCTCTGGTAAATTCTACCACCATTATGCTCTTTTACAGATTCTTCTTGTGGAAAATCGTCTTCATAATTTATCACTATCTATTCTGCTTTCTTCGCTAGAATCCATATCGTTTTCTTCCAAATAACATTTATTAATTGTCTTTAGAATCTTTTTATATATTTATTTCACTACATTTATTTAAATCTTTCAATTCTATAAAAGCATCCTTTCACTCATTGTAAACTGTAATTTTTGCACAACCATTTTTAAGTAATAGGAAATTAAAACATTTATTTGGTTTCCTTCATTCTCTATTATGTTGGTAATGTGGTTTATTCATGTTAAAGAGATATCTAATTTTAGTGGTTCTGTCTTCTTCCATTTATTACAACAGATTTTTAGTAAGTTATAAATAAATTTGGTTAGATTAAATGGAAAAACTGATTATCCCCAAAGATATTGCATCTTGGGAAGTAGATGTATTCGTTTGCATAACTAAGGAAATTATAGAAAAGGAATGGTTTCTGTTATTATTTGGTTATTCAGCATATTTTTACCACTTTTATTCCACAGAAGATGGGAATTTAATTTGTCCATCTTACGTTTTTGGGGACTATTATATTTGTAAATATATAGGAAGATCAGTTGGACTTAATTATGAATATCCACCATTAATGTTAGATATTATTTGATGAGAATAATCACCAATCTTTCAAGGTGTTTATTTGGTGTTGATTTAGTTTTATCATGCTTAAATTTAAACTAGTAATTTAAATCTACATTTTTATTTCTAAATACTTCTGCCAGCCAATAAATGACACAATAACAATCTGGTATATTTTCGAATTTAAAAATATATCTATGTTATCTATGATAATTTTCCATTTTAATGTTGGAAATAATTAGTTTTAATCCTTCTCTTAGATCTCCTAGTCAATTACAATTTTATATTTTCTAATATATGTTCCAATTTATTGTTTTCGATTCTTTATTTATCTTTTTCTTTATACAATAAACTCCCTTTGGCTTCGAAAATTATTATTGCTTTTAAATAAATTATTTTAGGAAAATAGTGTCCAAAACTGGCTCTTCTTTAGGATAATAAAAAATATCATATTCTTGTTGAAACTACTGTATGGAGTACAAACAAATCCTTCTTTTTTTAAACTTCCTCTACCTTCAGTTTTGCTTATAAACTTATTTTTATTGGGACCTTTAACAGTACCAACAGATTTTTCACCATTTTGTCATCCAATATACCTACATCTGTTAAATTATTGTTATCATTTACCACAAAATCATAAGTTGTATACACAGCTCTTATATGATAATCTATCCATTGTCATTTAAAATAATTTTTTATTTCTTCTTCTGTTTATCTTATTTTTTGTTCTTTATCTAAACTATTTTTGTATTTGTCTTTAAAAGATGTAGTACTATCCAAAATTCTAGTTTTCTTTTTTGTATATATCGATTTTCTAAATCTTGTGGATTCTAAAAATGCCTTATTAATTGGTTCAATTTCTTTACCTGTATATGAATAATGTTTGTAGTAGATGTTTATTCTTTTTCTACACACAAATGGAATAATATTATTTGTTTTTACTCGTCCCAATTCTCCCATATTTCTTTCTTTTGGTATTGTAGAAAATTAGCCCTTGGATTTAGAAAAGTATGTACCTCCAGATATTATAAAGCATATTTGTTTTACAGAAATTACTTTCTCTGTCTCCTTGAAAAATTTATACGGTTAATAGGCAATAAGTTCAAACTAAAGACAGATAAAACAAATTTAATTAGCTTTTCTCTTTCTTTTTTATTATCTGTTTTAATTTTTATTTGTATTCCAGTTAATTTCTTAGTTTTTTTGTTACTCCAATAGCTACATTGCAAGAGACTGTTGTAAATAAGACAGCAACTGTTTTTTAGAGTATCTGTTAATTTTTGCCACCCTTTAGATAGTGGAACAATTTAAAAAGGAGCTTTCTCGAAATATTTGCTATTATTTGTTATTAGTTATAAACGAACTGTTAATGGATCATATTCCTGTTCTCTTTGGAAATCTGGATTAATGTAATTATAAATTGTTGCTTCCAGTCTTGTAATTTCATTTTCTTTAGCTAATTTAGAAGCAATATTTCTTTGAATCTTTTATTTAGCAGTTAAAAATCTATAATAGGGTTACCTCATTTTTTATTTACTCCTGGATTTGTTATTTGGAAACTAAAGTTATTGTAGATTTTCACTCTAGAATTAGAATTAATCCATTTTAAACATTCTTTTCAAATAGAATAATTATTGTTAACAATTATATTACAATCTTCTTTATATTCTCCTTGTATTTGAAACTAAAATTATTAGTTAAATATTTTCACCTCTCTGCTTTGTTAAAAATTCCTTAAAATCTTGTGTTATGTCTAAATCTAGTAAAAATTGGGTTCCTTTTTAAGTTGTTGTAATATTTGTGGTAATTCTTTTAATAGTGTATCAATCTTGGCATCTCCTTATTCTATCTTGTAAAAGAATAATAAGTGGATTTCTATATTTACTTCTTATGCATATCTCCATTAATAGCTTGTTTAGCTCCTTTACATGTTGTTGTATTTGACTCTAAAAGAAGTGGTAGCTTAGCTTTAATAGCATGTTTGTTTTAACAAAATGTAGAAAATACTGCTTGAAAGAAGCTATTAAATGATCCACATATTTATTCTTAACTGAAAAGTGTTTTCTTGCCTGCATCTCTTGTGCCATATATTAAATCTGTAATTTTAATGATTATGTAATTGGTTTAAATTGTTCAAATTTTTCTTCTCCATTCGTGTAGATAATATCTCCTATATTTGTCACAAGATTATTATTATTATTTAAATTTTCAGTAACTAAGTATAAGCCAAATCTCTTGTTAGATGGTTTTGTTTCGTTTCCAAGAAGTTCCAGTATGGAATATGTCTGTGTGTATGTAGCACACATTTTATTTTCAGTGCACATTTATAGAGGTCTACTAAAGAGGCTGCTTACACCATGCTTGTCCACCCTATTCTGGAGTATTGCTGTACTGTGTGGGATCTGCATCTGGTGGGACTGATGGATGACATCGAAGAAGTACACAAAAGGCGATACGTTTTGTATTATCGCGAAATAAGAGAGATAGAGCCACAGACATGATACGTGAATTGGAGTGGCAATCATTAAAACAAAGGCGTTTTTCGTTGCGACGAGATCTTCTCAAAAAATTTCAATCGCCAGTTTTCTCCTCCATTTGCGAAAACATTCTGTTGACACCTCCCTGCCTAGTGAGAAATGATCATCATGATAAAATAAGAGAAATCAGGGCTCGTACAGCAAAAATTTAAGTCCTTGTTTATCCCGCACGCCGCTCTAGCATGAAACACTAGAGAGACAGCTTGAAGGTGGTTCATTGAACCCTCTGCCAGGCACTTTATTGTGAATAGAGGGGTAATCATGTAGATGTACATGCAGACACTCAAATCACTAGAGTAGTTGATACTAAAATTCTAAACAAAATAAGAAAGAATTCTCATTTCAGTGTGAAAAAAGAGTAGTTTTAGAAAAATACGATAATTCGGCACTTTTTTATAGTGATAAAAAAACAGAATTTGAGTTTTGTATTTCCTCTCATATTTCTACATCAGTTTCATCATAACTATTAAATCCCATTTCGTATTCTTAGTCATTTTCCTTTAATATATTAATACTTTCAGTATGGTCCTCATTTCTCAAATGTTCTATAATTAAAGATGGTTTAAAATATTCTTTGCAAATATTTATTGAACTTGCCTCTCTCTTGGTTTATTATTCCTATCAACAAAAACGTCAAATTTAAATCACCCATGCATTATTCATACTTATATTGAGTGAAAAATTTTAATATTATTAAATTTTATTCTTAATAAATGGAAACTCTACTGAGGAAGCTTAATAATGCAAGCAATTCCAATTTGTTTAAAAGAATTAGTGAACTAGGAGTAAATGAATTGTATAACATTACAGGGTGTGAATATTTAAAAACTAGATATGGAGAGAAAATTTGTATCGAGTTTCATAATATATTTAAAATTATTTTACCAGAGAGATTTAATAAAATAATAACTAAGTTGGACTTTCAATTATACTGAAGATGGTAATATTAATCTAAAGAATGAAGGAATGAAGAGAACTGAAAATAATGACAATGAATTTCACGATCTGAAGTTTACTGTGTGAGTAAATTTTAATTGATTTAATTTTTTATATTTTATTTTTGTACATGGGTGGGTTTGATCATTAAATTATCTCCTCGTGCACTCAACGTACCCACTTACTACTTAGATGTTGAACTGGTTGTCACACTGTACACAAGTCTTGGTCAGATTAGATTATTATAATGGTTGACTTCATTGTTCTTATAAAATCTCGTTTTGTACATACAGAAACCTCTTTGGTGGTTGTTTAATATTTTGTGGAGAAGCAATATACATCACATTGATTTAGCCTTCTGAACTTCAGAATAGGATTGTTCCTCAATAAAAACCATTTTATTTTGCTTCCTTGTTTTCACGCTTGTTGGTAGTCCATTTTTGATCTTCATTACAGTTTCGATAGCTAGTGTCTTCTAATGTTTGTACAACATGTTTAGTGAAGAATCACTTGTAAATCGACTCTTACTGCATCTGTCATTCAAAACTGCTACGTCTATCCTACAGCTGACAGTAGTAACAAATTTCAGCAAATGGATAATTTGTGCCCAGACGGGGTGATACCCCAATTCAATTTTACAAAGTTTACGGCATTCGCGCGTTTCTTATCTAGCATTTATTGCGAATCTATCGCCTAGCACCAAATACCAAGCGACTGGAAAAAAACGTAGGTGACTCTTAATGTAAGAAGGGTAAAAGAACGGATCTGCAAAATTACAGATCACTATCCTTAATATCGGTTTGCTGCAGAATCAATGAACACATTCTCAGTTCGAATATAATAAATTTCCTACAGACCGAAAAGATTATGTATGCGAATCAGCACGATTTAGAAAGCATCACTAGTGCGAAACTCAGCTTTCCCTTTCCACATTTGATCCTGCAAACCATGGATGAAGGGCAACAGGAATATTCCATATTCCTAGATTTCCGAAAAGCATTTAACACGTTACTCCATGACAGACTGTTAACAAAGGAACGAGCGTAAGAAATAGGATCCTAGGTAAATGAATGGCTCGAATACTTCTGAGGTAAGGGAACCCACTATGTTGTCCTTCACAGCTTGTGCTTATCAGGGACTAGGATATCATCAGCAGTGTCCCAGTTAAGTGTGGTAGGACCGCTATCACTCTGAGTGTACATAAATTACCTGGTGGACAGGGTAGGCAGCAACTTGCGATTGTTTGCTGATGATGCTGTGGTGTACGAGAGGGTGTCGAAGTTCAATGACTGTAGGATGAAACAAGATGATTTAGACAAAATTTCTAGTTGGCATGATGAATTACAGGTTCCTCTAAATGTAGAAGAACGTAAGTTAATGCGGATGAGTAGGAGAAACATTCCTGTGATGTCTGGACACAGTATTGGTGGTGTCGTGCTTGACACAGTCACATCGTTCAAATACACTACTGGCCCTTAAAATTGCTACACCAAGAAGAAATGCAGATGATGAACGAGTATTCATTGGACAAATATATTATACTAGAACTGACATGTGATTGCATTTTCACCCAATTTGGGTGCATAGATCCTGAGAAATCAGTACCCAGAACAACCACCTCTGGCCGTAATTGCGGCCTTGATATCGCCTGGGCATTGAGTCAAACAGAGCTTGGATGGCGCGTACAGGTACAGCTACCCATGCAGCTTCAACACGATACCACAGTTCATCAAGAGTAGTGACAGGCGTATTTTGACGAGCCAGTTGCTCGGCCATCATTGACCAGACGTTTTCAGTTGGTGAGAGATATGGAGAATGTGCTAGCCAGGGCAGCAGTCGAACATTTTGTGTATCCAGTAAGGTCCGTACAGGACCTGTAACATGCGGTCGTGCATTATCCTGCTGAAATGTAGGGTTTCGCAGGGATCGAATGAAGGGTAGAGCCACAGGTCGTAACGTATCTGAAATGTAACGTCCACTGTTCAAAGTGTCATTGGATCTCGACCAACACGAGCAGCAATGTGGCTAATTATTAACTTCCTTCAAATATGAAGGCACGCAAATATCTTCAGCCACCCGCAACACTTTCTCCGTTGGTCACGTATTGGTGAGTGAGGTTTACTAATAAGAAACACAAAAATAATAAAAACTCGACGAGTGTTTCCTCCGCGCATAGAGAGTAAATGGAGGCCATGTCTATCGACATGTCCACACTAGGAAAAGTCGCGCAGGATTATGTAGGAATTACATTAAATGTATTCGCAATTGGGAATATGGACAACCATAAGGTGTGGAATGGGATGACAATGAAAATTTGTGCCAGACCAGGACTCGAATCCGGATTCCTCGTTTACTGCAAGCGGTCGCTCTATTCCTATTTTTTTTTAATCTCATTTTGCGCTGTATTGTTCCTTGAAGCCGTTCGGGGGGGACGTCTCATGACACCATTTCAGGTTCTTCGTTGAACCGTTCACTCACTTTTGTTTATTACAGGGGGTAGCTAGGCCTCTGACCTAACACGCTGTGCTACCGTGCCGGCGTCCTTTACACTTTGCGAGTATGACTCACGGCAAGACCCAAACTTCCATATGTCGTAAACCAAGTAGCCATAACCTGTACGTCCATTATGCTTATTCCCGTGTCAAGAGACTTTCAAGCAAAATGTCTCCGCCCTGTACGTGAATATACAAAAAAATGTTCAAATGTGTGTGATATCTTATGAGACTTAACTGCTAAGGTCATCAGTCCCTAAGCTTACACTATTTAACCTAAATTATCCTAAGGACAAACACACACATGCCCGAGGGAGGACTCCAACCTCTGTCGGGACCAGCCGTACAGTCTACAACTGCAGCGCCTGAGACCGCTCGGCTAATCCCGCGCGCCTGGAATATACATAATGGTCGTACGAGTACAGGTTGTACACACCGGATTAGCGGCATATGGAAGGTTGGATCGCGCCCTGAGTCGTACAAGGGCAGCCTAAAGATAAGGCGACCGCTCGTTATAACTGGGAAATCTCGGTTCGAGCCACGGTCCGGCACAAATTTTCATTGTCGTCCTTCCAATCTACATCTCATGATTGTCCTTATTCGTAATTGCGAAAGCATTTACTGTATTCATAACGGCTGTTGTCTCCGGAGTGCCTTTTCCTATGGACATGCTTTGCGTCGTAGTTCAGAATAACACAGGCACTGCCATATCGTATATCTAGAAATTGTCTTACGTCTCTCATTTCAAAAGAGAGTCAAAAATTTTTCAATTTTGTTGGAAAAGCATGTCTATAGACAAGAAATGTCTCTCAATTGACTATATCCAAAATTGCTCGATTGTGTATAGACACTATCTAGATCAGAAGTTGCCAACCTGGAGGTAAATACCCCCTGAGGGGTAAAAGCTGAACGATTCCATTCTGTTTCAGTCACGAAACTAAATTATTTTCAAAAGATCATTACTATTATCACAGTGTTGTAAGCTTCTAATACTGATTACGTAAGTTACCAATAATTACTTTTCTCGATTAGTAACATTAATGCGGTGAAGGTTACAGTTTCCGCACATAGTTGACCCACTACATACATACATTGTGCTTTGTCCCGGACGTCGCTGGTGATGAAAGTGAGACATGTACGTAACAAAAGTCTTCTCCAAGTTGTAGATAGTACCTACAGTAGTCCAGAAATTGCTTCATTACTCGCTTGGAGACATAAATGAATTAACTGACATGACGACACAGCAGTAACTACATAAGGGCTATTACAGTGCCGCAGACAGCGTTATTATCATTATTATTATTATTTTTAGAGTGGTTGGACACATTGCATTAACAGCCTGCAGTCTTTCGATTTCTGCCAGTTCGGAAGCGAGGAGTGCAACAATGACGTGCTTTACAAACAGTAAGTACAGTGCACACATCTGAGCCTGTTCGATTTTAAATGGGGTTGCAGCACGCAGGTCAGGCAAGTGCCGCAAAAGAGAGGGGTAATGCAAGGGCGGTACGTTTTGTAACGTGTGTCTACCCTCACAGTGGATAGTTAGCTTTCTTATCTGAGAAGGAGTTGGGGGTAGCACGTGCGATGCACCACGAATTCCTTCGTCATTCATTCTAACACACACAGACACACACACACACACACACACACACACACACACACACACACACACACACACACAAACCAAATATCTTTCATCTTTCATCATTTAAAAAATAATAGTGTTCCAAGAAAAGTCTTTCATTCTACAGTCTTTAGGTAATGTGGGGGAGGGGACAACAGATGTCGGGGGGGGGGGGGGGAGGGGGAGGACAGGGGTATTAGCTAATGTCTGATAGCGCTCAGGGTTAATGGTCTAAGAAATGTCGGGAACCAATGGTCTTGTAAGACGTCGTGGTCTCCTGACCTTCATTGCTTACATATTCCGCCCTCACAATCATATTCTCCACATCAGGACGCTTCATTCGAACCTGAGCTCGATAAGATAAAATCAATATTGTATGAAATCATGTAAACGATATGCAAATAACAAGTGCACACCGGCGTTGAAATACTCGATGCTGGCGTACACACATACATTCCAGACACGACGGTCACAGGGGCTTTTAGTTTGAGAGAGGCAGACCACATACCAGGAGGCCGGTCCCTTCAGAGGACGAGTCAACCTTGGCCGCCCATGGAGCAGAGAGCATGTGCCCGAGTGAAGGGGGGAACGACCCCGAGTTCGGCTCAAAAGCAAATTGCGCTACATTCTTTACATATAGCATGCAGTTTCAGAGATTTTCACAGGGAGAAAGCAAACGCCAAACGCCGATACTACAGATTTCTGGATTGGTCGCCTTAAACGAAACGTCATTCTCCCGTTTTAGAAGAGCAACGCTGATTGGCAGACGATATTTCTGACGCCTTGAGCTGAAGGAGTAATGGAAGAGACCAAAAGGTATACCCCTTCACGTCTGCCTCCGAGGGGCGCCGTTACATTGTCGCTCTTGGAACGAGGAACAAGTCTGTCCTCAGTACTTCACTGGGAGAGCACCTCTGTCGAGAGCGAATCGAAGTGCTACTCTATATTGAGTCTCTGCAGTTAAGCGTTGTTCACTGTGTTGACCAACACAGTTATTGTGCGGTGTGAACGGACAGAGTTATAGTTAAACGCCTACGAGCGAATTTTCGAGTGGCATTGCGGTGGACTGGTTATCTGACCGGTGTACCACGCCAATAGTTAGACTAGGGGCGAATAGGAGTCCTTGACTTCATCAAGGCGTAGGGAGAGTTTGATTGGCGAAGGTCAATCCAGATAGAACGAGAGTTATCTTATTTGTCAGCAGTGAGCGGCGCAGACAGCAGTCATCGCAGCTTACGGTATTGTGCGCTACAGCTATTGCGAGCCCCATATTTCCTCCACAACAGTACACTTCACTGCATTTCACACGTGACATCCTCGACTGTACCTAGCAACATTCTGACAGATAATTATTCAAGTTGAGTAGGCGCGGCTCTCAGCCATTCTGCCAAGTCAATAACAATCTTAAACTTTGTATAGAAATTTCGTTAACGAATCCTATCCTTGAGAGGTAACTTCACATTCCGAAAAGAACCACGATATAACTTGCTCAATTCATAACTAAAAGTGCCATTGTGATTTCTCAGAATTTTTGCAAAAAAATAATAATTTTCGTTAGTTTCATGTTTTTCTTATAGTAAGTAGCACTACTCCAGTACCCAAGTATCCCACTAGTTACGTAAGAAATTTTGTGAATTTTTTGTCATTTCCTTACAGCTGACGACTCTATAAGATATTTATTGCTGAAAGTTTTCCAGGCATTTCTCTGTAGAACGTTAGGAGCGCCTGTCTGACTTCTGTAGTAGTGTGGGGGTGGAAATTGCATCTTGCAGGCGCCACAGGGTAAAGGGTACATCACCATTTTATATACTAGTTGCGTACAAGGCCTAAGGATTTTCTGCCAAGTCTGCAGATACTTCGGAATTCGTTCGTTTTAGTTACGCATCACGGGACGGATGACGTGGTCAGTATTCGGCGTCGGTGGTGGCGCACGGCGGGCGAGCCCGCAGCCGGTCCGCCTGCGGTGGGTAGGGGGTGTGGTGGTGGGGGCGGATGGAGGCGGCGGCGGCGGCGGCGGTGCAGGGAGTCGATACGCGGACCGCCGGCCGGCCGGCCGGTAATTCGGCGACGCTCCTTCCCTGTGGCGCGCCGCGCCACGACCAATCTCGCAGTGGCGTCCCACCCCCGCCCCCACCCCCTGTCCCGTGCTCGGCGATGTCGGCTGCGCGGCATCGATCCCTCCCCCGCGGTGGCCGGCTGCTCACACACGTGAAGCTGGGAGCTGGCCCCCGTGCACTCGGTGCGCGCCTCGCACTGTCCTCCCCCCCCCCCCCCCCCCCCCACGGACATACTACTTTACAGGGGCCGCATTTCTCGCCTAGCCTCGGGAAAAAAGGCGCCCGCAAACAAGGAGGGAGCTAGCTGCTAGGGGGGGGGGATACTTTCCGGCGACCCCTCCTCCACCGCACGCGGCTGCTCAATCGTTAATCCGGAGTGCCTGCCTGCAACCGAATATCCGACGCGCCCACCCGTCTCTACTCTCCTGCCCTGCCATCTACACTACTGGCTATTAAAATTCCTACACCACGAAGGTGACGTGCTACAGACGAGAAATTTAACCGACAGGAAGAAGATACTGTGCTATGCAAATGATTAGCTTTTCAGAGTATTCGCACAAGGTTGGCGACACCTACAACGTGCTGACATGAGGAAAGTTTCCAACCAATTTCTCATACACAAACGCATGGGTCTCACGCGTAAAGCCAGCTGGCCTTCCGTGTCGCGCTGTCCAGGCGGGCGCTATGGTTGCCGGTCCTACGCGAGTCCCATGCGTCTGTCTGACGTGGGTCTGATCCCCGGCGACTGACCGGCCAGACTGCGACAAATTCAGGTTCCCACAGTTATTTGATGGAACCTGAAGATGAAGCCTTAAGGTCAGAAACCGGTCGTCGAATAAATTAAGGAAATTACACAACTGAAGTGCGCCAATGGTGTGCCAGAGTGAAGTGCGGCTAGCGTCCCTGCACACCCCTGTGTTTATTGTATAACTGCCACAAGTTTCGTTGTTCTATGTCAGTTAGCTATTGTTCAGAGCTGCATTGTGTAGAACGTTGTGTCGCACAGTTTGCGGCACAGTTAGAGAAGCAACGCGTCTGCATTAAATTTTGCGCGAAACTCAAGGAAACCTTTACCGGCACACACCGAGATGCAGGAAGCCTACGGTGATGAGTGCTTAAGCCATACTCGGTGCTACGAATGGTTGACACGGTTTAAAAATGGCCAGACGGTAGTTAAAGATGATCCTCGTTCATGACTCTCTTCGGCGTCTACCGAAGACGCCCATGCCGGAAACGTCAACGAAATTGTGCTTGCCAATCCTCGACTGACTATTCCAGAGATTGTAGAAGAATGTAACATTTCAAATTGTTGGATGTGAGGTCCGCCAGTTCTGCAAAACACCGTTTTTTTCAGTACCCAAACATCTTTTGGCACCACTCTCCCATCATCATTGGGTTTTCGTTTTTATTTATTCTGCGATGTGAACATTTTTGTTAAATGATTATAAAATTATGTGCAATTTTAGTTCATACAACAGATCGTTTCCTTTTGTAAATAGCTTTACATTTGGTGTGCATGAATTTTCTGGATTACTTGTGTGTTAATAACTACGGGTAGCTTGTCATCTGCAACCAAACGATGTTGATTAGAATACTATTTTTTTTTTTTTTGCTGCTAGTTAACTCCCAGCAGTTTTTTTGCGAAAAACTGGATTACGTTCTAGAAGATATGTTAACTCCCAGCAAAAAAAATCTCATCAACATTGTTTGGTTGCAGTTGACAAGCTACCTGTAGTAATTAACACACAACTGTTCTAAAAAAATTCAAGCACACCAAATACAAAGGTATTTACAGAAATAAACAATCTGTTGTTTGAACTAAAAATGCACATAATTTTATAATCATTTAACAAAAATGTTCACGTTGTAGAATAAATAAAAAGGAAAACCCACTGATGATGATGCAATGGTGCCGAAACATGTCTGGGTACTGAAAAAAACGGTGTTCTGCATAACTGGCAGACCTCACATCAAACAATTTCAACTGCAAACACGGCCAATACAAGGAGCTACAAATCAAAATGATGGATGTAACATTTCAGTTGGATCATGTTATGAAATCCTGACACAGCATCTGGGAATGCATGTACCAAGTTCGTCCGACGGCTTATGAGCCAAGACGAGGAAGATCTTGGCCTCGCAATATGTGAAGAGAACGAGATGCCAACCCCTTCCTCTCAGAATAGCCCTTGCAACCTACGTCCTCAGCTGTTTGTAGAATGTATTCCAATCTCTGCCTTCCTCTTCAGTTTTTGCCCTCTGCAGCTCCCTCCCTCTATTACCATGGAAGTCATTCCCTGATGTCTTAACACATGTTCTATCGTCCTGTCCCTCTATCTTCTCAGTATTTTCCACGTCTTTCATCTCACATTCTTTGCAAAATCTCCTCATCCCTTACCTTATCAGTCCACCTAAATTTCAACATTAGTCTGTAGCACCACATCTCAAATGCTTCGATTCTCTTACGTTCCGGTTTTCCCACTGTCCATGTTTCACTAACATTCAATGCTGTTCTCCAAACGTACATTATCAGAAATTTCTTCCTCAAGTTAAGACCTATGTTTCATATCGTTAGACTTCTCTTGGCAGAAATGCCCTTTTTACCTGTGCTAGTCTGCTTTTTATGTCCTCCTTGCTCCGTCCGTCATTGGTTATTTTGCTGCCTAGGTAGCAGAATTCCTTGACTTCATCTACTTCGTGACCATCCATCCTGACGTTAGGTTTCTCTCTGTTCTCATTTCTGCTACTCCTCATTACTTTCGGCTTCCTTCGATTTAGTCTCAGTCATATTCTGTACTCATTAGACTGTACATTACATTCAGCTGATCACGTACTTTTTCCTCACTTTCACTCAGGATAGCAATGTCGTCAGCGAATCATCTCATTGATATACTTTCATCATGAACTTTAATTCCATTCCTGAACCTTTTTTCTATTCCCATCTTTGCTTCTTCAATGTACAGATTGAAGAGTAGGGGCGAAAGACTACATCCCTGTCTTACAACCTTTTTAACCCTTGCACTTCGTTCTAGGTCATCCACTCTTATTGTTACCTCTTGACTCTTGTACATGTTGTATATTACATGTCTCTCCCTATAGCTTACCGCTATCTTTCTCAGAATTTCAAACATCTTGCACCATCTGACACTGTCGACTGGTTTTTTTCTCCAGATCGCCAAATCCTATGGACGTGTGTTGATTTTTATTTAGTCTTGCCTACATTATCAACTGCAACGTAAGAATTGCCTCCCTGGTACCTTTGCTGTTCCTAAGGCCAACCTGGTCGGCATATAATACATCGTCAATTTCCTTTTCCATTCTTCTGCTTATCATTCTTGTCAGCAACTTGGATGCATGAGCTGTTAAGCTGATTGTGCGATAACTCTCACACTTGTCGGCTCTTGCAGTCTTCAGAACTGTGTAGATGATATTTTCCTGAAAGTCAGATGGTATGTCGCCAGACTCGTACACTCCACACACCAACGTGAACAATCGTTTTGTTGCCACTTACCACAATGATTTTAGATATTCTGATACAATGTTATCCGTCCCTTATTTGGTCATAAGTCCTCCAAAGCTCGCTTGAATTATGATTCTAATGCTGGATCCTCTATATATTCTAAACAGGCGTCTGTTTCTTCTTCGATTACATCAGAGAAATCTTTCCCCTCATAGAGGCCTTCAATGTACTCTTTCCACCTATCCTCTTTGTCCTCTGTACTTAACAGGCGAGTCCCCGTTGCACTCTTAATGTTACAACCATTGTTTTTAATTTCACCATATGTTATTCTGAGTTTCCTACATGCTGAGTCAGTGCTTCTGACAATCTTTTCTTTTTCTATTTCTTCATATTTTTCATGTAGCCATTTCGTCTTAGGTTCCCTATACTTCCTATTTATTTCAATCCTCAGTGACTTGTATTTCTGTACTTTCGAATTTCCCTGAACATTTTTGTACTTCCTTTCTTCATGGATCAACTGAAGTATTTCTTCATTTACCCATGGTTCCTTCGCATTTACCGTCTTCGTACTCATGGTTTTTTGTTTTGTTTCCAACTTCTGTGATTGCCCTTTTTAGAGATGTCGATTCCCGTCCAACTTTAGTGCGTACAGGGCTATTCCTTATTGCTGTATCTACAGCCTTAGCGAACTTCAAGAGTATCTCGTTATTTCTTAATACTTCCTTGCGTATTGATTCTTCCTGACTAATCTTTTAAACTTCATCCTACTGTTCATCTATACTACTTGACATCTGAGCCAATATCTGCTCCTGGGTACAGTCGAGTATGTGATTTCGAAATATCTGTCTGACCGTGATGCAATCTGACTGAAATCTTCCCTAATCACCCGGCCTTTTCCAGGTATACAGCCTCCTCTTGTGATTCTTGAACAGAGTATTTGCTGTCATTAGCTGATATTTATTACAGGACTCAATTGTCTTTCTTCTCTCTCATTCCTTGTCCCAAGCCCATATTCTCTTGTAAACTTTTCTTCTACTCCTTCCCTCCAAATGCATTCCAGTCCCACAAGACTATTAGATTTTCATCTCCCTTTATGTATTGCATTACGCTTTCAATATTTTAATATGATTTCTCTCTCTCTTCATCTTCGGACTGTGAAGTCGTAATGTGTACCTGAACTATCGTTGTCGGTGTTGGTTTGCTGTCGATTCTGATAAGAACAGCCCTATCACTGAACTATTCACAGTGACACACTCTCTGCTCTGCCTTCCTATTCATAACTAATCCTGCTCCTGTTATACCATTTTCTGCTGCTGTTGATATTACCCTATATTCATGGACCAGAAATTCTTGTCTTCTTTTCATTTGACCTCACTGACCCCTCCTGTATCCAGGCTGAGCCTTTGCATCTCACTTTTCAGACCTGCTAGCTTCCCTGCTACGTTCAAGCTTCTGACATTCCACGCCCCGACTCATAGAACGTTATTCTTTTGTTGGTCATTCAATCGTTTTCTCATGCTCACCTCCCCTTTGGCAGTCTCCTCCCGGACATTCGAATGGGTGACTATTCCGGAATCTTTTGCCAGCCACACATCTTCCGTGAAAATACAGGGTGAGCACAAAGCCTTGCCCTGATTATAACAATTTATTACAGAATAACCGTTAGACATACTAATTTACATTTGATGCCGTTACATAGGTTAGTGTTACTAGTTTTTTTTAAGACCACTTTCGTCAGTAAACCTCAACCTTTGCTGCCTTGGTAGCTCGGAGAACGTCGAGGCGGTATTCCAGTTCCCGCCAGGTGTTCCGTAACATGTGTCTGTCATAGTACCAGTGTGCGATTTGCAGGGGGGGGATGGGGGGGATTCCCCCCCCCCCCTCTGCATCAGACCATCCCCTCCTCTTGTTTTAGTTTATGCATCCCAACCTCGGATGTTTATTTCCCACGCACTGGAGTAAAACTTTACATATAGTTTAAATTTGTGGAGCCGAACACTGACAGTTTTTAGTAAGTCTTACTATTAATACTATTAATACACTCCTGGAAATTGAAATAAGAACACCGTGAATTCATTGTCCCAGGAAGGGGAAACTTTATTGACACATTCCTGGGGTCAGATACATCACATGATCAGACTGACAGAACCACAGGCACATAGACACAGGCAACAGAGCATGCACAATGTCGGCACTAGTACAGTGTATATCCACCTTTCGCAGCAATGAAGGCTGCTATTCTCCCATGGAAACGATCGTAGAGATGCTGGATGTAGTCCTGTGGAACGGCTTGCCATGCCATTTCCACCTGGCGCCTCAGTTGGACCAGCGTTCGTGCTGGACGTGCAGACCGCATGAGACGACGATTCATCCAGTCCCAAACATGCTCAATGGGGGACAGATCCGGAGATCTTGCTGGCCAGGGTAGTTGACTTACACCTTCTAGAGCACGTTGGGTGGCACGGGATACATGCGGACGTGCATTGTCCTGTTGGAACAGCAAGTTCCCTTGCCGGTCTAGGAATGGTAGAACGATGGGTTCGATGACGGTTTGGATGTACCGTGCACTATTCAGTGTCCCCTCGACGATCACCAGAGGTGTACGGCCAGTGTAGGAGATCGCTCCCCACACCATGATGCCGGGTGTTGGCCCTGTGTGCCTCGGTCGTATGCAGTCCTGGTTGTGGCGCTCACCTGCACGGCGCCAAACACGCATACGACCATCATTGGCACCAAGGCAGAAGCGACTCTCATCGCTGAAGATGACACGTCTCCATTCGTCCCTCCATTCACGCCTGTCGCGACACCACTGGAGGCGGGCTGCACGATGTTGGGGCGTGAGCGGAAGACGGCCTAACGATGTGCGGGACCGTAGCCCAACTTCATTGAGACAGTTGCGAATGGTCCTCGCCGATACCCCAGGAGCAACAGTGTCCCTAATTTGCTGGGAAGTGGCGGTGCGGTCCCCTACGGCACTGCGTAGGATCCTACGGTCTTGGCGTGCATCCGTGCGTCGCTGCGGTCCGGTCCCAGGTCGACGGGCACGTGCACCTTCCGCCGACCACTGGCGACACCATCGATGTACTGTGGAGACCTCACGCCCCACGTGTTGAGCAATTCGGCGGTACGTCCACCCGGCCTCCCGCATGCCCACTATACGCCCTTGCTCAAAGTCCGTCAACTGCACATACGGTTCACATCCACGCTGTCGCGGCATGCTACCAGTGTTAAAGACTGCGATGGATCTCCGTATGCCACGGCAAACTGGCTGACACTGACGGCGGCGGTGCACAAATGCTGCGCAGCTAGCGCCATTCGACGGCCAACACCGCGGTTCCTGGTGTGTCTGCTGTGCCGTACGTGTGATCATTGCTTGTACAACCCTCTCGCAGTGTCCGGAGCAAGTATGGTGGGTCTGACACACCGGTGTCAATGTGTTCTTTTTTCCATTTCCACGAGTGTATGTTTCACTTTTCTAACGTCAGAATAAGTACAGCTTTTCACAAATGTGCCTCTAATTTTTGAATTCCTCTCTTATACCTGTATGTAGATGATTTTGTAAATAAGCTTTATCTATAATGGACTTTTAAAGATATAACAAGGAATGGCTTTACTGATAGCGCATACGCGTGAATAGTGAGTTTCGGCATTAACATCTATTTATAAATAACTGTTTAAATATGCATAACGCCACGGTCCAAGCTAGTAACTTATATAATTCTACTAACTCCCTAAGACATTCCCCCCCCCCCCCCCCCCCCCACTGATGAAAGCACAAATCGCACCCTGCACAGTACCCACAGCAGCTTGTATCCTAACCTTCAGTTCGTCGACATCAGCAGCTGGTGTGACGAAGATTCTGTCCTTGATATAGCCACAGAAAAAAAAGTCAAGGGGCCTAATGGCTGGAGAGCGGTGTGGCCAGGGTGTTGGACCGTTGCTTCCAATCCATCGATTCGGAAATGTTTCATCCAGGAAATCACGCAGTATCAAAGCCCTGTGGGAGGGGGGGAGGGCGTGCTCCATCTTTCCATCTTGCTGAAAAAATTATCCATGGTCGATATTCTTCTAAGTGTGGGCCAATGAAATGCTACAAAATGTAAATGTTAGCGGTAATGGATTTTTCCGCGAAGAAAAACGGTCCTAAAACCTTGTTATGACTGAGGCCGCACCAGACATTCACTTTTTCGCTGTCTCGCTGTAATTGTACAGTAGCATGAGGAGACTCTGAACCCCATATACGTACATTATCACTCCACTGACTTGAAAGCTGGATTGATAGGTAAAGTATATGCGATTTAGGTAGTCGTTTGCGCCATCAATCCTGTTGAGAATCTCAGTTACAAATTCAGCACGTGTCAGCAAATCATTCGGTTGCAAGGCCTGCACGATTTGCACTTTGTAAGCATGTGACCTGAGCCTTTCATGAAGAATCTTCACCACACTTGCTTACGGTATTTGAAGTTCACGTGATGCTTGTCGAGTTGATTTAGACGGACTCCGTTGAAACGTTTGCTGAACACCATCAACAGTTGCATCACTCACACGAGGCCTGCCACTTCGAGGGCGATCTTCAACTCTGCCTGTTTCGTTAAACTTTGCATACAATCGCATTATTCATTTAACGTCGGGAGGGCTGCGTCCAAGAGAAGCCCGAAATTTACCCTGAACACTGATGGGCGATTTCGTTTCGTGAAACCAAAGCACACATTGCGCTTTCTTCTGCTTTGATGCTATTTAGCCAACAACTAACGTGACCTAACAGACCGCGTCGGTGTTGTGGAGCACTAGCGCCATCTATTGGTCACAACAACTACGAGGGTGGGTCAGATGAAAACATAAATATTTTATTAAATATTATTTATTGTGCAGAAGTGGTACAAAGCTGTAGCCCTTTTCAACATAATCTCCCCCACGCTCAATGCACGTCCTCCGTCGCCTACAAAGTGCATAAATTCCTTTAGAAAAAATTCTTTTGGTAGTCCGCGCAACCACTCATGCACCGCATGGCGTACCTCTTCGTCAGAACGGAACTTCTTTCCTCCCCACTTAGGGCAATGTCTGGTGAGTATGGTGGATGAGGAAGACACTCAAAATTCAGGTCTGTGAAAGTTGCAGTTGTTGTACGGGCAGTGTGGGGCCTTGCATTGTCGTGTTGCAAAGGGACACCTGCTGACAGCAAACCACGTCGCATTGATTTTATTGCAGGCCGCAGATGATTTTTTAGGAGATCTGTGTGTGATGCACTGGTGACAGTGGTCCCTCTAGGCATGTAATACTCCAAAATGACGTCTTCTTCGTCCCAAAAGAGAGTCAGCATAGCCTTCCCTCCTGATGGTTCTGTTCGAAACTTCTTTGGTTTTGGTGATGAGGAATGGCGCAATCCTTTGCTCGCTTTCTTCGTTTCCGGTTGGTGGAAGTGAACCCAGGTTTCGTCCCCAGTAACAATTCTTGCAAGTAAGCCATCATCTAGTTCAAAGCGCCGAAGAAGTTCTTCACAAGCATCAACACGTCGGTCTCTCATTTCAGAAGTCAGCTGCCGTGGAACCCATCTTGCAGACACTTTGTGAAACTGGAGCACATTACGCACAATGTGGTGTGCTCACCCATGACTAATCTGTAAACATGCTGCAATGTCATTCAGTGTCACTCGGCGATTTTCCTTCACTATGGCTTCAACTGCTGCAATCTTCTGTGGAGTCACAACTCGTTGTGCCTGACATGGACGAGGAGCATCTTCCGCTGAAGTCACACCATTTGCAAATTTCCTACTCCATTCGTAGACTTGCTGCTGTGACAAACATGCATCACCGTACTGAACCTTCATTCGTCGATGAATTTCAATAGGTTTCATACATTCACTACGCAAAAACCGAATAACAGAACGCTGTTCTTCCCTGGTGAAAGTCGCAGGTGGGGCGGCCATCTTTTATGCTGATATTGCGACGGTATGTGTGCATCTGCACTATGCTGCCAACTACAGGACACTCTGCACGTTGTTTGTAGCACGCTTACTAACTTACAGGATAACGGTGCGATATTTCGATTTGTTATTACATTTGACTCACCCTCGTAGTAACACTAAACTATGTAACGGCATCAAGTGAAACTTATTATGTCACACGGTTACTCTGTTACAAATTTTTATATCAGGGCAAGACTTTGTGCTCACCCTGTACGTTATGTGTCTTTAATGAGTAGTTTCCATTGCCTTCTGCATTGTCATGCCGTTGAACATTACTCATTCTTCCCTCTTTAGCAGTAACCGGTAGGTACAGTCGCAGATGAGTTTTTTTCAGTCCGGGATATGAATCTAATCCCTTTAGAACTGCAATTGTGATTCTAACACCTTCCAATATTCTGTGATATAGGCTCCAAATCTATTTAATGATAGGCATTTTGCGTGGGGCCACCCAACGTAAGATTTTGCAGCAGTTTCGTGTGTGAGAATCGGTAGCAAAAGCTAGGTGTGGGGAAAGTGAAACTTCAAGAGAGAACAAGGTTACACAGAGGCGCGTTGAGTTCCGAGTCTGCATCGGCTGGCAGCAGCGTAAGCATTGTGAACGTTACTCGATATGAATATTGTCGGCTTCAGTACGTTTGTTGATTCATTTTGAAAGGCAAGCTCTCGGAATTGTGGGTGTACCTATAACATCCGTGGTTCACACCACCTCTCTTGTAACGCCTTCTCCTACAATTAACTGCGTAGTTCTCTGCGCCACTTCTACCGTAACGAGACAAATCTGTGAGGAGTTGTGCAGCCCTTCTCGGAATCTGTTCTACCTCTTCCTCGTATCCAACTTGGTCAGAGTCCAAGATTGACGAACAACGCCTAAGAACTAGTCGAACTGGGGCATTTTAAGCGAGGTCTTTTGCGTGTGACTTACACTCGCAACATTCTTCCAGTAAATCTGTCTGTGACATGTGCCTTTCCCGCGTGTGTTCGTTGCACTCCCACATACTCGGAAGTGTGACTAATACCAGGGACTCATCGACGATGGCGCAACCAGACGATATCGGAGCTTTTCGTCTATTTACGCGCACTGCGCCACATTTATTTACGTTGCTTGTTGGCAGCCACATTTCGCATAAGGGCCTCAGTTAGTTAGTTACACGTTCCATAGATCATTTAAAAGACTTTTCTTACGAAATTATGGAACTAATCATGTGACCCACGTAATACGTAACACCTCTTGTATTTCGTGAACGGTTACATAAATCGAAACGCGGTTTTCCGTAAAGTTTACAGATCCGAGTGACACGTGCACCTTTGTTTGGTTAAAGTTTTTAGCGTTGGTATCAACTCAATGAGATATTGAAGTAAGTACGTTTTTTAAAATGGAACCGAATATTTTTTATAACTGCTTTCGATAGCTCTTGAAAAGACAATTACAGTACTATAGCGTTTGTTAACGTTGTCGTTGAAACCTGTAGTAAAAAAATTCCTGAAATGTTCTAGAATGAGAGCACTCTCGGACCAGACTGCGTAGTTGTATATCATGAACAAACTTACGACCTAGATGCAGGCTCACTACGAATGCTGTATTTGGAAATACGACATAGAATCTAGCGTGTCATAAAGGGCTTAGGCAAACTGTTTCACATCTGTGTATCCTCCAAGATTTACGTGAGATGAAACAGACTAATCAACTGTTCATTCTTCAAAAATAAAGAGGTCTTATATGCTGGAAAATGCGAGTACTGTATTAATTACCTAAGTGTTAAAAACAAGATTTGATCTGAATGCATCAAAAAAAGTTTTCCATCACCTCGGTTCCGAGAGTTCCGGAACCTGTACAGAAAATTGGAATTGCTCATGAAAAACACACATTGCATGTTGTACCACCACACAGCGAGGTGGTGGTCCAGATTGCTGTACACACCGGAACCTATAATACACAGTAGTAAGCACTCTTGCACTGATGTATGCCTGCATTCGTCATGACATACTATCCACAAGTTCATCAAGGCACTGTTGGTCCAGAATGTCCCACTCCTCAACGGCAGTTCGGCGTAGATCCCTCAGAGTGGTTGGCGGGTCACGTCGTCCATAAACAGCCCTTTTCAATCTATCCCACGCATGTTTTATAACGTTCATGTCCGGAGAACATGCTGGCCACTCTAGTCGAGCGATGGGGACGCGAATTCTCGTCCATGGAGACGAATTCTTCGCCAATATGCTGCCGGTATGGTTGCACTATCGGTTGGAGGATGGCATTCACGTATCGTACAGCCGTTACGACGCCTTCCATTAACACAAGCGTCTTACGTCGGCCCCACATAATGCCACCCAAAAACAGCAGGGAACCTCCATCTTGCTGCACTCGCTGGACAGTGTGTCTAAGGCGTTCAGCCTGACCGGGTTGCCTCCAAACACGTCTCTGACGATTGTCTGGTTGTAGGTACATGCGACACTCATCGGTGAAGAGAACGTGGTGCCAATCCTGAGCAGTCCCTTCGGCATGTTGTTGGACCCATCTGTACAGCGCTACATGATGCCGTGGTTGCAAGAAAGATGGACCTCGCCATGGACGTCGGGAGTTAAGTTGCTCGTCATGCAGCCTACTGCCCACAGTTTGACTCGTAACATGACGTCCTGTGGCTGCACGAAAAGCATTATTCAACATGGTGGCATTGCTGTCAGGGTTCCTCCGAGCCATCATCCGTAGGTGGCGGTGATCCACTACAGTAGTCTCTTGGGCGGTCTGAGCGAGCCATGCCATCGACAGTTCCTGTCTCTGTGTATCTCCTCGATGTCCGAACAACATCGCTTTGGCTCACTCCGAGTCGCCTGGACACTTCCCTTGTTGAGAGCCCTTCCTGGCACGAAGTAACAATGCGGATGCGATCGAACCGCGGTATTGACTGTCTAAGCATGGTTGAACTACAAACAACACGAGCCGTGTACCTCCTTCCTGGTGGAATCACTGGAACTGATCGGCTGTTGGACCCCCTGCGTCTAATAGGCACTGCTCAGCATCCGAAACCGGGAAGATGTTGTTGTTGCACGCTGAGGTTTGGAGCAAAGTCAATTTTGTAGCTCATCCCAAGAATATTCCACTGGGTTAAAAAAAAAGGAAAGAAGATTAAAGTTTAACGCCCCGTCGACATGTAAGCCACTGGAGACGGACTGCAAGCTCGGAACGTTGTGAAGATGAGGAGAGAAATCGACCGTGCACTGGCAAAGGAACGATCCAGGTATTTTCTGGGAGCGATTTAGGGAAATCCCGGAAAAATAAATCTGGATAACCGGAAGCAGATTTGAACCATCATCCTCCTGAATGTGGGTCCAGTGTGCCAACCGTTGTACGCCACCTGGCTCGGCCATTGGGCTCAAGTCAGGGCTCTGTGCAAGCCACTCCATTTCAGTAATGTTATCGCCCACCACAAATCGTTGCGTCACAGATGATGCTTTATGACTCGGTGCCTTTGAAACGTCCCCTTAGAACAATTATACACGACTGTGCTTAAACTGACACACAATAGTTTTTAGCGCAACGCAATATGACTTTCAATAATCCGTACAAGAGAATGGCCCTGACTAACATTAACCTATATGTTTCACAAATCACTTACCTCACAAAAATCTTCGTTACTCGAACTACTGCAATACAACAAGCGCCACTACTGCCTGCTAACTAAAAGATTCAAACTACGGAAGTCACCAACTACTGACAGGCACAGTTAGCAAATGAAAGATTTTAATAGAGAACAAACAATGTATTTACCTTTATAGTCATAATATATATATCAGTTCATGACACCAATTCTTACAAATTTCAAAACTCCGCCATCTCTTTCCCCACGTCCACCACCGCTGGCGGCTCACCTCCAACTGCACAACGCTACGCGCTGTTAGCATCCAACTGCCGCTGCCCAACACTACAATGGCGAGTATTACAACAATGCCAACCAACCACAGACTGCACATGGCTCAGCCAGTGATTTTCATACAGAGCGCTACGTGGGGGCGGCATTATAAATAAAAAAACTTAAATAGCCCCCATGCTCCCCACAAAAAAGATTACAAACTGTTTTGGGCAGTGGCCAATACAGATTTGAAAAATTTTTTCATAATTACAATAACAAAGAAATGAAATGCACACACTTATCGATACAATGTTGGTCAAAAGCTAAAATTTTCTCACAGTCCATAAAGACAGTCCTGATCATTCATCAAAGTAAAATTGCAGTGTTTTTCTCAAAGTCTGAGTACTAAAAGGAAATGCACATGGAAGTAGTGGATGTCCATGCAGTCTTGAAGAAGTAGTGCTGTCCTTCCAACGGAAAGACAATGCTGACTCTTGACATGCAGACAGGTAATGGGCCACAACAGAGCAAACTCACAGCAGAGTCAGTCGAAGTTTTAAAGAATATTGGTAGGTAGGTCGTCACAGAGTAGACCCATTGTAGTCCTGGTAGAGATTACGGTATTGGTGGGCCACCAGAGGTGCAGACCCACTGCAGTCCTTGTAGAAATAATGGTGTTGGTGGGTCATCAAAGGTGAAGACCCACTGCAGTCCTTGTAGAAATGGCCAGCAGCCATCTGTTTGACTGTGCAGGCGCACAATCACCATTGAAGAGTCTTGCGGATAATATAGCAAGTCCATAACCACCACTTGTGCACTCACAAAAATTTGTTTTGAAGTGTCCTTAGAACCAGCAATGCTGTTATCCAGTCCCTTACTGAATTATTAACATATGGTCAAACACTATCAGTCCCTGCTTCTCACATATTGTCCATATACTATGACCAACAGAAATGTGTGCAGTGAAATGTAACTTACAATTTACTTAATTTGATAAACAGGTGTCAATTACAATTTTATAACATGAGAATACAATAACAAAGGTACAAAATATATCATTGAAGAACATAGTAGTACAGATAACATTTGCAGTAATACAGGCTTTACAAAAGAATCGAAATAACATATACATCAGTGTTACAGGAATTGTGACAGGAGCACATACATAAAAAATCAGAATAAATTTCGAAACATCAACTTCACACATGAGCATTAAAACAAAATAGAATATATGTCTAAACGTCTTTAAGAAGTAAATAACATATTATTGATGCAAATTATATTTAAAGATAACAGTATTCCTCATCATAGTGAATGTAGCTTAGTATTAGAACAGAAAAAATTCTATGAAACAGTACACAGAGATAGGAAGAAAATAAATACACAAGGGTACACAAACACATAGTGGGATAACACAAAAGGAAAGGACAGGGTTTGTTTTCAGGGTAACATTTGGTACTGGAGTCCAACCCAAAACTTCATTCCATAGATCGCCCCTCTTATTTCAACATTTGCTCCAGCCAAAAAAAATCCTATCCTCTTTCAAAAATAGTTTTCCTCCACTGTACACTACTTTTTTGGCCAAACCATTTTCTTATAGCTTCTCAATGCTTTTCATCCAATTCATCATAGTTAGTTTCTTATATAGTCTACTCCCTCTTAAGCTAACTTAAACCTACTGAGCTCAGATGCTAAACTAAGGGACGACGCAATGCAGCAGCACAAAACAAATTAACACAAACAGCAATGACCCAAAAAAATGCGGATTTGCAAAGCAAGCAGCAGTAAATGTAATAACTTATATCTATACATGAAAAAACCCACAAGCAGAAAAAATAGTATACTAAAGACAACAATGCGGATAAGGGAAAGTTATAATCACATCTTAATGTCTCTGTAATTAAAGAGGTGCACCACAAAAACTAATGCTACAACAAATTACCAAATGCTTGAAAAGAAAATTATATATACAGTTACTGTTATTAGTCGCTTCTTATTGCTCTTTCCATTCCAAGAGCTCCTTTTTCGAAGAATGTGGATCATAAAATAATTATTTAATAGATCTGTCGACAGAAAGTGTTCACATTAGCAAATGCATTTAATTTTATAAAACCAATGCTGCAACACAGCTGGAAAACAGATATCAAATGAAATAAGCAACTATGGACAAAGCATAAAAATATCATTCAATAGTCATGTGACATTTCATAAGTTAGTAGAATTCTCTCAACTCTCGTAGAAAGACATTTGTTATAATCAAGTGTCAGATGTAAGTATCTTTCTCAGTAATGAGCGTGTCGTATTTGCGGTGCTTTCTACAAAGGAATGTCAATAGCGAGGATAATGGCCTCCTTTTTTTTTACCTGTGCCTCTGAATGGCACACACTAATGGCTTTCTTTTGTCAGGTGGTTGTCGCGCAGCTGGGTGCCCACGACGCATTACGTGCAGGTGGTCACTTAACTGTCTTATCGAAATATTCACAACACCAGTTTCCGCTACAGTGGCGGTGTCATATAAAATATTTCATAGGTCAAGAACTTGCATTACAAATTTGTAGAAACAAAATCCTATAAATACAACAGTGTCCAAAAAATTTTCGTCCTCATTGTAATACATTCACGCATGTACATACATTTTATAACTCTTAAAGTACGATTCTTGGTTTCCAACAACATTTTTCACAAACCAGAGTCCCTAACCACTACTCATTACTCCTTACCTTATTCGTCGACACTTCTTCAATATTTCATCATAACAGATACGTAGCATAATCAAATAACTCTCATACCATCAGCTTATTGATCATAAACATACCGCAACAGCATAATACACATTGTCATCGCCATAATAACATCATAAAAACTCAGCTAAATCTCAAAATCATCGTAGCTTTCTGCAATAACTTCAAAACCTAAAAAAATTCTCTGCTCATTTCAATAGTGTCATCTACTTCAAACGTACTTTAAAAATCATGATCCCATACCAAATACATCATTCAAAGCTCTCATAGTATCACAATGGTTCCGAAAAAATATGTACATTTCACAAAGTACAGACAAAATAGAATTTCATAAGTGTTAAATTATCCAACTGTGTGATTGCGTGAACATGTGTCACTGGCGTAATAAAAGAAATGTTTGTCTCTCAGTTAAATCATCAGATAGCTGTGTAATTTATGTGTTAGAGTAATATGGTACCGATGTGTAAAGTTGTATACGCAAATACCATATTAGCTAGGGCTCCTTGTGCTTGCCAAACACATGATACACAAAGTAAGCGTGTACCCCCCTGAGAATTAATGTAATTGTACCCTCAGGTGTTACAGATTACAGCAATGGAATGAAATGTATCACGAAAAACTTTCTTTTTAATTCAACAATATTGATAAATAAATGGTTTAAGTACCAAATTAATCATTCAAATGCTTGCCCTGTAATGCTAAATGTGCGTTTTGCTGTAAGATAATTCTGTGGAACTGTCATAGTTATCGTCCTCTGTAAGCAAAGTTCTGCTGAAGTCAATGTACTTACCTCATCATAAACGAAAGTGAAATGCTTTCCGTATAGATATAGTAGTTATTACGTACCTTACCGTGATTAAGAAAGTACTATAATGTAACGTATTGTTGTGCTACGATAAAGGCTGTCTCATTGTAGCTATACCACAAAAGTTACTACTAAAACATGTTTTACTTTCCAGAATAATACAGAAAAACTGTGCAGATATAAAACAGATACACCGCAAAAGCACAATGTAAATTGTGTCACACATTAGTAGCGTCGTGATATAATCGTGTAGCTATCAAAGAAACCAAATGCTAAGTCATCTTTAATCTCACAGAAAGTACTTCACATAAAGAATGTCTTTTCAAGTAAACCCGAATGTTGCATTAAAATCTCATTAACAGTATATGTTCTAAGTATGTAAGTCTTATAGTCGTTACGTAATCGTGCAACTAACAAGCAAGAATGTACAAATAACAACACTGTGTCGTCTGTTCACTATAATAATGCATTCGTAATTTCTGTTTAAATAAGTTCTCTTGGTTCTTGACTGGATAGTTAACTTTAAAACATTGTTGCTTGTTAACAGATTCTGACAAAGCATACTACTAATGTAAAGTGAAAAATTTTATGGCAAAGACAAAAGTTAAAAAGCAGATTATCTTTCAATAAACGGTTTTACATGGGAAATGTAGTACTATCCTTTATTCTTCCTAGTGCTCAGAGTTAACTTGAACGCAATTATCATGCGGTATACGTTGGTAAAGAATACTGGAATTTTTCTCAAGGTTAGCGTCTATGTTATTTTTCGCTGAGCCAGCTGGCGCACGTGGCTGCCTGCGGTGCGAGTCATTGTCTGTCTCTTTGTTGGCGCGCGTCGTTATTGGGATTAGGAGACCTAACTTCTACAAATTCACCCTGTCGAGAAGGCCCTGCCTGGTTTGAAGCTCGCCAGTTCTGATGCAATTCAGGTCAGTCGCTACGATGTCGTCTGTCATCATGTCGGTAATTTCTGTAATTAATTTCTTGTCAGTCACGTCGTGGAGAATTTCTCCCTGAATCGTAACTGCGCGCTGGACCGTTGCGTCTGAAGTTATTCTGTCTCCCGTGATAATAATAGTTCTGGTTGCCAAATTGTCTGTTTCTATGATTGTCTCTGTCATGTTCATTACTACGGAAATACGATCTTCCTCTGTAACTATTACTCTGCCAGTGGTTGTCATACGGGTGGTGTCTGTTTTGGTCACGATTTCTGTTGTGAGAACAGTCTTGTCGTGTCCAGTTGTTATTTCTTTCATCGCGGAATTGCGACGGATATGACCTGTAATTTTTGTGCTTCTGTTTTTGCGTTCCGCGGTTGTCAGAGTCAATTTCCAGTTCTTGTAAGAGTCGCTGAAAAGCTTCATTCAGTGTCGTCTTTGCAACGTCATACCAAAATAATGTGTCGTAAATGTTCAGGTAATTTGATTAAGCAAATGCGGATGAGTTCTGAGGGGCTGTATGGGTTTGAAAGATACTGATTCTTATGTAACATGTCTTCAAAATATTTGACAAGACTGGAAAATTCAGATTGTTCGAAATGTTTCATCATTATGATGCTACGTTTTATTCGGTCTTGTGTAGCTTGAGACCAATATGCTGAGAGGAAGGCATGATAAAATTCTCCTTCACTGTGACAATCGTGAATGACCGATCGCATTCTTACAGCTGGTTCATTCTCCAAGTAGCCACACATAAATTCTAATCTGTGCTCTAATGACCAATTGGGAGGAAAACAATGAGAGAATTGATGGAGCCACGTTTGTGGATGAATGCCGTTGCCAGAATTCTTAAATGTTTTGAATTTACATGCAGTAATGAACAGCTTATAGTCAAAATCATCGTGTCGGCGGGTAGCATATCGGTCATTGTTACGTCGTATCGGCGGTTCCATCTCAAAATTCGGTGCACCTTGCCAATTTCTTTCATAATTTCCGAAATGCCCTGTGTTATTATTTTGTGGCTTTTCCGTAATTCTAAGTCCCTCTTCCCGTGTTGGAGCGCGAGTGTCCTCTGAAATACGTAATTCTTGTATTACCTGTGTCAGCTGATCTTGCACATCCCGGATTTCTCTTTGGTGTTGTGTATTAATTTGATTCTGATTTTCTTTGAATTTCCTAATTTGTTCGCACTCTTCTGTATCATTCAGATTATCATCTACCTTTGTAGATAAGTTAATGAACTGATCTGAAAGTTCGGCTACTTTCTCCGATAGTGAACACATTTCCTCAGTGTGTTTTTCTGAACGAAATTTCAGAGTGTCCATTTGTGTTGAAATCGAATCTACTGTGTCCTTTAAGTTTTCCTGAGTTCTTGCAAGTTGCGTAACCGAATCGGTGGATGCAACTGAGTCCATTTTAGCTTGCAAGGTGTCGTGATTTTCACGAACAATAGTTTGCAGTTCTTTTATGGCTGCTTCATGATTCTGTAATGCATTTTCATGCCGGGAAAAAATAGGTTGAAAATGCTCACAAATTTGTGTTTTTACCTCATTACAGATTTTTTGGCATTTCGATTCAATGTTATGTAACTCAGTAGTTAAATCTTCACGTGTTTGTTCAAGTGTGGTGTCTACCTTTTGAAGCTTTTGCTGTTTTTGTCTCTGATTTTGTTCCATTGTGTCTAACTGTTGCTGTGTTTGTCTCTGGTGTTGTTCCATTGTGTCCAACTTTTGAAGATTTTGTTCCATTGTGTGTAACTTTTGAAGATTTTGTTCCATTGTGTCAAACTTCTGAAGATTTTTTTCCATTGTGTCTAACTTCTGAAGCTTTTGTCCCATTTGTTGCATTAATTGTAATAACAATGCACTGGTGTCTGAAACATGTTCCTTAGTGCTATTCGGCAATGCATTTGAACCGGCAATATTCACAGTTTGAAAAACAGAAAATGTGTCTTGACTTATTTGAGAAAACGGTGAGGACGCAAAACCTGAATCTACAGTATTTGCAAGATTGTGTCCTGTCATTTCGGAATCCTGGGGTGAGCTGTTGCCGACCGATCGATCGATAACGCTTCCCTGTTCACGAATTGTTTCACTGCTTACACCATTATTTGCAACCCGCTCCATTTCCCTATGCACAATTATCAAATTACTACTTTGAACATTAGTTAATTCATTACATGGTGGCGCTAACACACTGCTTTCGTCTTCACTGTCATTTCTCAGTTTACTTTGGAGCCTAGTATTACGTTTTTCACACACCATTATTGTCACAATATTTGACACGACAACACAAAAAAAAACACAATTTGAAGAGCAAAAATAAGAGCACACGTTAACATATCACTGAAAATAATATCTAGTTAATTGCAAGCGCAGCTGCGAAATACTTCGTGCAAAACTACATGCATGCCAGAACTATTTTACTGTACAACAATGAAAGACTGCAACTACAAAGGAAATTCTCTCTACAATTACGCACTAGCAATAAACAAAAGCTACACTAATTACACAAACTGCAAGAAAAAATCAGAAGATTCCAGTGAGGTATCCTTGGCTAAGGGTCGACATATGAAATGTCCCCTTAGAACAATTATACACGACTGTGCTTAAACTGACACACAATAGTTTTTAGCGCAATGCAATCTGACTTTCAATAATCCCTACAAAAGAATGGCCCTGACTAACATTAACCTATATGTTTCACAAATCACTTACCTCACAAAAATCTTCGTTACTCGAACTACTGCAATACAGCAAGTGCCACTACTGCCTGCTAACTAAAAGATTCAAACTACGGAAGTCACCAACTACTGATAGGCACAGTTAGCAAATGAAAGATTTTAATAGAGAACCAACAATGTATTTACCTTTATAGTCATAATATATATATCAGTTCATGACACCAATTCTTACAAATTTCAAAACTCCGATAGCTCTTTCCCCACGTCCACCACCGCTGGCGGCTCACCTCCAACTGCACAATGCTACGCGCTGTTAGCATCCAGCTGCCGATGCTCAACCCTACAATGGCGAGTATTACAACAATGTCAACCAGCCACAGGCTGCACACGGCACAGCCAGTGATTTTCATACGGAGCGCTACGTGGTGGCGGCGTTACCAATAAAAAAACTTAAACAGCCTACTTACACCTTGTCATGGTGATACAAAAAATCATCGTCTCCGAACTGATCCTCTGTTGTAAACAGTACACAAAGCTGAAAAATCTGGTTAAATCTTTTCCGCATTTAACATTTTCTTAAAAGCAATAAGAGAACCACACCATAAACACGTAGAACGCCCCCATACCACCTCCTCCGTACTCTATTGTCGGTTGTTGTTATGGTCTTCAGTCATGAGACTGGTTTGATGCAGCATTCCATGCTACTCTACCCTGTGCAAGCTTCTTCATATCCCAGTACCTACTGCAACCTACATCCTTCTGAATCTGCTTAGTGTATTCATCTCTTGGTCTCCCTCTACGATTTTTACCCTCCACGCTGCCCTCCAATGCTAAATTTGTGATCCCTTGATGCCTCTGAACATGTCCTACCAACCGGTCCCTTCTTCTGGTCAAGTCGTGCCACAAACTCCTCGTCTCCGGAATTCTATTCAATACCTCCTCATTAGTTATGTGATCTACCCATATAATATTCAGCATTCTTCTGTAGCACCACATTTCGAAATCTTCTATTCTCTTCTTGTCCAAACTATTTATCGTTTGTTTCACTTCCATACATGGCTACTCTCCATACAGATCCTGTCAGAAGCGACTTCCTGACACTTAAATCTATACTCGATGTTAACAAATTTCTCTTCTTCAGAAACGCTTTCCTTGCCATTGCCAGTCTACATTTTATATCCGCTCTACTTCGAGCACCATCAGTTATTTTGCTCCCGAAATAGTAAAACTCATTTACTACTTTAAGCATCTCATTTCCTAATCTAATTCCCTTAGCATCACCCGCCTTAATTCGACTACATTCCATTATCCTCGCTTTATTTTGTTGATGTTCATCTTATATCCTCTTTTCGAGACACTGTCCTTCCGTTCAACTGCTCTTCCAAGTCCTTTGCTGTCTCTGACAGAATTACAATGTCATCGGCGAACCTCAAACTTTTTATTTCTTCTCCATGGATTTTAACACCTACTCCGAATTTTTCTTTTGTTTCCTTTACTGATTACTCAATATACAGATTGAATAACAGTGGGGAGAGGCTATAACCCTGTCTCTCTCCCTTCCCAACCACTGCCTCCCTTATATTCCCCTCGATTCTTATAACTGCCATCTGGTTTCTGTACAAAATGTAAATAGCCTTTCGCTCCCTGTATTTTACCCCTGCCACCTTATAAATTGAAAGAGAGTATTACAGTCAGCATCGTCAAACGCTTTCTCTAAGTCTACAAATGTTAGAAATGTAGGTTTGCCTTTCCTTAACCTATTTTCTAAGGTAAGACGTAGGGTCAGTATTGCCTCACGTGTTCCAACATTTCTACGGAATCCAAACTGATCTTCCCCAAAGTCAGCTTCTACCAGTTTTTCCATTCGTCAGTAAAGAATTCCTGTTAGTATTTTGCAGCAGTGGCTTATTAAACTAATAGTTCGGTAATTTTCAAATCTGTCTACACCTGCTTCCTTTGCGACTGGAATTATTACATTCTTCTTCAAGTCTGACGGTATTTCGCCTGTCATATACATCTTGCTCATGGTAGAGTTTTGTTAGGCCTGGCTCTCCCAAGGCTGTCAGTAGTTCTAATGGAATGTTGTCTACCCCTGGAGCCTTGTTTCGTTTGAGGTCTTTCAGTGTTCTGTCAAACTCTTCACGCAGTATCATATCTGCCATTTCATCTTCATCTACATTCTCTTTCATTTCTATAATATGGTCCTCAAGAACATCGCTCTTGTATAGACCCTCTATATACTCCTTCCACCTTTCTGCTTTCCCTTCTTTGCTTAGAAGTGGGTTTCCATCTGAGCTCTTGATATTCATATAAGTGGTTCTCTTTCTCCAAAGGTCTCTTTAATTTTCCTGTAGGCAGCACTATGCTACCCATAGTGAGATAAGCCTTTACATTCTCACATTTGTCCTCTAGCCATCCCTGCTTAGCCATTTTGCACTTCCTGTCGATCTCACTTTTGGGACGTTTGTATTCCTTTTTGTCTGCTTCATTTACTACATTTTTATATTTTCTCTTTTCAACAGCGAAATTCGAGATTTCTACTAGCCCTCGTCTTTTTACCTATTTGATCCTCTGCTGCCTTCACTACTTCATCCCTCAGAGCTACCCATTCTTCTTCTACTGTATTTCTTTCCCCCATTCCTGTCAATTGTTCCCTTATGCTCTCGCTGAAACTCTGTACAACCTCTGGTTTAGTTAGTTTATCCAGGTCCCATCTCCTTAAATTCCCATCTTTTTTCAGTTTCTTCAGTTTTAAACTACAGTTCATAACCAATAGATTGTGGTCAGAGTCCACATCTGCTCCTGGAAATGTCTTACAATATAAAACCTCTTTCCTAAATCTCTGTCTTACTATTATATAATCTATCTGATACCTTCTAGTATCTCCAGGATTCTTCCATGTGTACAATCTTCTTTTATGATTCTTGAACCAAATGTTAGCAATGATTAAGTTATGCTCTGCGCAAAATTCTACCAGATGGCTTCCTCTTTTATTTATTTCCCCCAATCTATATTCACCTACTATGTTTCCTTCTTGCTCTTTTCCTACACTCGAATTTCAGTCACTCACGACTATTAAATTTTCGTCTCCCTTCACTACCTGAATAATTTCTTTTATCTCACCATACATTTAATCAATTTCTTCATCATCTGCAGAGCTAGTTGGCAAATAAACTTGTACTACTGTAGTAGGCGTCGGCTTCGTGTCTATCTTGGCCACGATAATGCATTCACTATATTGTTTGTAGTAGTTTACCCGCACTCCTATTTTTTTATTCATCATTAAACCTGCTCCTGCATTAATCCTATGTGATTTTGTATTTATAGCCCTGTATTCACCTGTCCAAAAGTCTTGTTCCTCCTGCCACCGAACTTTACTAGTTCCCACCATATCTAACTTCAATCTGTCCATTTCCCTTTTTAAATTTTCTAACATATGTGCTCGATTAAGGGATCTGACATTCCACGCTCCGATCCGTAGAACACCAGTTTTCTTTCTCCCGATAACAACGTCCTCCTGAGTAGTCCCCGCCCGGAGATCCGAATGGGGGACTATTTTACCTCCGGAATATTTTACCCAAGAGGACGCCATCATCATCTAACCATACAGTAAAGCTGCATGCCCTCGGGAAAAATTACGGCTGTACTTTCCCCTTGCTTTCAGCAATTCGCAGTCGGTAGTACACATGATAACAGGTAACGCTCTCCAGGCATCCATCAAACTCAACCACCTCCATTGAATTGGCATAGAGAACAGCGTCGTTCTCCACGTCAGATTGCTTGTCAGCAGTCATTCACATCCATCCTCTTTACTTCACTTGAACTTCCGTTTAGCATTGACTTCACAAATGTGTATCTTTCGAGGACCTCCTCTACCAGTGATCCCTCTTCCTATTAGCTTCAAGCGCACAGTCATTGTGCTAGCTGGAGCACATTAGAACTCACAAATGATTCCTTTCTCTGATTTAATGCGATTTTTTAAAACCAATCTCCAGAATGGTTGTCGGTCCATGTCTGTCAATGCATGACGTGTGAGCAACAATAAGACCAGAATCCAACCACAAAAAACACCGCCATACTGTAGGAAGCACCTCCTCCATATATCATTGTTGGCACCACACAAGATGTCAGGTAACCTTCTCCTGGCATTTGTCAAACGCAAACCTAAGCATGTGATTGACACAGGGTACAGAGTGATTCATCACTCCAAGTAGCTCGTTTGCAGCCATCCATTGTCCAGAGACGTCGATCTTTACATCACCTCATGCGTCGCTTAGCTCTGACTACTTGCTTATGAGGAGCTATTCAATCATTGTACCCGATTCTTTTTAAACCCTTACACTTTGTCGTTGTGCTACCTGGTCCGCTGATAGCACTTTGGAACTCACGAGTGGTTCCTTCCATTGATTTATAGAGCCACTTCCCAGGACCCACCTACCAATGCATGACCGAGGGGGGTGGCGCAGTGGTTAGCACACTGGCCTCGCATTCGGGAGGACGACAGTTCAAACCCGCATCCGGCCATCCTGATTAAGGTTTTCTGTGATTTCTCTAAATCTCTTTAGGCAAATGCTGGGATTCTTCCTTTGAAATGGTATGGCTGATTTCCTTCCCTGCCCTTCTCTAACTCGATGGGACTGATGACTTCACTGTCTGGTCCTCTTCCACAAATCAGCCAAACAACCAAAGCATGAGGCCTGCCAGCGTTCACACTTCAGTCACATCACCAGATTTTGAAGGGTGCAAATGTCCCTGATAGATTTGTTACTCAGGTGACATCCAGTGCCTAGTCCGCGTTCAAAGTCACTGAGCTCTCGTGACCAACCTATTCCACTGTTACTGACTCTCTACTGACAACACGCCACTCCCTCCTGCCTCTATTTATGTCAGGTCCACCTCTTGTGACATCTAGTGGTCAAATTCCGTATTACGTGGGGGTGTCAGATATTTTTGATCAGGGTTGGCATTGTTATTTGCGGATTTGGCATTATGAATTTTAAGGGATGACCAGATGCATTTCCTACCACCAGTCCGTTATTCCCCGAGACGGAATGCCTGTACCCCAACGGTCTGCGTGGAGTGTTATTCACGTGAAAATAGGGGAAAGTGTTCTAAATGTTTGCGCATTGTGTAACTGAGGCGGGACGTGGGCACCAGCCTGGTATTCAACTAGTGGGATGTGGAAAACCACCTAAAAAGAACATCCAGACTGACCGGCACACAGACCCTCTTCTTAAACATGCCGGGCTTCCATCTGGGTGCCGGCGCAACTCCCCGTGTTGGAAAACGGCGCTTTAACACGCGCGATTATCCTGGCTGGTAAGATGCTTACATATTTCATTCACATTTCTTATACGATTCTTCATTATATTCGGTACGTGTGTAACTAGTGTCTGTCGCCTGTGACGAAACTATCTGTGGATTACTGTCACATCTGAATAGTAACTAGTGACAATCTTGACGTAGTAAATTATTGTGTGAATATTTCATTGTAGTCTCATTTGTGTACAAACTGCACATCCTTCGAAGGCTGATATGCTACCTCTACTTGTCGGCTTTTAGTCATGGAGGGCTTATCGTGTTCGGTACATACGAGCACCCAGGCGACCAGATTGGCCTCATTCTCTGTGGTACAGGAAACAAAATAAACATCATACAGCTTTGTTTTTTTTTCGACAGAACGATCAGGAATACAATAACGAATTAAAATTTTTTAATGAATGTTGAAATAAAAGAGTTTTGAAGAATCATTCCACGGCCCATGTACTTTAAACGATGTCATTTTGCTTGCAACCATGTTTTACGATGTGCCATTGTAACTACGATATGTTGTCATTTTAAAGTTCACTGGATTCGACGTATTTTTTATTCCAAACTGATAAACATCGATGGTAGGCAATGAAAACCTCGTAACTCCATCTGTCCGTGAAACTCGTAATTCCTGTACCCAATAACTCCATAATAAAAGAGAGATTTGAAAGTACATGGAATTCTCCCACCTGTCAGTAACTGGGCTTCTACTACACAGCTACACATGTAGCAACTTTCTGTATCGCTTTACATTTTTTAAGAAACCGGTGTTGCTTCACCTGCACAATTTAACAAAATGGAGTAAAGAGGTTTTCATTGCCTACCGTCGATGAGGAGTCCCTCCAGGATGTCGACATATCAGAAAAAAATACACAATAAATACTTACGAATAGAAACAAATACAGTCGATACCGTTCATAGCTACTTCGCTTGTAACGACCTATTGGCTGTAGGCTAACAGCGAATTCTGCTGATCTCTATTTAAGCACTACTTTTAAAAAATCGCTTAGTACAACTTGCTTATTGCGACTTATCGAGTAAGACGACGCGTTTTTTATTCCATTTTCGGAGAAAAATGTCGGCTGTAACCGTCAGTGTTCATTTTTATCTATTACGTGTTTGGGAGTTGTTAACAACAATGTAACGCTTATTTTCAAACCCGTTTTCTGCAGATTGTTGGTTTCAAATCAGGCGTCAAGACGAATGCATCGTAGAATGTAAAATGCGTACGCACATCTTACATGCAAAAAGGAAACGAAGATAACTGGTTACCATAAGTAGGGCGGTGTACTGTAGTATGGTGTTACTGTGTTAAAAAAACAATACAACACTGTTCTTTGCTGAAAACTAGAAAACTAGAAAATTAAATTCCAATAAATGTTATTTGTTTTAGAATATAGAAGTAGAGTAGATTATAATGCATTCGTTATTGATGTTTTGTAGTTCTGTTTGCTGCACATTTTCAGTGTGTTTCGTACAGTACATGGCATTTGCACGACATTTTGAAGAGAAACATAAGAGAACATCTAGGTCTTCGTGTACTTTTTGTGTAGAAAACTGTCTTTATATTTTGCTATTGTCGATCGAGTTTTGCAGTACAGTAACTGGAACGAAATTATGTCATTCGTGGCTATATGTTTTACAGCGTTTATGGTAAGTTCTAAACGTGCTCTACATTTTATCTCATTCATTATACAGGACTGTTCGACGTTATTGAACAATTTACATTGTTGCTACTTGTTTCTTCACTTATTAAAAGTTTTTACACATTGCCGGTATTTTCTTGCTGAACGTACTGCATAAACATAAGAAAAATTCCTCTTCAACCCCTCACATCGAATACTATATTGTAAATACTGCAGTGTACTGTATTTGAAGTGTTAACTCTATGACAGCCTAAAATTTACAGATACCAAATTTTCATCAAGAAACAAATCAAAAATCCAGTTTGTGCGACTGTCGGCTATAAAGACCGTCAACTGTCGGTCCCATCGATGTCGTTCTAACCGGTTTCGACTGTATTCCACTTTACCTCGCACCTCATGGTAGAGATGGGAAAAACCGAGCGGTTAAATCCGATACCGATATTTTAGTAATGAATGACCAGTATTTTTTCTGTATTTGTTTTGTCTCGGTTATGACAAGTGTTTTTTTTTTTTATTTTTCACTAATAGCCGAGCAAAAAACCGAAATATCTGTTAGCCGTAGCAGCAGTGCTAAAATTTTTCGTTTTCAAATAAACCTGTTTTTGAAAAAGGAGTAATTTTTATTCGCAAAATTTTCTTTGGTTTGTAATATTGCGTTATTATACAAAATGGAGTCGAAAGTGCTATTTTAATAAAAACACCGACAGAAACGAGCAACAAACGCATCGCACATGAATTGGTACAGAATTTTCTGAGGCAATAATGTCCCTGTTGCCAATGTCTCGTGGCTTGAAGATTTGACCCACATGGTCTATAGGGTTGTTTCTCGCTGTCCTCGCCGGACGTCCATTGTGTTGCTGAATGGCAGCAACAGTAGCCTGGAAGTATTTTTACGAAGTGACATAGCGTTGAAGTATAATGATTAATTTCCTTTAAAATATTAGAGATTTATCTGGCTTTTCTATGAAATCATAAAAGAATGAAATTATGGTAACAGTAATAAATTTAAAACTTAACAAAATTCATTGACAGTATACAATAAAAATAGAAATGAGCTGATCTCCTGCCTGTGTCTGCGCAATATGTCTTCATCTGTTTGTGGCCCTTGAAAACCGACAAATTAACATGAAAAACAGACTTCTTAAACCTCTCTTTTCACCCTTTAGTACTGACTTTTCGTAAAGCCCAAATAGCGGTACGATCCTCGATAACATGATTTTTGAGCAGAATCGATAGGAGAATATTGGTGATTTTTTTTAGTATTCATCCACTTATCACTTTTTGAGAAAAGTAGCGAATGGTGGAAGGACTAAGTTTTCTTTTATTTGCCTATTTGATTTAATATTTTAATTCTGTCTCTTGAAGCTGAGAGAGTCAAAACTTTTCAGTCTTTGTTTTGAAATTCATCAATGGACTAAAAGGTGACGGTCATCAATAGTATCGTTGGGCTCCTCGTAAAGTGAACTCTGTTAGTAGTTAAACTTTTTATGACTGCCGCTACTGAAAACGTATGAGTTTGAATATTGGACATCTTTCTGGTGCAAAGTAAGTGACTAAATGTCATGATTTTTCGTATTTGTACTCTTGATCCCATGAAATAAGCTATTGGCTTGAAAAAGCGACCTATTTATAACGACGAATTCGGTTAAGGAATAAATATATTGGGAAGCAGTAGTTAACTTCCCCGTTACTTAAACAGCCTTGTGTAGGACGTTCTTGAGTTGATACCACAAATAACTATTATTACATGTTTTTGAACCGGGAAACTGTAGAGTGACTTGATGAGTCGTCGAAAAACTCATCTCATATGACATTATGGAATGAAAGTAAAGTATCATAGTATGTCAGCTTTTGTATTTTATATCACCTACGTCAGGTAACATTCGTATTGCAAACAAAGATTTGTTTAGGCACTTTAGTAATTCTGTGGTATGCTCCTCATAGTTGAGTTGTTGTCAAGCTTTAATACCAAAGATTTAACACTGTCAAATTCTTCTGACTGTCTGTCATATATTCCAGGCATACCATACTGGCGGTAAATCTCTTACAAGTTCCAAACTGCATGTAGTGTGTTTTATCAAGATTTAGTGGGAAAGAAGTGGCTGGAAACTATTTATCATTGTCACTGAAAATTTCATTAACAGCTATTTTCAAGAATAAACTTTGTTTGCTATTTACTTTAACGGTCGTATTGTCCGCAAACAAATCAGTTTATGCCATAATCCGCTATACATCGCCTTAGAAGTGTATTTTCAGCAGTTGATTTATACGAGGGTTGGAACTTAAATAGCGGCAACTATTTATTCGCAACCGATACAAAAGAGTTACATGTTTGCAGCCGTTACTGTCCTTCAAAGTAGTCACCAGCGTTGTGTAGAGCCCGTTGCCAGCGATATGAAAGGCGTAGTATACCGTTAGCAGAGCCTGTTCTGTTGATGGTGCAAATGGAGGCGTCTAAAGTTATGGTGTTTCTCGTGTACGACAGTGATGGTGTTATCCTAACGCATTACGTTCCTCCACGGCAGGCCGTCTATGCACAGTATTACTGTTCGTCTTTGGAGCAACACCTGCGACCAGCTTTGCGAAAGAAGAGGCGACATTTTATGCGCAACCCACCCATTATTTTACACGATCATGCGCGGGCGCATACAGCGCAAGTTGTGGCTGCTCTGTTCGGTCGATGGGACTGGGAAGTACTGTAGCATTCACCATACTCCCCGGACTTAAGTCCTTGTGACTTTGATTTGATTCCGAAGATGAAGGAACCACTTCGTGGCATTCGCTTCAGAACTGCTCCAGAGATTCGACAGGCAGTAGACCATTCCTTTCGCTCCATCAACAAAACAAGCTCTGCTAACGGTATATTACGCCTTCCACATCACTGACAACGGGTTCTAGTCAACGCTGGTGACTACTTTGAAGGACAGTAAGAAGGTGCAAACATGTAACTCTTTTGTATCGGTTGCGAATAAGTAGTTGCCACTATTTAAGTTACATCCATCGTATTAGGGATGGCAGTTATCACTGAAACAACTGGTTTTCGGTTACATAGGTCTTTTTCAAAGCCAGATTAACCTGCGTGTTAAAAAAAGCTCAAAATAACCGGTGTCTGAGGTAACCGATTTTCAGTTGTTTGTTCGCACTATTTCCTGTAATAAAAGTTGAAATTGAACAAAGACTGAAAAATTGAACCAAAATAGTAAATTAAGTAGGCAAATAGAAGAAAACATAGCCCGTCCATCACAAATCGGTGCTTTTCTCAGTGCTTGAATACAACAACAACAAAAAAACACCATATTCTCCAACTGTTTCTACTTTTTCTCAAACTCTGCTCAAAATTGATTCTGTAATCGAGAGTCATACAATTATTTGGGCATTACAAGTAGTCAGTGCAAAAGGGTGAAAACTGAGGTTGAATAACTATATTTTTCATGTTAATTTGTCCGCTTTCAAAAACTACAAGCAAACAAAGGCATATCATGTAGACACGGGGAATAGATCAGCTGCTTTCTGTTTTGATTGTAAACTGTGAATGAATTGTTAAGTTTTAAGTTTTCTCTTTATATGATGTCGCAAGTGTGTTGTGGCTCTTCCCGTTCTGAATCTTTAAAAGCAAACGGGGCATTGTGCTTCATTGCTACCGTACTTCGTAAAATACTTCCAGACTATTTCCAGAATATTTCAAAGCAATGATAATTTCACGAATAAAAATTACTCGTTTTTAAAAGAGGTTCATTTAAAAACCAAAAGTTTTAGCACTGCTGCTGTAGCTAATTCATGTCTCGGTTTTTTACCCAGTTATTACTAAAATTTGAAAAACACCTGTTACTGAGAACAGAGAAATACCGAAAAATATCGGTTATTCAGAAATAAAATACCGGTATCGGTTTTAACTGGTTTTCCCGTCCCCAATTTATACAATGAATTGTGTTATTAATATTCATATTTCTTTGAGCACTTGCGTTAGTATGATAATAATCGACACGTGAAAGTGAGGAATTAAATTGTAGTACATCTTTTTCTGTGGAGCTGAGAGGGAAAGGAAAGCCGAGACGAATATAGGACGCAGTAGCGCAGCTGAGAAGCTGATACATCACGGCGCGTCGGCGCCTGCCTCCCATTTAAGTACTTACGTCACGGAATCTGTTTGTGGGCTGACCGTTATCTAACGCACCCGCAGATACACTATCTCCGTGCGTGTTGACGTGTACATATCTTATACTTCACAGTGAGCACACACGGATGAAAGTCTTCGAAGTGAGCGAAGGTTTCCAGATAAATCTGTGCCAGAGGCTGGTGTCGTTTGTGTAGCTACATGTGTATGTCTCAGTGCACCGTGCGGTGTGTAGAAGGAAACACACACACACACACACACACACACACACACACACACACACACACACACACAGACACACAGACACACACACACACACAATGATGAGTCACAACATTATGAACACCGAGGATTTCCAGGAAAAAAATACACTACTGGCCATTAAAATTGCTACACCAATAAGAAATACAGATGATAAACGGGTATTCATTGGACAAATATATTATACTGGAACTGACATGTGAGTACATTCTCACGCAATTTGGGTGCATAGATCCTGACAAATCAGTACCCAGAACAACCACCTCTGCCTGTAATAACGGCCTTGATACGCTTGGGCAATGTGTCAAACAGAGCTTCGATGGCGTGTACAGGTATAGCTGCTCATGCAGCTTCAACACGATACCACAGTTCATCAAGAGTAGTGACTGGCGTATTGTGACGAGCCAGCTGCTCGGCTACCACAGACAAGACGTTTTCAGTTGGTGAGATATCTGGAGAATGTGTTGGCCAGGGCAGCAGTCAAACATTTTCTGTATAAAGAAAGGCCCGTACAGGACCGGCAACATGCGGTCGTGCATTACCTTGCTGAAATGTAGGGTTTCGCAGTGATCGAATGAAAGGTAGAGCCACGAGTCGTAACACATCTGCAATATAACGTCCACTGTTCAAAGTGCCGTCAATGCGAACAAGAGGTGACCGAGACGTGTAACCAGTGGCACCCCATATCATCACGCTGGGTGATACGCCAGTATGGCGATGACGAATACACGCTTGCAATGTGCGTTCACTGCGATGTCGCCAAACATGGATACGACCACCATGATGCTGTAAACATCACCTGCATTCATCCGAAAAAATGACGTTTTGCCATTCGTGCACCCAGGTTCGTCGTCGAGTACACCATCGCAGGCGCTCCTGTCTGTGATGCAGCGTCGAGGGTAACCGCAGCCACGGTCTCCGAGCTTATAGTCCATGCTGCTGCAAACGTCGTCGAACTGCTTGTGAAGATGGTTGTTGTCTTGCAAACGTTCCCATCTGTTGACTCAGGGATCGAGACGTGGCTGCACGATCCGTTACAGCCATGCGGATAAGATGCCTGTCATGTCTACTGCTAGTGATACGAGGCCGTTGGGATCCAGCACGGCGTTCCTTATTACCCACCTGAACCCACCGATTCCATATTCTGCTAACAGTCATTGGATCTCGACCAACGAGAGCAGCAATCGCGATAGGCTACAGTCCGACCTTTATCAAAGTCGGAAACGTGACGGTACGCATTTCTCCTCCTTACACGAGGCATCGCAACAACGTTTCACCAGGCAACGCCGGTCAGCTGCTGTTTGTGTATGAGAAATCGGTTGGAAACTCTCCTCATGTGAGCACGTTGTAGGTGTCGCCGCCGGCGCCAACCTTGTGTGAATGCTCTGACAAACTAATCTTTTGCATATCACAGCATCTTCTTCCTGTCGGTTAAACTTCGCGTGTGTAGCACGTCACCTTCGTGGTGTAGCAATTTTAATGGCCAGTAGCGTAATACTCCTTTTTAGTAGTTTCCAATTCACTCAAGATTTATTATTGCAGTAGTGTATATGGAGTTCACGAAATGGTTACATATACAGATCAACTAGCACAAGCGGTTCTGAGTTACCATTATGGACCTATGCTGCAACACCCATATTAGAATGTGGTGTAGCCATCTTGGGCGGCCATGCAGCTGCTGACTCTGGCATCCAGTCGATCGTTCAGATGGGGAATGCCGTCCTGGAAGACGATATGCCGCGCCTGCTCGACCTGTTCATGTTTTTCTGTAAGAGTTGTCGGTTGACAAGTTGCAGAAGCCACATCTCATCCCATCATGTCCCATACACGCTCGATTGGAGACAAGTCCGGAGATCGTGCTGTCAAGGGACGTCGCTGCACGTTCTGACAATACCTCCACTTGCAAAGTAGATTAGAAATCAGACTAATAATGTTGCTCATGCATGATATGTTCGTTTAATCGGGAAACAAGAAAACTATTGACTGTGGATAGTATCGTCAGAAACGAAATAATGTGATCACTGTCAATAAAATTCTTCTGGGTTAGAGACCGCATTGTCATTTTATAAATGACAATGCGGTCTCTAACCCAGAAGAATTTTATTGACATTGACAACGGCCGTGGAAGCCTACGGTTACATTTAATGTGATCACTGTAAATAAGTCACTAATTTGGCACCTATCTTGAATGAATTCCCACGTAGATTTAATCGAAGTCGTTATGGCTCATCTTGTTGATTCTAGGGTGATTCCAGTTTGGCTGCTAGAATGTCCGAATCTGTATTTTAGCAATATTTGAAGACATAACAAATGCGTTTTTCAGGAAATTCTTAATGATCAATCACAGATCAGAACAATGGCATGGTAGAAATAATTTTTGACTTAGTGTTCACGATCCACATTTTAATAACCTTATTGTAAATTCACATATCCTTCTTCTTAATTGTCACATCATCAAGAAAACAGTTTTGTATTAATCTTCACATATTTCATTTCCACTTTAAACAAACATAAGACTTGACTGTTCTTTTACAAGGCGAAAAAACAACATAACTTCTGCAAAGTGAAACAAAGACTGCTCTGTGCGCATTCACGCCAAACAATGATTATGACAGTCTCACAGAAATGCATACACACAAGAACCAAATCACTGTAATATATCGATACATCGGAGTACCTATACATTAATAAAACCAGATGTTAATACTGTGACAAAAATGTCTGTTAGTTCGCAGAAAAGTAGTTCGATATTACTGGTATCGAGAACTGGGGTTGGAGTGCCGTAATGTTCACGTAAATAAAGAACCATTACAACGCCTTGAAGAGCACGTTGATTTTCACGGCCCGTGTGTGCGTGAGGATTATCCTGTCGGAGTCCGCCCACGGTAGCTGAGTGGTCAGCGCGACAGACTGTCAATCCCAAGGGCCCAGGTTCGATTCCGGGCTGGGTCAGAGATTTTCTCCGCTCAGGGACTGGCTGTTGTGCAGTCCTAATCATCATCATTTGATCCCCATCGACGCGGAAGTCGCCAAAGTGTCGTCAAATCGAAAGACTTGCACCTGCCTGACGGGAGGCCCTAGTCACACGACACCAGATGCTGTCGGAATACACATCATCTTCCTGTTGCAAGAATGGCAAAAGAAAGGGTCTAGAGACATTCTGCACGTACCGGGAAGTTGTTAGCGTCCCCTCCAGAGACACAATGACCGAGAGTTGTAGCTTATCGCACCCCAGACCGTAAGGCCGGTGTGGGCCAGTGTGTCGAGACAGCACTTACCAAGTCTACGTCGTACACGCAAACGTGTATCAGCCGCGTGCAGGCAGAATCTGCATTCATCGCTGAAGACCACAGCGTGTGTCTTCTAAGTGATCCTCTGACGCCACCTGTCCAGCTGTACACGTCGAACGTGTATCAGCCGCGTGCAGGCAGAATCTGCATTCATCGCTGAAGACCACAGCGTGTGTCTTCTAAGTGATCCTCTGACGCCACCTGTCCAGCCGTACACGTCGAACGTGTATCAGCCGCGTGCAGGCAGAATCTGCATTCATCGCTGAAGACCACAGCGTGTGTCTTCTAAGTGATCCTCTGACGCCACCTGTCCAGCCGTACACGTCGAACGTGTATGAGCCGCGTGCAGGCAGAATCTGCATTCATCGCTGAAGACCACAGCGTGTGTCTTCTAAGTGATCCTCTGACGCCACCTGTCCAGCTGTACACGTCGAACGTGTATCAGCCGCGTGCAGGCAGAATCTGCATTCATCGCTGAAGACCACAGCGTGTGTCTTCTAAGTGATCCTCTGACGCCACCTGTCCAGCCGTACACGTCGAACGTGTATCAGCCGCGTGCAGGCAGAATCTGCATTCATCGCTGAAGACCACAGCGTGTGTCTTCTAAGTGATCCTCTGACGCCACCTGTACAGCCGTACACGTCGAACGTGTATCAGCCGCGTGCAGGCAGAATCTGCATTCATCGCTGAAGACCACAGCGTGTGTCTTCTAAGTGATCCTCTGACGCCACCTGTCTAGCCGTACACGTCGAACGTGTATGAGCCGCGTGCAGGCAGAATCTGCATTCATCGCTGAAGACCACAGCGTGTGTCTTCTAAGTGATCCTCTGACGCCACCTGTCCAGCCGTACACGTCGAACGTGTATGAGCCGCGTGCAGGCAGAATCTGCATTCATCGCTGAAGACCACAGCGTGTGTCTTCTAAGTGATCCTCTGACGCCACCTGTCCAGCCGTACACGTCGAACGTGTATCAGCCGCGTGCAGGCAGAATCTGCATTCATCGCTGAAGACCACAGCGTGTGTCTTCTAAGTGATCCTCTGACGCCACCTGTACAGCCGTACACGTCGAACGTGTATCAGCCGCGTGCAGGCAGAATCTGCATTCATCGCTGAAGACCACAGCGTGTGTCTTCTAAGTGATCCTCTGACGCCACCTGTCCAGCCGTACACGTCGAACGTGTATCAGCCGCGTGCAGGCAGAATCTGCATTCATCGCTGAAGACCACAGCGTGTGTCTTCTAAGTGATCCTCTGACGCCACCTGTCCAGCCGTACACGTCGAACGTGTATCAGCCGCGTGCAGGCAGAATCTGCATTCATCGCTGAAGACCACAGCGTGTGTCTTCTAAGTGATCCTCTGACGCCACCTGTCCAGCCGTACACGTCGAACGTGTATCAGCCGCGTGCAGGCAGAATCTGCATTCATCGCGGAAGACCACAGCGTGTGTCTTCTAAGTGATCCTCTGACGCCACCTGTCCAGCCGTACACGTCGAACGTGTATGAGCCGCGTGCAGGCAGAATCTGCATTCATCGCTGAAGACCACAGCGTGTGTCTTCTAAGTGATCCTCTGACGCCACCTGTCTAGCCGTACACGTCGAACGTGTATCAGCCGCGTGCAGGCAGAATCTGCATTCATCGCTGAAGACCACAGCGTGTGTCTTCTAAGTGATCCTCTGACGCCACCTGTCCAGCCGTACACGTCGAACGTGTATGAGCCGCGTGCAGGCAGAATCTGCATTCATCGCTGAAGACCACAGCGTGTGTCTTCTAAGTGATCCTCTGACGCCACCTGTCCAGCCGTACACGTCGAACGTGTATGAGCCGCGTGCAGGCAGAATCTGCATTCATCGCTGAAGACCACAGCGTGTGTCTTCTAAGTGATCCTTTGACGCCACCTGTCCAGCCGTACACGTCGAACGTGTATGAGCCGCGTGCAGGCAGAATCTGCATTCATCGCTGAAGACCACAGCGTGTGTCTTCTAAGTGATCCTCTGACGCCACCTGTCTAGCCGTACACGTCGAACGTGTATCAGCCGCGTGCAGGCAGAATCTGCATTCATCGCTGAAGACCACAGCGTGTGTCTTCTAAGTGATCCTCTGACGCCACCTGTCCAGCCGTACACGTCGAACGTGTATGAGCCGCGTGCAGGCAGAATCTGCATTCATCGCTGAAGACCACAGCGTGTGTCTTCTAAGTGATCCTCTGACGCCACCTGTCCAGCCGTACACGTCGAACGTGTATCAGCCGCGTGCAGGCAGAATCTGCATTCATCGCTGAAGACCACAGCGTGTGTCTTCTAAGTGATCCTCTGACGCCACCTGTCCAGCTGTACACGTCGAACGTGTATGAGCCGCGTGCAGGCAGAATCTGCATTCATCGCTGAAGACCACAGCGTGTGTCTTCTAAGTGATCCTCTGACGCCACCTGTCCAGCCGTACACGTCGAACGTGTATCAGCCGCGTGCAGGCAGAATCTGCATTCATCGCTGAAGACCACAGCGTGTGTCTTCTAAGTGATCCTCTGACGCCACCTGTCCAGCCGTACACGTCGAACGTGTATGAGCCGCGTGCAGGCAGAATCTGCATTCATCGCTGAAGACCACAGCGTGTGTCTTCTAAGTGATCCTCTGACGCCACCTGTCCAGCCGTACACGTCGAACGTGTATCAGCCGCGTGCAGGCAGAATCTGCATTCATCGCTGAAGACCACAGCGTGTGTCTTCTAAGTGATCCTCTGACGCCACATGTCCAGCCGTACACGTCGCACGTGTATCAGCCGCGTGCAGGCAGAATCTGCATTCATCGCTGAAGACCACAGCGTGTGTCTTCTAAGTGATCCTCTGACGCCACCTGTCCAGCCGTACACGTCGAACGTGTATCAGCCGCGTGCAGGCAGAATCTGCATTCATCGCTGAAGACCACAGCGTGTGTCTTCTAAGTGATCCTTTGACGCCACCTGTCCAGCCGTACACGTCGAACGTGTATGAGCCGCGTGCAGGCAGAATCTGCATTCATCGCTGAAGACCACAGCGTGTGTCTTCTAAGTGATCCTCTGACGCCACCTGTCCAGCCGTACACGTCGAACGTGTATCAGCCGCGTGCAGGCAGAATCTGCATTCATCGCTGAAGACCACAGCGTGTGTCTTCTAAGTGATCCTCTGACGCCACCTGTCCAGCCGTACACGTCGAACGTGTATGAGCCGCGTGCAGGCAGAATCTGCATTCATCGCTGAAGACCACAGCGTGTGTCTTCTAAGTGATCCTCTGACGCCACCTGTCCAGCCGTACACGTCGAACGTGTATCAGCCGCGTGCAGGCAGAATCTGCATTCATCGCTGAAGACCACAGCGTGTGTCTTCTAAGTGATCCTCTGACGCCACCTGTCCAGCCGTACACGTCGAACGTGTATGAGCCGCGTGCAGGCAGAATCTGCATTCATCGCTGAAGACCACAGCGTGTGTCTTCTAAGTGATCCTCTGACGCCACCTGTCCAGCCGTACACGTCGAACGTGTATCAGCCGCGTGCAGGCAGAATCTGCATTCATCGCTGAAGACCACAGCGTGTGTCTTCTAAGTGATCCTCTGACACCACCTGTCTAGCCGTACACGTCGAACGTGTATCAGCCGCGTGCAGGCAGAATCTGCATTCATCGCTGAAGACCACAGCGTGTGTCTTCTAAGTGATCCTCTGACGCCACCTGTCCAGCCGTACACGTCGAACGTGTATGAGCCGCGTGCAGGCAGAATCTGCATTCATCGCTGAAGACCACAGCGTGTGTCTTCTAAGTGATCCTCTGACGCCACCTGTCTAGCCGTACACGTCGAACGTGTATCAGCCGCGTGCAGGCAGAATCTGCATTCATTGCTGAAGACCACAGCGTGTGTCTTCTAAGTGATCCTCTGACGCCACCTGTCCAGCCGTACACGTCGAACGTGTATGAGCCGCGTGCAGGCAGAATCTGCATTCATCGCTGAAGACCACAGCGTGTGTCTTCTAAGTGATCCTCTGACGCCACCTGTCCAGCCGTACACGTCGAACGTGTATGAGCCGCGTGCAGGCAGAATCTGCATTCATCGCTGAAGACCACAGCGTGTGTCTTCTAAGTGATCCTCTGACGCCACCTGTCCAGCCGTACACGTCGAACGTGTATCAGCCGCGTGCAGGCAGAATCTGCATTCATCGCTGAAGACCACAGCGTGTGTCTTCTAAGTGATCCTCTGACGCCACCTCTCCAGCCGTACACGTCGAACGTGTATGAGCCGCGTGCAGGCAGAATCTGCATTCATCGCTGAAGACCACAACGTGTGTCTTCTAAGTGATTCTCTGACGCCACCTGTCCAGCCGTACACGTCGAACGTGTATCAGCCGCGTGCAGGCAGAATCTGCATTCATCGCTGAAGACCACAGCGTGTGTCTTCTAAGTGATCCTCTGACGCCACCTGTCCAGCCGTACACGTCGAACGTGTATGAGCCGCGTGCAGGCAGAATCTGCATTCATCGCTGAAGACCACAGCGTGTGTCTTCTAAGTGATCCTCTGACGCCACCTGTCCAGCCGTACACGTCGAACGTGTATCAGCCGCGTGCAGGCAGAATCTGCATTCATCGCTGAAGACCACAGCGTGTGTCTTCTAAGTGATCCTCTGACGCCACCTGTCCAGCCGTACACGTCGAACGTGTATGAGCCGCGTGCAGGCAGAATCTGCATTCATCGCTGAAGACCACAGCGTGTGTCTTCTAAGTGATCCTCTGACGCCACCTGTCCAGCCGTACACGTCGAACGTGTATCAGCCGCGTGCAGGCAGAATCTGCATTCATCGCTGAAGACCACAGTGTGTGTCTTCTAAGTGATCCTCTGACGCCACCTGTCCAGCCGTACACGTCGAACGTGTATCAGCCGCGTGCAGGCAGAATCTGCATTCATCGCTGAAGACCACAGCGTGTGTCTTCTAAGTGATCCTCTGACGCCACCTGTCCAGCCGTACACGTCGAACGTGTATGAGCCGCGTGCAGGCAGAATCTGCATTCATCGCTGAAGACCACAGCGTGTGTCTTCTAAGTGATCCTTTGACGCCACCTGTCCAGCCGTACACGTCGAACGTGTATCAGCCGCGTGCAGGCAGAATCTGCATTCATCGCTGAAGACCACAGCGTGTGTCTTCTAAGTGATCCTCTGACGCCACCTGTCCAGCCGTACACGTCGAACGTGTATGAGCCGCGTGCAGGCAGAATCTGCATTCATCGCTGAAGACCACAGCGTGTGTCTTCTAAGTGATCCTCTGACGCCACCTGTCCAGCCGTACACGTCGAACGTGTATCAGCCGCGTGCAGGCAGAATCTGCATTCATCGCTGAAGACCACAGCGTGTGTCTTCTAAGTGATCCTCTGACGCCACCTGTCTAGCCGTACACGTCGAACGTGTATCAGCCGCGTGCAGGCAGAATCTGCATTCATCGCTGAAGACCACAACGTGTGTCTTCTAAGTGATCCTCTGACGCCACCTGTCCAGCCGTACACGTCGAACGTGTATGAGCCGCGTGCAGGCAGAATCTGCATTCATCGCTGAAGACCACAGCATGTGTCTTCTAAGTGATCCTCTGACGCCACCTGTCTAGCCGTACACGTCGAACGTGTATCAGCCGCGTGCAGGCAGAATCTGCATTCATCGCTGAAGACCACAGCGTGTGTCTTCTAAGTGATCCTCTGACGCCACCTGTCCAGCCGTACACGTCGAACGTGTATGAGCCGCGTGCAGGCAGAATCTGCATTCATCGCTGAAGACCACAGCGTGTGTCTTCTAAGTGATCCTCTGACGCCACCTGTCCAGCCGTACACGTCGAACGTGTATGAGCCGCGTGCAGGCAGAATCTGCATTCATCGCTGAAGACCACAGCGTGTGTCTTCTAAGTGATCCTCTGACGCCACCTGTCCAGCCGTACACGTCGAACGTGTATCAGCCGCGTGCAGGCAGAATCTGCATTCATCGCTGAAGACCACAGCGTGTGTCTTCTAAGTGATCCTCTGACGCCACCTGTCCAGCCGTACACGTCGAACGTGTATCAGCCGCGTGCAGGCAGAATCTGCATTCATCGCTGAAGACCACAGCGTGTGTCTTCTAAGTGATCCTCTGACGCCACCTGTCCAGCCGTACACGTCGAACGTGTATGAGCCGCGTGCAGGCAGAATCTGCATTCATCGCTGAAGACCACAGCGTGTGTCTTCTAAGTGATCCTCTGACGCCACCTGTCCAGCCGTACACGTCGAACGTGTATCAGCCGCGTGCAGGCAGAATCTGCATTCATCGCTGAAGACCACAGTGTGTGTCTTCTAAGTGATCCTCTGACGCCACCTGTCCAGCCGTACACGTCGAACGTGTATCAGCCGCGTGCAGGCAGAATCTGCATTCATCGCTGAAGACCACAGCGTGTGTATTCTAAGTGATCCTCTGACGCCACCTGTCCAGCCGTACACGTCGAACGTGTATGAGCCGCGTGCAGGCAGAATCTGCATTCATCGCTGAAGACCACAGCGTGTGTCTTCTAAGTGATCCTTTGACGCCACCTGTCCAGCCGTACACGTCGAACGTGTATCAGCCGCGTGCAGGCAGAATCTGCATTCATCGCTGAAGACCACAGCGTGTGTCTTCTAAGTGATCCTCTGACGCCACCTGTCCAGCCGTACACGTCGAACGTGTATGAGCCGCGTGCAGGCAGAATCTGCATTCATCGCTGAAGACCACAGCGTGTGTCTTCTAAGTGATCCTCTGACGCCACCTGTCCAGCCGTACACGTCGAACGTGTATCAGCCGCGTGCAGGCAGAATCTGCATTCATCGCTGAAGACCACAGCGTGTGTCTTCTAAGTGATCCTCTGACGCCACCTGTCCAGCCGTACACGTCGAACGTGTATGAGCCGCGTGCAGGCAGAATCTGCATTCATCGCTGAAGACCACAGCGTGTGTCTTCTAAGTGATCCTCTGACGCCACCTGTCTAGCCGTACACGTCGAACGTGTATCAGCCGCGTGCAGGCAGAATCTGCATTCATCGCTGAAGACCACAGCGTGTGTCTTCTAAGTGATCCTCTGACGCCACCTGTCCAGCCGTACACGTCGAACGTGTATGAGCCGCGTGCAGGCAGAATCTGCATTCATCGCTGAAGACCACAGCGTGTGTCTTCTAAGTGATCCTCTGACGCCACCTGTCCAGCCGTACACGTCGAACGTGTATGAGCCGCGTGCAGGCAGAATCTGCATTCATCGCTGAAGACCACAGCGTGTGTCTTCTAAGTGATCCTCTGACGCCACCTGTCCAGCCGTACACGTCGAACGTGTATCAGCCGCGTGCAGGCAGAATCTGCATTCATCGCTGAAGACCACAGCGTGTGTCTTCTAAGTGATCCTCTGACGCCACCTGTCCAGCCGTACACGTCGAACGTGTATGAGCCGCGTGCAGGCAGAATCTGCATTCATCGCTGAAGACCACAGCGTGTGTCTTCTAAGTGATCCTCTGACGCCACCTGTCCAGCCGTACACGTCGAACGTGTATGAGCCGCGTGCAGGCAGAATCTGCATTCATCGCTGAAGACCACAGCGTGTGTCTTCTAAGTGATCCTCTGACGCCACCTGTCCAGCCGTACACGTCGAACGTGTATCAGCCGCGTGCAGGCAGAATCTGCATTCATCGCTGAAGACCACAGCGTGTGTCTTCTAAGTGATCCTCTGACGCCACCTGTCCAGCCGTACACGTCGAACGTGTATCAGCCGCGTGCAGGCAGAATCTGCATTCATCGCTGAAGACCACAGCGTGTGTCTTGTAAGTGATCCTCTGACGCCACCTGTCCAGCCGTACACGTCGATGCTGCGGCGTGAGTGGAAGACGGGTTAGATGTGTGTGTGCCCGTAGTCCCGCCGCTATACTCCGTTCATCGTAAGAATAAACGTGATGTAAACAAAGACAAACGCGGTGACTGTTCAGAGGCCACAGCACACGTACACTGGTGTTGTTAGAAAGTAGGTGCTACTTTTGTATGAGATATATCATAGGGTGTCCGAAAAGACTTTCTCTGATTACATAAATTGATAACTCAGGCTAGAAGTAAGATACAAATATGAAACTTGTGTCGAATTTTTTACAACTATCAAAGTTTTTTTTCTGTTTTAGGTTCGCAGTACGTAAGAAGTGGATGAGGTGCAGTGCCCAAGAAGCTATGTTAACCAATCAGCAGAAGGCACAGTGTGTCCTGTGGTACCATGAGACACGATCACCAACCACAGTGCAGAGACACTTCCAGACAACATTTGGAAGGAATCTACCTGGTGTCAAGAGCAATAAAGCCTGCTATGAGAAGTTCAAGAACACAGGACTGGTTGCTGACCTTCCAAGGTCTTGTCGACCAAGAACCTCAGCAGACAGGGTGGAAGCTGTAAGGCAGTCTTTTCTGCAAAGTCCGAAGAAATTGGTGCGTAGGGCCTCACGTGAATTACAGATGCTAAATAGCTCCCTCCGTGACATTTCGCACCAACGTTTATTGTTTCGTGCATACAAAGTGCAAATCGTTGAGGCCTTGTTGCCCAATGACAGTACACGTCGATACGACTTTGCGGTCGAAATGCTATCACGTATTGAGGACGATGATGGTTACCTCAGACGAATTGCCTTTTCCGACGAAGCGACCTTTTTTGTCAGTATAGTAATGAATCGCCATAATGTGCGCATTTGGGGTTCACAACCCCCTGGCGAGGTCATGGAGTGCACCAGAGGCAGTCCAAAGGTGAATGTTTGGTGCGCGCTATTGCACGATCGAATCATCGGGCCATTCGTCCTTCGCTGATGCTACCAGCACATCTGCAGTGTATGTGGACTTGTTGCAACTGTACTCGTATGCTGTTCCTCGGCTGCTTCAGTATTACCCCGATGTCTTGTTTCAACAAGACGGTGCATCGCCCTATTGGGCTTTGCCTATCTCGATATGACCTTTCCTGGGCGATGGATTGGTCGTGATGGGCCAACGGTTTGGCCTCCACGCTCTCCTGACATAACCCCATTAGACTTCTTTTTATGGGGTTATGTCAAGGACGAGGTCTACCGAACACGTGTACCAGATCTTGAAACCCTGCCGCAACGGGTAACCACAGTCGTTGAATCGATGCCTCCAGTGATGTTGGCTAATGTGTGGACGGAAATTGAATATCGCCTAGATGTGCTACGTGCTACCAAGGGTGCTCATGTGGAAGTTTACTGATGTGTGAAAAAAACTTTGATAGTTTGTAAACAATTAGACTTCAGTTTCATATTTGTATCTTACTTCTAGCCTGAGGTATCAATTTATGTAATCAGGGAAAAGACTTTTCGAACACCCTGTATTACTAAGTTACATTAAATGAAACTTTAAGATATTCAAATGTGTTAATAGCCATCAACGTATTTCTTATTCACACTTTAGCTATGTAGCTTTTGTTTCAAAAATCGTGTACAGTCGCAGCTTCTGTACTGTTGTGCTCTGACTGTCGCGCTGTTAAAAGGCAGTATGAAAATAGCTGAGGCTGTTAACTGTTCCGTGGTGAAACACGGGTGTGGGAAAACAGTTAAAAAGTGCCGAGAAATAGTTAGTTCTTAATGTTTCTCATAAGTTTATAGAGATAAACGGCTATGAAGCCTTTTGAAGGTCTGTGTTACATACATATTGAGAGATTGTACGGCACTCTCACTGCTGATACTGTGTTATGCTGCTTACTGTTCTTAGGGAAGCTGATCTTTATTACCTGGTTGCTACACTGGATACGATCTGACTTCATTCATATGAGGAAATGGTTGGCAGTAGTTGGCGCTGTTGCTTGTGTGCTCTAGTGAAGGAATGGCGGTAAGCTTTCCCTGCGTTCAAAGGTAGAGGGTGCCAATTTAAACAACTGCAGTAAAAGTGTACGGAGGCTGAGTGCCGAGGGGAGCGTTTTTCCTGTGAATCCTGGGTGAAAACGTTGTGGACTGCCCAGCTCCTCTGTCTCATTGTGCAGACACGCTGGATGGTGCTGGTCGGTCGGCGGCCACGTCCAGGTAGGCTGACCAGCGCCGAGGAGTCGCTGCTGCCACGGGCAGTGCATTGATGACCAGTAATAAAGCAGAGTACGGGACCTTGTTAGGCAGGAATCTGATGAGACGACTGTGTGTTTCTGCGAATTTCCGTGGGACAGGTCAGTGGCGCCCATCTCCACATACCAGTAGCCATCTCCACATACCTCGAAAAATGGTCTACTATTGTCAGAACGAATCTGTTCCCCGATCGTGTTCGCCTAAAAGGTCCTAAAACATCAACCCCCAACGTAGAGAATGGACATGTCGCTTCCGGTAACCGTTGTAGCTGTATCTGTTTTCGACTCAAATCTGCTCTCTGCGCACATGGTATACAATTCTTGACATACTGATCCACATCTCCTTTCCTACCTCTCCACCAATAGCTCTCTGTCACTCTCCTATTCGTCGCTCTACACCCGCCGTGACAAGATAACACGTGATTATGTGCTTCCTTTAAAACCTCATCTCTCAGCTTTGCTGGGACTACTACCCTTGGCCCTAACTTCGTTTCCCTGCACAAGAGACCATTGTACATATTGTGGCGTCGCAACTAGTGCGAGCGCACAGTTTCTATCAAATATTTACTGTGAAATGTAGACAGACTGTAAAGTAGCCATCAGATTAGCATATGTGCTGTAGCGGGCAGATTACCGGTGTCCGTTCGTCTGACGTCACGACCATATGGCATGTCTGTACCGTGAGAATGTAAGACCTGTGCGCTAACTAGCCGCGTGTATAACGTGGAACTTTCATCTTTAATAACTTCTAACTGAGGAACCTGAGGAAATTAAAAGTTAATATACTAGTTTCTGTTATGAATAAAAATAAGTCATCCAAATTTGAGCTTTGAAACCTGCATATTTTGGAAATTAGAAAAATCTTACAGAAAACGCAAATTTCTACAATTTTCGAGTCTAAATAAATACCATTATGTATAGATCACCTTCAGTGACCATCCAACTATGAAACAAAATCACCTTCCGTGCTTTTGTATTTATTTTGAGAATTTTACTTTTAGAAATTCACCTATAACTTTGTTAAAACCATAAATGTTTTGAATTTTTGTGAACAGTTATTTTATATGAGTAGGTGAGAGTGAATGAGTGTGCCTGAGTGAATGAAAGAGGGACATTCGCCATTATTTGCAAGTGTATAAAATCTAGGTTGGAACTCGCAAGTGTTCAGACGATGTAACCGTGGGAACAGAGTCGCCAGTGGTTCCCCATCTTAGTGAATGTCGGATGTCCAAGAGTGTATGGTATTGTACAAGCAGCCAGAACGTTCGCGAGTATTTAAATAATTTCTGGAAATAAAGTAAAGTCTAGTTTTCCTTTCGGTTTGTTAAATTATACAGTAAATTTTGTGTAACAAGAAATCATGACGTAAATGATTCAGAAGTCATGACTGGTGCGTGCTAGATTTTGGCGCGAGGCGCACCCAAAGAGTTAATTCTGATTGGTTGTGTGATGAGTGAGCCAATGAGATGCGAGGACGGTTAGGAGACTAGGAGAGTGAGTCGCGAGTGGATGAGGAGTCGCGAAGGAACTGTGATCGAGAAGAGACATGCTTGAGGTGTCCTCGCGAATAATGTGTAAAATGAAGTCATAAAACGGCTTCATCGGTTCGGTACTGTGCGATTTGAGACTGGAAGAGTCCAGTAACGCGTAGTGTGAGTTTGAGCGAGTTGTGACTTTTCGTTCCGCGAAAGACGCGAGTAACTTTAATAATTAAAAGCGTGGCGGTACTTCGTAAACTTTTACTAAGTGCTTATGGCGAGCATTAACGTTAAAAAACGAACTATTATTGAACATCGACTGCAAACGTGTATGTTAGAAAATCGTCTGTGTTGCAGTCAAGTAAATTCCGTAACTTTGAAAGCTAATTCTGGCGGGGTTTGAGTGTGGATAGAATTGTGAACTGAACTTTCTTCAAACGTAGATTAGCGGGCTGATGATCAGGCTTAAAGACAATAAAGAGCTTAAATAGAATTACCAACTTCGCGTTCTCGTTTGAGTAAACAATTACTACCATTCCAATAACTCAATTTATTTAGGAAGATTGCTCATAGATTGTATTTCAGCAAACATGTATCGCGGCCTCCGGTGAGCGGCTATTAAATTGCAGTTTCTTCAACACTGCTTTTCTGCAATTTCTCCAGTAGCTGCTATCAGGAGAGGCGAGTGCAGCAACTACCTAAGAAACGAGGTAGGTGGATTTTCTTTCAGGGAAAGGAAACTGCGCGATAAGAGCCTGACCCGTCGCAAGTGGTGCATCGGCCCGGGAAATAAAAATAGTAAATTCCAGTGAATTTAAAAAAAAAAGCAGTAGTGACAATTACCGGACAATACAGAAGTGCTCGCTATGTGTAGGAACTGTGTAGCGTACAAATTGATATCGCCACGTGAATAGGAAGGACAGTGAAAGTGTCCGTGAACTGTAATGTGTTGTACGGAACGGAAGAATTTTTCGGTGACTACGCGCCGATTGGAATAGCAGTCTACGACGGCGTCTGGCAGACGACGAGCTACGGATACTACGCAGAGGCGACGACAGCAGTGGCAGTTGGCAGCGCTGATTCGAGCGGGGGCCCGGAAACTGGTACAGCATTGCAGTGTATGGTGAACGGACCCGCAGTTTCATCTAGCAGCAACGCAGCACGCCGAAGCACAAAGTTAAGTACAGTGCTTTTGAAAACTTTGTGTGTTTGTGGAGTCAAACTGAGAAAAATGGCTGAGTTTCAACCAAGTGACAAAAGGGCGGAACTAAGTTGTGATAGTGGGATGGAGACAGGGGAAAATGACCCCATGAATTTTAGTTTAGACGTGTCTCAACCCAATTTCAGTAGTAGTTTGACTGATTCATCCTATGTTAATTATAGTTTGGAGTCAGATCCAAATATGTCAGTGCCCAGTGAGTTACAGTTACCCATGCCGGTAGTTAATGTTAATAGGGACATTGTATCAGCAAATGAGGGGGCGAAGGATAATGTCGCCAGTATGCTGATGAATCTATTAACTAAGATGAACGTGTTGGATTCCAATATGTCAAGTAAGATGGATTCCAGTATGTCAAAAATGGATTCCAGTATATCAAAATTGGAAACTAATATGTCACAAATGGATTCAAAAATGTCTAAATTAGGATCTGATTTAAGTAATGAGATGACTAAAATGGGCGCTGATTTAGATTCCAAAATATCCGATCTCAGAGACTGTTGGAAGCAAGATTTAGCAGTGCTCAGTAGTAAAGTAAATGTTGAAATACAGCAGGTTAAACTAGAATGTACAGAAAATATTGTTCAAGTGCAAAGTGAATTGACGACACGAATCGAACAGGTTACTGAGGATCAACAGCAATTTAAATCCCATGTTGATGCAGAATTAGATAAAGTATGTGAGCACATAAAAGTGGTAGAGAATTCCAATGAAATTAATCATGCCGCCTTAGAATGTAAAGTAAATGATACCAAAATTCGGTGTGAGAAACTTGGAGAGCAAGTTGTAAATAAGGTCAATAATTTAGAGACTCACATAAGCCATTTCAGTGAAAGTGTGAATGAGCAACTTTGTGGGCATGAATGCAGACTAACCAAAGTAGAACAGTGTGTTTCTAACCATAGTGGTAGTATAATTTCCAGTGGAATAATTGAATCTACCGAGGTTGCGTATGTTACCCACAGACAGTTTTTAAAATTTGACCCAAGTAAGAACATGCACCCCAGAGAATTTTGGAACGATTTTGAAGACGTTTTGCCGAAAGTATGGAGCGATAAACAAAAGATAGGCTTTATCACTTCAAATTTGATGGGAGAGGCCAGAGTATGGGGGAATTTAGCCTCTGAAAAATACGCGAAATTGTCAGAATTTAAATTAGCGTTCTTTGAGGAATACTGGGGAAAGAGAAAGCAGATGGATGTTCTTAATCGGTTCTGGTCGGGAGAGAAGTATGACCCCAAGAGAGAGGGCATCAAACGATTTGTTCAAAGGTGGGTAACAACTCTGTCCTACCTTAGTTATAAGTTAGAAACAGAACAGATCATATTAGGGGTAGAAAATAAGCTACCGTGGAACTGGAAAACTAAGATCATATCTGCGCCCCGAGATAACATTGACAAGTTCGTACAGTATTTAGAAAGGGTTGAATCCGTCCAAAAAGAAGAAAACATGAGGAGGGAGCATCGCCCGCCTGCTAGGCAGAATGACAATCGCGCGGATGTAAACATTAATAGGATGGGTGTTCAGAGAGGCGGCGGATACCGTGGCAGTTCACGTGGTAGAGGAAGAACATATGTTAACAGGTTCAATGAACGCGAGCAGTATGACAGCGGCCGACAGATGTCAGGAGGTGAGGCGGTCAGCTGGAGGCATAGTGATGACGCACCGCGCTCGGAAAACCATTAATTGTCTACGAGTGTGCTGGCGATCGTAGGCAACAGCGTTTAAAGTTAAATCCGCTGGCAAAACCATTCATAAGAAAGCAGCCTGAACGACCACCTAACATAAATGTTGTTGCTACAAAATTTAGGGAGGATAACGTAAAACAGACAGAGATAGTAGCTTTAAGTCAAGTGGAGGTTAATGAACCAATTAACTGTAAGAATAATCATAAGAAGCCACTTATTGAAGAACTAAGTACTAGTTATAAGGGTAATAATCAGAAAGACATTATGCACAGTAAAACTAATGAAGAGCTGTCGGATAGGGGTGAGAACAGTAATAATGGCAGGGTTGTGACTGTGCTTGATAAGATAATTGATGTTGTAGATAGTTACGAAGAAGAGGATAGATTAGAGGAGGAGGTAGAGGTTAATGACGACGCCTTGGATAGGGTCGTAGAAAAGGAGGTTAATGAGAAAGAGGGGGAAACATTGGAAAAATGTTTTGACTTAGCAATAGTGGATAGGCTAATAGGAGCTGCCACTAGAATTGAGGGTGATAATAAGCATGAAATAAACCCTGTAAGTGTGAATGTGATTGCCACCCAAAAGACAGGCTTCGAAAGGAGAGAAATTGTGCAAGATTTATTGGAGGAAGCAGAACCCAAAATAAATAAAGAGTACTTAGGGCAACCGATAGTAGAGCTAAGAGTATTAAATGAACCAGTTAAATGTTTGATAGATACTGGATCGGAAGTCTGTGCAGTATCCCAGAACTTGGTAAATGAACTCCCTAACAGTAAACAGATTGTTAAGATGCCAGTAAGTGGCTTGAACATTGTAGTAGCAACCGGTAAGACTAAGAAGACAGTAAAACAGGAAGTGTTTCTACCCATAGCATTTAAGGAAGTAGAAATAAGACAGAACTTCTTAGTTATAAATGGACTGAGTGTAGACATGTTGGTGGGGGCTGACTTTTTGAATAAATATGAAGGATGGGTGAATTTTTCTACCAATGATGTTATGGTAAAAATTAAGGGTAAACTAATTACTATACCTTTCATCGGTAAGCAGCTATGTGAGGATCCTGAGCAGAATGATTTTCCTATATGTATTTGTAAAACAGAGAAATTCTTGGAGGGCTATAATGAGTACGGTGGCAAAAAAGTAGAGGATCCGTCTGAGCTTGTGAGTGTCAGAAATAGGATCGAGGAGAAATTACTAAAGAGAGACGTGGCCAGGAGTGAGTAGATACCTCAGAGAGCTTTGCACTCTTTGCAGAGCTAAGTGCGTGACGAGCACTAGGTCTCGAGTCGTTTGACAATATTTCTTCCACTTTCTTTTCCGTATTGTCAACCTACCTCTTCTTTCATTCAGAACTAAAATTCTATCGTCTTTCCTTCTTCTCTATCGTAGTTTTTAAGTGATAAAGTGTTTAAGTAATGAGTAGGAAAGAACCTCAGTGCAGTATAGGTTAAGCGTAAGGAATGAGTGTAAGAGAAAATCAAAAAGGATTAAGATACCTCAGATAAGTAATAAGTCTCAGTAAAGTAAATGTTTGGCCTAAGGTGTGAGTAATGCCCTTAGAAAGGTAAAATAACTAAGAAATGTAAGAGCCTCAGAAAATATGGTGACGAACATTGAAGCTGTTTGTTAAGTAACAGAACGATATGTTAAGACGTAGCATTAAGCTAATGTTTAGGAAAGGAAATGGAGCAGTACAGCAAAACTGTCTGTTCAATGAAGTCAGAGCCTCAGGAGGTGATTTAGTGGTAAAATGAGTAAAGGTACAGTGCAACAAGGTTGACTGTCAAAGGGGTAAAGGAAGTTAAGTTAAAGGGACAGTGCAGCAGGACTGACTGTCAAATGAAGAGAAATATGTGAGAAAAGGAGAAAGAATGAGCATAGTGTTTGGCTAGCTCGATATTAGGAAAAAGTGAGGCTACGAAGGTGAGTAAATAAAAAGCTTAATGTTGGTAACCAGAGGTGGCGTTTGTTGGTAAACAGAGGAGATGTTTGTAAACAAAAGGAAGTGAGGCTACGAATGTAAACAGAGCTGAGGCGACGTTGGTAACTCAGGAGGTGGATGTATGTTAGAAAGTATGGGTAACGAGGTTTCGCAGATTAGTAGGAAACGCTTTAACAAATACTAACCTGAGTGTGTGAAGTATGAGTATGAGAGTCGTAAATTAAACCCGAATGTGACTAGAGAAAACCTGATGTTGACAAGAAATTGAAGTAACTCCAGATATGTGAGATGAGGAAAGTACCCATGACATCGATTCCATTTTTGACCAGAGACACACAAAGATCCCCAAGTTTGTCGTAGAGATTAGTATAAGGATTGTAGTGTTGATAAATGAATATGTAAATATGTATTTTTCAGTGTTTAATTTATGATACAGGACTACAGGAGATTGCCTGGAGACAGAATTGTAATATTGATAATTTTGTGTATATTTTATATTGTTGTGTATTGTACAGGAACTGGAGAGGCACCAGTGCTGGCGGAGATTTATTATGTATTTGTGAACTATTTGTAGGAATTGTTTTTCTTAGTATTTCTTATGTAACCATAACTTGTTTGATTATGAGATGAAGAAGTAATTAAAGAGTAAATGTGCCACTTCGGTACTGCATTAGGAAAGTCAATTCACTTTTCACTTAAAAAAAAAAAAAAAAAAAAAAATTTTGAAAATTGTACATACTGTAAAGTAAATTTTATCAAAAATATGAGACTTTAGAGTCAAGCAGATAGCGCCATTTATCGCTGCTGTAGGTTAAGACGTAGCAGTTAGAAAGGGAACTGAGGCCAGCTGATGTTTCAGGTGCGCCGAAGTAAACAGAGGTGGTAGCACGAGACTTGAAATGGACCTCCCAAGCAGGACCCGGTCGAACTACGAGTGCTATCAAAATCTTAAGTGTAAGTGGTAAAAAAGTGACGCTCACCATAGCGATAGTAGTGTTAGTGTGCGTGTGACGTACATCAAGATAGTATTTAGGTTTGTTTTCTCTTTCAGGAATTTGTAAATAGAATTTTGTAATCTGAAAAATTTTTTTTGAATGATGATAAAAGTGCATGTTTAGATATAAGATGTTTTGTAGGTCGTCAGCCCTAGGTATAAGTGGATGATTGATGTACAGGAACTATAAATGTTAAATAGCTGTTTGAGTAAATCTTTAATAGAAATTTTTTTTAGAAAACAAAAAGTTTGTCATGAATGAAAAAATTTAGTTTCCTCAGGAGGTGTGTGGCGTCGCAACTAGTGCGAGCGCACAGTTTCTATCAAATATTTACTGTGAAATGTAGACAGACTGTAAAGTAGCCATCAGATTAGCATATGTGCTGTAGCGGGCAGATTACCGGTGTCCGTTCGTCTGACGTCACGACCATATGGCATGTCTGTACCGTGAGAATGTAAGACCTGTGCGCTAACTAGCCGCGTGTATAACGTGGAACTTTCATCTTTAATAACTTCTAACTGAGGAACCTGAGGAAATTAAAAGTTAATATACTAGTTTCTGTTATGAATAAAAATAAGTCATCCAAATTTGAGCTTTGAAACCTGCATATTTTGGAAATTAGAAAAATCTTACAGAAAACGCAAATTTCTACAATTTTCGAGTCTAAATAAATACCATTATGTATAGATCACCTTCAGTGACCATCCAACTATGAAACAAAATCACCTTCCGTGCTTTTGTATTTATTTTGAGAATTTTACTTTTAGAAATTCACCTATAACTTTGTTAAAACCATAAATGTTTTGAATTTTTGTGAACAGTTATTTTATATGAGTAGGTGAGAGTGAATGAGTGTGCCTGAGTGAATGAAAGAGGGACATTCGCCATTATTTGCAAGTGTATAAAATCTAGGTTGGAACTCGCAAGTGTTCAGACGATGTAACCGTGGGAACAGAGTCGCCAGTGGTTCCCCATCTTAGTGAATGTCGGATGTCCAAGAGTGTATGGTATTGTACAAGCAGCCAGAACGTTCGCGAGTATTTAAATAATTTCTGGAAATAAAGTAAAGTCTAGTTTTCCTTTCGGTTTGTTAAATTATACAGTAAATTTTGTGTAACAAGAAATCATGACGTAAATGATTCAGAAGTCATGACTGGTGCGTGCTAGATTTTGGCGCGAGGCGCACCCAAAGAGTTAATTCTGATTGGCTGTGTGATGAGTGAGCCAATGAGATGCGAGGACGGTTAGGAGACTAGGAGAGTGAGTCGCGAGTGGATGAGGAGTCGCGAAGGAACTGTGATCGAGAAGAGACATGCTTGAGGTGTCCTCGCGAATAATGTGTAAAATGAAGTCATAAAACGGCTTCATCGGTTCGGTACTGTGCGATTTGAGACTGGAAGAGTCCAGTAACGCGTAGTGTGAGTTTGAGCGAGTTGTGACTTTTCGTTCCGCGAAAGACGCGAGTAACTTTAATAATTAAAAGCGTGGCGGTACTTCGTAAACTTTTACTAAGTGCTTATGGCGAGCATTAACGTTAAAAAACGAACTATTATTGAACATCGACTGCAAACGTGTATGTTAGAAAATCGTCTGTGTTGCAGTCAAGTAAATTCCGTAACTTTGAAAGCTAATTCTGGCGGGGTTTGAGTGTGGATAGAATTGTGAACTGAACTTTCTTCAAACGTAGATTAGCGGGCTGATGATCAGGCTTAAAGACAATAAAGAGCTTAAATAGAATTACCAACTTCGCGTTCTCGTTTGAGTAAACAATTACTACCATTCCAATAACTCAATTTATTTAGGAAGATTGCTCATAGATTGTATTTCAGCAAACATGTATCGCGGCCTCCGGTGAGCGGCTATTAAATTGCAGTTTCTTCAACACTGCTTTTCTGCAATTTCTCCAGTAGCTGCTATCAGGAGAGGCGAGTGCAGCAACTACCTAAGAAACGAGGTAGGTGGATTTTCTTTCAGGGAAAGGAAACTGCGCGATAAGAGCCTGACCCGTCGCAATATTAAGTTGTGGCTGTGTCCGATACAATTTACAATCGTTGTCCGCGTCCTGTAATTCTTGCCATACTGCCAGTTTATAACCTATGACTTCTACTTTTGCCACCTTCCTACTTAGAGCATCCGCATTACCATGCTTCTTCCCAGGCTTGTGCACCACGTCGTAGTAGAATTCACTAAGCCTCATAGCCTATCTAACGAGTCTAGTGGACGGATCCTTCAACCCCAACAACCACTTTAATACAGCATGATCGGTCACTACCCAAAATCTGGTACAAAACCTATTTGTGAAGGCACGAGGCTTTTAGGGAGTTTATGGCCATTCTTTGGAGAGTCGAAATGGATGCAACAGGGGAGATAACGATCTTTTTATGGAGGGCTGTGTTTCCATCCAGGTCAAGCCATTAGCGAAAGACATGGCATAAACATGTGGGAAAGAGGCCGCGAATCATAATCTTTTTTCCTTTTCTCACAATTAATTTTAAAGTCGCTGATTGGTCAAATCTGGGTATGCAGAGCAAGGGGTAGTCTCCCAGCTTCGAGTGTTGTGCTCCAGCTCGTGATTACCTTGGGCTAAAGTGGGAGTAGTCTAAGATGTAAATATGCTATGCTACCATGCTGGCGAGGAAAGATGAGAGAAAGAGAAGAGGGCCCTCTTTTACTGGCGCTTCGCTGGTAAAGAACTGCAGCTCTCTACCTAAACGGTGATACTTCTGTCCTTTGCTAGTGTGCCACTTATAGCCTGTGACAGTCACCATCTGAACCGTCAGAGGTACTGCTTCCAGCATCACGCACACAGCGAGTGATGCGTGGGTGTACTTATTTCTCTTGAGTCGGCCATCTAAACATTTGACATATTCCGTCATGCATAGTCGTGGCACGAAGCCAAATTGATTTGGCAGACCAGCAAACGGGTCCACTTGCACACTGGAATCCACCGGTGTTTCAGAGGCTCATAGGGAAGGACCTGCGTTCCGAATTAGCCGAACGCGAGACCGCGTACTTGCATTTTTCGGGCGCGGGCCATTAATGACAGATGCTGCCGTCCATGACTACAGTCGCCAAACACATTGTGGTGTGCTGCCCTGACCTGTAGAAGGGTGAAGTATTCGCTGCTACGGCGTAGGGCTCCAATATATGCTTCTCAGCACCCTGTTCCTCGGAACGATATTTTTCTTTATGGAATAGTATAGATGCTTGGTAGTAGCGTAGTTTTTAGGCCATATCACGGATTCACATGTATTAAGTCAGGTAAAGCGATTTGTTGTGATTAGTGTCGGGTGATAATCCCCAGCTAATCACTTTGTTCGCCGTAGACCGCATATTAAAAAAAGCATTTGTCAAATACAATTCTTCGTGTGACGTTTCTTTAGCCATTTTTTGTGACGTTAAGAATGAATAAATCTATTGTTATTTAGATCACAACTCCTTCCAGTGCTCTGATTAGCATTACCTCTGCCATTTTTATTAAAGTCTTCATTACAATTGAAATATCGGAGCTTGCAGTATACTCACGTTAAATGTAGAATGGTATCAGTAGCGTTGTAAATTGATAGTGTATTGCAGTTTTATGATTCGCTGTTTCAAGTCTTGCCAAAGTCAATTTTTTTCTCATTCAATTTGGAATACCTACATCTCGTAATTGCAAAATTTATCATCTTTTTTTTTATGAATAATGCACATCTTCTTGTTTCTAATTACATATTGCGCGCGAAATTCCTGTTTTCATTTCGAATATAAATTCTAAATTATCGTTTTTTTATGAAAGACTGTTAACTAAGGTTGCTTAAACTAAGAAAAGATAACAATTTAATTTTTTAGGCAAAAGCGAAAAACTAAATACTCTTCATTTGGATTATGTACAATGTTTCATGTGTGTCGTAGAAACGTGGAAAACAGTCATTTTCCCAGCATCTAGCGCACCACACAAATGCTGCATTTTTACATTTGCCACTGTACCATTACCACATGAACCCAACAGAACTGATCTGGAGCCAAGTTAAGGGATTTGGCCTGAGAAATAACAAGACTGTTAAGCTGCCAGACGCACTGGAACTAACGCACGCAGCTGTTGCACATGTCACTGCCGAACGCTGGCGGCATGCAGAATGGCACGTCATAAAAGAAGAGGAGAAAATAGGGCACCTAGTTGACTTCGTGTATTCTGTTTTTGATCGACTCGTTATCAGCGTAGCAGATGACAGTTCCAGAACTGAAACGTATCTCTCGAATTCAGTAAGGATGGAGCTAAGAGATTACCTGACGACTGACTGTTGTCAATGCTTTCATTGGCTTCACTGTTAAAAAGTAAGGTGAAATCCCTACAGTATGCTTTTGCATCACACATAGCTCATTCAGAAAAATGACCCTGTGTTTAAGTTAAGATTTCCATGACTTTTGTTTGTAATTAGGATACTATGTAAGGTGAAAACGAGAGCATTGTATGGTTTCCGTCTGGTTACCTAAGAAGGGCGCGGTAGTGCTGGAGTTTTACCGAATATTATTTCATTCATTTTAAAAATTGAATGATATTCGAAGCTATATTGTTTCTTTGCACATCTCTTTTTACATCTCAACCGCAACTGTTCACACCAATTGTCCGTTAGTTGGACCGCGGGGTGGCCATTGCCATCAGAGTTTACTGCGCCGGTAAGGCTGCTCTCCCGCGTTATAGCTCAGTCTATGTGCGCGTAACACAGCATGAAACGTATCCTTATGACCGTACTTGACTGTACTGGACACAGCTTGTTTTCCGCTCCACGTGAAACGAAATCCAATGAGATTCAAGCAAACGCAGAAGAATACATGGCGTAATGTTTACAACAGGTTTATTCTTATATTGAACACAGTATACTAACCGGGCCGCAACATTTCGTGTTGACATGTCTGAGATCACAAGCCACCTTTTCTGTGCTGTTGCAGCTGTATAGTCTGCCTCTGCTGCCCTTACAAGACGACGATCTTGGCGGACGTCTGTGCTGTGCGGGAGTCCCCAACCTCGTCTACAGCTGTGAGAATGTTCACCTGGTCACTGATACCAGCATCGCTGCACGACCGACGCAGCATTACCAATTTGTGTGGCAGTTCTCCAAAGGACCATCCTGCCACACTGAAAGCCTCAGTTCGACCTCTTTCAGTGTTGGTCAGTTGGCTGTTGCACAACCGACACAGCACGACCAATTTGTGTGGCAGTTCTCCAAAGGACCATCCTGCCACTCTGAAAGCCTCAGTTCGACCTCTTTCTGTGTTGCTCTGTTGGCTGTTGCACAACCGATGTAGCACGACCAATTTGTGTGGCAGTTCTCCAAAGGACCATCCTGCCACTCTGAAAGCCTCAGTTCGACCTCTTTCAGTGTTGGTCAGTTGGCTGTTGCACAACCGATGTAGCACGACCAATTTGTGTGGCAGTTCTCTAAAACACCATCCTGCCACTCTGAAAGCCTCAGTTCGACCTCTTTCAGTGTTGCTCAGTTGGCTGTTGCACAACCGACGCAGCCGGCCGCGTTGGTCTCGCGGTTCTAGGCGCGCAGTCCGGAACCGTTCGACTGCTACGGTCGCAGGTTCGAATCCTGCCTCGGGCATGGATGTGTGTGATGTCCTTAGGTTAGTTAGGTTTAAGTAGTTCTAAGTTCTAGGGGACTGATGACCACAGCAGTTGAGTCCCATAGTGCTCAGAGCCATTTGAACCATTTTCAACAACCGATGCAGCACGAACAATTTGTGTGGCAGTTCTCCAAAGGACCATCCTGCCACTCTGAAAGCCTCAGTTCGACCTCTTTCAGTGTTGGTCAGTTGGCTGTTGCACAACCGACGCAGCACGACCAATTTGTGTGGCAGTTCTCCAAAGGACCATCCTGCCACACTGAAAGCCTCAGTTCGACCTCTTTCAGTGTTGCTCAGTTGGCTGTTGCACAACCGATGTAGCACGACCAAATTGTGTGGCAGTTCTCCAAAGGACCATCTTGCCACTATGAAAGCCTCAGTTCGACCTCTTTCAGTGTTGGTCAGTTGGCTGTTGCACAACCGACACAGCACGACCAATTTGTGTGGCAGTTCTCCAAAGGACCATCCTGCCACTCTGAAAGCCTCAGTTCGACCTCTTTCAGTGTTGCTCTGTTGGCTGTTGCACAACCGATGTAGCACGACCAATTTGTGTGGCAGTTCTCCAAAGGACCATCCTGCCACTCTGAAAGCCTCAGTTCGACCTCTTTCAGTGTTGGACAGTTGGCTGTTGCACAACCGACACAGCACGACCAATTTGTGTGGCAGTTCTCCAAAGGACCATCCTGCCACTCTGAAAGCCTCAGTTCGACCTCTTTCAGTGTTGGTCAGTTGGCTGTTGCACAACCGATGTAGCACGACCAATTTGTGTGGCAGTTCTCTAAAACACCATCCTGCCACTCTGAAAGCCTCAGTTCGACCTCTTTCAGTGTTGCTCAGTTGGCTGTTGCACAACCGACGCAGCCGGCCGCGTTGGTCTCGCGGTTCTAGGCGCGCAGTCCGGAACCGTTCGACTGCTACGGTCGCAGGTTCGAATCCTGCCTCGGGCATGGATGTGTGTGATGTCCTTAGGTTAGTTAGGTTTAAGTAGTTCTAAGTTCTAGGGGACTGATGACCACAGCAGTTGAGTCCCATAGTGCTCAGAGCCATTTGAACCATTTTCAACAACCGATGCAGCACGAACAATTTGTGTGGCAGTTCTCCAAAGGACCATCCTGCCACTCTGAAAGCCTCAGTTCGACCTCTTTCAGTGTTGGTCAGTTGGCTGTTGCACAACCGACGCAGCACGACCAATTTGTGTGGCAGTTCTCCAAAGGACCATCCTGCCACACTGAAAGCCTCAGTTCGACCTCTTTCAGTGTTGCTCAGTTGGCTGTTGCACAACCGATGTAGCACGACCAAATTGTGTGGCAGTTCTCCAAAGGACCATCTTGCCACTATGAAAGCCTCAGTTCGACCTCTTTCAGTGTTGGTCAGTTGGCTGTTGCACAACCGACACAGCACGACCAATTTGTGTGGCAGTTCTCCAAAGGACCATCCTGCCACTCTGAAAGCCTCAGTTCGACCTCTTTCAGTGTTGCTCAGTTGGCTGTTGCACAACCGATGTAGCACGACCAATTTGTGTGGCAGTTCTCCAAAGGACCATCCTGCCACTCTGAAAGCCTCAGTTCGACCTCTTTCAGTGTTGGACAGTTGGCTGTTGCACAACCGACACAGCACGACCAATTTGTGTGGCAGTTCTCCAAAGGACCATCCTGCCACTCTGAAAGCCTCAGTTCGACCTCTTTCAGTGTTGCTCTGTTGGCTGTTGCACAACCGATGTAGCACGACCAATTTGTGTGGCAGTTCTCTAAAAGACCATCCTGCCACTCTGAAAGCCTCAGTTCGACCTCTTTCAGTGTTGCTCAGTTGGCTGTTGCACAACCGACGCAGCCGGCCGCGTTGGTCTCGCGGTTCTAGGCGCGCAGTCCGAAACCGTTCGACTGCTACGGTCGCAGGTTCGAATCCTGCCTCGGGCATGGATGTGTGTGATGTCCTTAGGTTAGTTAGGTTTAAGTAGTTCTAAGTTCTAGGGGACTGATGACCACAGCAGTTGAGTCCCATAGTGCTCAGAGCCATTTGAACCATTTTCAACAACCGATGCAGCACGACCAATTTGTGTGGCAGTTCTCCAAAGGACCATCCTGCCACTCTGAAAGCCTCAGTTCGACCCCTTTCAGTGTTGGTCAGTTGGCTGTTGCACAACCGACACAGCACGACCAATTTGTGTGGCAGTTCTCCAAAGGACCATCCTGCCACTCTGAAAGCCTCAGTTCGACCTCTTTCAGTGTTGCTCAGTTGGCTGTTGCACAACCGGCGCAGCACGACCAATTTGTGTGGCAGTTCTCCGAAAGGACCATCCTGCCTCTATGAAAGGCTCAGTTCGATCTCTTTCAGTGTTGCTCAGTTGGCTGTTAGGAAGCACTGTAAGTAGGCTGTTTAGGTTTTTATGTTGGTAACGCTCTGAATGAAAATCGCTGACTGCGCTGTGTGCAGTCTGTGGCTGGTTGGACTCATTGTTGGTATATTCGCTAGTGTACCGTTGGGCAGTTGGATGTGAAGAGCCAGCAGTGGTGGATGTGGGGAGAGAGATGCCAGAGTTTTGAGAGGTTACTATGAGCGGACGATCTGGACGTGTGTCCGTCAGAAAAAGGAAATTTGTAAGACTGGATGTCATAAATACATTGTTCGTTCCCTATCAAAGTCTTTCATTTGCTAACTATGCCTATCAGTAGTTAGTGCTTTCAGCAGTTAGAATTTTTTATTTAGCTGGCAGTATTGGGGCTCGCTGTATTGCAGTAGTTTGAGTAACGAAGATTTTTGTGAGGTAAGTGATTCATGAAGGGTATAGGTTATTGTTAGTGAATGCCATTCATTTGTAAGGATTATTTAAAGTCAGACTGCGTAGCGCTAAAAATATGGTGTGTCAGTTTAGTGATGATCGTAATAACTAAGCCGGCCGGGGTGGCCGAGCGGAAACGCTCGACCACTACGGTCGCAGGTTCGAATCCAGCCTCGGGCATGGATGTGTGTGATGTCCTTAGGTTAGTTAGGTTTACGTAGTTCTAAGTTCTAGGGGACTGATGACCACAGCAGTTGAGTCCCATACTGCCCAGAGTCAGTCAGACCATTTAGGATAAGTAAAGAGAGAACTGTCTGAGTGCGTTCAGTTTTGCTCAGCTGTTTGAAAATCCAATAACGTAAGAGTTTTTCCAGCACTGTCATTCTTTACATACAAAGGGGCAGTTTCAGCACGACGCATGGTTGTCCTCTTGCTTCATACCTTTGCACCACACTGACACCTGATGGCCGTGAGCACTCCCTGTTAAAAGGTTACGTTCGAGTACAATGTCTTTTCTGGAGACTAGAAATCTGCTCTGTAGGAATCAGCATGGGTTTCCAAAAAGACGGTCGTGTGAAACACAGCTCGCGCTATTCGTCCACGAGACTCAGAGGGCCTTAGACACGGGTTCACAGATAGATGCCGTGTTTCTTGACTTCCGCAAGGCGTTTGACACAGTTCCCCACAGTCGTTTAATGAACAAAGTAAGAGCATACGGACTATCAGGTCAACTGTGTGATTGGATTGAGCAGTTCCTAGATAACAGAACGCAACATGTCATTCTCAATGGAGAGAAGTCTTCCGAAGTAAGAGTGATTTCAGGTGTGCCGCAGGGGAGGGTCATAGGACCGTTGCTATTCACAATATACATAAATGACCTGGTGGATGACATCGGAAGTTCACTGAGGCTTTTTGCAGATGATGCTGTGGTGTATCGAGAGCTTGTAACATTGGAAAATTGTGCTGAAATGCAGGAGGATCTGCAGCGAATTGACGCATGGTGCAGGGAATCTCAATGTAGACAAGTATATTGTGCTGCGAATATATAGAAAGAAAGATCCTTCATCATTTCGCTACAATATAGCAGGTCAGCAACTGGAAGCAGTTAATTCCATAAATTATCTGGGAGTACGCATTAGGAGTGATTTAAAATGGAATGATCATATAAAGTTGATCGTCGGTAAAGCAGATGCCAGACTGAGATTCATTGGAAAAATCCTAAGGAAATGCAATCCGACAACAAAGGAAGTAGGTTACAGTATGCTTGTTCACCCACTGCTTGAATATTGCTCAGCCTTGTGGGATCCGTACCAGATAGGGTTGATAGAAGAGATAGAGAAGATCCAACGGAGAGCAGCGCGCTTCGTTACAGGATCATTTAGTAATCGCGAAAGCGTTACGGAGATGATAGATAAACCCCAGTGGAAGACTCTGCAGGAGAGACGCTCAGTAGCCCGGTACGGGCTCCTGTTAAAGTTTCGAGAACATACCTTCGCCGAAGAGTCAAGCAGTATGTTGCTCCCTCCTACGTATGTCTCGCCAAGAGACCATGAGGATAAAATCAGACAGATTAGAGCCCACACAGAAGCATACCGACAATCCTTCTTTCCACGTACAATACGAGACTGGAATAGAAGGGAGAACCGATAGAGGTACTCAGGGTACCCTGCGCCACACACCGTCAGGTGGCTTGCGGAGTATGAATGTAGATGTAGATGTAGATGTAGACAGGCTGTGTGCACTGCCTCTTAAAAGGTAGACACAAATGGCGCTCTAGTAGCTGTGTCATTAAGTTATCTGTCGGCGGACGACGTTGAAATCATCATCAGTACATCTACTATTCTCCAGATGGCATAAGGCGTCATCAGATCAAAATGCTTTCCGTGTGTACTTATTTTTACCGGTAGTTTGTATTAGCGGAGCAGAGAGGAATGTGGAACCATCTTAGCGACGATAAAGTCTGGATATTTGGCACTCTACTGACGTAAGCCACTCTGGCAAATTGTTGGTTTGGTTTGGTTGTTTGGGGAAGGAGACCAGACAGCGTGGTCATCGGTCTCATCGGATTAGGGAAGGAAGTCGGCCGTGCCCTTTCAGAGGAACCATCCCGGCATTTGCCTGGAGTAATTTAGGGAAATCACGGAAAACCTAAATCAGGATGGCCGGACGCGGGATTGAACTGTCGTCCTCCCGAATGCGAGTCCATCTGGCAAATTGTTATGTGAGGCGGCAGCGGCAACAAATGTCATGGAAACGGCGACGCTAGCCGGCTGTTCGTCGTGCTACTAACGTGAACATCTGTGTTTTACAAAATGTATTAAACTGTGGTGTTTGTGATAGTGATATTTTTCTGCTACCGGTTTTGGTCTTAAACCATCTTCAACGGCAGAAAAATTATAGCAAACTTATCACATGCTTTGACGTCCGTTACTACTGAAAACCTTAATTGCCAATGTAAATGAAAAATCGTAGCAAGATTACAATGCGATGGCCCATCGACATTTTTTTTTTGGGCTTTTGGCCATCGTATTGTAATCTTGCTACGATTTTTGATTTATATTGGCAGTTAAGGTTTTTAGTAGTAACGGACGTCAAGGCATATGTGAAATGTGATAAGTCTGCGATAATTTTTCTGCCGTTGAAGATGGTTTAAGATCGAAACCGCTAGCAGAATAAATAGCATTATCGCAGAAAGCACAGTGTAGTACAGTTAGTAAAACTCGTACATGCTGTTGACCAGCGCCTAAACAAAATGCTCGGTGAACACCTGTGGTTGGAGGACGGTGAAACCAAGCACAGGCGACAAGGTGTTTGAAGTCCACGGCTCACAATAGAGCGTGGCAGTCGGACTCTTGTCTGCTCCCTGAAGCAGGATAGGCGGCGGCGAACTGTGCCAGATCTGAGGACGGGCCACAGCGTCGGTGCAAGTCGAGTGCTTCCTGGCATACAGTTCAGCTCAAGTTATTGATTACGGGCCCCCCGCAGCAGACGGACGGGCCCCACATGTTTCATTGTGGAGCCAACGACGACGTCAGTTACGATTGCAGTGAGCAAGGGACAAACGAGGCTGGACCGATGATCAATAGCAAAGTATCGCCTGGTCGGATTAATAGCTTTCATTGTCCCTTAGCCACTAGAAACATTAAGTATTCCTGATAAGAGCAAAAAGAACGAACAGACAGGCACCCTCGAAACTTTCCGCTGCAAAATTGATTGATATCTATTGTTCCCTACTATTACCAGGTCCTCTTTCCTTCCTACATATACATCTATATACATACTTCGCAGTCCACCATACGGTGCGTGGGGGAGTGTACCTCGTACCACAACTAGCATCTTCTCTCCCTGTTCCACTCCCAAACAGAACGATGGAAAAATGACCTCCTATATGCCTCTGTACGAGCCCTAATCTCTCTTATCTTATGTTTGTGGTCTTTCCGCGGAATATAAGTTGGCAGCAGTAAAACTGTACTACAGTCACCCTCAAATGCTGGTTCTCTAAATTTCCTCAGTAGCGATTCACGAAAAGAACGCCTCCTTTCCTCTAGAGACTCCCACCCGAGTTCCTGAAGCATTTCCGTAACACTCGCGTGATGATCAAACCTACAAGTAACAAATATAGCAGCCCGCCTCTGAATTGCGTCTATGTCCTCCCTCAATTTGGGACCCCAAACGCTCGAGCAGTACTCAAGAATAGGTCGTATTAGTGTTTTATAAGCGGTCTCCTTTACAGATGAACCAAATCTTCCCAAAATTCTACCAATGAACCGAAGCGCCGACTATCCGCCTTCCCCACAACTGCCATTACATGCTTGTCCCACTTCATATCGCTCTGCAAAGTTACGCCCAAATATTTAATCGACATGACTGTGTCAAGCGCTACACTACTAATGGAGTATTCAAACATTACGGGATTCTTTTTCCTATTCATCTGCATTAATTTACATTTATCTACACTCCTGGAAATTGAAATAAGAACACCGTGAATTCATTGTCCCAGGAAGGGGAAACTTTATTGACACATTCCTGGGCTCAGATACATCACATGATCACACTGACAGAACCACAGGCACATAGACACAGGCAACAGAGCATGCACAATGTCGGCACTAGTACAGTGTATATCCACCTTTCGCAGCAATGCAGGCTGCTATTCTCCCATGGAGACGATCGTAGAGATGCTGGATGTAGTCCTGTGGAACGGCTTGCCATGCCATTTCCACCTGGCGCCTCAGTTGGACCAGCGTTCGTGCTGGACGTGCAGACCGCGTGAGACGACGCTTCATCCAGTCTCAAACATGCTCAATGGGGGACAGATCCGGAGATCTTGCTGGCCAGGGTAGTTGACTTACACCTTCTAGAGCACGTTGGGTGGCACGGGATACATGCGGACGTGCATTGTCCTGTTGGAACAGCAAGTTCCCTTGCCGGTCTAGGAATGGTAGAACGATGGGTTCGATGACGGTTTGGATGCACCGTGCACTATTCAGTGTCCCCTCGACGATCACCAGAGGTGTACGGCCAGTGTAGGAGATGCTCCCCACACCATGATGCCGGGTGTTGGCCCTATGTGCCTCGGTCGTATGCAGTCCTGCTTGTGGCGCTCACCTGCACGGCGCCAAACACGCATACGACCATCAATGGCACCAAGGCAGAAGCGACTCTCATCGCTGAAGACGACACGTCTCCATTCGTCCCTCCATTCACGCCTGTCGCGACACCACTGGAGGCGGGCTGCACGATGTTGGGGCGTGAGCGGAAGACGGCCTAACGGTGTGCGGGACCGTAGCCCAGCTTCATGGAGACGGTTGCGAATGGTCCTCGCCGATACCCCAGGAGCAACAGTGTCCCTAATTTGCTGGGAAGTGGCGGTGCGGTCCCCTACGGCACTGCGTAGGATCCTATGGTCTTGGCGTGCATCCGTGCGTCGCTGCGGTCCGGTCCCAGGTCGACGGGCACGTGCACCTTCCGCCGACCACTGGCGACAACATCGATGTACTGTAGAGACCTCACGCCCCACGTGTTGAGCAATTCGGCGGTACGTCCACCCAGCCTCCCGCATGCCCACTATACGCCCTCGCTCAAAGTCCGTCAACTGCACATACGGTTCACGTCCACGCTGTCGCGGCATGCTACCAGTGTTAAAGACTGCGATGGAGCTCCGTATGCCACGGCAAACTGGCTGACACTGACGGCGGCGGTGCACAAATGCTGCGCAGCTAGCGCCATTCGACGGCCAACACCGGGGTTCCTGGTGTGTCCGCTGTGCCGTGCGTGTGATCATTGCTTGTACAGCCCTCTCGCAGTGTATCATCAAGTATGGTGGGTCTGACACACCGGTGTCAGTGTGTTCTTTTTTCCATTTCCAGGAGTGTATATTTAGAGTTATCTGTCATTCTTTACACCAATCTCAAATCGTGTCCAAGTCATCTTGCATCCTCCTACAGTGTCTCAACGACGACACCTTCCCGTACACCACAGCATCCGCCCTATCCAAAAGATTTTTTATGTAGATAGAAAACAACAGCGGACCTACCACACTTCCCTGGGGCACTCCAGATGATACCCTCACCTCCGATGAACACTCACCATCGAGGACAACGTACTGGGTTCTATTACTTAAGAAGTCTTCGAGGCACTCACATACTTGGGAACCAATCCCATATGCTCGTACCTTAGTTAGGAGTCTGCAGTGGGGCACCGAGTCACATAAATGATTTAAATGGTTAAATAAAATCTGTCCTTTGGTGTTAATTTTGAATACGAAAATCGAAATTGACTTTTTCATCAAAAATAAAATATTTAGTTCTGCGGATCTTAATTACTGTCTTCTTGGCTGAAAAAGAGGAAATTATTAATTTTGCAGTAATGCGTGGCGTCTCCGGAGTGCAGTCGAGCACTCCCAAGCTTAAAGTTCCTCTTAGCAGCAGCCAGCGTAAGAAACTGCTTTTCAAGATCTGCATCGTAATGTAGCTCTGAAAAATTCTAGACGCTGTTATCGAAGAGCAAGTCAGACGGATACGGTTCTGGACAACTATGATAGTCTGTGTCGATAGGGCAAGTTCAGCAAATTTTAGCTTTTCACAAAAGAGAATCTGTTCATTACAAAAGACCGTGTTATTAAACAGGGATCGCACAGTACTACCTAGCATTCAGTATCCTAAGTCTTCTGCTTGCTTGCACTTTGTGTCGTAATTACTGTGAGAGGAAAGATGAGCATAATATTCACTTCAGAAATGAGAAAAACTTCATCTTTTAAGATACCAATTATTATTTCATAAAAACGTTCTGCTCAGTGCTCTACAATTACAGTATATATTCAGCTTGTTACAAGTTATGACAAAAAGTAATATTTTCCGATATCTCGCAGCAATGGCGGCTGTCGTTTCTTTTTTTTAGCAGTAGAAGAACCCCTTTGAAAATACGCTCTTCCGTAGTCAAATATATTACCAGGAAAAAAAATCGTTCGTGAAGTTGCGGAATACACACGTTTGTTAAAATTCACGGAACGCTAACAAGCCAACGATGTTATTTACAATACTGCGCTCTCGCAGGCGAAAGCGATAATTGAAGAGAGTTTTTCTTTTGCTTCTGATTCTTAATGTTCCACAAAACAATTAAAATATATCCTTGCTCTGTCAGATAGATCCTTTTACAATATTTTACTGGTAAATAATTAGAATATTGTTATTGGAAAATGTCTTTCGAGCTGTCGCAGCACTCAGTATTTAAATTAATGTCAGAGTTTGTATTACCCGTTACGAGGTGATACTATAACTGTTACGTAAGACCGATGTCAGTCACCAGATAAGCCGTCTTCCAGGCGAAAGGCAGTTGAAAAATGTAAAGCGGCCTGACACAAGATGGATGGGGCAGTATTGTGCTACGTGTAAGAAATATTTACGACAACGTAACTGGGTTAATGGGAGTTTGCCACCACATCTTGTTTTCGGTAACGTTTTTCCGACTTTCGGCTATATAGTATGAGATTAACGTTTTTCACCAAAATACGCAACACAATGGTCCATTTACAAAAGTTTATGCCCTTCCAAATTCGTCCACAACGTAATAATATGTGTGCGTTTGCGAGGTGCCGGGGTTGAGAAGAGTTTGTACCTCTTTAATTCTAACGAATTTTGCATGAGAACTAGACATGCACTTGACTTTCTCGTTACCTACTACCTAATTAATTATGCCCAAAACAGTAACGAAAGGAACTGATGGTGAACCCTACTAGTTGGTAAAATAAGGAGTGCACTATCACAATAATTTAATAAAAATCATAATCTACTCAGAGAAAAAAAAAGAGAACTTTATCATAATAAACAACAGGAAATGGGATTCTGCATCTATCTACAAAATGATATGCGGATTGAATGTTACAATGAGGTTTATTATACCTCAGAACATAAAGGCACTTTATTGCCGATACAAACAGTAGGCTAAAAGATAGGGTAAACTGAACTATTATGGGAATAAGAGTTGGCTCGAGAACAGGGGGATCCTACTCTCTCTGACGCAACAGATTGACGATAATGACTGGAGGTCCTAATGAATCAAATATTACTCCCCCGTCTATAATGCAGTATCGCGATTAGTAGTGAGAGCTCAAATGGGATCACATGGAGAAACAAACAGGGTCGACTTGTAGCAAAGCGAGCGCGCGTGCTGCTGAGGACTTCAGTATAAAAAATGATAGGTCCTACAATGCCGGAGCCGCAAAATATTTTACCAGTCCTGAAACATGCACCTCGTCGTGGGTAGGCAGTGTTCCCATGATGCAGGCGCCGACCTCTGCTGTGCAGCAACTCTGTTTCAACCCGTGGCCTGGAAGGCTGTCCGAGAATTCTAAGTTCAGCTGGATGCACGAGGATGTACCTCTAGGAAGAGACACAGCAAAACCGCCTAACCTCGCCCTGTCGGTACAGGCGCAAAAACGCAGAATAGGAATCTGGCTCTTAGGTCGCAGAATGAAACTGGAGTATGACTGAAGACACGCACCTCAGTGATTCCAAACAAGTGCGACTAAGTCGCAAGACGAAGGTCAGATCCCGAATGCCATACGCCCGCGCAACGCAAGAGCGAAGCCAACGTTACTCACTACCCTCGAAAATCCGCGAATTCGCATTCAGTGCTGATTCCAAAATTACCCCACACCATCTCGGAACATCACTCGCGCCAATAGCGATCGTTCACTCCAATTTCGTGGAGGGCTATATGACGTCAACTGGCCTCAGTTTAAGGTGACCAATCACGCCTCTGCTATTTAGCTGAGGGCACTGAACTTGCTGTTTAACCGGCTACGAAAACAGCACGCCTACAACACCGGCGATCCGGCGCCGGACAGTCGCACCGGGCAAGGCACCGTCCACCAGACTTCTCTCAATCATGAAGACAGTACAGGCATTCGGCGGCAGCAGTCTTCGTTCCAGACGCTCCAGAACGGTAAACACATAACCTGCGGCGGCACTGAGACGACTCGCAGGTCGTTCCGCCCTGCATACAACAGGAGAAATTCCACCGACGTCAGTCGCTCCGCCAGGCGCTCAAGCCCACTGATGTACGATTCTCTTCATACACTCCTGGAAATTGAAATAAGAACACCGTGAATTCATTGTCCCAGGAAGGGGAAACTTTATTGACACATTCCTGGGGTCAGATAAATCACATGATCACACTGACAGAACCACAGGCACATAGACACAGGCAACAGAGCATGCACAATGTCGGCACTAGTACAGTGTATATCCACCTTTCGCAGCAATGCAGGCTGCTATTCTCCCATGGAGACGATCGTAGAGATGCTGGATGTAGTCCTGTGGAACGGCTTGCCATGCCATTTCCACCTGGCGCATCAGTTGGACCAGCGTTCGTGCTGGACGTGCAGACCGCGTGAGACGACGCTTCATCCAGTCCCAAACATGCTCAATGGGGGACAGATCCGGAGATCTTGCTGGCCAGGGTAGTTGACTTACGCCTTCTAGAGCACGTTGGGTGGCACGGGATACATGCGGACGTGCATTGTCCTGTTGGAACAGCAAGTTCCCTTGCCGGTCTAGGAATGGTAGAACGATGGGTTCGATGACGGTTTGGATGTACCGTGCACTATTCAGTGTCCCCTCGACGATCACCAGAGGTGTACGGACAGTGTAGGAGATCGCTCCCCACACCATGATGCCGGGTGTTGGCCCTGTGTGCCTCGGTCGTATGCAGTCCTGATTGTGGCGCTCACCTGCACGGCGCCAAACACGCATACGACCATCATTGGCACCAAGGATGAAGCGACTCTCATCGCTGAAGACGACACGTCTCCATTCGTCCCTCCATTCACGCCTGTCGCGACACCACTAGAGGCAGGCTGCACGATGTTGGGGCGTGAGCGGAAGACGGCCTAACGGTGTGCGGGACCGTAGCCCAGCTTCATGGAGACGGTTGCGAATGGTACTCGCCGATACCCCAGGAGCAACAGTGTCCCTAATTTGCTGGGAAGTGGCGGTGCGGTCCCCTACGGCACTGCGTAGGATCCTACGGTCTTGGCGTGCATCCGTGCGTCGCTACGGTCCGGTCCCAGGTCGACGGGCATGTGCACCTTCCGCCGACCACTGGCGACAACATCGATGTACTGTGGAGACCTCACGCCCCACGTGTTGAGCAATTCGGCGGTACGTCCACCCGGCCTCCCGCATGCCCACTATACGCCCTCGCTCAAAGTCCGTCAACTGCACATACGGTTCACGTGCACGCTGTCGCGGCATGCTACCAGTGTTAAAGACTGCGATGGAGCTCCGTATGCCACGGCAAACTGGCTGACATTGTGCTCATGTGATGTATCTGACCCCAGGAATGTGTCAATAAAGTTTCCCCTTCCTGGGACAATGAATTCACGGTGTTCTTATTTCAATTTCCAGGAGTGTATATATAATACACTGATAATTTTAACAGATTAGCATTCATTATGGAAATGATTAGAGATATATCAGCTGAGTAATAAAAATATGTAAGTTGCGGATACAGTAAATGTCTAATGGGGAAGACCTCTTATTTTGGAAGGAGCGTTTAATTTGAACTTTGATTACTATTTGGCAGAAACTGTAACTCCACTATCAAATCGGAACTGACTGCAAAAATTTTGAGTTTTCGTGCTGAAATAAAATAAAACCAATAACATAAGTGTGTAATAAAGATAACTACAGTAATAAAAATAATTTTTTTTATAACAATGGCAAATAAGTATGGAAGTCGACTTCATCTTATCGGCATAATTTTGGGAAAGTATGATTCACCTGTACGGGATTTCGCGTATAGAACGCTGGTGAGACCCATTCTCGAGTACGGGCTGGATGTTTGGGATTCTCACCCACATCAGGTAAAGGAAGACATCGAAGCAATGCAAATCGGGCAGCTAGATTTGTTATCGGTAGGTTCGATCAGCACGCTAGTATTAGAGAGGTGCTTCGTTAACTCAAATAAGAATCGCCGAAAGGAAGATGTCGTTCTTTTCGCGAAACGCTGTTGAGAAAATTTTGAGAATCGGCATTTGAAGCTGAAAGCAGGACGAATGTACTGCCGCCAATTCACATTTCGCGTAAGAAGCACGAAGATACTATAAGAGAAGTTACGGCCCGCACAGAGGCATACAGAAAATCTAATATTGCAGTGCCCGTGTCGTTCAGATTCGCGATGAAATGTTTCTTCGGATATAGACGCATTTCCGATCGAACACCCACTTCGGCGATCACAGCTGTTATTAAACACATAAACTGTATTCACATTTACGAATACAGGCAATAATCACCTACATAATGGCTCCACAGTATCGTATTTATTCGCCAACACCGGGCAATAGACTTTCAATTAAACTGTATTCCCTTTACGGGAATATGAGTAATGAATGTACGAGTGCAGGATGTAGACGCATGGTTGACGTGTCTGGCCGTGGAGCATGCCTGTTGACCATTCGCGATAACCTGGGAATCCGGTTCCGACTCCCCGTCCAGTACAAACTTTGTCGTCATTCCACTATACAACTGACAGTAGTGCATACTCGCAACTCCGAATACATTTCATTTCTATAGACAATCGTTTTTCCCTTCACTCTATCTGCGAGTGGAACAGGAAAGAAAATGACTAATAGCAGTAAAAGACACCCTCCGCCATGCTCCAGAGGGCTTGAGGAGTATGTATGTGGACGTAGAATAAGACAACAGTACCAGAAATTAAGACTCATTGTATGAAGTATTCTACATATGACACCACCAGCACAAAATAACTGATAACGTTACACTACGCAGAACAATAACAATAATAGTAACAATAATAAAACTGAAGGTAGCACACAAGATCTGAAATATGTATGCGCAGAAGGAAATTAAATGAGTGGTATCTGGTATTGGGATAAATTTTCTCGTTTCTCTTTCCAAGCTCAGAAACGAAGAAGAGCGGTGTTATCACGAGATGAACATAAGGTTTTTTTGCCTGTTTGTAGCTAAAAGAGCCATCAACGAAGCAAACACAGAAAGCTCCTCCCCCCGGCCCCTCATTCCTCAGCAGAGCTCCCGGTGGAGGTTTAGACGTCGAATTTGGCGACTAGTAGAGGTGGTGCAGTCTTTACATTACTTTGGCTCTCTGCTCTTCGAGCTGTCAGTGCCAAGTCAGACATTTATCGACCGAGACACCCAGCTACTTGGCCGCGCTTTCGCCGTGCAAGGCGCCAGCCAGAATATACATGTGATGCAAGTCCACGGGAATCTGACATTTCGTCGAGACGAATGCTTGGACCTCCTCTTCATTGGAGGCTGAAAGCCTGCCATGCCTACTGAAACTAAATCTGAGCACTCAGGCGTAGATTATGAAACGGGCGTCTGCTCTGAAATACAAGTTGGTTATAATTAAATTGACGGTGTTCCGAATGTTGCAGTGCGGTTGTATACATCGCAGGACACTGAAACATCGTAGGTGTGTTCCGTAATAATTGCGCTTGCGCAGAATGATGAAGAATTTAATAGTTCTACTTTCTGACAATAAGAGAAAATACGGCGCTGTAAGTAGTCAGAACGTGGTGCGGTTGCAGGAAATGGGGAGGCAGGACCAAACACATGATAATGGTGCTTTTGGCACATTTATTAGAATATGATCACAAGTTACGGCATGTATTCAATATCGTCTTCCGACACAGCGACTGCATTTGTAACAGGGTATGGTCGACAGTTGCAGCATATCCGACGTAATCAGAGTCTACATATACATGATTACTCCGCTATTCACAATAAAGTGCCTGGCAGAGGGTTCAATGAACGACCTTCAAGTTGTCTATCTACCGTCCCACTCTCTAATGGCACGCGTGAAAACGAGCATTTAAATTTTTCTGTGGGGGCCATGATTTCTCTTATTTTATCGTGATTATCATTTCTCCCTATGTCGGTGGGTGCCAACAGAATAATTTTGTAATCGGAGGAGAAAACTGGTGATTGAAATTTCATGAGAAGATCCCGTCGCAACGGAAAACGCCTTTGTTTTAATGATTGCCACTCCAATTCACGTATCATGTCTGTCTCCCCTATTTCGCGATAATACAAAACGAGCTGCCCTTCTTTGTACTTTTTCGATGTCATTCGTCAGTCGCACCTGCTGCGGATCCCACACCGCACAGAATAGGGCGGACAAGCATGGTGTAAGCAGTCTCTTTAATAGACCTGTTGCACCTTCAAGTGTTCTTTGGTTTCCTCTACCCAAAACATTATCTATGTGATAGTTCCAATTTGTAATTGTAATCGTTAAGTACACCACTGGCCATTAAAATTGCTACGTCACGAAGATGACGTGCTACAGACGCGAAATTTAACCGACAGGAAGAAGATGCAGTGATACGCAAATGGGCGCTGATGACCACGCTGTTTAGCGCCCGTAAACCTCAAACACACACACACACACACACACACACGATACGCAAATGATTTGCATTTCAGAGCATTCACACAAGGTTGGCGCCGGTGGCGACACCTACAACGTGCTGACATGAGGAAAGTTTCCAACCGATTTCTCATACACAAACAGCAGTTGACCGGCGTTGCCTGGTGAAACGTTGTGATGCCTCGTGTAAGGAGGACAAAAGCGTACCATCACGTTTCCGACTTTGATTAAGGTCGGATTGTAGCCTATCGCGATTGCGCTTTATCGTATCGAGACATTGCTGCTCCCGTTGGTCGAGGTCCAATGACTGTTAGCAGAATATGGAATCGGTGTGTTCAGGAGGGTAATACGGAACGCCGTGCTGGATCCCAACTGCCTCGTATCACTAGCAGTCGAGATGACAGGCATCTTATCCGCATGGCTGTAACGGATCGTGCAGACACGTCTCGATCCCTGGGTCAACAGATGGGGACGTTTGCAAGACAACAACCATCTGCACGAACACGTTCGACGACGTTTGCAGCAGCATGGACTATCAGCTCGGAGACCATAGCTGCATCACAGACAGGACCACCTGCGATGGTATACTCAACGACGAACCTGGGTGCACGAATGGCAAAACGTCATTTTTTCGGATGAATCCAGGTTTTGTTTACAGCATCATGATGGTCGCATCCGTGTTTGGCGACATCGTGGTGAAAGCACATTGGAAGCGTGTATTCGTCATCGCCATACTGGCGTATCACCCGGCGTGATGATATGGGGTGCCATTCGTTACACGTCTCGGTCACCTCTTGTACGCATTGACAGCACTTTGAACAGTGGACGTTACATTTCAAATGTTACGACCCGTGGCTCTATCCTTCATTCGATCCTTGCGAAACCCTACATTTCAGCAGGATAATGTACGACCGCATGTGCAGGTCCTGTACGGGCTTTTCTAGAGACAGAAAATGTTCCGCTGCTGCCCTGGCCAGCACGTTCTCCAGATCTGTCACCAATTGAAAACGTCTGGTCAATGGTGACCGAACAACTGGCTCGTTACAATACTCCAGTTACTACTCTTGATAAACTGTGGTATAGTGATGAAGGTGCATGGGCAGCTGTACCTGTACACGCCATCCAAGCTCTGTTTGACTCAATGCCCAGGCGTATCAAGGCCGTTATTACAGGCAGAGGTAGTTGTTCTTGGTACTGATTTCTCAGGATATATGCACCCAAATTGCGTGAAAATGTAATCACATGCCAGTTCTAGTATAATATATTTGTGCAATGAATACCCGTTTATCATCTGCATTTCTTCTTGGTGTAGCAATTTCAATGGCCAGTAGTGTTTTTAGTTGAATTTACAGCCTTCAGATTTGTGTGACTTACCGCGTAAGGCATGTCGTCGTGTGCTATTCTTCACATCAGGAAGAGCCCGATACGTGTCTGATAGATATGATCTTCTAGTCACATCAAATGAGTTCACAAACATGAATGAGGTCTACCACATCTCTAAGGCCACACATCTTGAAATTACCTAGAGATGATGAGATCATTGCCGACGGTTTCTCGAAGCATGTCTTTCACCTGGCTACGTACATGTGGTGTCGCTCCATCTTGAGTGAAAATAGTGGTGTGCAAGCAAAGCTGGAATAACGTGTTGCGCATGGAGTTTCTTATATTGTGCATGTCTGACTTTACGCCTAACAGGCCCGTGATGTGTCATCTCCTCGAAGGAAAATAGACCGAGAATGTAAGATCTTGTGAAACCACACCACACTGTCACATAAGCTGAGTGTTGTGGATGTTCCTGCACAACATGTGGTGGTGTAGAACTTGACATGCAACAGTATTGTGCATTTATGGAACTGTGCGGAGTAAAATGTGCCTCGTCAGTGCAAGGAATATTCACTGTCCAGGTGTCATTCATATCCAATCTTGCCAAAAAACGAGGGGCGTAATTTCGGCTTTGTAGCCTATCTTGGTGTCTCATTTGTGGTGCACATTCTAAATCTCGTAGGGGTATCAATGTAAAATGCACTGCAAAATCTTTTGAACTGTTGACCAGGGGATAGACGATTCCTGTGAGACAGGTCGAGCTCTGTCTCCAGAATTAGAGTTACGTGTCGCATGGTTGACTGTTGCTACAGCAACTTCTTCAGCAACTGCCATGGGAATGGAGAGCCATCCTCTCCCTGCTGCAACGTCCAGTTTACATCTTTCTTCAGAATTCTTGGTCATATTCTTCAGCCCATTTTTTTGACGTGTGGCCGCTTCGCAGCTGTTGTTGTCAGCAATATTCCCGCAATGCAGCGTTGCTATTGTTGCCGTTCTGGTAAAACAACTTTTTCAGCAGTGCACGGTTTTTCTTCTCAATAACCATTGCGTTTCGTACGGAAAACGTCAGCCTGTTTAATTCTTTTCTCCAACAGTCACTTCACAAAAGAAGTCAACAAGCGTCGCCAAGCACCTGGTGGCAGAAAGTGAAACTGTTCCTTTATTCGGCATACTCCACGGGCGCACCGGTTAATGAACATACCTGTGAAGTTTCAGCACTCTGTGATGTATATAGGCCGCACCGCAGCACTTGCAACACCGCCAGTTTAATTATAACCAACTGGTATACCCCCGAACACTGAATGTAACCCATTAACGACGCAAGCTGACTAGTTCAAATGTGTGTGAAATCTTATGGCACTTAACGGCTAAGGTCATCAGTCCCTAAGCTCACACACTACTTAACCTAACTTACCCTAAGGGCAAACACACACACACCCATGACCGAGGGAGGACTCGAACCTCTGCAGGGACCAGCCACACAGTCCATGACTACAGCGCCCCAGACCGCTCGGCTAATCCCGCGCGGCAACCTGACTAGTATTATCAAATTTTGGAGATAGCAAAACTTATGCAAAGATCAAGGAAAGGAAGGTTTACTCGAAAGTTACATAAACGAATTTACATTAGAGCAATGTATTACATTAGAACATCGTATTCCACTACCTCGAACTGTAATATATTGTGTCTCATAAGCTTAATTTGTGCAAGACAAACTTCTTTGTCATTTGTGACCAACACTCCATAATAACCAGAAGCACTGTGGGCCTACACTTATGAGCCAAAGTAATTATGACCACCTGCTTAATAGCTTGTTTGCCCATATTTGGAACGAAGTGCATCACTGATTTTGCGTATCAGGAATCTGACAGTTTGTTGGTATGTTTGTGAAGTTATGTGGTATTAGACGTCTACGTAATTCGTGTAAATAACGGGCCGCTAATTTGCGTACACGGTGATGCCGACCGATAACGACCCAGAGGGGTTCCATAGGATTTGCATCAGGCGACTATCGTCGCCGAGACATCAACGCGAGTTCACTATAACGCTCCTCAAACAAGCGTAGCACGTTTCAGACACGGACAATTACACTACTAAAAGATGACACCGCCGTCGGGGAATAAATTAAGCATGAAGGGATACAAATGGTTTGCAAGTGACAGCGTGTCTTCAATTACTACCACAGGTCCCATGCAAGCGCAGGAGAATGTCTCCGAAGGCATAATAGTGCTCCCTCTGGCCTGCGTCCGTGGCGCGCTGCACGTTTCGAGCCACCGTTCACCTCAGTGATGGAGTTTGTGGAGACGACCATCGACCTAGTGTAGCAAAACTGTGATTCACCCGGAGAGCCGACACGTTTCCATTGATCTATAATCGAATCCTGATGGCCCCGTGCTCACTGAAATCGTAACTGGCAATGTCGTTGTGTCAACTGTGAATACGTAGGGGCCCTCTGCTGTGTTCAACAATGTACCACGAACGGTGGGCTCCGAAACCCTTGTGTGTGTACCAGAATATGTGGCACAGATCACCATCTATCCTACTTTAGACAAGCTTCCGAAGCCCTCGTTCTGTGAAGAGACGTGGACGTCAAACTATTTAGCACCTTGTGGTAGTTTCGCTGTCCTTCTACCCGTTTCTACAAATGCTCATGACAGCAGCACGTGAACATTCGACCAGCTTGGCCATTTTGGAGGTAATCGCTCATAAGCTCTGCATAATAACAATCCCCCTTTGTCAAAGTCGCTTAACTCAATTGTAGAGGACACGGGGCTATTTTTAAGAAATAGGGTGCGAAATTGTGATTTAGTGTATTTCAGTGCGTGATGCGCCAGCCTCACGGCAAACGGCGGACGAAGGCCGGCCGGCGCGTCATGCCGGTGACACAGTTTCGCACCGAGCCTCGTTATGTGTGTACGTGCGAGGCAGCCATCAGAAAGCAGCATTAGCAGAATTATGCAGGCGCGAGCCACGTGTGGCGCGGTTGCGTTAGCCAACTCGTCGAGAACCTTCTAATAAACACGCCGCCGAGTAAGCGGCGGATTCAGCAGCGGCCTGCACTATTTAAGGGCATCAGAGGTGGGCGTCGGCATTCGGTTCGACCGACTGGGCGTTCGGTCGCTGTCACGTCGTCGTCATCAACTACGCTGTTTCCAAGGACCGGACGGCGGGGGGCGTTGCCCGCTGCTGCACCGGCGACTCCCGGCGTCGTCACGAGCCGCATCGTCTGCTGGAGGCCCACGCGGCTGGGCCTCGCGCTGCTAACCTCCTACCTCCAGCGCAGCCGCTAACCGAGCGCGGCGTTGCTTTCCCTGGACTGCGTGCATCAGCTCGTTTCCATGACACGAGCGGTGGAGCTGAGCTACCGGATAATGCATTGGGAGAACCAACAATAAAGAGGAAGATTGCTAAAAACAGCCATTTCTTCAAGCCAGCCACGCCTTACAACTCCGATCACGTCACCCGCTCCAGTCATCCTATTACACAATGGATTTCCCCATGAGCCGCTCATATCTTCCCTAGGGTGATCCCTCGCCAGTGTCTGCTTCGCTTACATACTTCCGTTGCCTCGTCACGTGCCCTCAAGGCCACCAGTGGGCATCCAACGTCACGTGTGTCTCATTTATATATCGTATTCCCTGGAGAGATTGTAATATAAGTGAATATAACACGTTTTTACGAGGGCGAGTCAAATGAAAACCTTAAATATGTAATAACAAATCGAAATTTTACGCCGTTATCCTGTAAGTTGGTAAACGTGCTACAAACAGCGTGTAGAATGGCCTGCAGGTGGCAGCATAGTGCAGATGCCGTATCAGTATCAGTATAAAGATGTCCGCCCCATTTGCGACTTGCACCAGGAAATAACAGCGTTCTGTTATTTGGTTTTTGCGTAGAATGAAGGTTCAGTACGATGATGCATGTTTGTCACAGCAGCAAGTCTATGAATGGAGTAGGAAGTTCGCAAATGGTGTGACTTCAGTGGAAGATGCTCCTCATCCAGGTCAGGAGAGACGAGGTCCTGGAGAGATTGTAATATAAGTGAATATAACACGTTTTTACGAGGGCGAGTCAAATGAAAACCTTAAATATATAATAACAAATCGAAATTTTACGCCGTTATCCTGTAAGTTGGTAAACGTGCTACAAACAGCGTGTAGAATGGCCTGCAGGTGGCAGCATAGTGCAGATGCCGTATCAGTATCAGTATAAAGATATCCGCCCCATTCGCGACTTGCACCAGGAAATAACAGCGTTCTGTTATTTGGTTTTTGCGTAGTGAAAGTGTGAAACATATTGAAATTCATCAAAGAATGAAGGTACAGTACGATGATGCATGTTTGTCACAGCAGCAAGTCTATGAAAGGAGTAGGAAGTTCGCAAATGGTGTGACTTCAGTGGAAGATGCTCCTCGTCCAGGTCAGGCATAACGAGTTGTGACTCCACAGAACATTGCAGCAGTTGAAGCCATAGTGAAGGAAAACCACCGAGTGACACTGGATGACATTGCAGCATGTTTACAGATTAGTCATGGGTCAGCACACCACATTGTGCACGATGTGCTCCAATTTCACAAAGTGTCTGCAAGGTGGGTGCCACGGCAGCTGACTCCTGAAATGAGAGAACGACGTTTTGACGCTTGTGAGAATCGTTACTGGGGGCGAAACCTGGGTTCACTTCCACCAACCGGAAACAAAGAGCGCGCGCATGGAATCGTGCCATTCCTCATCATAAAAACCAAAGAAGTTTCGAACAGAACCATCAGCAGGGAATGTTATGCTGACTCACTTTTGGGACGAAAAAGGCTTCATTTTGGAGCATTACATGCCTAGAGGGACCACTGTCACCAGTGCGTCACACACGAATCTCCTGAAAAATCACTGCGGCCTGCAATCAAATCAAAGCGACGTGGATTGCTGTCAGCAGGTGTCCCTTTGCAACACGACAATGCAAGGCCCCACACTGCCCGTACAACAGTTGCAACTTTCACAGACCTGCATTTTGAGTGTCTTCCTCATCCACCATACTCACCAGACCTTGCCCCCAAGTGATTTCCATGTCTTTGGACCACTCAAAGACGCAATGGGACGAAAGAAGTTCCGTTCTGATGAAGAGGTACGTCTCGCTGTGCATGAGTGGTTGCGCGGACTACCAAACGAATTTTTTTCTAAAGGAATTTATGCACTTTGCAAGCGCTGGAAGACTTGAATTGAGCGTGGGGGAGATTATGCTGAAAATTGACACAGCTTTGTACTACTTCTGCACAACAAGTGATATTTAAAAGAATATTTATGGTTATCATTTGACTCACCCTCGTATGAAGCAAAACTTAAGTATTCACACCTGGAGGTATCATGCAAACGATAGAATTCGGGAACAAAGGAAGAGGTCCAGCGTAAGACATTCACGAAGACCAGACATATAATACAAGTAGTGTAACGTTGGAAGAAGCAGTATGCAATAAGGCTACTGATCATATGACCCGTGCGGCGCTTTGATATAAACTCGAAAGCGCGATTTGATTCCTCTGCCTCTGCAGCCAAGCAACCGTCTCCTTCGCTTCCCGCCGCAGTGACATGCTCGCTCTCCACCGCTTCGACTTAACGGTGTTGTTCGTAAGATCGCTCTCAGTCGGTCACCACCGATAAAGGCACAGTGGCCATCCAAGGACAAGTGCTGTCAGTAATGCGTCACGCGGGCGCCATGAGCATTGTCCGTAGTTGAATTTGACTTTGAGCGGCTGTGTGACTCCCTCTACGAGTATTCTTGCGACTGAACCCCGGTCTAAGGCGCTGCAGTCATGGACTGTGGGGCTGGTCTCGGCGTAGGTTCGAGTCCTCCCTCGGGCATGGTTGTGTGTGTGTGTGTGTGTTTGTCCTTAGGATAATTTAGGTTGAGTAGTGGGTAAACTTAGGGACTGGTGACCTTAGCAGTTAAGTCCCATAAGATTTCACACAGTTACATGCCCGAGAAGCACGTCAGTCGGATGTAGTGGAAGACAGCCTTTAAAATTTGCCTGCTATTTGTGTCTACAGAATTCATAAGCAAAGTGGCACTACTAAAGTGTAGTCATCAGCGCTTTTTGGACTATTCTGGTGAGTACTGGTGTGCAGGCCAGTGGGTTTCAAGAGGCGAGCCATGGCACAATACTGTGCAGCGAGATTGGCCGTGGTGTGCCCCGATTCTTCTCAAGTTTGAAATGTTGTTGTTGTTGTTGTCTTCAGTCCTGAGACTGGTTTGATGCAGCTCTCCATGCTACTCTATCCTGTGCAAGCTGCTTCATCTCCCAGTACCTACTGCAACCTACATCCTTCTGAATCTGCTTGGTGTACTCATCTCTCGGTCTCCCTCTACGATTTTTACCCTCCACGCTGCCCTCCAATGCTAAATTTGTGATCCCTTGATGCCTCAAAACATGTCCTACCAACCGATCCCTTCTTCTAGTCAAGTTGTGCCACAAACTTCTCTTCTCCCCAATCCTATTCAATACCTCCTCATTAGTTACGTGATCTATCCACCTCATCTTCAGTATTCTTCTGTAGCACCACATTTCGAAAGCTTCTATTCTCTTCTTGTCCAAACTAGTTGTCGTCCATGTTTCACTTGAATACATGGCTACACTCCAAACAAATACTTTCAGAAAGGACTTCCTGATACATAAATCTATATTCGATGTTAACAAATTTCTCTTCTTCAGAAACGCTTTCCTTGCCATTGCCAGTCTACATTTTATATCCTCTCTACTTCGACCATCATCAGTTATTTTACTTCCTAAATAGCAAAACTCCTTTACTACTTTAAGTGCCTCATTTCCTAATCTAATTCCCTCAGCATCACCCGATTTAATTTGACTACATTCCATTATCCTCGTTTTGCTTTTGTTAATGTTCATCTTATATCCTCCTTTCAAGACACTGTCCATTCCGTTCAACTGCTCTTCCAAGTCCTTTGCCGTCTCTGACAGAATTACAATGTCATCGGCGAACCTCAAAGTTTTTACTTCGTCTCCATGAATTTTAATACCTACTCCAAATTTTTCTTTTGTTTCCTTTACTGCTTGCTCAATATACAGATTGAATAACATCGGGGAGAGGCTACAACCCTGTCTCACTCCTTTCCCAACCACTGCTTCCCTTTCATGCCCCTCGACTCTTATTACTGCCATCTGGTTTCTGTACAAATTATAAATAGCCTTTCGCTCCCTGTATTTTACCCCTGCCACCTTTAGAATTTGAAAAAGAGTATTCCAGTCAACATTGTCAAAAGCTTTCTCTAAGTCTACAAATGCTAGAAACGTAGGTTTGCCTTTTCTTAATCTTTCTTCTAAGATAAGTCGTAAGGTCAGTATTGCCTCACGTGTTCCAACATTTCTACGGAATCCAAACTGATCTTCCCCGAGGTCTGCATCTATCAGTTTTTCCATTCGTCTGTAAAGAATTCGCGTTAGTATTTTGCAGCCGTGGCTTATTAAACTGATAGTTCGGTAATTTTCACATCTGTCAGCACCTGCTTTCTTTGGGATTGGAATTATTATATTCTTCTTGAAGTCTGAGGGTATTTCGCCTGTCTCATACATCTTGCTCACCAGCTGGTAGAGTTTTGTCATTACTGGCCCCTGAAATAGTACAGCAAAAAAATTAAGAAAAATGAATCGCCAGACTCCCAAAATCTGCGATGTTATAGACATTATATTCTCTGCGATGTTCCGTTATGTTTTTGTCTGAAAGTCATTTGATTCATGCGAATTCCTTCTTCTTGTATCATTCTCTTGCCATCTACTCTATCTGCACGGAGAGCAGAAGGTGATGGTTCAAATGGCCCTGAGCACTATGGGGCTTAACATCTGAGGACATCAGTCCCCTACAACTTAGAACTACTTAAACCTAACTAGCCTAAGGACATCACACACATCCATGCCCGAAGCAGGATTCGAACCTGCGACCGTAGCAGTCGCACGGTTTCGGACTGAAGCGCCTAGAACCGCTCTGCCACAGCAGCAGAAAGTGATGCTGTTGTTCAATTTAGATTAATTAAATTTATCTAAACCTGAATTAATGTTGATTGATATTACTAATACTAACAGTTTTTTGAATGTATTTTACAGAAGTGTGATCGGTGAGCGAAATCAATGATGTTGCTAATAAAGTGTTGCTGTTGATCGACAGCCATTGCTGCAGCCTTAAATGCATGCTGCTTGATCAAGAAACGAACCTGCGTTTTTTCCAGAATTTGGTTTTCGAAGTACGATCCATTTAAAGAAACATTGCTCTTCTACGCAAATACTAGCGTTCAAATATTTACATTTCTTCCCACGGTCATGCATCGCTGTTAGTCGCAGACCAACAGTTACATATTGGGCGGAGTAATAAATGCGTTTCCGTCATTAAAATATTTCTGTGTCTTCTTTTTGTTTATTATATGGAACAAACAACATTTAATCATTTTCGAAAGAGGAAATGTAGGGTTTATGATACTGTTATGCAACTGAAGTAGTTTCACGGAATATTTATTTAAAATAACAGTAGAATATATAGTAATATTCTAGAATTTAAACGTATTTATAGGTTATCAATCACACACACACACACACACACACACGCACACGCACACGCACACACGCACACACATCCATACATACATATACACACGAAAGGAGAGGCACACAGCAGCCAGTTACGATACCCACGCATTTCTTGTTCGCGGTAGACACGTGTCTCCCGTTTCTTGTTTTCCTTTTTTTTTCTTTTCTGCATTGATTAGTGCCGAAAAGGCCAGATCGCAGAAATAGGTGGTGGAAAAATGCAACAGGTTATTAACTGCTTTCATTCCTATTACTGGATACAGGGAAAAATTGATTGTGGACTACGGTGACGTAGAATAAAGGTTGCGCACCCAGTCATATTTGCAGACAATGTTGGAGGGGAAATATTGTGCCATGTTATTCTCAAGGACCATGAAGTGATTTAAAATGCGTTACTGTGTAGATCTACCTCGGAAGTAAGAGAAAATATCGTAAGATTTAAAGTTTTTCCCACAGTCTTAAATTTTTATATAAAACTGGTGAGTTTATCACTTGATTGCAGAACACGTTCTTCTTTTCCTTGCATACTCTCGTTCAGGTAATTTAAGTAGCGAAAAATGTGAGCCAAATAGGCAACCTTTGCACACCAGTCCCACTCATTAAATGAGTTGCAAAGTCTGACTTTTCGACGCTAAACATACTTAATAGCTCTTTTCTCAATTTAAAAAGCTTTGCATCACTCTGCCGTTCGACAACCAGCGGATCTTAGTATGCGAAATCAAAGTGTCGTGTCGAGATCCTGCTTCATGCCACAGTTGTTTGAAGAGTCTTAAGAGCGCTGGACTTAACGAATTTTACCATGTTAGTGACTGAATCCAAAACCCTTGTAGGTTCTGTTGAAACAGTCTTCACCAACAAAGCCTCACGATGCATGAAGCAAGGTGTTGAACCTACGGTCGAGAAATCTCGTTTTAGTCTTACAACAAATCCTTTGGATCTTCCAGTGATTGCTCGTGCACCTGTGAAAACAGAAAGACAACTTTTTCGCAACGCCTGTTTTATTCCAAGGTACTGGATATAGAATTATACAAACCTGAACCAGCTGACGTTGAAGGCAGTTCAGTATACAAAAAGAATGGTTCAGTAATCGAGTCCTCGTCAACAAATCTTATGTAACAAGTTTGAGTGTGCGGCTATCACCCGCAGCAGGAGTACCAATTACTACACAGGTAATTGGGAAAATATAAGAGAAGACACAAGATGGTAAACAATGACATACAAACACAAGCTTATACATAAGGCCACCAACATTTTTAAAAGACAGGGTATAAACATAACAAATAATTCTATCCAAAAATACACCCCAAAACTGACAAAAGACATAGACACAGACCAGAAAGCAGGTATATATCAATCACAGTGTAACACTTGTGGTGGGAGATACTTGAGACAAACAGGCAGAACATTTACTTAAGCCAATCTCTAGAGAAGAAGACATGAAAATAATTGCACACAACAACAAAAAAAACACTTCCTGACCCTGAAAGAAAATTACAGCATACAAAAAAACTACAGCAAAAAGAAAAACCCTTTGAATGATCACGTACGCATGACAAACAACCCACTATTTACACTAATAGATAAAATAATAGGATAACTGTCCAACAGCGCATATGCTGTTCATTTTTGGAACACAACCTACGACCGGCCTAGAGACAGAAGTGTTGGCACTTTCTGCAGGACATGACAATCGTTTTGGAGGACAATGCTCAAACACGTACAGTGCAAGCTGTTACTGATTTGTTTGAGTGATGGTGCTGCTAAGTGCTATACCACCTACTGCACTCCCCTGACTTAAGCCCTCGTGAGTTCAAATCGATTTCTAAACTGAAGGAAACACTTTAGGGTATTCGCTTCAGAACTGCTACAAATTCGTCGGGCAATAGCTGCGCTGCTCGAACTGTGAACACAAATGGCACTGCTAAGAGTATCCTACGACTTCCACATCGCTGGCAACGGGTTATACACAATGCTGCTGACTACTTTGAAGGTCAGTAAAAGACGGGAAGAAGAACATAACACTCTTTTAGGTAGGTTCAAGAACAAAATTCACTATGACAAGGACACAGTTCTACATAGCCCCAGCGAACGATTATTTCCAATAACGTGAATACAATCGGATTGCTAGCTACTTGTGATGTCGTCACAGTGCTGGAAGTTGCCCAACTCGAAAGTACAAGAGAAGAGTGTAAATCACGTGTGCTCGATGTGCTGCGAGGAATCAACGTCCTTTGTGCTCGGACAACGCGTGGCGTCCCAGCTGAAAAATTCACACCCAGCACTGTGATCGGACGGCACTGGTCAAAGCTGTCACGTGTCCTTAGGAGCCACTTGCCGATTCCTACTGTAGATATGGACCACTCCAGCAGACATTCGGTTTGTCTCGCATCGTCTTGGAGTTGACGGGTGACTTGACACGTGGCGCGCGATAAGGAAAACGCTCGTGACACAGTGGCCGTTTTCCAAGGCTAACTTCAATTTTTCCGCTTATGCTTCGCTGGACGTTTCATCGCGACAAATGCTTGGCTCTTGGTGGAAGGTTAAACTCCATTTTGCCGCCCATGCTGTCATCCTTTAGTAGGTGGTCTGTAGGCAACCCTGCGTGAGTTAGACAATCATAAAGCACGTGAATAGTGCACTGTCGTTCTCATACAGCACAAGCTGGACTTGTAGGTAGTTTGGCAGACTCACTGTCTAGAAAGCGTACTGCAGTGGACGCAGTCTTGCGGGACTCCTGCTTAGGCACAGCTCTATGAGTAAATTAAAAAAATATACATTTTCACTCTGAGTCTCTTGAATACTCATCTTTCTTCCAGCCTTCTATCAAGCTCATGGATGGGGAATGTAATGAAGAGCAATCCTCTGTCCATCATTTGATGGGTACTTATTTTAATTCTGTGGTCGGATTTCTTTCGTTTACCTACAATCGTTATTTATCCTAAGAGAGGAAAGTCCAGTGCGTCATTTGTCCGTGAATCGTCTAGATGTCATTCTGTAGTGCTATTTGAACTGTGCGTTTTGTCTGTGAGGCGTCCCGAGCTATGAAACCACACTCAGGCCAACAGTCGGTATGCGGTATGTCTATTCAGTCCACGTGCAGTTATATATCGATTTGTTACATTTATAATTGTGGGTGAAAATATTTACGGGTCGTGACGTCGTGTATATTTCGTACAGTTGTAATAGCGGTTAAAAAGTACGCTAACACTTAACAATGTTGCTACGTAGGCAAATAATTCTGAGTAAAGGTACTAGGTTGGCTTGTAACAATGTACTTACGTTGACGCCGGCCGGAGTGGCCGAGCGGTTCTAGGCGCTTCAGTCTGGAACCGCGCGACCGCTACGGTCGCAGGTTCGAATCCTGCCTCGGGCATGGATGTGTGTGATGTCCTTAGGTTAGTTAAGTTTAAGTAGTTCTAAGTTCTAGGGGACTGGTGACCTCAGAAGTTAAGTCCCATAGTGCTCAGAGACATTTGAACCATTTGAACTCATGTTGTCAACAAACATGGCTCGCTCAAAAATACCGTGGTTTGTATAAACTGTAGTAGTTAATGCCCGATAAATAAATATTGTTGCAGATACAATCACCTACGTAGCCACACTATTGTTCTCAATGAAAATTCTTTGTTAAACGCTGACCTTTTATAGTGTTAATTATGATTTGAATAATATTCACGGCAGTGAAAAATATATTTTTACCAGTCAACGATTTACTCATAAGCAAGCATGAGCATCGTGTCATTATTTATTATCTTTGGGTTCGTCGTGTATATCTAATGAGAACTGTTCTGCAAAAAGTATTTTCTTTTCCTGATAGCAAACATATTTACATGATTTTTTTTTCTGTTATCTTGTGGATGAATCCTCAAAATCATGTGAATAGTTATATTTCATGTAATGGCTGCAAATGCGCCATTATGACAAAAGAATGGCATGGGCGGCAAGTGAATTCTAGCGATAATTAATTACTTTCACTTAATTATATTCACATGGAGAGAGAAGTATGAAGTGAGATTACAAGAATAAGTACTTTTTATACATGTGTTCTGAAAAACTTACGTACAATTAGAAAATCGTGCGCCCAGGAGCAACCTCGTACAAAAGCATCTAGTTGGTTCGAGAGCTGACGGCAGAATGATCATGTTATTCATACAGTTCAAATGGTTCAAATGGCTCTGAGCACTATGGGACTCAACTGCTGTGGTTATCAGTCCCCTAGAACTTAGAACTACTTAAACCTAACTAACCTAAGGACATCACACACATCCATGCCCGAGGCAGGATTCGAACCTCCGACCGTAGCAGTCGCACGGTTCCGGACTGCGCGCCTAGAACCGCGAGACCACCGCGGCCAGCCTACTCATACAGTTCTTCAGCACACAATTATATAGTAATTCCATGACATGATGTACTCATAATCTTTGTTATTCTTAGTATTTGTTACACAGGAATATATATATTTCCTTCCCCATCCTTGACACAATCCGAGTTTATGCTCCGTCTCTAATGACCTCGATGTCGACGGGACGTTATTCTCAATCTTGCTTGCTTCGTCCCTTCCTTCCGTAGTTAACCCCTTAATGCCTGAATAGATATTATGTAGAAGTACCTGAGACGCTCAGGAGATGGCAGCACATGTCAGCTGCTCCTACCCTCACCGACTCTCGTAAACAGTTACCCCTCCACTTTTTAGAGCCGCAAAGGTATGATGCGAATAAACTCGCGACGTCCGGCGTTAGGGGGTTCAGAATTAACCTTCGTTCCTTATTTTTCGTCCAACCGTCGATATGGGCCAGACAATCCACATAGCTGCACTGTTGCACGTCGTGAATTAGACGTACACTGATGGCAGCTGCTGTGATATCCGTGGCGCGTTTCACGAGAGAAAACCGAGTCTTTCCCCGGGCGATGTCCTTTCCAAGTTCGCCGAGCATCTGTGAGGCAGTTACGTATGAAACCGACCAGCTATGGCCGTTGCAGAACGCCTCTCAGTTCCTTCACGTAGATGCGGCCAGTTGCCTGGGACCGGTTCTGCACGGTGTTCTTTGCATTCCTACGCAGGCGTGCGTTACTTTTCCAGAGTTGTCCGACCAAACTGAAATCTCCCTTTCGGCCTCTCTGTTAAGTGATTCATGTGTCGTTTCCTTTTCGCACTGCTGCAAAGGGTCCTATTGACTACAATGCGGATTTGTTATTTCTCCCCTTAAAACTCATTAGCTTGCATTTATTTTCGTGTAAGGCGAACTGCAGATTTCTTCAGCAATGAGAAAAACTGTGTATATCAAATTAATCTGTGTTGCATCACCTAGGGAGGAGACTTCTTTACAGACAACTACACAGTCGACGAACATTTATATCAATAACCAGTCACGTTGTGTCTAGGAATCCTGCATACTAGGTTCGCTAGACAAACAAACAACTCGTGTTAATGAGTTGTATTATAAAACACAAACACAATCACTTGACTTTTACACATGCCGCAAGCTAAGGGGAACATGCAAAATAATCAGTCCTTTTCAGCATAGACAAACACAGGTCTGTGCTATATAGAGAGTACTAATGAGTGGCCTACGTTGGAGTTGCTGTCGAGGTGTGCGCTATCAGTCGGGCGCGGCGTTGACTTCTTCTCACACCCTCCTCTTCCCTGTTGTTCCCGACTGGCGCGCCGGCGCTGACTTTACGCCGTAACAAGTCAAGATATCGAAACAAGGTTTTCTGCAGATAATAGTACACACATTACAAAAAGTTTTGCATCACGCCGGTTCACAGAACTCCTGAAGATAGACTTCGACTGTGGATACTGAATCACATACACAGTACATCTGACTGTTCAGAGATGTCACTAAACCTGCCCATAGATGTCAGCAACCATGGTTCAAATGGCTCTGAGCACTATGGGTATTAATTTCTGAGGTCATCAGTGCCCTAGAACTTAGAACTACTTAAACCTAACTAACCTAAAGACATCACACACATCCATGCCCGAGGCAGGATTCGAACCCGCGACCGTAGCGCTCGCACGGTTCCAGACTGAAGCACCTAGAACCGCTCTTCCACAGCGGCCGGCCACTTCCAGCATCTCTGACAATCAGGTAACTGCATGTTTTTAAGTTTGCTAGTATTTATTCTTTTTTAGTTAGCTCTTTGGTATCTGAATCTCTGCACGAGGAATGCTGGTTTCATGTGGGACACCCCGTAGCTTTAATAGTATTTGACAGTCCATAAAAAATGGAGTACAGCGACGAAGCACAAGAAGGTGCACAGGGAAACGTGCTGCAAGCTTACCCGACAAACGTGTTCACCGTAAGTTTTAGCTACATAATGAACCCCAAACTTTTTGACGAATATATGGTTTACCTACTGCCAGTAACTCACACAGACGAGGCTTATCTGAAAGTTTAATTATAGCCGACACTTCGCTGCTGAACGAAAGACTCGTTCAGGTTCCTACACCGATCACATTCGTACCGGTGTAAGCATTAGCCATAAGCACCATACCATACATGACTCTTTCGACCCACTTATGTCCCATAATCAGCTTCTACCGGAGTAAACAGCTCCTCAGCAGACCAGCCGATCTCCTGTGCTGAGAGCGACACTGTTCGCCTATTCCTTGTACCCTACGTCGCTCCTTTAGAACTATTCTGCACGCTATAGCGAGGAGGTCTTTCTGTATGACATGCCTGCACATATTTCCCTCATTACTTCGTCATATTCCGTAGGTTTCAAAAGTGTATGGAACGATACGAATGTTTTGGGATAGGGTCCGCCTTTAGCAAAACACAATTTTGTTTTTTTGCCAAAAAATATTTCACTGCAGTTGCAGCAACTTCAGTGGGCTTTTATTTTTCATCTGCTAAAGATAAAGAGTGTTCTTTGCTGTTGTATACGTATAGCTATTAGTTTTTAAATTGTAGTTACAGATAATTTGAAAAAAAACACATAAATTATGAATTCATACCTTTTTTACCACATGGTGTGGTTTTTCTGATGTGTTGTGTTTCTACAGTGACCATTTTTTTCCACAGTTTGTCATCTGCAACCACTTATACCTTAAAGTAGATAGATTGTTTAAGCCAAATTTGCTATTCGAAAACTTTTTATTTCTATGCCTGATATTATTTAATTCTATGTGTGTGTCTATTTACATAATGTTTCACTTACATTTTCTTTTTATTCATCTTCATCACTGTTAAACACTATATAATGAGTTGCCCACCCGATTGGCTGTGCGGTCTAAGACGCCATTTCTGCAAGAAGCCAGTATGCGCTGAATACTCGACAAAAATTTGCAGCGAGTGGAAAGAAAAAGGGAAGTAAAAACCTAAAAATTACTAATGTAATTTTTATTTTTTTGGATGTGTTATGGAAGTTTATCATGTTTTTACTGTTAAATGTATAATAAGTAATAAAATATAGTTTAGATTTCAGGGTGTTTGTGTTCTTCAAGAATTAGGATTATCATGAAATGTTATGGTCATTTTGTGCAGTTTTCGGTTTAAATGCGTCTTGTTCGTAAAAGTAAACTTTAATATTTATTTGAATATATTTTGTGTGTGGTAATAATGTAATCTTTTACATAAAAAATGAATTGTTTCACAGAAATTTCTGAATGTAATTTTTATAGCTGATTAAATATAGCGGCCTGTCAGACCGTCCCTACGACAAATCGTGACAAAAAAAAGTGACTTGGGAAGCTAAGTATTAAAACAGCACTGATCGCTTTGCCCATTTTCTATAATAACGCAATATTTCAAATCAATGCAAATTTTACGAATACAAATGACCCGTTCTTCAAAAAGATTAATTTAAAAACCAAAAATTTTAATAGAACAAAAAACCAGTGCAAGTAGCAAACTTTTACTTTTTATTCATTCGGTGACTAGTTTTGTGCCGAGACCCATTTTCGAACCATCATAACAAAGTCGAAAATGGCATTTCCGAAGATGAACATGATGAGCTGAAAATGGGTCTCGGCACGAAACTACTCATCTAACGAATAAAAAGTAAAAATTTGCAACTTGGACTGGTTTCTCGGTCTACTGATAAACAGAAGTTGCTGACCCAAGCTACCCCGGCATGCTGGATGTTCGAAAAATTTTAGTACTACTGTTATGAGTAATTGATATAAGTGGTATTTCGGTTTTTATTATCCAGTTACTACGAAGGTAGTCCCAAAAGTAAGGTCTCCTATTTTTTTATAAGTACACAGACCTGTTTATTTTTCAATGCTTTACATCAGTTTACATCTTGAACATTTAGCTATTTTTCGACATAATCACCATTTCTGTCGATGCATTTTTGTAGATGCTGTGGCAGCTTTTGTAAGTCCGTGTCATACCAGCTCTCTGTCATGTTGTGAAGAAAGTTATGAACCTCTTCTTTCACCTAGTCGTCGGAGCTGAATCGCTTTCCGGCCAAATGATCTTTTAACCTAGGGAACAGGTCACTGGGCGCCAAGTCACGACTGTAGGGTGGTCGGGTGATTACGTTCCTCTGAAACTGTTTCAGGAGAGCAACTGTTTGCCGAGCGATGTGTGGGCGAGCGTTGTCATGGAGAATGTGTACCTCCTTGCTCAGCATTCCTCTTCTCCGGTTCTGAATTGGCCGTTTGAGTTTTCTCAGAGTCTCATAGTACCTGTCAACGTTAATTGTGGTCCCAGCGATTCAACTCCGACAACGAGGTGAAAGAAGAGGTTCATAGCTTTCTGAACAGCATGGCGGCGAGCTGGTTTGACATGGGCATACAAAGACTGCCACAGCGTCTACAAATATGCATTGACAGAAATGGTGATTACGTCGAAAGATTAGATTAGATTAATCAGATTAGTACTTGAAACTTCCTCGCAGATTAAAACTGTGTGCCGGGCCGAGACTCGAACTCGGGACCTTTGCTTTTCGCGGGCAAGTGCTCTACCAACTGAGCTACCCAAGCAGGAGGTAATGGTAGAAGTAAAGCTGAGAGGACTGGGCGTGAATCGTGCTTGGGTAGCTCAGTTGGTAGAGCACTTGCCCGCGAAAAGCAAAGGTCCCGAGTTGGAGTCTCGGCCCGGCACACAGTTTTAAGCTGCCAGGAAGTTTCATATCAGCGCACACTTCGTTGCAGAGTGAAAATCTCATTCGAGATTAGTACTTGTTCCATAGATCATGAATACGACACTTCGTAATTATGTGGAACGTGCCAGCTAAATGTTCAAGCTGTAAACTGATGTAAACCATTGTAGCACTTATAAAAAAATAGGAGGCCATACTTTTGGGATCACCCTCGTAGAAACAATACAAATACCTGTTATAATCGAGACCAAACAAACACCGAAAAATACTGGTTATTCAGAAATAAAATACCGGTTTCGGTTTTAACCGACCGGTTTTGTGTGTCCCTACATCGGATCTCTAATCGACGCCCCCAAGGAATCTAAAATAAACCCTGTTTTGTAGGTTTTTTATCTAGTGTAAGCTTTTGAAGTGAGTTGTGTCAGTGTGCGCTTTCTTGGACGAGGGGCCGGCCGATGTGGCCGAGCGGTTCTAGGCGCTTCAGAGAAGAGAAAATATGGCGCTGTAAGTAGTCAGAATGTGGTGCTGTTGCAGGAAACGGGGAGGCACGATCAAACACACGATAATGGTGCTTTTGGCACGTTTATTAGAACATGGTCACAAGTTACAGCATGTGTTCAATATCGTCTTCCGACTCAGCGACTGCATTCGTAACAGGGTATGATCGACAGTTGCAGCATATCCAATGTAATCAGAGTCTACATCTACATCTACGTGATTACTCTGCTATTCACAATAAAGTGCCTGGCAGAGGGTTCAATGGACCACCTTCAAGCTGTCTCCCTTCCGTTCCACTCTTGAACGGCACGCTGGAAAAACAAGCCCTGATTTCTCTTATTTTATCGCGATGGTCTTTTCTCCCTATGTAGGTGGATGCCAACAGAATGTTTTCGCAATCGGAGGAGAAAATTGGTGATTGAAATTTCATGAGATGATCCCGTCGCCACGAAAAACGCCTTAGTTTAATGATTGCCACTCCAATTCATGTATCATGTCTGTGACACTATCTCCTCTATTTCGCGATAATACAAAACGAGCTGCCCTTCTTTGTACTTTTTCGATGCCATTCGTCAGTCCCACCTGATGCGGATCCCACACCGCACAGCAGTACTCCAGAATAGGACGGACAAGCGTCGTGTAAGCAGTCTTCTTAGTAGACCTGTTGCACCTTCTAAGTGTTCTGCCAATGAATCGCAGGCTTTGGTTTGCTCTACCCACAATATTATCTATGTGGTCGTTCCAATTTAGGTTATTTGAAAATGTAGTTAAATATTTAGTTGAATTTACAGGCTTCAGATTTATGTGACTTACCGCGTAAGAGCCCGATACATGTCTGATAGACATCATCTTTTAGTCACATCAAATGAATTAGCAAATGCGAATAAGGCCTACCACATCTCTAAGGTCAGACATCTTGAAATTACCTAGAGATGATGAGATCATTGCCGACGGTTTCTCGAAGCATGTCTTTCACCTGGCTACCTACATGTGGTGTCGCTCCATCTTGCATGAAAATAGTGCTGTGCAAGCAAAGCTGGAATCACGCGTTGCGGAGTGGCCGAGCGGTGCTAGGCGCTTCAGTCCGGAACCGCGCGACGCTACGGTCGCAGGTTCGAATCCTGCCTCGTGCATGGATGTGTGTGATGTCTTTAGGTTAGTTAGGTTTAAGTAGTTCTAAGTTATAGGAGACTGATGACCTCGGAAGTTAAGTCGCACAGTGCTCAGAGCCATTTGAACCATCTTGGAGTGGGCGAGGCTGTCAGAGAAGCAGCTCGCTGCCTGCGGGCGCTGGCGCTGCGGCGGTCCGCGTTGCCCTAGTCCAGATCCACGCAGGCCGCGCTGATCTGGAGACTCCAGCGGAGGCAGCGGGCGCGCGCGTGTGTGTGTGTGGGTGGGGAGGGTAAGGGGGGAGGCACGCGGATCGATGCACAGCCAGCCCCCACCCCCCACCCCTCTTCCCCACCACGGCTGCTTTGTCTTTCGCGAGCGACGCCACAGCTCCGCTAACCGCACTGCTCGAGGTTTCCAGACGTCCCGCTCAACTCGCCAGCATCCAGGGGCTGACTGGACCCGAGAACACGGAGGCGGATGTACGTCGCTACTGTACTGACTTGAATCGTTTATACAGTATGGCCCTTTACTAGGGTACGAGTTACGTAGTATCGGATTTCTTTCTCCAGCTCGAGCAGTGCGGTAGGGTCAGCTGTGTAGTAGCTACCTCCTTGTGTATAGATTAATACATTTAATTTAACTGCATTACGAAGCGGTAATGCTGCACTACACATCTTTCTACCTCAACACTTTGCTGATCGGCGACACCACAGTCGTGTCTTGCGCGAAATAGCGGTCAACGGCCGGCGACACCACAGTGGTGCCGTGAGCACAGTATCGCCCAGTGGCCAGTGGCAACACTTTAGTATCTTTTCATTCTGTTGGTGTTTTGTTTAGGTAACAATAAGTTACGCCGTCAATTTTTTAATATTATAAGTACTATAGCTGTACCGTAGGTCCAACCACAACGGAGGTGTATCTGTTGAGAGGACAGAAAAACGTGTGGTTCCTGAAGAGGGGCACCAGCCTTTTCAGTAGTTGCAGGGGCAACAGTCTGGATGATTGACTGGTCTGTCCTTGTAACACTAACCAAAACGGCCTTGCTGTGCTGGTACTGCGAACGGCTGAAAGCAAGGGGAAAGTACAGCTGTAATTTTTCCCGAGGGCATGCACCTTTACTGTATGGTTAAATGATGATGGCGTCCTCTTGCGTAAAATATTCCCGAGGTAAAATAGTCCCCCATTCGGATCTCCGGGCGGGGACTATTCAGGAGGACGTCGTTATCAGGAGGAAGAAAACTGGCGTTCTACGGATCGGAGCGTGGAATGTCACAATTCTTAATCGGGCAGGTAGCTTAGAAAATTTAAAAAGGGAAATGGATTGGTTAAAGTTAGATATAGTGGGAATTAGTGAAACTCGGTGGCAGGAGGAACAAGACTTCTAGGCAGGTAAATACAGGGTTATATATACAAAATCAAAATGGGTAATGCAGGAGTAGGTTTAATAATGAATAAAAAAAAATAGGAATGCAGGTAAGCTACTACAAACAGCATAGTGAACGCATTATTGTGGCCAAGATAGATACGAAGCCCAAGCCTGCCACAGTAGTACAAGTTTATATGCCAACTAGCTCTGCAGATGAAGAAGAGATTGATGAAGTGTATGATGCGATAAAAGAAATTATTCAAATATTCAAGCGAGATGAAAATTTGACAGTCATGGGTGACTGGAACTCGATAGAAGGAAAAGGAAGAGAAGGATTCTTAGTACGTCAATATGGAATGGGAGTAAGGAATGAAAGAGGAAGCCGCCTCGTAGAATGTTGTACAGAGCACAACTTAATCATAGCTAACACTTGGTTCAAGAATAGTAAAAGAAGGTTGTATACATGGAAGAAGCCTGGAGATTCAGGAAGGTCTCAGACAGATTATATAATGGTAAGACAGAGATTTAGGAACCAGGTTTTAAGTTGTAAGACATTTCCAGGGTCAGATGTGGACTCTGACCACAATCTATTGGTTATGAACTGTAGATTAAAACTGAAGAAACTGCAAAAAGGATGGAATTTTAGGAGACGGTACCAGAGATCGTAGAGAGCTTCAGGGATAGCATTAGGGAACGATTGACGAGAATGGGGGAAAGAAATACAGCGAAGAAGAATGGACAGCTTTGAGAGACGAAATAGTGAAGGTAGCAGAGGATCAAATAGGTAAAAAGACGAGGGCTAATAGAAATGCTTGGGTAACAGAAGAAAAATTGAATTTAATTGATGAAAGGAGAAAATATAAAAATGCAGTAAATGAAGCAGACAAAAAGGAATACAAACGTCTCAAAAATGAGATCGACAAGAAGTGCAAAATGGCTAAGCAAGGATGGCTGGATGACAAATGTAATGATGTAGAGGCTTATCTCACTAGGTGTAAGATAGATACTGCCTACAGGAAAATTAAAGAGACCTTTGGAGAAAAGAGAACCACTTGCATGAATATCAAGAGCTCAGATGGAAACCCAGTTCTAAGCAAAGAAGGGAAAGCAGAAAGGTGGAAGGAGTATATAGAGGGTCCATACAACGGCGATGTTTTGAGGACAATATTATAGAAATGGAAGACAATGTAGATGAAGATGAATTAGGAGATATGATACTGCGTGAAAAGTTTGACAGAGCACTGGAAGCCCTAAGTCGACAAAAGGCCCCGGGAGTAGACAACATTCCATTAGAGCTACTGACAGCCTTGGGAGAGCCAGGCTAACAAAACTGTACCATCTGGTGAGCAAGATGTATGAGAGAGGCGAAATACCCTCAGACTTCAAGAAAAAATAATGATTCGAATCCCAAAAAAGCAGGTGTTGACAGATGTGAAAATTACCCAACTCTCAGTTTAATAAGCCACAGCTGCAAAATTCTTTACAGACGAATGGAAAAACTGGTAGAAGCCGACCTCGGGGAAGATCAGTTTGGATTCCGTAGAAATGTTGGAACACGTGAGGCATTACTGACCCTACTACTTATCTTAGAAGAAAGATTAAGGAAAAGCAAACCTACGTTTCTAGCATTTGTAGACTTAGAGAAAGCTTTTGACAATGTATACTGGAATACTCTCTTTCAAATTCTGAAGGCGGCAGGGGTAAAATACAGGGAGCGAAAGGCTATTTATAATTTGTACAGAAACCAGATGGCAGGTATAAGAGTGGAGGGACATGAAAGGGAAGCAGTGGTTGGGAAGAGAGTGAGACAGGGGTGTACCCTCTCCCCGATGTTATTCAATCTGTATATTGAGCAAGCAGTAAAGGAACAAAAGAAAAATTCGAAGTATGTATTAAAATCCATGCAGAAGAAATAAAAACTTTGCGGTTCGCCGATGACATTATAATTCTGTCAGAGACAGCAAAGGACTTGGAAGAGCAGTTGAACGGAATGTACAGTGTCTTGAAAGGAGGATATAAGATGAATGTCAACAAAAGCAAAACGAGGATAATGGAATTTAGTCGAATTAAGTCGGGTGATGCTGAGGGGATTAGATTAGGAAATGAGACACTTAAAGTAGTAAAGGAGTTTTGCTATTTGGGGAGCAAAATTACTGATGATCGTCGATGTGGAGAGGATATAAAATGTAGACTGGCAATGGCGAGGAAAGCGTTTCTGAAAAAGAGAAATTTGTTAACATCGAGTATAGATTTAAGTGTCAGGAAGTCGTTTCTGAAAGTATTTGTATGGAGTGTAGCCTTGTATGGAAGTGAAACATGAACGATAACTAGTTTGGACAAGAAGAGAATAGAAGCTTTCGAAATGTGGTGCCACAGAAGAATGCTGAAGATTAGATGGGTAGATCACATAACTAATGAGGAGGTATTGAATAGAATTGGGGAGAAGACGAGTTTGTGGCCCAACTTGACTGGAAGAAGAGCTCGGTTGGTAGCACATGTTCTGAGGCATCAAGGGATCTCCAATTTAGTATTGGAGGGCAGCGTGGAGGGTAAAAATCATAGAGGGAGACCAAGAGGCGAATACACTAAGCAGATTCAGAAGGATGTAGGTTGCAGCAAGTACTGGGAGATGAAGCAGCTAGCACAGGATAGAGTAGCACGGAGAGCTGCATCAAACCAGTCTCAGGATTGAAGCCACAGCAACAACAAGTACTTGTGCACCTTTGTCATGGCAAACGAAAGAGACGATACGATTATTTACGAGATGAATGCGCGAACGTCTTGTCAGACGTTCCAGACGACTTTCCGATTTTGAAGAAGACATTGGATGTCAAAAAATGAAGGTGAAGCAGAATCGTAGGAAGATAGTGAAACACGTCCAAGAAGAATTCGGCGAAAGCTGCGGTTAGAACTGATTCGGATGAATCAGACGAAGAAGACAGACTATGATTTACTGAGGACCAATAATAAATTTGAAGGATCTCCGGGTCCACACATATTTCCCAAAGATACACGGGTTCCCATGTAGATGCCGTGTGTCTTGACTTTCGCAAGGCGTTTGATACAGTTCCGCACAGTCGTTTAATGAACAAAGTAAGAGCATATGGATTATCAGACCAATTGTGTGAATGGATTGAAGACAGACTAGACATCGTAGGAGGTGGTGTCTTCATTGCAGTTCACAAAAATATTGTGTCTACTGAGGTCGAAGTGGACACGTTGAACAGGGCTAGGGGAAATAAAGTTAATTGTTGGGTGTTATTACAGGCCACCAGGTTTCACCGTGACAGTTCTAGAATCATTCAAAGGGAGTCTACACTCTGCATCGCAGAAGTACCCGGATCATGCTATATTAGTCGAAAGCGACTTCAACATACCTAGTACAGACTGCGATGTCTATGGATTCATTACAGGTGGTACAGACAAGCCGTCGTGTGAATTACTTTTGAACACATTATCCGAAAACTGTCTTGAGCAGCTAAATCGACAGCCAACGCGTAATGGAAATATTTTAGATCTGGTAGCCATGAACAGACCAGACCTCATCGATGGTGTCAGTGTTGAGACAGGGATTAGTGATCATGATGTTGTAATTACGACTTTGGTTACGAAAGTTAAAAAGTCGGTCAAGAAGACTAGGAGAGTATTCTTACTAGAAAGAGCAGATAAGCAGTTGTTAGCATCCCACTTAGTAAATGAATCGACTTCATTTACTTCCGGTACGGTGGACGTGGAAGAATTATGGGCGAATTTTAAACACATTGTCAATCACGCACTGGAGAAGTATGTGTCGAAAAAGTCGGTTACGGTCGGAAAAGACCCACTGCGGTTCAACAGCGCAATTTGGAGAATGCTCAGGAAGCGAAGACAGTTGCACTCGCGGTACAAGAAAGATCGGGAGAATGAGGACAGGCAAAAGTTAGTAGAGATTCGTGCTGCTGTAAAAAGATCGATGCGCGAAGCATACAACCACTACCACCGTCATACATTAGCAAGAGATCTTGCTGAAAACCCAAGGAAATTCTGGTCGTACGTAAAATCGATAAGCGGGTCGAAGGCTTCCATCCAGTCACTCACTGATCAGTCTGGCCTGGCAACGGAAGACAGCAAAACGAATGGGCGAAATTTTAAATTTAGCATTAGAGAAATCTTTCACGCAGGAGGATCGTACAAACATACCGCCGTTTGAGTCTCGTACAGGTTCCCGTATGGGGGACATAGTGATAGACATCTCTGGGGTTGTGAAACAGCTGAATGGGTTGAAAATAAATAAATCGCCAGGTCCTGATGGGATTCCAATTCGGTTTTACCGCGAGTACTCTACTGCATTGGCTCCTTACTTATCTAGCATTTTTCGCAAATCTCTTGTCCAACGTTAAGTCCCGAGCGATTGGAAAAAAGGGCAGGTGACGTCTGTATATAAGAAGGGTAGGAGGACGGACCCTCAAAATTACAGACCAATATCCTTAACATCGGTTTGTTGGAGGATTCTCGAACATATTCTCAGTTCGAATATAATGAATTTCCTTGAGACAGAGAAGTTGCTGTCCATGCATCAGCACGGCTTTAGAAAGCATCGCTCCTGCGAAACGCAACTCGCCCTTTTTTCACATGATGTCTTGCGAACCATGGATGAAGTGTATCAGACTGATGCCATATTCCTTGACTTCCGGAAAGAGTTTGACTCGGTGCCCCACTGCAGACTCCTAACTAAGGTACGAGCATATGGGATTGGTTCTCAAATATGTGAGTAGCTGGAAGACTTCTTAAGTAATAGAACCCAGTACGTTGTCCTAGATGGTGAGTGTTCATCGGAGGTGAGGGTATCATCTGGAGTGCCCCAGGGAAGTGTGGTAGGTCCGCTGTTGTTTTCTATCTACATAAATGATCTTTTGGATAGGTTGGATAGCAATGTGCGGCTGTTTACTGATGATGCTGTGGTGTACGGGAAGGTGTCGTCGTTGAGTGACTGTAGGAGGATACAAGATGACTTGGACCGGATTTTCGATTGGTGGAAAGAATGACAGCTAACTCTAAATATAGATAAATGTAAATTAATGCAGATGAATAGGAAAAAGAATCCCGTAATGTTTGAATACTCCATTAGTACTGTAGCGCTTGACACAGTCACGTCGATTAAATATTTGGGCTTAACATTGCAGAGCGATATGGAGTGGGACAAGCATGTAATGGCAGTTGTGGGGAAGGCGGATAGTCGTCTTCGGTTCATTGGTAGAATTTTGGGAAGATTTGGTTCATCTGTAAAGGAGACCGCTTATAAAACACTAATACGACCTATTCTTGAGTACTGCTCGAGCGTTTGGGGTCCCAAGTTGAGGGAGGACATAGACGCAATTCAGAGGCGGGCTGCTAGATTTGTTACTGGTAGGTTTGATCATCACGCGAGTGTTACGGAAATGCTTCAGGAACTCGGGTGGGAGTCTCTGGAGGAAAGGAGGCGTTCTTTTCGTGAATCGCTACTGAGGAAATATAGAGAACCAGCATTTGAGGCTGACTGCAGTACAGTTTTAATGTCGCCAACATATATTTCGCCAAAAGACTATAAAGATTAGATAAGAGATATTAGGGCACGTACAGAGGCATATAGGAAGTCATTTTTCCCTCGTTCTGTATGGGAGTGGAACAGGGAGAGAAGATACTAGTTGTGGTACGAGGTACCCTCCGCCACGCACCGTATGGTGGATTGCGGAGTAGGTATGTAGATGTACAACAGAACGCAACATGTCATTCTCAATGGGGAGAAGGTTTGCGAAGTTAAAGTGATTTCAGGTGTGCCGCTGAGGAGTGTCGTAGGACCATTGCTATTCACAATATATAAAAATGACCCTGTGGATAACATCGGAAGTTCACTGAGGCTTTTTGCGGATGATGCTGTAATATATCGAGAGGCTGTAACAATGGAAAATTGTACTGAATTGCAGGAGGATCTGCAACGAATTGACGCATGGTGCAGGGAATGGCAATTGAATCTCATTGTAGACAAGTGTAATGTGCTGCGAATACATAGAAAGAAAGATCCTTTATCATTTAGCTACAATAAAGCAGGTCAGCAACTGGAAGCAGTTAATTCCATAAACTGTCTGGGAGTAGGCATTAGGAGTGATTTAAATTGGAATGACCATATAAAATTAATCGTCGGTAAAGCAGATGCCAGACTGAGATTCATTGGAAGAATATTAAGGAAATGCAATCCGAAAAGAAAGGAAGTAGGTTACAATACACTTGTTCGCCCACTGCTTGAATACTGCCCACCGGTGTGGGATGCGTACCAGATAGGGTTGATAGAAGAGATGAGCCAATGAAGAGCAGCGCGCTTCGTTACAGAATCATTTACTAATCGCGAAAGCGTCACGGAGTTGATAGATAAACTCCAGTGGAAGATTTTTCAGGAGAGACGCTCAGTAGCTCGGTACAGGCTTTTGTTAAAGTTTCGAGAACATACCTTCACCGAGGAGTCAAGCAGTATATTGCTCCCTCCTACGTATATCTCGCGAAGAGACCATGAGGATAAAATCAGAGTGATTAGAGCCCACACAGAGGCATACCGACAATCTTTCTTTCCACGAATAATACAAAACTGGTATAGAAGGGAGAAACGATAGAGGTACTCACAGACCGTCAGGTGGCTTCCGGAGTATGGATGTAGATGTAACGTCGTGGATATCATAGAATTATATATTGGGAACGATCTACCTGAATATATCAGCGACGAAATCATAAAGTGTTACAGTCAAAATTGCAATAGAAGAAAACTGGATAAAAAATGTCAAATTTGTCGACGTTACGGGACCCGAACTTAGAAACTGGTTTGGGCTTGCTACCCCTATAGGAACTGTAAAAAAAGTAAGGATCGATGATTACTGGTCAACGAATCCATTGATAGACACACTGATATTTCGAAAAACGATGTCCCGCAACCGATTCAGACAAATACTATCATTTTTACATTTTTCCGACAACAACAATAAACCATATAATGCCGACCGGCTTTTCAAAATGCAATTTGTAATTGATTATTTTTCCAAAAAGTTTAAAGAAACGTTTAATCTAAGTCAAAACATCTCAATTGATGAAGGAATGGAACCGTGGCGTGGACAGTTTACAATCCGTCGAAAATTACCAAATATGGCGTACTCATTCGGATACTGCGTGATTCGCGTACGGGATACATTTCCTCATTCAAGATCTATTCCAATTCTGGACAACCTTTAGCAAACACAATGATGGAACTATTGACACCTTCTTATGGAAATGGCATCACCCCTACATGGATAATTGTGATAACGGTGTAGAACTTGCAGAGAAGTTACTTGAAAAGAAAATTCGCGTTTGTGGAACGATACGGCGAAATAGCGGATATCCGGAAAAATAAAAGCGCCCAAAAGTCAATGTGTTTGAAGCTTGTCATCAACGGAAATGTGACAAGCGGCCGGCGACAAGCCAAGTAATCCGAATTAGCGCTGCCGGCGCCAAGCGAATAAATTTGTGTGAGACGTGCGGACGGCAAAGTGTTAACCTGAAACCAGCAGCCTTGCAGATGATGTGCCGCCCCTAAAAATTACCTCCACCACGTGGTGTCCTCTTGCGGCAAGTTGAGAAAGAGAGGGAGACGTGCGTGTGATAAATCCCTTCCCTCGAAAACTTCCCCTCCTTCGTACGTCCTCTGTCTTACCATAGTGATGTATCACTGATAGTCCGCAGCTCGTGGTAAAGTGGCTAGCGCTGGTGTCTCTGGATCACGGGGTCCTGGGTTCGATTCCCGACCGGGTTGGGGATTTTATCTGCCCGGGGACTGGGTGTTTGTGTTGTCCTCCTCATTTCATCATCATTCGTGAAAGTCGCGAGACTGGATTGTGGAAAAATTGGAACTAGTACAGGCGCTGATAAGTGCGCAGTTGAGCGCCCCATAAACCAAACATCATCATCATCGTGTCACTAATACCATTTGTAATAAGACTGCAGCACACACGAGTTGCCTATTTGCTTCCAGCTCTCTGAGTGGAATGCCTGTTACAATTAATGTTCACCAACGTTGTAAGTAGGCTGTTTAGGTTCTTGTATTGGTAATGCCACGTAGCGCATTGTATGAAAATCACTGACTGTGCTGTGTGCAGTCTGTGGCTGGTTGGCATTGTTGGAATATTCACCATTGTAGTGTTGGGCAGTTGGCTGTTAACAGCGCGTAGCGTTGCGCAGTTGGGGGTGAGCCGCCAGCAGTGGTGGATGTGGGGAGAGAGATGGCGGAATTTTGAGAGCGGATGATCTGGACGTGTGTCCATCAGAGACAGTAAATTTGTAAGACTAGATGTCATGAACTTTTGAACACTATTAAGGTAAATACATTGTTTGTTCTCTATCAAAATCTTTCATTTGCTAACTATGCCTATCAGTAGTTAGTGCCTTCAGTAGTTAGAATCTTTTATTGAGCTGGCAGTATTGGCGCTCGCTGTATTGCAGTAGTTCGAGTAATGAAGATTTTTGTGAGGTAAATGATTCATGACAGGTATAGATTATTGTTAGTGAGGCCCATTCATTTGTAGGGATTATCAAAAGTCAGATTGCGTTGCCCTAATAATATTGTGTGTCAGTTTAGTGATGATCAGAATAAGTAAAGAGAGCAATGTCCAAGTACGTTCAGTTTTGCTCAGCTGTTTGAAAATCAAATAACATAAGGGGTTTACCAGAACAGTAATGCACTAAATTTTCTAAGGGGACGTTTCAACATGCCATCTTGTGTAGTTGGCTCTGCAGAAAAAACAGCACGTAGGTCGTGAATCTGTTATCTTGAGTCTGTAATAAATTCTTAGCGAGCAACTGATATTGTATGAATAATTAAATTTTCAATTACTTTGTTTATACGGGGTGCCTCTCGCTTTTTTACTAGTAGAACACAAGAAATTGTACATTATTATAATCCACTTCATGAATCACAAATAATCTTTGTTCTTCACACTTTCACAGAAAATAAACAAATTAATGAACAGCGTATTTCCATGGTTATTTCAAATTGTTCTCAAATCCATTTCCAAATAACCTGATATTGTTAATTAAGTCCTTAACCGATACCGACCTAGGCAAAGAACGTGTCTGTCTTCCGAGATTGCCGGGCCAGTTCTGATCTTACAGCCAAACTACTTTGCCCGCTATCCAAGTTAAGCGCCACCCCAATATCTACGAAGTTCTTCGTCTGCCTTTCATTTAGCAACTGTTTACTATTCTGCTGGTAATTAACAGTTTTGAAATAATGGAATAATAGTCTGCTATTGAGAGATACTTTTACATGAATTGCAAGTAAATGTATCCTTCAGTTTTCCTAATATTAATAGCAGAAAATTATTGTTTTCGAACGCAAATTACGAACGCAGCAGCTAATTGGCGAAAGAACCACAATGTAGAACCCGTACTGAGAAAACTAGCTTTCATCGGTACCTCACACCACCTTACTTCATCTAGCAAATTATCGCAGAGTATGACCATTTGTTGTCAGTTGCCTGTGAAACTCGCCCTAATGGAAGAGAAGTTCAGCGTCTGTACCATGAGTACTTTCCAAATCATGTGACTCCATCTCATTCCATGTTTGCCAGACTAGAAAAACGGTTGCGGGAAAGTAGGAAATTCACAAGCGATAGAACAAACTGTGGTGCTCCGAGAAGGCAACCCACTGTCCTATTGGAAGAGGATGTGCTTCATCAAGTTGAAGAGAACCCATCTACGTCTACATGGAGACTCTGCAAATCACATTCATGTGCCTGGCAGAGGGTTCATTGAACCACCTTCACAATTCTCTATTATTCCAATCTCGTATAGCACGCGGAAAGAATGAACACCTATATCTCTCCGTACGAGCTCTGATTTCCCTTATTTTATCGTGGTGATCGTTCCTCCCTATGTAGGGATATTTTCGCATTCGGAGGAGAAAGTTGGTGATTGGAATTTCGGAGAAGATTCCGTCGCAACGAAAAACGCCTTTCTTTTTAATTTTGTCCAGCGCAATTCTTGTATAATTTCAATGACCCTCTCTCCCATATTTCGCGATAATACAAAACGTGCTGCTTTTTTTAAAAAAAACTTTTTCGATGTACTTCGTCAGTCCTACCTGGTAAGGATCCCACACTGCACAGTAGTATTCTAAAAGAGGACGGACAAGCGTAGTGTAGGCAGTCTCCTTAGTAGGTCTGTTCCATTTTCTAAGTGTCCTGCCAATAAAACGCAGCCTTTGGTTAGCCTTCCCCACATTTTCTGCGTGTTCCTTTCAATTTATGTTGTTCGTAATTGTAATACACAGGTACTTAGTTGAATTTACGGCTTTTGGATTAGACTGATTTATCGTGTAAACCAAGTTCAACGAGTTCCTTTTAGCACACATGTGGATGACCTCACACTTTTCTTTATTTAGGGTTTACTGCCACTTTTCGCACCACTCAGATATCTTTTCTAAATCGCTTTGTGTTTGTTTTGATCTTTTGATGACTTTATTAGTCCATAAACGACAGCGTCATCTGCAAGCAACCGAAGACGGCTGCTCAGATTGTCTCCAAAATCGGTTATATAGATATGGAACATCAAAGGGACTATAACATTACCTTGGGGAACACCAGAAATCACCTCTATTTTACTCGATGACTTTCTGTGAGTTACTACGGTTTTGACCTCTTTGACATAATCATCAATTAAGACTGATTATGCCTTTCAGCGTTCAGTCTGAAGCATAGCTCCCTTATAAAATTCCTCCATGATCCCCTATTCAGTGCTAACATTTGTGCCTCTTCTGATGTTAAACCTATTACTTCAAAATCATTCTTAACCGAATCCAGGTACCTTCTCCTTGGTCTGCCCCGACTCCTCCTACCCTCCACTGCTGAACCCATGAGTCTCTTGGGTAACCTTGCTTCTCCCATGCGTGTAACATGACCCCACCATCTAAGCCTGTTCGCCCTGACTGCTACATCTATAGAGTTCATTCCCAGTTTTTCTTTGATTTCCTCATTGTGGACACCCTCCTGCCATTGTTCCCATCTACTAGTACCTGCAATCATCCTAGCTACTTTCATATCCGTAACCTCAACCTTGTTGATAAGGTAACCTGAATCCACCCAGCTTTCGCTCCCATACAACAAAGTTGGTCGAAAGATTGAACGGTGCACAGATAACTTAGTCTTGGTATTGACTTCATTCTTGTAGAAGAGAGTAGATCATAGCTGAGCGCTCACTGCATTAGCATTGCTACACCTTGCTTCCAGTTCTTTCACTATGTTGCCATCCTGTGAGAATGACAGGAAATCACAAATCCAGTCTCATAACTGAGACGATATTCCATAAGCACGCAATTTCACTACGAGCCGCTTGTGTGGTACGGTGTCAAAAGCCTTCCGGAAATCCAGAAATACGGAATCGATCTGAAATCCCTTGTCAATAGCACTCAACACTTCATGTGAATAAAGGGCTAGTTGTGTTTCACAGGAACGATGTTTTCTAAACCCAAGTTGACTGTGTGTCAATAGACCGTTTTTTTATTTTTTATTTTTCTTCAAATGGCTCTGAGCACAATGGGACTTAACATGAGGTCATCAGTCCCCTGGAGCTAAGAACTACTTAAACTTAACTAACCTAAGGACATCACACACATCCACACCCGAGGCAGGATTTGAACGTGCGACCGAAGCGGTAGCGTGGTTCCAGACTGAAGCGCCTAGAACCGCTCGGCCATAAACCGTTTTCTTAAAGGTAATTCATAAATTTCGAACACAATATATGTTCTAAGATCCTGCTACTTATCGACGTTAACGATATGGACCTGTAATTTAGTGGATTACTCCTACTATCTTTCTTGAATATTGGTGTGACCTGTGCGACTTTCCAGTCTTTGGGTACGGATGTTTCGTCGAGCGAACGGTTTTATATAATTATTAACTATGGAGCTAATGCATCAGAATACTCCAAAAGGGACCTAATTGGTATACAGTCTGGACCAGAAGAGTTGCTTTTATTAAGTGATTTGAGTTGCTTCACTAATCCGAGGATATTTTTTTCTACGTTACTTATGTTGGCAGCTGTTCTCGATTCGAATTCTGGAATATTTACTTCGTCTTCTTTTATGAATGCATTTCGGAAGGCTGTGTTTGTAACTCTGCTTTGGCACCACTGTCCCCATATCTCCATTGCTATCGCGCAGAGAAGGCATCGGCGAGTTTTCGAGTCGATGCATGTGACTTGCGTGTGTCTCACTCGTCAGCCTGGCGTCGTGTTCTATATGAACAACAACTCCACCCACGTCACCCTTAAAAGATACACGCCATGCTCCCGACGGATTTTGTGCAACATACCAGTTTCTGTACTTGCATTATGCACCGTTTTGTGGATTTCCCTCAGTTTCCCAGGCGAATTTTCTTCACCGATGAAGAGTATTTCAACAGGTGAAACGTCTCCTTAGAAAAATTATACACGACTGTGCTTAAAGTGACACACAATATTTTTTTGCGCAACGCAATCTGACTTTCAATAATCCCTACAAGAGAATGGCCCTGACTAAATTAACCAATACGTTTCACAAATCACTTACCTGACAAAAAATCTTCGTACTCGAACTACTGCAATGCAGCGAGCGCCAATACTGCCAGCTAAATAAAAGATTGAAACTATTGAAGACACTAACTACTGAAAGGCATAGTTAGCAAATGAAAGATTTTGATAGAGAACAAATGACGTATTTACCTTAATAGTGTTCAAAAGTCATAATATATATAGCAGTTCATGACATCCAGTCTCACAAGGTTACTCTCTCTGATGGACACACGTCCAGATCGTCCGCTCTCAAAACACCGCCATCTCTCTCCCCACATCCACCACTGCTGGCAGCTCACCTCCAACTGCGCAACGCTACACGCTGTTCACATCCAGCTGCCCAACACTACAATGGCTGACAACAATGCAAAATAGCCACAGACTGCACACAGCATAGCCAGTGATTTTCATACAGAGCACTACTTACATAGCCCCCATGCTCCCCACAAAAAATTTTACAAATTGTTTTGGGCACTGGCCAATACATATTTCTTAAAATTTTTTCACAATTTCAATAACAAAGGAATCAAATGCACACACTTATTGATACAATGTTGGTCAAAAGCTAAAATTTTCTCACAGTCAATATAGACAGTCCTGATCATTCGTCATAGTAAAATTGCAGTGTTTTTTTTCTCAAAGTCGGAAAAGAGAATGCACACGGAAGTAGTGGATTTCCATGCAGTCTTGAAGAAGTAGTGTTCTCTTTCCAACGGAAAGACAGTGCTGACATGCAGACAGGTAATGGGCCACAACAGAGCAAACCCACTGCAGAGTTAGTCAAAGTTTTGAAGAATATTGGTAGGTAGGTCATCACAGAGTAGATCCACTGTAGTCCTGGTAGAGACTACGGTATTGGTGGGCCACCAGAGGTGCAGACCCAGTGCAACCCTTGTAAAAATAATGGTATTGGTGGGCCATCAAAGATGCAGACCCACTGTAGTCCTTGTAAAGACGGCCAGCAGCTATCTGTTGCGACTGTACAGGTACACAATCACCATCAAAGAGTCTTGCGGAGAATATAGCTAGTCCATAAACCACCACTTGTGCAAGGACAAAGTTTTTGGAATTGTCCTTAGAACCAGCAATGCTGTTAATCAGTCCCTTGCTGAATTATTAACACACATCCAAACACTAGCAGTTCCAACTTCTCACATATTGTGCATTATTATGACCAACAGAAACGTGTGCAATGAAATGATACTTAATTTGAAGAACTGGTGTCTATACAATTATAAATTTACAATATAAGAATACAATTACAAAGGTACAAAATACATCATTAAAGAACATAACAGTACAGATAACATTTGTAGTAACACAGGCTTTACAAAAGAATAGAAATAAACAAATACATCAGTGTTACAGGAATTATGACATAAGTAAATACATAAAGGTCAGAATAACTTTTGAAACATCAACTTCACATATGAGCAACAAAACAGAACAGATAAATAATGTCTAAACATCTTTACAAAGTAAATAACATAGTATTAGAAAAATTCTACAACATAACTCTCATCAGCTAAACACATAAAGACAGGAAAAACACAAATACACAAGGGTATACAAACACATAGCAGAATAACACAAGAGGAAAGGGCAGGGTTTATTTTCTCTGTAACATTTGGTACTGCAGTCCAACCCAAAACTTCATTCCATAGATCTTTCCTCTTATTTCAACATTTGTTTCCACCAAAAAACTCCTATCAAAGCATGCTTTCTATATTTATATGTTCACATATTTCTTACCTCATTATTTATTTTCCATTATCTTACCTCATCATTTATTTCCAAGAAAATCCTACCCAAACCTGTTGTCCCTAAACCCTACTTTTTTGTTCATCTCCTCTTTCAAAATACTTTTTTGCCAAACCATTTTCTTATAGCTTCTCAATGCATTTCTTCCAATTCATCACAACTCTTTCTCTTACATAGTCTACCGCCTCTTAAGCTAACTTAAATCCACTGAGCTCAGATACATATATTAAGGGATGAGGCAATGCAGCAGCACATAAATTAACACAAACAGCAATGACAAAAAAATGCAAATTGGCAAAGCAAGCAACAAATAACATAAATTAGCAGAGCAATTGCAATATAACAACTAATATGAACCAATGTTCAGCAAGAAGAAAAATAAATCAGTAGTGCAACTGGTTTAACAGAGTAATACGAAGTGAAATTCAGTAGCACTATGTCTGGCACACAGCAGCAGCAAATGCAATAACTTCTACCTAAACATGGCAAAGATCAAGCAGAAAAAATATTACACTAAAGACAACAATGCAGATAAGGGAAATGTATATTCACATCTTAATGTCTATGTAATTAAAGTTGTGCACCACAAAAACTAATTCTATAAAATAAATTACCAAGTACTTGAAAAGAAAATTATGTATGCAGTTCCTGTGAAGGGAAATGTCTTTTTGTGCTCCCTCGTTTTTTTTAAGTAGATCATAAAGTTATTATTTACTGGATCTGTAGGCATAAAATATTTATATTAGTACATCTACAAAATTTTATTTTAACCAATGGTGCAGTGCAGCTAGAAACTAGATATTAAACAAAATGAGCAAACTCTCAACTAGAAAGACAATAGATGTAAAACGTTTCTCATCATTTCATTTGGCATTTTAGTAAATACCAATAATGAAGAGCTCCACAGTATAATCATACGTTTTCAAATTTGAGCGTGTCGTATTTGCGATGCTGTCTACAAAGAAATGCCAATAGCGAGGATAATGGCCTCCTTTTTTTCCTCCACCTCTGAAAGGCACACACTAATGGCTTTTTTCCAGGCGACTGTCGTGCAGCTGGGTGCTTACAGTGACTTACCTTCCTTACCGAAATATTTACGACATCAGTTTCCGCTACACTGATAATATGATACAAATAAAATTTCACAGGTCGAAATATTTGCGTTACAAATCTGTAGAAACAAAATCCTATAAATATAACAGTGTCCAAAAATGTTCGCTGGCATTGTGATACATTCACGCATTTACACACATTTCATAACTCTTAAAGTACGATTCTTGGTTTCCAACATCCTTTTTCACAAGTCAGAGTCCCTAACCACTACTCATTATTCCTTACCTTGTTACACATCTACATATTCGTCGACGCTTCTTCAATATTGCATCATAATAAATACGTAGCATAATCAAATTCCTCATATAGCATCAGCTTATTGATCATAAACATACCTCAACAGCATAATACACATTATCATCATTATAATAACATCATAAAAACTCAGCCAAATCTCAAAATCGTCGTAGCTTCCTCCAATAATATAAAAACCTAAAGAAAATTCTCTGCTCATTTCAATAGTGTCATCTACGTCAAACGTACTTTAAAAATCATGATCCCATACCAAATACATCATTCAGAGCTCTCATAGTATCACAATGGTTCCGAAAAAATAGGAACTGTTCACAAAGTACAGACGAAACACAATTTCATAAGTGTGAAGTTATCCAACTACATAATTACATAAACATCTGTCACTGATGTAGTAAAAAAAATTTGTTTCTCTCTTAAATAATCAGATAGCTGTGTATTTTATGTTTTAGAGAAATATGGTACCGATGTGTAAAGTTGTATAAACAAATACCATATTAGCTAGGGCTCCTTGTGCTTGCCAAACACATGGTACACAAAGTAAGCGTGTATCCCCCCCCCCCCCCCCGAGGATTAATGAATTATACCCTCAGGTGTTACAGATTACAGCAATGGAATAAAATGTATGACGGAAAACTTTCTTTGTAATTCAAAAATCTTGAAAAATAAGTGGTTTAAATACAAAATTAATCACTCAAATGCGTGTCCTGTAGTGCTAAATGTGCGTCTTGCTGTAAGATAATTCTGTGGAAGTGTCGTAGTTAACGTCCTCTGTAAGCAAAGTTCTGCTTAAATCAATGTACTCACCTCATCATAAACAAAAGTGAAATGCTTTGCGTATAGATATCGTAGTTATTACGTATCTTACCATGATCAAGAAAGTACTATAATGTAACGTATTGTTGTGCTACGAAAAAGGCTGTCTCATTGTAGCTATATCTCAAAAGTTACTACTAAAACATGTTTTACTTTCCAGAATAATACAGAAAAACTGTGCAGATATAAAACTGATACACCAAAAAAGCAACAGTGGAAATTGTGTCACATATTAGTAGCGTCGTGATATAATTGTGTAACTATCAAAGAAACCAAATGCCAAGTCATCTTTAATCTCACCGTATGTACTTCAAGTAAAGAGTATCTTTTCAAGTACCAAAATGTTGCATTAAAATCTCTTTAGCAGTATATGTTATAAGTATGTAAGCCTTATAGTCGTTACGTAATCGTGCAACTAACAAGCAAGAATGTACACACACAATAACACTGTGTCGTCAGTTCACTATAACAACGCATTCGTAATTTCTGTTTAAATAAGTTCTCTTGGTTCTTGACTGGATATTTAACTTCAAACATTGTTGGATGGTAACAGTTTATTAAGTCTGACAAAGCATACTAGAAATCTGAAGTGAAAAGTTTTATGGCAAAGATAAAGTTAAAAAGCAGATTATCTCTCAATAAACGGTTTTACATGTGAAATGTAGTGCAATCTTTTACTCTTCCTAGTGCGCAGAGTTTCAACTTCAAAGCAATTATCATGTTTTCTAAGTCGGTAATGAATGCTAAAATTTTCTCAAGGTTAACGTCTATGTTATTTTTCTCAAGCCCAGCCGGCGCACGTGGCTGCCTGCGGTGCGAGTCATTGTCTGTTTCTTTGTTGGCGCACGTCGTTATTAGGATTAGGAGAGCTAACTTCTACAAATTCATCTTGCCAAGAGGGCCCAGCCCTATTTGAATCCCGCCAGTTCTGGTGAAATTCAGGTCTGTCGTTATGATTATATCGTCTGTCGTCATGTCGGTAGTTTCTGTAGTTTCTTTCTTGTTGGTTAAGTGGTGGAGAATTTCTCCCTGAATTATCACTGCACGGTGGACCGTTGCGTCTGAAGTTATTCTGTCTCCCGTGATAATAATAGTTCTGGTTGACATATTGTCTGTTTCTATGATTGTCTCTGTCATATTCATTACTACGGAAATGCAATCTTTCTCTGTAACTGTTATACTCTGCCAACGGTTGTCATACGGGTGATGTATGTTTTGGTCACGATTTACGTTGTAAGAATAGCCTTGTCGTGTCCATTTATTATTTCTGTCATCGCGGAATTGTGACGGATGTGACCTGTAGTTGTTGTGCTCCTGTTTTCACGTTCGCGATTGTCAGTGTCAATTTCCAATTCTTGTAACAGTCTCTGAAAAGCTTCAATATCGTCTTTGCAACGTCCTGACAAAATAATGTGTCGTAAATGTTCAGGAAATTTGATTAAGCAAATGCGCATGAGTTCTGAGGGGCTGTATGGGTTTGACAGATACTGATTCTTGTGCAACATGTCTTCAAAATATTTCACAAGACTGGAAAATTCAGATTGTTAGAAATGTTTCATCATTATGATGCTATGTTTTATTCGGTCTTGTGTAGCTTGAGACCAATATGCTGAGAGGAAGGCATGATAAAATTCCCCTTCACTGTGGCAATCGTGAATGACCGATCGCATTCTTAAAGTTGGTTCTTTCTCTAAATAGTCACACATAAATTCTAACCTGTGCTCCAGTGACCAGTTGGGAGGACAAAAATGAGAGAATTGATGGAGCCACGCTTGTGGATGAATGTCGTTGCCAGAATTCTTAAGTGTTTTGAATTTACGTGCAATAATAAACAGCTTATAGTCAAAATCATCATGTCGGTGAGTCGCATGTCGGCCACTGTTGCGTCGTTTCGGCGGTTCAATCTCAAATTTCAGTGCGCCTTGCCAACTTCTTTCATAATTTTCGAAATGCCCTGTGTTATTATTTTGTGGCTTTTCCGTATTTCTAAGTCCCTCTTCCCGTGTGGGAGCGAGAGTGTCCTCTGAAATATGTAATTTTTGTATTACTTGTGCCAACTGATCTTGTACTCCCCTGATTTCTCTTTTGTGTTGCGTATTAATTTGATTCTGATTTTAATTGAATTTCTTAATTTGTTGATATTCTTCTGTGTCAGTGATGGCTACAGGTCTTGTGTCATTCAGATCATCATCTACCTTTGCAGATAAGTTAGTGAACTGATCCGAAAGTTCGGCTACTTTCTCCGATAGTGTACTTATTACCTCAGTGTGTTTTTCTGAACCAAGTTTCAGAGTGTCCATTTGTGTTGAAATCGTATCTACTGTGTCCTTTAAGTTTTCCTGAGTTTTTGCAAGTTGTGTAACCGAATCGGTAGCTGCAACTGAATCAGTTTTAGGTTGCAATGTCTCATGATTTTCATGAACAATAGTTTGCAGTTCTTTTATGGCTGCTTGGTGATTCTGTAATGCATTTTCATGCCGAGAAAAAATAGGTTGAAAATGCTCACAAATTTGTGTTTTTACATCATTACAGACTTTTTGACATTTAGATTAGATTTTCAGTAACTCAGCAGTTAAACGTTCACGTGTTTGTTCAAGCGTTTGTTCCAATGAGTCTAACTTTTGAAGCTGTTAATGTGTTTGTCTATGATTTTGTTCCATTATGTCTAACTTTTGAAGCTCTGTGCTTTTCGGCGGCGAATTCGCACCGGCAACATTCACATTTTGACAAGCCGAAAATGTGTTTTGACTTATTTGAGAAAACGGTGAGGACCCAAAACCTGAATTTACAGTATTTGCGAGATTGTGTCACGTCATTTCGGTTTCCTGAGGCGAGCTGTTGGCGACCGATCGATCAATAATGCTTCCCTGTTCTCTAATTGTTTCACTGTCTACGCCATTATTTGCCGCCCGCTCCATTTCCCTATGCACAATTGCCAAATTACTACTTTGAACAAGAGTTAATTCATTACTCGGTGGCGTTAACACACTGGTTTCGTCTTCACTGACATTTCTCAGTTTACTTTGAAGCCTAGTATTACGATTTTCTCACGCCATTACTGTCACAATATTTCATAAAAAAGACACAATTTGAAGAGCAAAAATAAGAGAACACATTAACATAGCACTGAAAATAATATCTCGTTAATTGCAAGTGCAGCTGCGAAATACTTGGTGCAAATTTACATGCATGCCACAACTGTTTTACTGTACAACAATGAAAAACTACAACAACAAAGGAAATTCTCTCTATAATTACGCGCTAGCAATAAACAATAGCTACCCTAATTACAGAAGCTACAAGGAAAAAATCAGAAGATTCCAGTGAGGTATCCTCGGCTAAGGGTCGGCATATGAAACGTCCCCTTAGAAAAATTATACATGACTGTGCTTAAACTGACACACAATATTTTTAGCGCAACGCAATCTGACTTTAAATAAACGCTACAAGAGAATGTCCCTGACTTAATTAACCTATAAGTTTCACAAATCACTTACCTCACAAAAAATCTTCGTTACTCAAACTATTGCAACATAGAGAGCGCCAGCTACTGAAGGCACTAACTATTGATAGGCACAGTTAGCAAATGAAAGATTTTGATAGAGAACAAACAATGTATTTACCTTAATAATGTTCAAAAGTCATAATATATATAGCAGTTCATGACATCCAGTCTCACGAGGTTACTCTCTCTGATGGACACACGTCCAGATCGTCCGCTCTCAAAACACCGCCATCTCTCTCCCTACATCCACAAGTGCTGTTGGTCACCTCTAACTGCGCAACGCTACACGCTGTTCACATCCAGCTGCCCAACGCTACAATGACTGACAACAATGCAAACTAGCCACAGACTGCCCACAGCACAGCCAGTGATTTTCATACAGAGCACTACTTACACAGGGAAGGCGTTTTGAAAGCTCGAAAGAGCCACAGTTGAGATCAAGAAAACCCAAAATCCACGTGCACACGAAGATTTCAGCACACCTTCGGCCTCAGTGTCTGGGCAGGTGTCAGCAATGGTCTTGTGATGGGGCCATGCATCCTCCTTCCCCCCTAACCCTTCCCAGCAAACATACCGAGTGCACACTGGCAATCTTTCCCACCTTGCCTGCTATTTCTCTGAGGGTCTCCATCACCCGCCTAACATTGGACCTCTCAATGTTAAGTACACCAATCCTTTGCACTTGTCCGAACTGGGCAAGAAAAGTTGAAAGGTCTCTGTTGGATTCCTGTCATGTTAATTTTTTACAACTGTTATTTACGGCATACATTCCACGTCTAAATTTACTGTGGTGTTTTTTACTATCTGGGAGGAGACTGAGTAGTGGAACGTGTTACTTTTACACATAATCAAGAACGATTTGTCACACTACTACACTTTAAAACACAGTTTATATGTAATTCATGTCACACAGTCCCATGCGGAACATACATCCGCTTTCTTTTATATACTGTATATGATAACATACTGTCATCCCCCTTCCCTTCTGTGTGAGAGGATGAATGAGCAAATGTATTTCTAGTTGCATGCTGGATGGTAGCAGACAAGCCTGTCTGCTAGAGAACAGTAGGACCAACGTCGGAACAGGTAGCTACGCTTTCTAAAAGCAAAGAGGTTTCTATCCTTAGTATGGTTCTGTCCGTCCCTTGTCATGTTGGTATAGGAAGCTGCCTCTCTGGTCACTTCCGTTTTGTATACGGAAGCACCCTTGGTAGGAGCGCAGGTCAGTCTGTCCGTGGCGAGCGTCTGAAGTGGTAAGATCTCCGGCTAAGCGCGTGTCTGCTAAGTCCGTAGGGCAATGGATTTCTTAAGTTCAGCCTAACTGAAAATTTAATCACCTTTATTTCAGATTTAGCTCTAAAATATCTAATGTTATCTTAAATTGCAACGCAGTGTAATTCGACTGTGAAGTTCGAAATGTATTCCGGTAGTTGCTTTGTCACTACTTTATGAGTAAAGTGGAACCACGTGTTGATCAGTAACTCTAAGATAATTAATCTTAAATGCGAATGTGCGTAAGATTATAACGTCTCGTCTTGACAATATTTTGCAATATAGCAACTTTTCATTATGTTCAACCCTCGTGGGGTGTACTTTGTGAGACCAGTACCACGTGCTTATACAGTGGTTTGACCCATCAGGTTACTAGTAAGACGATAGTAACCAGTTCAAGGTTTTTCTTTTGTAAATTGCTTTTCGATCTAATTTATTTTAATTATCAGAATTATTGTGGAGTTACACTCTTTGTGTAAGCCAAGTTGACCACGTGAAGCATGTGGTGTAATCATCAAAGTAGCCCTCAGCTATTCTTTTCGGGAAGATTTCACAGAGAGTTAGTATGAATTTAGTATACCAGTATGTGGTAATTACATGACGGACAGGATTGCGATACGAACGTAACTTCTTTGGGTGAAAATTGAATCGGTTGGTTGTGGTTAATTTCCTCTTGCATATATTTCAACGTTCTTCGTGTGTTATTTTATGAATGCAGTCTCCCAATCTTGGCTCCATATTTGATGTGTTCTGTAAGATTACAAACTCAGATTTTCACAATCCTAAATAAAGCACCAGCTTAGTTATGACTCAAGTCTAATGTGCTGAAATTTCAATGATCAATGTTAAACTAAATTTCCAAATATAAATTGATTTATTTCTTTTTATTTAAATTCTCTTTATATATACATACAATCCTAAATAAAGCACCAGCTTAGTTATGACTCAAGTCTAATGTGCTGAAATTTCAATGATCAATGTTAAACTAAATTTCCAAATATAAATTGATTTATTTCTTTTTATTTAAATTCTCTTTATATATATATATATATATATATATATATATATATATATATATATATATATATATATATATCACCGGTTTTCGTATGACTATTAAAAGATTATAATTAGTGTTAGTCTGGCTGGGAATTTGTTAAGCTAGACTGGATACCTGGTGAAACAGTTGCGCATTAATGCAAGGTTAACTTCCCCAGACAGCTCGCAGCTTTTAACCCGCTTTTATTGTCCATCAGCACCGCTTTCAGACTAAATTAATGCAACAACATTACAGTAGTACAAAGCTGTATCGTTTTTCAATATAATCTCCCCCACGCTCAATGCAAGTCCTCTAGCGCTTACAAAGTGCGTAAATTCCTTCAGGAAAAAATTATTTTGGTAGTCCGCACAATCACTCATGCACCACGTGGCGTACCTCTTCATCAGAACGGAACTTCTTTCCTACCATTGCGTCTTTGAGTGGTCCAAAGATATGGAAACCATTTGGGGGCAAGGTCTGGTGAGTATGGTGGATGAGGAAGACACTCAAAATGCAGGTCTGTGATTGTTGCAACTGTTGTACGGGCAGTGTGGGGCCTTGCATTGTCATGTTAAAAAAGGACACCTGCTGACAGCGATCCACGTCGCTTTGATTTGATTGCAGGCCGCAGATGATTTTTTAGAAGGTATGTGTATGATGCACTGGTCTCCCAAAAGAGAGTCAGCATAACCTCCCTTGCTGATGGTTCTGTTCGAACTTTCTTTGGTTTTGGTGATGAGGAATGGCGCCATTCCTTGCTCGCTCTCTTCGTTTCAGGTTGGTGAAAGTGAACCCAGGTTTCGTCCACAGTAACGATTCTCGCAAGGAAGCCATCGCCTTGTCGTTCAAAGCGCCGAAGAAGTTCGTCACAAGCATCAGCACGTCGTTCTCTCATTTCAGGAGTCAGCTGCCGTGACACCCATCTTGCAGACACTTCGTGAAACTGGAGCACATCATGCACAATGTGGTGTGCTGACCATTGACTAATCTGTAAACATGTTGCAATGTCATTCAGTGTCACTCGGCAGTTTTCCTTCATGATGGCTTCAACTGCTGCAACGTTCTGTGGAATCACAACTCATTGTGCCTCATCTGGACGAGGAGCATCTTCCACTGAAGTCACACCGTTTGCGAACTTCCTACTCCATTCGTAGACTCGCTGCTGTGACAAACATGCATCACCGTACTGAGCCTTCATTCGTAGATGAATTTCGATAGGTTTCAAACCTTCTCTACGCAAAAACCGAATAACAGAACGCTTTTATTCCCCGGGGCATGTCGCAAGTGGGGCGGCCATTTTTATACTGATACTGCGATGGTATGTGTTCATCTGCACTATGCTGCCACATACAGGCCATTCTGCACGCTATTTGTAGCGCGCTTACCAACTTACAGGATAAGGGCGCGAATTTTCGATTCGTTATTACAAATTTAAGGTTTTCATTTGATTCACCCTCGTAACCACCCTGTACCTGAGGAAGGCAATCAACAAGTTGTCGGATTCGTGCAACGCAGTATCGCTGTTGCATTGTTTGTCAGAGGTGGAACAATGATCGTAATGTATCGGGTCACCAGTGTATGTTTAATATAAACAGAAAATTTGTCTCAACATTAGATATGAGATCCGAATAAGAAATGCTCGCTCCATTACGATCACGTGCGCAGGCCCGAAACTGGTAACAGAGAAATAAATCACTCGTTCAGAAATGCTATTGCCAGTTGCCGTTTTCCTCACTGACATTTCCTATGAGAGCCGCGGTAGTCTTAAGCCATCAGGGATAAAAAAAAATATTTGATTGAACAGTGCATTAAAGCCCCTGCAAACCATACTAAGAAATCAAGAAGAAAATGTACAGAAGAAATAAAACGTCATTCCTGAGGCATGATGAAAAAATAAGGAGAAATAGGAAACGGCAGAAAAACAAGAAAAACTGAAATCGTGCGGCTCTACTCGTCGATTAATACAAGGAAGCAAACTGACAAAAAATACCGGGTGTCATAATAGCGAGCTGTGTTTAACACAGTGGTGTTTTCCGAACCGCTACAGATTCTGTCAGATAAGCTCATTGTGCTGTGGACGATCGCTATCGTGAATGAGAGTAATGCGCTTGGTAGCGTGTAACACCGTTTATGCCGATTGGCCGGTAGGTAAATACCCGCTGTCATGTTATGAGCATTCAGTAAATTGACGACTTCCAGAATTTGAAATGTTGAATCTGTTTCGATTCTGTTCCTCTGTAAAAGTACGTCACCGCCGGTACATAGAATAATGAAGGTAGAGAACCAGCATCCCGTCGATCTGCACTTGGATACAAACTGCAGTACACTGCCGATAACTGCGAAGCAGTTTTCCACGTATGAACGGTACAGGCTGTTGCTTCCTCAGTACTTCTGTACAATTTCTTACAACTGTGTTCTCTATTTTTTCTAGGGTTTATGTTTACTGAAGGAAGAAAGTAAGACTAGGGAATTGGTGTTTAACGCCGTTCAACGACACGAAACATTAGAGACGCAGCTTCAGTACGGATTGGTGAAGAGAAGGGGTAGGAAACTCGCTGTAGCCTTTCATAGGAACCATCACAGCATTTGCCATGAGTGTTGTAGGGAAACGCGTAGCCGTGGTGTGGATGGCAGGAAGAGATTCGAAATCTACTCCGGACGAATGTGAATACAGTAGTTCAGCTACTTTGCCACATCACTCAATAGTATTATTCCTTTTTATTGTATGTAATTGTGAATCATTGATTGCATTCAAGAAACGGGTCACAAACTGCAGATATTGATCCATAGTGAGAGGTTATAGGCCCTTTAGCCCGGAATCGCGCGGCTGCTACGGTCGCAGGTTCGAATCCTGCCTCGGGCATGGATGTGTGTGATGTCTTTAGGTTAGTTAGGTTTAAGTAGGTCTAGGTTCTAGGGTACTGATGACCTCAGATGTCTAGTTCCATAGCGCTTAGAGCCATCTGAACCATTTGATCCATAGGATTTCACTTCAGTTTGCCCGCAATACTGCAATTCCACATATGACTGGTTCAAAGTCATTTACCGCCAGGGAAAGAGAATTGATCTGATGGATTTACATTTTCCTTGAGACATATGAGTCTCTATTTTATCTTAAATAATGTAAAATGTAAATGTGACTAGGGTCTCCCGTTGGGTAGACCGTTCGCCGGGTGCTAGTCTTTCGATTTGACGCCACTTCGGCGACTTGCGCATCGATGGGGATGAAATGATGATGATTAGGGCAACACAACATCCAGTCCGTGAGTGGAGAAAATCTCCGACCCAGCAGGGAATGGAACCCGGGCCCTTAGGATTGACATTCTGTCGCGCTGACCTCTCAGCTACTGGGGTAGTGTTGGTTGGTTGATTTGGAGGAGAGGACCAAACAGCAAGGTCATCGGTCCCATGAGATTAGGGAAGAAAGGGCGAGGAAGTCGGCAGTGCCCTTTCAAAAGAACTATCCCGACTTTTTTTTGGAGCCAATTTAGGAAAACCACGGAAAATCCAAATGAGGATTGCTGGACGCGGGTTTGAAGCGTAGTCCACCTGTGGCTGAGTCCGCAGTGCTAACCAGTTGCACCACTTTGCTCGATAACTGGTAGTGATGTTGCATATCGTAAACAGATTATAAACGACAACTGTTTACAGTGTATTACGGTGGTGCAGGTGAAATCGAGACGAAGAATTTGATAAAGGACACTTGTGGTCTACCAAACTTGGTAACGGACTCGAATTGGTCCACTAAAGCCACCTTTCCGAGCGAGATGTTTAATACTCTCTCGCCCTATTATGCCGCCGGCTTTAACATCAGTCTGTTAATCTTCCCTGTGAGTGTAGTGAAAGATGGTGGTTAGTGTTTTACGTCCCGTCGACAACGAGGTCATTAGAGACGGAGAGCAAGCTCGGGTAAAGGAAGGATTGGGAAGGAAATCGGCCGTGCCCTTTCAAAGGAACCATCCCGGCATTTGCCTGAAACGATTTAGGGAAATCACGGAAAACCTAAATCAGGATGGCTGGAGACGGAATTGAACCGTCGTCCTCCCGAATGCGAGTCCAGTGTGCTAACCACTGCGCCACCTCGCTCGGTGTGCAGTGAAAGGACAAGCCTTATGAACAAGTTGAACAAAAAGCACTCACGCCTATAATTCGATCTCAAGTTAAACCCTTACAACCACAGTTGTCTCGTAGTAACATTGTGGGGTCCTGCCCACTCATCTCTTATAGGGTGCCTAAGGAATGCTGCGTTCTCGGATAGCTATTCAGCAATTAAGCAAATCACATTAATAGTTTTTTTTACAATAAAGAAGTATGACAGTACTTAAGTTTGTATTACAAGACGGTGTGCAAGTGATGGGCGACAGGCAAATAGTCAGTGTCCTTCTCTGTATACTATGTCCATACAAGCAACGGATATAGATCACTAATAACTGCTATCGTAGTGCTCTCGTAGTGCTCTCGTAGGGTTCGTCATCTAACTGTCCTGGTCTGTTAGTCCCAGTCTGGTACTGTGTGGCCGAGGCTGGCAGGACCTGAAGGTTTGGGGAGCAAAACCAGTGGATTTGCCCATTGACTAGCTGATATAGGCGCAATAACTCTGTTATCTTGCAATTCTTTAAGTTTGAAACGTCCCTTTTGGAAAATTAAGAATGACTGTGCTGGTAAACCTCTTACGTTATTTGATTTTCAAGCAGCTGAGCAAAACTGAACGTACTCAGACATTTTTCTCTTTACGTATTCTGATCATCACTAAACTGACACACAATATTTTTAGCGCAACGCGATATTGACTTCAATAATCTCTACAAAAGAATGGCCCTGACTAACAATAACCTATACCTTTCATGAATCACTTACCTCACAAAATCTTCGTTGCTCAAACTACTGCAATAGAGCATGCTCCGCTACTGCCAGTTAAATAAAACATTCTAACTACTAAAGGCAGTAACTACTGATAGGCATAGTTAGCAAATGCAAGATTTTGATGGAGAACAAACAATGTATTTACCTTAATAGTATTCAAAAGTCATAATATATATATCAGTTCATGACATGTGGTCTTACAAATTTCGTTTTTCTGACAAACACACGTCCAGATCGTCTGCTCTCAAAACTTTGCCATCTCTTTCCCCACATCCAGCACTGCTGGCGGCTCACCTCCAACTACACAACGCTACGCGCTGTTCATATCCAACTGCCAAACACTACAACAGCAAATATTCCAACAATGCAAACCAGCCACAGACTGCACACAGCACAGTCTGTGATTTTCATACAGAGCGTTTTGTGGCGGCGACTTTGTCCCTTAATGCAATGGAAACAGTTCTGGCCCGGCAAAATTTCGGCTGAGCATTGTCTTTCAGAGTAATACGTGCAACAAAAATGTTAGCTTTACCTAAACCTTCAGAAAAGAGTTCTGGGAATTATGTTAGCAACCTAGTTACACTGTCTTTTGCGTTGAATATAGACACTGACAACACATTGTCCTGAATATTAAAGCCAACGAATAAAAAGAATGAAGACCAAAAATATTCTCACACTTGCATGATTGTAGCATTGTAAAAGTCCCTGTTACGTATGTGAGCGATACACGGCAGGCAAAGTACATTTTCCGAGAACGGGAATGTCGTGTCCATTATAAGCCGTCAATTGCGTGCTAGTTTTAGACAGGCATGGGGACTCTTAACAGTCCATATGTGTGACAACGGGGCAACATGAAAGAGGCACCGTTGTCCAACAGAAATTTCACACATTTCCCACAAATTTTAAAAAATGAACAAAAAGTTTGTATGACTGGCGTATCACCGAAGAAACTGCACACTTGCTAGTTTCGCTAATGCCTGTCGCAGACTTAGAATATACTCCATTAATGACATGCGCCTGGTGACTATATTTTTGTGAGTGGGACGAATTCTTATGGTTTCTTCCATTGCAAACAAATGTATTGTACATGTCCTTTCCTACCTCTGAGATTGTCGGTAAGGGCAGTCTTGGTGTTTGTGCGAGAGTAACACCTAGGGCAAGACTTAATTCAAATGTGTGTGGATTCCTAAGGGACCAAACTGATGAGGTCATTGATGGTGCCTCTACCCGCGCGGCCACACAGTCCCTAAGCTTACACACTGTAAGTAGGCTGTTTAGGTTTTTTTATTGGTAACGCCGCCGCCACGTAGCGCTCTGTATGAAAATCACTGGCTGTGCCGTGTGCAGTCTGTGGCTGGTTTGCATTGTTGTCTGCCATTGTAGTGTTGGCAGCCGCCGCTGGATGCTAAAAGCGCGTAGCGTTCCACAGTTGGAGGTGAGCCGCCAGCAGTGGTGGACGTGGGGAGAGAGATGGCGGAGTTTTGAAATTTGTAAGAATTGGTGTCATGAAATTATATATATATATATATATATATATATATATATATATATATATATATATATATATATATATATTGTAAATACATTGTTTGTTCTCTATTAAAATCTTTCATTTGCTGACACTGCTTATCAGTAGTTAGTGCCTTCAGTAGTTTGAATCTTTTATTTAGTTGGCAGTAGTGGCGCTCGCTGTATTGCAGTAGATTTTTGTGAGGTAAGTGATTTGTGAAACGCATAGCTTATTGCTAGTCAGGGCCATTCTTTCGTAGGGATTTTTGGAAGTCAGATTGCGTTGCGCCAAAAATATTGTGTTTCAGTTTAAGCACAGTCGTGTATAATTGTTCTAAGGGGACGTTTCAACACTACTTAACCTAAATTATCATAAGGACAAAAACGCACACACCCATGCCCGAGGGAGGACTCGAACCTCCGCCGGGATCAGCCGCACAGTCCACGACTGCAGCGCCTTACTCCGCTCGGCATTCACTTGTTGGTACAGCGAAAAAAAAAAAAAAAGGTTGAAATGGCTCTGAGCACTATGGGACTTAATATCTGAGGTCATCAGTCCCCTAGAACTTAGAACTACTTACACCTAACTAACCTAAGGACATCACACACATCCATGCCCGAGGCAGGATTCGAACCCGCGACAGTAGGGGCAGCGCGGTTCCGGACTGAAGCCCCTAGAACCGCTCGACCTCCACGGCCGGCTAAGGTACGCCGACGCACCTACGGTCGCATGACAGTGGCAGCCGTTTCCCAGCTGTTCTGGCATAACCTCAAGCGCCGGAACGAAGAGGAAGAACTGAAGACCCGAGAAAGCAGTGAGGCTGCTTCAGCCAGTAGCGCGCTGCCAAGGACCGCGCCACGGCAGGAGAGACCTCTGCAAGAAGTGAATATAAGCGCCACTCCTGCCAGCCTCGGGCGGACATTAGTGGAGAGCATTAGCACAGACTAGCTGAGAGTGTTACGATATCGGTTACTAGTGATCCATATCCATTGCTTCTTTGGATTTTGTCTGTAGCGAAGATCATTACTGTCTGCATGTCGCCCATCGTTTGTGACACTTGCTGTACATTCAACTTAAGTACTGTGAAATCTGCTTTATTGAAATAAAACTATTAATGTTATTTGTTTGAACTGATGTACAGTATTCCGAGAATGCAGCATCCTTTAGGAAGCCTATATGACACGAGTGGGCAGAATGACACATTTGGCGACGAGTATCCAAGTATATGCCGAACCCAGTGACGGACTGTCACGAACTTCTTGTTTATATTGTGCTGGCTCATTAATTCTCTCTTGTCTTTACTTTGCAGGGGCGCTCATTGATTTAACAGATTCTTGTCGCTTTTGCTAATCAGTGTTTTCAGGTGGGCGTTGCAAAAACATTTTGTACATATTTTTATCTGTTTGTGTCTTCCAACATGGCCACAACACCTGTGCCGCCCCCTGCTATGGCGCCGCAGCTGCAAGGGTTACATGCCACTGAGCTAATGCAGATGTTCCAGTTCCAGGCGCAGCAGATTTGTGCACTACTCAACAAGGTGGAGCAGGTACTGGCTCGACGCAACAAGCACCGCCTACTACAGCTGCCATACCACCCTTTCGACAGTTTTGTGAACAAGAAGAAGAATGGCTCGAGTGGTTGCACTAGTCTGAGGCACTAGCACACAATGTTGCAGGTACTCCGAAACTTCCCTATCTATTGTCGACGGTAGGAACTGCAGAAAGATCCTTTGTCATTTAGCTACAATATAGCAGGTCAGCAACTGGAAGCAGTTAATTCCATAAATTATGAGGGAGTACGCATTAGGAGTGATTTAAAATGGAATGACCATATAAAGTTAATCGTCGGTAAAGTAGATGCCAGACCGAGATTCATTGGAAGAATGCTAAGGAAATGCAATCCGAAAACAAAGGGAGTAGGTTACAATACACTTGTTCGCCCACTGCTTGAGTACTGCTCAGCGGTGTGGGATCCGTACCAGATAGGGTTGATGGGGGAGATAGAGAAGATCCAACGAAGAGCAGCGCGCTTCGTTACAGGATCATTTAGTAGCAATCGCGAAAGCGTTACGGAGATGATAGATAAACTCCAGTGGAAGACTCTGCAGGAGAGACGCTCAGTAGCTCGGTGCGGGCTTTTGTTAAACTTTCGGGAATATACCTTCACCGAAGAGTCAAGCAGTATATTGCTCCCTCCCACGTATATCTCGCGAAGAGACCATGAAGATAAAATCAGAGAGTTTGGAGCCCACACAGAGGCGTACCGACAATCTTTCTTTTCACGAACAAAACGAGACTGTGTAACATTACAGGACATATTGGGACATATTGAAGTATTCGATACTGTAGACTTTTAGGGGATGTCGATACAGATATGCAAAATGTAAAGGGAAACTTTGGTGATGTTTAAATATTGTACTGTGTCAATATTAGGACATTTTGCACAGAAAGAACAAAAATAGAATTAATGTAAATATATATTAGTGTTAGTAACCTACTTTCATTCAATTTTGTAATTATATTTCATTTTGTAAAAGAAAGACTCACTGTTTGCTGTAGCTCTGATTAATTGTATAAATTATCAGTTTTGAGCTGGATTATTTCGTATAATATGGACAAGATACTTTTAAAAACTCACCAGCTAAAGAGAAAGTCTGAGAATGAACGTTTAATGCACACTTCTGGAACTTTCTATGGAGAAATTCTATATTATGATCGCAAAAATACGAAAACTTGTGAAAACTGTTTCATAACCTAATTTCGAAAGACGATTTGTATCAAGAAATATTGCTAAAAAGATTTATTTACGTTTTGAAACACGATTTAAATCATTTTACATATAAATAGTTGTTCTAAATCACTCAAGAAATATCCAGAATCAAATGTCAAGATATTTCTGGAAACATCGGTACAAATCTGGTGAAGGTTATCCAGAAGCTGGTAGAAAAATGTTATAAAATCTATTTGGAAATTATGCTTGTAAGAATTTATATGTACTGATCCTTTTACTTACTTTAATCTGTACTAAAATTCTGTAATGTCTAATTTAGTTTTAAGTCGTGAATTGCTATCGTATTGTAAACAAAACATTGTCAAGGACTCTCATTGTTTGGAAAGATATTAATACACCTAGGAGTTGTCAGTTGCCAGTTCGGATATACAGTGCGGTTAGCTCTGAGAGTCAGTTGTTGAGTCTGTGAAGTCTGTCAGTTCTGTTTGTAAATAAACGTCTGTAATGAAGAATTACATGTTGTCGTCAATATGAACTCAAGACCTTTTGCACGAAGCAGACACCTCCTAATGCAACGTTTTAATTTGGTGTTGAGGAGCTGAAATGTTTTAATTTGGTTGAGGAAGCTGGGATGTTTTAATTTGGTTGAGGAAGCTGGGACGTTATAATTGGAATAGAAGGGAAAACCGATAGAGGTACTCAAGGTACCCTCCGCCAAACACCGTCAGGTGGCTTGCAGAGTCTGGATGTAGATGTAGATATTCACATTAATTCAAAAACTCGTACCTAAAGCCACCACAAGTGAACTTGCATATGACTATTTTATCTCTTCGCTGACTAACTATAATACAGAGGCCAGCCTTGTTGTCCTACATGATGCAGATGGTGTGGGGATTCAGCTTGGAATTACACTACTGGCCATTAAAATTGCTACACCACGAAGATGACATGCTACAGACGCGAAATTTAACCGACAGGAAGAAGATGCTGTGATATGCAAATGATTAGCTTGTCAGAGCATTCACACAAGGTTGGCGCCGATGGCGACACCTACAGCTTGCTGACATGAGAAAAGTTTCCAACCGATTTCTCATGCACAAACAGCAGTCCACCCGCGTTGCCTGGTGAAACGTTGTTGTGGTGCCTCGCGTAACGAGAAGAAATGCGTGCCATCTCGTTTCCGACTTGCGGTTTATCGTATCGCGACATTGCTGCTCGCGTTGGTCGAGATCCAATTACTGTTAGCAGAATATGGAATCGGTGGGTTCAGGAGGATAATACGGAACGCCATGTTGGATCCCAACGGCCTCGTATCACTAGCAGTCGATATGACAGGCATCTTATTCGTATGGCTGTCTCAATACCTGAGTCAACAGATACGGACGTTTGCAAGACAACAACCATATGCACGAACAGTTCTACGACGTTTGCAGCAGCATGGACTATCAGCCCGGAGACCATGGCAGTGGTTACTCTTGACGCTGCATCACAGACAGGAGCGCCTCCGATGGTGTACTCAACGACGAACCTGGGTGCACGATTGGCAAAACGTCATTTTTTCTGATGAAGTCAGGTTCTGTTTACAGCATGATGATGGACACATCCGTGTTTGGCGACATCGCTGTGAATGCACATTGGAAGCGTGTATTCGTCATCGCCATACTGGCGTATCACCCGGCGTGATGATATGGGGTGCCATTCGTTACACGTCTCGTTCGCATTGACAGCACTTTGAACAGTGGACGTTACATTTCAAATGTTACGACCCGTGGCTCTATCCTTCATTCGATCCCTGTGAAACCCTACATTTCAGCAGGATAATGCACGACCGCATGTTGCAAGTCCTGTACGGGCCTTTCTGGATACAGAAAATGTTCGACTGCTGCCCTGGCCAGCACGTTCTCCAGATCTGTCACCAATTGAAAACGTCTGGTCAATGGTGGCCTAGCAACTGGGTCGTCACAATACGCCAGTCACTACTCTTGATGAACTGTGGTATCGTGTTGAAGCTGCATGGGCCGCTGTACCTGTACACGCCATCCAAGCTCTGTTTGACTCAATGCCCAGGCGTATGAAGGCCGTTATTACGGCCACAGGTGGTTGTTGTGGGCACTGTTTTCTGAGGATCTATGCACCCAAATTGCGTGAAAATGTAATCACATGTCAGTTCTAGTATAATATATTTGTCCAATGAATACCCGTTTATCATCTGCATTTCTTCTTGGTGTAGCAATTTTAGTGGCCAGTAGTAATTACACCATACTTTGGCGTGAATTCCTATAATTTCACCTATATCGGTTAATTCCAACACAGTGACTGTGACTGTTCATTGGTATGCAGAAGAGAAAACTCTGTGCAGGAAAGAGAACTCACTCAGTTGATGCAGTCGCTGTTATACCCGCAACTTGCTTTGAAAGCAGAGAAGTGATGGTTATAACGACTTGATCCGCCGCTACGGTGGGCGGCGAAACTAGGTGAATCGAGATCAGGGTTCCCAAATACCTCAGCTCTCGGCGTGGGTTGCAGAAGAGTGATGAGTTGTTGGGGAAACAACACTGGAAAACTGTTTATTTATTACTCAAAGTGCATCCGGCATGTCGCTCCCTGTGAGAGCAGCGCCCAGAGCGCACGCCCAGTCGGAGAAGACCCTGTAGTCAGCAAACGGCCCGAGGCCACGCCAGCCGCAGGCGAGAGAGAGGTGGCATCATCGCCGGCGACACCGACAGAAGCCACCTGTACCAACGAGAGGGCGCTGCAGCCCCAGGCGAGAGCACTTAAGGTGTGCGGGACCGCGCCGGTGAACCCGCATGAGAGATGCAGTCCACAACAGCGGTATGCCCAGAGCAGATGCCGGCAGCCAGAAGTGTACCTGGTCATCTGATGACGGACAAAGGATGGGAACCAGAGACCTCCAGACTGGAAGGCGTCAATTGCCCGATCTGGCCCTCCAAGTGGCCCGTAGGGATGATGGGTATGACTGAGGCAACTGGTTTTCGGCTACACCAGCGTCTTCAACGCCACTTTAAGCCTCTCAAAATAACCGCTTTCTGAAGTAACCGATTTTGGGTTTGTTGTTCCTATTATTTCCTGTAATAAAAGAAGAATAACAAGTACTAAAAAATTTTGATTTCCTCAGTTTCAAGACATGTAGAATCAAAATATTAAATTAAATAAGCTAATAAAAAAATAAAAAAAACTTAGTCCACCCACCGTTTCCTATTTTCTCGAAAAGATAAGTGGTGGATTACTATAAAAATTCACTAGTATTCTCCTGTTGTATCTTGAGAATGTCTTTATGCTACCACACGACTAATTTCGGCAGCACAATACCTCCATCTTCAGCCCCTGTTTACTAAAGAACAATAATACAATGCCAATATTTGAAAACAAAAGAACCATAAACCAATAAACACATAAAATTATGGTAGTCTTATGTATTAGTTGAAGTAACCTTAAGGTAATATTCTGCGAAGTACCAATAGAGCACATTTCTCAGTACCTCATTTTTTTTCCTGCTTCAGTCCAGGAAATAATAGGAACTACAAATTGAAAATCTGTTACTTCAGAAACGGTTATTTTGAGCTGTTTTCACAGTCTGGTTAAAGTGGTATTGAAAACACCAATGTAATAGAAAACCAGTTGTCTCAGTCATAACCACCATCATTACAGCTGTATGTTTTCTGAATGTGGGTCAGCCTTACACATTGTCGTTTTCACACATTCGTCGAGGAATAAAGGGCGTAGTTACAATTAAAAAACCCTTTCGTCTTTTATTTATGTTACGTAGTTCTCCAACGATAGTTGGCGTTTGTCAATGCAGAAAGAACTGATACCCCCAGCTACGTCAAAGTCCAGTGCTATTCTCTCGAAATCTTATCACATTCCGACAACACTTTCACATGGTTAGATGGCTGTCTAGTTCTCCACTCGTCACTGACTAGGTGCAGAGGTATCACGGCGAGAAAAATAGCACACTAACTTACAAGAGGTGAAACGTCCCCTTTGAAGAATTATACACGACTGGTCTATATGAAACGTCCCCTTTGAACAATTTATACAAGACTGTGCTTAAACTGACACACAATATTTTTAGCGCAACGCAATCTGACTTTCAAAAATTCCTACGAAAGAATGGCCCTGACTAACAATAACCTATACGTTTCACAAATCACTTACCTCACAAAAATCTTCGTTACTCAAGCTACTGCAATACAGCGAGCGCCACTACTGCCAGCTAAATAAAAGATTCAAACTACTGAAGGCACTAACTACTGATAGGCATAGTTAGCAAATGAAAGATTTTAATAGAGAACAAACAATGTATTTACCTCACTAGTCATAATATATATAGCAGTTCATGACACTAATTCTTACAAATTTCAAAACTCCGCCATCTCTCTCCCCACGTCCACCACTGCTGACGGCTCACCTCCAACTGCGCAACGCTACGCGCTGTTAGCATCCAGCTGCCGCTGCTCAACACTACAATGGCAGACAACAATGCAAACTAAACACAGACTGCGCACGGCACAGCCAGTGATTTTTATACAGAGCGCTTCGTGGCGGCGGCGTTACCAATAAAAAACCTAAACAGCTTACTTACAGAGGAAATCCACAACCATGTAGTGTATATGCAGACTGCACACAGAAATTCAGAAACATGACACCTACTGTTCATCGATGTCAAATGATGGTCTGTAAATATCCCCCTGTGCATGTCCTACTCTCCTTTACCATGTTCCTGGGATTACCACACTAGAAATACGACAGTGTTATGGTGTCTGAGGCTTCGTTGACAGCATAGCGTCTCTCTCTTTCTCTCTCCTCGTTATTGTTTCAAATCAAAAGGAGTAAAACTATGAACAATAAACCTTCGCAAACGTCACCTGATACAAAACTCAATAATAATTTACCGTGTCTCTCTCTTCAGATGCATCGGAAACAAATACTGTGTGCGTGCTGACATCGACTACATGTCGTTGTGTTTTTATGGTCTTCAGTCCTGAGACTGCTTTGATGCAGCTCTCCATGCTACTCTATCCCATGTAAGCTTCTTCATCTCCCAGTACCTACCGCAACCTACATCCTTCTGAATCTGCTTAGTGTATTCATCTCTTGGTCTCCCTCTACGATTTTTACCCTCCACGCTGCCCTCCAGTACTAAATTGGTGATCCCTTGATTCCTCAGAACATGTCCTACCAACCGATCACCTCTTCTAGTCAAGTTGTGCCACAAACTTCTCTTCTCCCCTGTCCTATTCAATACTTCCTCAATAGTTACGTGATCTACCCATCTAATCTTCAGCATTCTTCTGTAGTACCACATTTCAAAAGCTTCTATTCTCTTCTTGTTCAAACTATTTATCGTCCATGTTTCACTTCCGTACGTGCCTACACTCCATACAAATACTTTCAAAAACGATTTCCTGACACCTAAACCTATACTCGATGTTAACAAATTTCTCTTCTTCAGAAATGCTTTCCTTGCCATTGCCAGTCTACATTTTATATCCTCTCTACTTCGACCATCATCAGTTGTTTTGCTCCCCAAATAGCAAAACTCCTTTACTACTTTAAGTGTCTCATTTCCTAATCTAATTCCCTCAGCATCACGCGACTTTCTTCGACTACATTCCATTATCCTCGTTTTGCTTTTGTTGATGTTCATCTTATATCCTCCTTTCAAGACACTGTCCATTCCGTTCAACTGCTCTTCCAAGTCCTTTGCTGTCTCTGACAGAATTACAATGTCATCGACGAACCTCAAAGTTTTTATTTCTTCTCCATGGATTTTAATACCTACTCCGAATTTTTCTTTTGTTTCCTTCACTGCTTGCTCAATATACAGATTGAACCACTGCTTCCCTTTCATGTCCCTCGACTCTTATAACTGCCATCTGGTTTTTGTACAAATTGTAAATAGCCTTTCGCTCCCTGTATTTTACCCCTGCCACCTTCAGAATTTGAAAGGGAGTATTCCAGTCAACAATGTCAAAAGCTTTCTCTAAGTCTACAAATGCTAGAAACGTAGGTTTGCCCTTTCTTAATCTAGCCTCTAAGATAAGTCGTAGGGTCAGTAATGCCTCACGTGTTCCAACATTTCTACGGAATCCAAACTGATCTTCCGCGTGGTCGCCTTGTACTAGTTTTTCCATTCGTCTGTAAAGAATGCACGTTAGTATTTTGCAGCTGTGGCTTATTAAACTGATAGTTCGGTAGTTTTCACATCTGTCAACACCTGCTTTCTTTGGGATTGTAATTATTATATTCTTCTTGAAGTCTGAGGGTATTTCGCCTGTCTCATACATCTTGCTCACCAGATGGTAGAGTTTTGTCAGGACTGACTCTCACAAGGCCGTCAGTAGTTCTACTGGAATGTTGTCTACTCCGGGGGCCTTGTTTCGACTCAGGTCTTTCGACTCAGGTCTCTGTCAAATTCTTCACGCAGTATCGTATCTCCCATTTCATCTTCATCTACATCCTCTTCCATTTCCATAATATTGTCCTCAAGTATATCGCCCTTGTATAGACCCTCTACATACTCCTTCCACCTTTTCTGCTTTCCCTTCTTTTCTTAGAACTGGGTTTCGACCTGAGCTCTTGATATTCATGCAAGTGGTTCACTTATCTCCAAAGGTCTCTTTGATTTTCCTGTAGGCCTAGTGAGATAAGCCTCTACATCCTTACATTTGTCATCTAGCCATCCCTGCTTAGCAATTTTGCACTTCCTGTCGATCTCATTTTTCAGACGTTTGTATTTCATTATGCCTGCTTCCTTTACTGCATTTTTATATTTTCTCCTTTCATCAATTAAATTCAATATATCTTGTGTTATCCAAGGATTTCTACTAGCCTTCGTCTTTTTACCTACTTGATCCTCTGCTGCCTTCACTACTTCATCCCTCAGAGCTACTCACTCTTCTTTTACTGTATTTATTTCCCCTATTCCTGTCAATCGTTCCCTTATGCTCTCCCTGAAACTCTGTACAACCTCACTTGTGCTATCAATTCTGCAGTAATGTTGTAGTGTTTCGATTCCATACCAAGAAGGTACTGGGAAGAGTCAAATGATCATAGAACATAAACACATACTCCTAAGGCTACACAGTTCTACTGTGGCGTGACAGGTTTGTTCCTTAAACGCCTGCACAATATACCAGTCAAAGAATTCAACTTGATCTGCTGTAGTGTACATAAACAGGGTGGACAATACAGCTGTAACATAACGGATATGCAGAACGTCCTCTCATTGGTTCCACTAAGCTGATCCTCAAATGTTCTTTGTCGATTGCAGTGTTTACTGCAATACACGAACTCATATCGGTGATGTCACCTACAGGATCATAGTTGGTTATCACTTACTGCCGGAAGCCTGTGCTTTACAATACTTGTTTCAGAGAGTCTTGGAGGGATGCAGAACCTACTGTAATTGAAGATACCTGCAGTCTGTTCTCGAATATTATTGGCTGGAAGAGCTGAATGTTAAATAATTTCCTAGAACTGACGAGAATCGAGACACCTATTCACTGTGTGTGTGGACATACCATATTTTTTCCGGATGCTATACACATAAAAACGACATTCGCACTGCTTGTGTGATTTTTGTATCTGTTGGGATGTAGAGGTACTGTGCTCAGTATTCCGGCACGTGCAAAGAAAGTGATGTGGATGAGACTATGTCCGTTCATAAGGGAGGTATATACACTCCTGGAAATTGAAATAAGAACACCGTGAATTCATTGTCCCAGGAAGGGGAAACTTTATTGACACATTCCTGCGGTCAGATACATCAGATGATCACACTGACAGAACCATAGGCACATAGACACAGGCAACAGAGCATGCACAATGTCGGCACTAGTACAGTGTATATCCACCTTTCGCAGCAATGCAGGCTGCTATTCTCCCATGGAGACGATCGTAGAGATGCTGGAAGTAGTCCTGTGGAACGGCTTGCCATGCCATTTCCACCTGGCGCCTCAGTTGGACCAGCGTTCCTGCTGGACATGCAGACCGCGTGAGACGACCCTTCATCTAGTCCCAAACATGCTCAATGGGGGACAGATCCGGAGATCTTGCTGGCCAGGGTAGTTGACTTACACCTTCTAGAGCACGTTGGGTGGCACGGGATACATGCGGACGTGCATTGTCCTGTTGGAACAGCAAGTTCCCTTGCCGGTCTAGGAATGGTAGAACGATGGGTTCGATGACGGTTTGGATGTACAGTGCACTATTCAGTGTCCCCTCGACGATCACCAGAGGTGTACGGCCAATGTAGGAGATCGCTCCCCACACCATGATGCCGGGTGTTGGCCCTGTGTGCCTCGGTCGTATGCAGTCCTGATTGTGGCGCTCACCTGCACGGCGCCAAACACGCATACGACCATCATTGGCACCAAGGCAGAAGCGACTCTCATCGCTGAAGGCGACACGTCTCCATTCGTCCCTCCATTCACGCCTGTCGCGACACCACTGGAGGCGGGCTGCACGATGTTGGGGCGTGAGCGGAAGACGGCCTAACGGTGTGCGGGACCGTAGCCCAGCTTCATGGAGACGGTTGTGAATGGTCCTCGCCGATACCCCAGGAGCAACAGTGTCCCTAATTTGCTGGGAAGTGGCGGTGCGGTCCCCTACGGCACTGCGTAGGATCCTACGGTCTTGGCGTGCATCCGTGCGTCGCTGCGGTCCGGTCCCAGGTCGACGGGCACGTGTACCTTCCGCCGACCACTGGCGACAACATCGATGTACTGTGGAGACCTCACGCCCCTTGTGTTGAGCAATTCGGCGGTACGTCCACCCGGCCTCCCGCATGCCCACTATACGCCCTCGCTCAAAGTTCGTCAACTGCACATACGGTTCACGTCCACGCTGTCGCGGCATGCTACTAGTGCTAAAGACTGCGATGGAGCTCCGTATGCCACGGCAAACTGGCTGACACTGACGGTGCACAAATGCTGCGCAGCTAGCGCCATTCGACGGCCAACACCGCGGTTCCTGGTGTGTCCGCTGTGCCGTGCGTGTGATCATTGCTTGTACAGCCCTCTCGCAGTGTCCGGAGCAAGTATGGTGGGTCTGACACACCGGTGTCAATGTGTTCTTTTTTCCATTTCCAGGAGTGTATTTGACATGGAAAAATGAGATTTCAGTGCGTTGAGAGCCGTAAGGGACATGAAAGGTTTTACATGGGGAATTATAACCAGCCATAAAGAGGATATTCACTGAAGCGCCAAAGAAACGTACAGGCATGCGTATACCAATACCGGTGTAACCAGGCAGAATGCGGCTCTGCTATCGGTAACTTCTATATAAGACAAGTGTCTGGCGCATTTGTTAGATCGGTTACTGGTGCTACAATGGCAGGTTATCAAGTTTTATGTGTGTTTCAACGTGTTATTCTAGTCGGCTTACGAGTGATGTGACACACGATCTCCGAGGCAGCGATGAAGTGTGGCAATTTCACGAGTGTACCGTGGATATCAGGAATCCGGTAAAACATCAAATATCCGACATCGCTGCGGTAGGAAAAAGATCCTGCAAGAACAGGACCAACGAAGACTGCCGGAGATTTCAATGTTGAACCATCAACGAGTGTCAACGTGTAAACCATTCAACGAAACATCATCGACATAGGATTTCAGAGCCGAAGGCCCACTCGTGTACCCTTGATGACTGCATGACACAAAGCTCTACGTCCCACCTGGGTCCGTCAACACCGACATTGAATTGCTGATGACTGAAAAGATGTCTGGTCAGTCGAGTCTCGTTTCAAATACTGCACCAAGCAGATGGACGTGTAGGGGTATGGAGACGCCCTCATGAATCCGTGAACCCTGCATGTCAGCAGAGGACTGTTCAAGCTGGTGGAGGATCTGTAATGGCGTGGAGTGTGTGCATTTGGAGTGATTTGGGACCCCTGATAGATCTAGTTACAACTCTTGACAGGTGAAACGTACGATAGCATCCTGTCTCATCACCTGCATCCGATCTACATCTACATCTACATCCATACTCCGCAAGCCACCTGACGGTGTGTGGCGGAGGGTACCCTGAGTACCTCTATCGGTTCTCCCTTCTATTCCAGTCTCGTATAGTTCACGGAAAGAAGGACTGTCGGTATGCTTCTGTGTGGGCTCTTATCTCTCTGATTTTATCCTCATGGTCTCTTCGCGAGATATACGTAGGAGGGAGCAATATACTGCTTGACTCTTCGTTGAAGGTATGTTCTCGAAACTTTAACAAAAACCCGTACCGAGCTACTGAGCGTCTCTCCTGCAGAGACTTCCACTGGAGTTTATCTATCATCTCCGTAACGCTTTCGCGATTACTAAATGATCCTGTAACGAAGCGCGCTGCTCTCCGTTGGATCTTCTCTATCTCTTCTATCAACCCTATTTGGTGCGGATCCCACACTGCTGAGCAGTATTCAAGCAGTGGGCGAACAAGCGTACTGTAACCTACTTCCTTTGTTGTCGGATTGCATTTCCTTAGGATTCTTCCAATGAATCTCAGTCTGGCATCTGCTTTACCGACGATCAACTTTATATGATCATTCCATTTTAAATCACTCCTAATGAGTACTCCCAGATAATTTATGGAATTAACTGCTTCCAGTTGCTGACCTGCTATTTTGTAGCTAAATGATAAGGGACCTATCTTTCTATGTATTCGCATCACATTACACTTGTCTACATTGAGATTCAATTGCTATTCCCTGCACCATGCGTCAATTCGCTGCAGATCCTCCTGCATTTCAGTACAATTTTCCATTGTTGCAACCTCTCGATACACCACAGCATCATCTTCAAAAAGCCTCAGTGAACTTCCGATGTCATCCACCAGGTCATTTATGTATATTGTGAATAGCAACGGTCCTATGACACTCCCCTGCGGCACACCTGAAATCACTCTTACTTCGGAAGACTTCTCTCCATTGAGAATGACATGCTGCGTTCTGTTATCTAGGAACTCCTCAATCCAATCACACAATTGATCTGATAGTCCGTATGCTCTTACTTTGTTCATTAAACGACTGTGGGGAACTGTGTCAAACGCCTTGCGGAAGTCAAGAAACACGGCATCTACCTGTGAACCCGTGTCTAAGGCCCTCTGAGTCTCGTGGACGAATAGCGCGAGCTGGGTTTCACACGACCGTCTTTTTCGAAACCCATGCTGATTCCTACAGATCATGTCAACTGTGCATTCCGACGGACTTGGGCAATTCCAGCAGGACAGTGCGATACCCCACACATCCAAAATTGCTACAGAGTGGCTCCAGGAACACTCTTCTTAGTCTAAACACTTCCTCTGGCCACCAGACTCCTCAGACATGAACATTATTGAGCATATCTGGGGTGCCTTGCAACGGGCTTTTCAAAACAGATCTCCCCCCTCTTGTACTCTCAGGGATTTATGGACAGCTCTGCGGATTCTTGGTGTCACCTCCCTCCAGCACTACTTCAGACATTAGTCGAGTCCACTCCACGTCGTGTTGTGGCAGTTCTGCATGCTCGAGGGGACCCTACACGATATTGGGCAGGTGTACCAGTTTCTTTGACTCTTCAATGCAGATTAACGTTGAAAATTAACATTTCCGGAGCCACAGTCGTCAGGAGAAGGTATTTCCTAAAATTTGCTTATTGTCGAATGTCACCATATTGGTGTGTTGCAATCGTAATATTTAATTGTAATTAAACTAACAGGTATGTGGCTGGCTTCCTAGGACGACACCGCTTTGTGTCTGGGCAAGCGGTGAAGCTAGCTGGTGGCCAGAACTAATGGAAATTTTGGCTTAAGGTGTGAACCACCCCTGAGCTCCTCTGGTCGGCTCACGAGAGGTACGATGATGTGGTTGAACTAACTGTGTCACCCTCTGGGTGGGTGAATAGTGAACTCAATATTTGTTGGGCAGCCTTCATGATGGGGTGTGAGCATCTGGGAGATGAGAGTGCACCTGCCAGCATGGCCAATGTTTGGCAATGGTGTGTGGCAGCCTATGGAAGTTTCTGTGATCTCCGACATCTATCTGTGATAGCTAGCATGGCATGGATCGTGCTTTAGGCGTGTGTGTTTACAAAATGCCCTGTGCATGTGGTGACGGCTGCCACGTGTGGCGTTGAGTGACTCTCAATACCCGTGCTCGGTATTACAGCGGAGAGGTGAAGTGGTTTTTATTTAAAAAATTATGGATATGTTGTTGTTACTATCCTATCATACTGTAGAATCTTGCCCTACAGCTATCACTTTATACAGCACCAGTTTCACTCATGACATAATTGGTCAATGACATAATTAATCAATTTATTGTTTCTGATAGCGCTACAGTGAGCACACTCCAGTCAAAACCCGGCCCTGTCTCCTGCATACTGTTTAAGGTCATAGTGCAATTGGGCTGAAATTTGAAATTCTTACTACCATTTTCATCTGCCTCCAATGTAATTCATTTCCCACCAGACTACCTAACTGTAGCAGTATCTACCAATAGGCGAGAAGCAAAATTCAGAGTAGGAATTGGAAACTGGTTAGTTGTGGAATCGAATCCCGGATAACCCCATAATATACTGGCAAATATGCCAGTCCTAGTATCCACCAATAAGAAGCATGGAAAAACTGTCCCACACAGAAGGTATCAATTAAATTAACTAGTCAGTCCATTTGATTGAGTAGGGGGACCTATTTCCAAGACATGCAGAGCCCAGCATCGGCGGGTTGGGGGTTTACCCGGTGTCCTCTACTTGTTCAGGTCAAAAGACGGGTTTATGTGGTTATCAGACACATTGTCTAAGGGTATTTAGAATACACTGTTAGACACGTTGTCTAAGGGTCAATATTTCTGGTAAAAGACTACTGCTTTGTTTTATCACAATGCAGTAGGCTTTTACCAGAAATAGTGTATTTTAAATACAATAGTATGCCATCTTAGGCACTGTATAACATTAAGACACTTGATAAAGGCCATTTAAAGCCGAAATCATGATCGCAAATAAAAAAGTCTAATGCCGGTACCGACTTTAAAGAAGTGTAATTACATGTGATGAGTTATATTAACATCGGTTTCATGATGGTATTCCTTCAGAAACTGAAAAAAAGCGATCTATTTACGTATTTAGTTACTGCTTTTCGGTGTATTTTACAAGACCTGCTTGAAATCTTCACGGGTTATCAGCCCAGTGGCGTCGTCTTCTAATCGCAACATTTCAATGGATTGCGTATCTATCTTCTTCTTCAGACGAACTTCGTCTTCGGCATCGTCCTCTAGTCGCAACGTTTCAATGGATTCCGTATCCATCATAGTTCGCCTGAAGATGATAGATACACAATCCACTGAATGTTGCGATTAGAAGACGACTCCACTGGGCTGATAACTCATGAAGAATTCATAACTGAAATACGCCGAGAAAGCCTCCAATTGCATACAAGAACTGCATCTTCCAAAATTAAATAAACAGCAGAGTATGATGAACTTTTCCCATCAAATAAAGAGATCCAGCCACTGAAAATTGAATTTTACAAATAAACAATATACTATTATGCTTTCAGCATTGCAGTTGAATTTCCTGTCATAGGATCCTTCCCGTTCACCAGCTCAGCGATTTTCCCGCCAATGTTTTCCGGGAGAGGTGGGGAGGGAGGAGGTGAGGCTTGGGTGGTGGCACATCCTCTGGTGGTGGCATTGTGCATTAGCTCCATCGCTGCACATCAAGGTGAGCACACACAGAGCTTTTTCCTATCAATTTCGAGAAAATTTACCTCTGATCTGCATCAGTGTAATTAAGTAATTAGGACACATAGTTGCTGGACAAGGTAATACAGCTTTCAGTCCGGTAGGTTTGCACAGACTGAGCGTTTCTTGCCCATTTTCTTATGAGGAGGGGGTTGGGGGAGAGACTGAGTTTTTCCAGCCAATTTCGATCAGGGTAGCTCTCAAAATAAGGAAGATGAATTGCCCTATGTCCTACCTCTCCTGCAACTCAGCATGGACTCAGTCTTTTTTCTGCCAATTTCCTGGTAGGAGAGAGGAGGGGGAAGTGAGGGTGAGGAGGGCTGGTGGATTTCCCAGAGACAGAGGGGTTAATTAATTGATTGATTTACTTTATTAGTCAATTAATTTGATATAAAAAGTGAGATCAGAGAGAGGGAGGGGGGAGGTTGGGAATTTCCCAGGATGGGGAGGGGACAGGGGAGGGTTAGGGGTGGGTGTTTCTCATGAGGACAGATTATCCTCAGGGGGCCATAAATCAACCCAAGAGAGCTATAAATCAGTTATAATAACAACATATTTGCTCCTGAATGTATGCTTGCCCCTGAATGTAGGCAACCATCATAAACAAAATATGCCAGAAGCAGCTTTGTCATGCTAATCATGGGGAACAGTTCGAGAACCATTGTGTGAATGTTATTGTGTCGGGTAAATCTGATATTGTTGCAGTTCGCTTTCCCGATTGGCTGGGCATAATCACCTGTAATGTCCACCCCGATAGCTGAGTGATCAACGTGACGGATTGCCGTTCTATGGGCCCGGGTTCGATTCCCGGCTGGGTCGGAGATTTTTCTCCGCTCAGGGACTGGGTGTTGAGTTGTCTTCATCGTCATTTCATCCCCATCCGGCGTGCAGGTCGCCCAGTGTGACGTTGAATGTTATAAGACCTGCACCAAGGTGGCCGGATCTGCCTCGCAAGGGGCCTCCTGGCCAATGACGCCAAATGCTCTCTTCCATTTCCATCATCTGTGATGAGTGTCGATGGCCTTCCTTCCCTACCAACATCTCCTACGTCTGTGCAGTCTTGTTCAAATTGTTGGCATCATTTCACTACTGCTGGAAGAGACATTGCATCTGGACCACAAACTCACAGTTTTTCGTGGTGAATCTAGGTGCAATTTAGAAGTCTGACCGACGAGAATCGTACTGTTTCGCGTAGTTCAACTTTTGAGTTGCCACAGCATTCCATTTCCAAACTGCACCTTTCATCTGTACCTCAGAAGAACTGTGTCTACAGTAAATCAGGAACATGTACTCTTCTCTGACCATGCGTCGCTTGTTGCGCAATGGCATTAGCTTGGAACGAAATGTGTAACGCATTTTTTGAAAGTCTCCTCGCGCTTTGCGACCAACGAAAACCTCCCGAAAACCTTGGTTAGTACTGGAATATTGAAACCATTTTAGTTTATATACAAGTCGTCATTGGGCGCTATTAAATGAGTTTATTCCACAACCAGTTTCAGTCACTTAAATACCATGTTCAGGTGTATTGTGATGTAATCAGACGTATGAAAATATACCTGAAGATGATTCTTCACTGTCCCAAACGAAAATTAAAATTTCGTTTATGTGCATGTTGCGTATATGTATTAGTGTTACTGCACGGAGTGATTTATAGCCGGAGAGACGATTCCCATACATCTCTTCAGTCTCAAATTTTGATGATACGTTTCAGTGCTTAAGTTCCATAATACGGTTGCTGAGGGAAGAATAAATATATAAACTGTCCTGGTTATTTCACCTGCAAGTTTGCTTCAAAGTAAATAGGCTACTTTTGTCTTCGCTACATGACAGAAGGGAGCCTTTAAACTGTCTGTTGGTTCTTGCTATATACACTTGATTATGCTTGTTCTGTTCACTTCTGATATATATATTTGTCGATGCCGAAAGATATAAACAAAGAAGTTTCTCCTGCATGATGACGTATATACATGGCTATTGATACTGCAATCTCTGCCTTCGCCGACTTTGCAAACATGGCGTCGTATCTTCTCGATTTTAAGCTAACGTTCACCAAAATAATTATTGAATTTCGTAGGCGATAAGTTGGCTTGAATCACTCGGCTTTTCTGAAAAATGCAAATAAATTCGGAGCCATATATGAGGGGTTTATCCGTGTGGGACTAATACTTTTAATTTGCTCACCATCGCCGATTCTCAGTCATATCTAATCACAACATTCGACGTATAAATAGTAGTACAGAAAAGCAGTTAAAAATACTAAGCCTTTGCGCAGTATTGCCTCGCAATTATTCATTCCCTACCAGAAGACAGGAAAAATCCACTACCCCCTTCATTCATAGCTCACACAACAGCTTATCTACGCTCAGAAATCGTTTGTAGAAACTAAACTATTTTAATCACTTGAAATCACACGTTATTCACTTCACCTTTATTCCCCCTTTTATCAACCGTTTAAATTTGAGTTTTTCAAATTCTCGTTTTCACACAATCGACGTAAAAAAATTAATAAATAAATCTCATGCTATACCACCTTTCCGTTTTCCGCAATGCCTCAACTGTCTGTTCTTCCGAGTTTGCACAGATAATAATCTCTCTGTCCATATCATCGTTTCGACAGAAAGTGTATATCTACAACACTTAAAGTGCGTACAAATTACCATATTTCAGATAGCATAGATGATATTAATTAAAGAAAAAATTCATAAGTAAACGCGTCAGGAATATTTTCGTCTCATCATGTTAAGACGGGACGAAATGAGGGTCTTTGATGCGTCTGTCGTCCTTTCTCACTGTATAAATATACAGAACACAGTTGCGACGCCAATCTCCAGAACTAGCTCCGAGCAAATTCCAGTAAATTGCTGGCGACGACCGAGTGCTCTCGGACGAGAGAACTGCCCATGGCTGCCAACATCTCAATGCGTCGTCGCCCTCATTGGGGGGAAAGAACCACTGGGGCGATGTCCTTAATTCAGTTGCTCATGAATGTATGCAGGCACATTGCAAAGAAGTGCTAGCACGCTAACATTCTCGGATACAGAGACCCTATCCGTTGACTTGCAAATGAACAGCCAAAAACCGCATCTGAAGCTTCTCATTCACATACGCAAGGTCTACATTCAAAGCTGATGTCCCGCTTGTGTGAAACGGGATACTATAGTCGGGTGTGAGAAAGATTCTTCTCCATGAAGAGATATTTAGTTCATATTTGCGATGTTGTTAGGGAGGCAGAGAGCGTCCACGAGCTCGCTAAATTTGACTACAAAAGTTATCATTTACTGCTCTTAAATTTTATTTACTAATTAAATCGGTATCGATTTGTAAGCAGCTCATCTTACTTACGGATTTGCAAGTATTAATGAAATGGTAAGATCGCATTTTACTTCCTGATATTTACTCCTGGTTAGTCAATTTAACCCATGGATACCACGATCTGAAATTTTTATTAGCGATAGGTGGAAATGAGCTCACGTAAAGTACAACACAAGGGAAGTGATGGTGGGGGGGGGGGGGGGGTAGAGGGGTAGGGACGTTACTTGAAAGTAACGCAATTCAAAACTGAACATGTGCATGATTTTATTAATCACATACAACGCAACCTACAAGTGCTGGATGGCACTTTACAGATCTGATTCGTGCAAGGGCACATGCTTTTGTCAACTTCTACCTGCTATGCATGTTGTTGTTGTTGCGGTCTTCAGTCCTCATACTGGTTTGATGCAGCTCTCCATGCTACTCTATCCTGTGCAAGCTTCTTCATCTCCCACTACCTACTGCAACCTACATCCTTCTGAATCTGCTTAGTGTATTCATCTCTTGGTCTCCTTCTACGATTTTTACCCTCCACGCTGCCCTCCAGTACCAAATTGGTGATCCCTTGATGCCTCAGAACATGTCCTACCAACCGATCCCTTCTTCTCGTCAAGTTCTGCCACAAACATCTCTTCTCCCCAATCCTATTCAATACTTCCTCATTAGTTATGTGATCTACCCATCTAATCTTCAGAATTCTTCTGTAGCACCACATTTCAAAAGCTTCTATTCTCTTCTTGTCCAGACTATTTATCGTCCATGTTTCACTTGCATACATGGCTACACTCCATATAAATACTTTCAGAAATGACTTCCTAACACTTAAATCTATACTCGATTGTAACAAATTTCTCTTCTTCAGAAATGCTTTCCTTGCCATTGCCAGTCTACATTTTATATCCTCTCTACTTCGACCATCATCAGTTATTTTGTTCCTCAAACAGCAAAACTCCTTTACTACTTTAAGTGTCTCATTTCCTAATCTAATTCCCTCAGCATCACCAACTTAACTCGGCTACATTCCATTATCCTCGTTTTGCTTTTGTTGATGTTCATCTTATATCCTCCTTTCAAGACACTGTCCATTCCGTTCAACTGCTCTTCCAAGTCCTTTGCTGTCTCTGACAGAATTACAATGCCATCGGCGAACCTCAAAGTTTTTATTTCTTCTCCATGGATTTTAATACCTACTCCGAATTTTTCTTTTGTTTCCTTTCCTGCTTGCTCAATATACAGACTGAATAACATCGGGGAGAGGCTACAACCCTGTCTTACTCCCTTCCCGACCACTGCTTCCCTTTCATACCCCTCGACTCTTATAACTGCCATCTGGTTTCTATACAAATTGTAAATAGCCTTTCGCTCCCTGTATCTTACCCCTGCCACCTTTAGAATTTGAAAGACAGTATTCCAGTCAACATTGTCAATAGCTTTCTCTAAGTCTACAAATGCTAGAAACGTAAGTTTGCCCTTCCTTAATCGAGCCCCTAAGATAAGTCGTAGGGTCAGAATTGCCTCACGTGTTCCAGTGTTTCTACGGAATCCAAACTCATCTTCCCCGAGGTCGGCTTCTACTAGTTTTTCCATTCGTCTGTAAAGAATTCGTGTTAGTTTTTTGCACCTGTGGCTTATTAAACTGATAGTTCGGTAATGTTCACATCTGTCAACACCTGCTTTCTTTGGGATTGGAATTATTATATTCTGCTTGAAGTCTGAGGGTATTTCGCCTCTCTCATACATCTTGCTCACCAGATGGTAGAGTTTTGTCAGGACTGGCTCTCCCAAGGCCGTCAGTAGTTCCATTGGAATGTTGTCTACTTCCGGGGCCTTGTTTCGACTCAGGTCTTTCAGTGCTCTGTCAAACTCTTCACGCAATATCATATCTCCCATTTCATCTTCATCTACATCCTCTTCCATTTCCATAATATTGTCCTCAAGTGCATCGCCCTTGTATAGACCCTCTATATACTCCTTCCACCTTTCTGCTTTCCCTTCTTTGCAAACTGGGTTGCCATCTGAGCTCTTGATATTCATACAAGTGGTTCTCTTATCTCCAAAGGTCTGTTTAATTTTCCTGTAGGCAATATCTATCTTACCCCTAGTGAGATAAGCCTCTACATCCTTACATTTGTCATCTAGCCATCCCTGCTTAGCCATTTTGCACTTCCTGTCAATCTCATTTTTGAGACGTTTGTATTCCTTTTTGCCGGCTTCATTTACTGCATTTTTATATTTCCTCCTTTCATCAATTAAATTCAATATTTCTTCTGTTACCCAAGGATTTCTACTAGCCCTCGTCTTTTTACCTACATGATCCTCTGCTGCCTTCACTACTTCATCCCTCAAAGCTACCCATTCTTCTTCTACTATATTTCTTTCCCCCATTCCTGTCAATTGTTCCCTTATGCTCTCCCTGAAACTCTGTACAACCTCTGGTTCTTTCAGTTTATTCAGGTCCCATCTCCTTAATTTCCCACCTTTTTGCAGTTTCTTCAGTTTTAATCTACAGTTCATAACCAATAGATTGTGGTCAGAGTCCACATCTGCCTCTGGAAATGTCTTACAATTTAAAACCTGGTTCCTAAATCTCTGTCTTACCACTAACCTATAAAATTTAGCCTGTGTGGCGATTACTACAATCTCAAAGTACAGCATCAACTAACGCCTTACCTTGCTTGCTGAAAATTCTTGTCACGTAAGTGAATAACAGGGAAAGCATGCGCACTGCAGCCCTGAATACCAGTTCAGAGTGTAATCAAGAAGCATACCAGCCTATAAAAATACATAAAAATTCCAATATGCGCGCGGATACACATGGTTGTATTGGTAACACCAGGAAAAAGTATAAGTTAATGAATGCACGAGATCTAAATGCAATAGATAAATCAAAAACGTTCCCGCAGACAAACTATACAGCGTTTTCGCCAGAGTGGCGATGGACAAAAATTGGGTAAGAACACTTAACAATTCCTCCGAAATAATATCTAGGATTCACAAAAGAAATAATGTAAATCCCCTGAATGTTACTGATAAGTCATTTTAGTTTACAGACGGCTAATCTGGATAGGGATTCAGACCATCGCATGTTTTTCATCAAACATGTGGAAAAAGACGCGATATTCTGCATGTGATATTTGCACATAAAAGCTCACGAAAACAGTACGACATAGTTGCCAATTAACTACACGCGATTGCAAGGCTTGCGGCAAGATGCTATCTTACCAAGGTTCCTGGTCAAGTACGCCCACAACCACACTAGACAAAAAGTCTATAGGGCTTTTACTATAAGGTGTGTTCACATTTTGGAAGGAGTGCTTTGTATGGGTAATGTTAACGTGTGAGCTACCAATTCACGGTAGTAATGCACTTTTCTACTGCGTAAGGATTAACTGTGGTCATTTTAATGCTATTCATTTTGAAGTGCCGGACGGTGACTCAGTGCGTAAATTTAAATCGTTGTTGTTAATTTCTGGTGAGACCTGTGCGATTTCCTTCAGCCATGTTAGTTACTGGCATTTGTTCGTTATGAAAGATCATCTGTGGATGCTTTAAAATTGTTCATTCTAAATGCAGGGAGGTAAACCCAGCAGATAATTTGAAAGTCGTTTTGCTTGATTTCAAATACGCTTATGCCATGCTGATTTCTTGTTAATTGCTACTGAGACTTGTGCGATTTCTGTCTGGCATGTTAGCTGATTGGATTTATACATAAAGATTAGCTGTGGGACATTTTAAAATTGTTTATTCTAAATGAAGGAAGGTGAAGCCAGTACTAAATTTGAAAGTTGTTTTGTTTGATTCCAAGTACATTTATGTCATACTGGTTCATTAGCTGCCGTCTTAATATTAGTTGTTTCTTAAAGGTAAAAAGAAATAAAAATTTAAATTCCAATTTTCGCTCCTCTTTGATCTTAAAAGTTGTATAAAGAAAGCATTGTGTGATAAAATTGTTTTATCGATTCTCTTCTAAGGCTAACTGGGGGTTCAGCTCTCGAGTTTTCTGTTTAAATATTTGTTTGCAATAAAGCATGAAACTTTGTTTACTGGATTGTCATTGCTTTTGTCTGTAAACACTAGCCCCACCACTCCAAAATAACATATTGCTCTGCACGGCGACGGAAAGGAAGAGGCTCCACCCCAGACGACGAATACGGAAGAAGCAAGCTCTGTCTCTCGACACGTGGCGGTAATAACAGAATCAATTGTCGCGTTGTCGCGCTTTCATTGGCCGAAGCTGGTCAAAGCCCTTAGGTCGCACAAAGAGAGCCTACATTTTCTATCTTTGGCAGAAAAAGGCGACGCAAGGCTGAATTCTGACATCGAAATAAGAGATCTGGTGTCGAGCATTGAGTACTCCTCTAGTAGGAGCCCTCGGAGATAATCACTGATAATTCATTTGGACTCAGTCATCGACCAAGAATCATTCTGGGTGTTACAAATGACCAATAATTCGATACCGATACAGACAATAAGCAAAATATGTGAGGATTGACTGTTGCCTTTGTAGTGAAGAAATATTGCTCACAAGATTCCTAGCTGCTATCAAGAGTTATCCATATTCTTTGAGGAAGTCAGGATCTTTCCTGAGAGCAGTAATAACTGAATCTGAAGTTGTATGATGACTCCCGCACCCTGTTTCCTTTCAGCCGTTCGGTAATGACACGTTATGACTTTGGATGCAGTATTGACAAGGAGGTGGCTGAGAAAGGGTGCATTCCCAGGTATTTTGGAGGTTTATTGTTCTCTCGACTGGTACTTAGTTTGAGCTCTCAAGCAGCTACTCGGTAAGATGGAAAAAAAGAGAAAGAAAATTACCGAGTGGGATACACTGGACTCGCATTCGGGAGGACATCGGTTCAAACCCGCGTCCGGCCTTTCTGATTTAGGTTTTCCGTAATTTTCCTAAATCGCGTAAGGCAAATGTTGGAATGCTTCATTCGAAAGGGCACGGCCGCATTCCTTCCCCAACCTTCCCTAAACCGAGCTTGTGCTCCGTCTCTAAAGACCTCATTGTCGACGGGAGGTTATCCACTAATCTCATGCTCCTCCTCCACACATGAAAACAGGAAGTCCAGTTTTTGTTCTGCTAGTCCGACATCTCCATTTTCGGAAATAAGATTAGTTTTTGTATGATTTCAGCTTGGGTACTGTCGTCTAGGATGCTTTTGAGTTGCTGGCGGGCCAGATCGTAGACACCGCTTGCTGTCTCGATTTAACTATCCGCTGTTTCTTATCAGCATCCTCACGCCTCTAGGAAGAATGTTACTGTGATTAGTACTGAAAATCGAAAGTCTCACAAATGGAAACGTTGGCAGTTTACTTTTTTTCTCTTACCCTTTAAAACGGGATTGTTGTATAATTGTACAAAATAAATACCATTTTAACACAACTTGTAAGCCAATTCCTTTGACCAAAACGTTCTCCGCCTTTCTCTTATCAGTTAAATATGCCCCCGAAAATCAACTTGCGCGTTGTGTAAGTCTCCAGACGACTTCCCTATTGACCTGTTCCACATTAGCCACCCGTAAGGAACGAAATAGCGAATTACCGTTCCCTCTTCCACGTAAAGTGTAAGCCCTCCACTCTGGGCCATACACTCGTCTTCGCAATCGGAACACCTTCGTCTTCTAGTCCTGTAGGTCGGCAGTCGTGTCAGTTTTTAAAAGATATGCACCTTACAGCTGATTACTCAACTACCGAGGGACCACAGAAAACATTCAGTCTTTAAACTAATCACACCTGTGGGTGCAGATTTATTGACTTGTGCCTTAGTAATGAACATTTTCATTCATACCGCTCCCTCTTCTGCTAATTTCCGTATTGATGCATAGTAGAAGAAACGTCTCATTAATGTTGTTTCTCTCCTAACATCGTCTTAAAAATTTCGAACTGACATCGTGGAAAATTTCTGATTACTAAAGTGGAGTAGTGGCTTCTCCAGTAACACTCCTTGAAAAACTGCGACCGTTTCACACACCAGCTATACTTATCTTAGGAAACCTAACCTCTACTTCAAATAATCCGTTCCCGGTAGATGTTTACCACTGCAATTGTTAAGAAATGTTTTCTTTTGTTGATCACCGTGAAACCTTCCCCTCTCCTCTATATCTCTTTTGTTACGCAACCTTCTTTCTCAATAATATTAAGTTTGATCATCCCATTCAAATTTAAATGCTGCTTATTAAAAGTAATTTGTTAATTATTTCGACTAAACATAGAATGTGTCGTCCTCGTGGCCCTCAGTCGTTATCTGCAATAACCCAAAACTGTTCCTTACCTTTTTTATTGTTACTGGATCGCCATTTGACTGCTACATCGAACTGCGACATGAATATACTTACTCTGTTTTACTATACTCTATTAGCTGCTGGTGGGCTGTCATAATAAATGGCTGTATTTATTATCAAAGCTGACGTTATTCTTTAACAGCAAAGTTAACTGACGTTATTCTTTAATTAATTTGACTGAAGTTACATAATTCATAGTTAAGCTTTTCCTTGACAACAATACAATTTTGCAAAGATTTACGTTGATGGTTTTTGGGATGGATTATAATCAGTAATGCAATATTGCTGGCAAAAATTAATTATATTCTGAAAACGATTCTTCAAATATTTAGTGTTGGAAATGAAATGATTTTACAAACGTTCAAATGGGACCTACTTTTTAGTTAATAGTTAGCTGATGTCTCTGTACATCCGTTTATAATCTCTATAGCTGGTGGCTGGCAGGCACACCGCTCCTCTCAACCTCTCGCTTCAGACCCTCTACCGACTCGCTTCACATCTCGCTTACTACAGACTTCCTACGAACGTTGAAGTGCGGTCTCTCCCGCCAACAATGCTTTCTGGTGCAGACAATCCTTGCTACCATTACAAAATGTATCAATGCACGGTCTTTCCCGCTCTTTTCTTAAAATGTATCCATACGCGGTCTCTCCCGCCCTTTTTAAAATTATGTCAATGTGTGGTCTCCTCCGTCAACAATCCTTTGGTGCAGACATTCCCTGCTACTACAATTATTTCCAAAATGACAAATATTAATTATTCCTACTTAATCCTATTAATAAAATATAAATATCTTTCATAAATTATGGTTTGACAATAGACAATAGAAATATATACGTCTTACAACTGATGCAATTGCAAGTTGCCCAACCGTCTCTAATGTCACATTTGGTGTAAGTGAATCTCTTCCATGAATTAAAATAGGGTTCGAGGAACTAACTTATAGAGAAGCACAGTATCTAAGGCTAGGAAATGGAAAGCTGTAACCTTAACACTCATCATTCGCGCCAGCTCTGACCTTGATGTGACCTTCAGTCATTTTCAGCCCTTGCTACGGCCCCTCAATGCTTTGTTTAAACCCTTTGTGACAGTATTGCGCTATTTCGCTGCGGAACAAATGTATTTGCGGAATTTCGTCCATCGTTAAAAGTGAATTGTAGCCCATATTAACGAAAACCATTTACAGGGCAGCGCACAGCATCTGTTCAAAACTTCAAACAATCCTGAAACTTTCTGGCAGATTAAAACTGTGAGCCGGAACGAGACTCGAACTCGGGACTGTTGCCTCCCGTGCGCAAGTGCTCTACCAATTGAGTTACCCAAGCACGATTTACGCCCCGTCCTCGCAGCTTTACTTCTGCCAGTATCTCGTCTCGTAAAGCTGTGTGGACGGGGCGTGAGTCGTGCTTGGGTACCTAAGATGGTAGAGCACTTGCGCGCGAAAGGCAAAGGTCCCGAGTTCGAGTCTCGGTCCGGCACACAGTTTTAATCTGCCAGAAAGTTTCACATCAGCGTACACTCCACTGCAGAGTGAAAATGTCATTTTTGAAACAAACCTGTTGGACGAGCATTGGCAACTGAGCATTATACAAAATGGTTGAAATGGCTCTAAGCACTATGGGACTTAACATCTGAGGTCATCAGTCCCCTAGAACTTAGAACTACTCAAACCTAACTAACCTAAGGACATCACCCTCATCCATGCCCGAGGAAGGATTTGAACCTGCGACCATATCAGCCGCCTGGTTTCAGACTGAACCGCCTAGAACCGCTCGACCACAGCGCATTAATACCGCTTCAGTTGTAAATTTCTTTTATTATCACGACGAGTTTCGGGCTCTCATGCCCCATCCTCAGGTGTCGCAACTCTGCTGTGGCCCCCGAGAGCCGCGGTGGACGTGTACAAGGCGCGGTTTGCCACCTATGAGTGCAGAATTCCCTAGTTCAGTTGGTTAGAACTGATGGCAGGGTTCGAATGTAGCGCACATCCCACAAAGCCATGGACCCAAGTTATCAACAATGCACTGTGCATGATGGTGATGACTCCGTAATTTTGTGGGATGTGTTTACGTGGAATGGATTGGGTCCTCTGGTTGAAGTGAACCAATCATTGACTGGAAATGGTTATATGCTGCTATTAGCAGACAATTTGCAGCCATTCGTGGACTTCAGGCTCCCAACAAAAACCAGGCATTCTTGTGGATGACAATGCGCCGTATCGCCGGGTCACAATTGTTTGGGACTGTTCTGAAAAATATTATGGACACTTCGAGCGATTGATGTGACCACCCAGATCGCCCGACATGAATCCTGTCGAACATTTATGGGACATAATCAAGTGGTCATTTCGTGGACAAAATCTTGCACCGGCAATGCTTTCGGAATTATAGACGGCTAAAGAGGAAGCATGGCTCAATACTTCTGCAGTCGAGTTGCTGCAATACGTCAGGGAAAAGAAGGTTCGAAGGAATGTAAGCAGGCATCCCAAGACTTTTACACTACTGGCCATTAAAATTGCTACACCAAGAAGAAATGCAAGTGATAAACGGGTATTCAATGGACAAATATACTATATATTATACTAGAACAGACATGTGATTACATTTCCTCACAATTTGGGTGCATAGATCCTGAGAAATCAGTACCCAGAACAACCACCTCTGGCCGTAATAACGACCTTGATACGCCTGGGCATTGAGTCAAACAGAGCTTGGATGGCGTGTACACGTACGGCTGTCCATGCAGCTTCAACACGATAGCACAGTTCATCAAGAGTAGTGACTGGCGTATTGTACGAACCAGCTGCTCGACCACCATTGACCAGACATTTTCAGTTGGTGAGAGATCTGGAGAATGTGCTGACCACGGCAGCAGTCAAACATTTTATGTATCCAGAAAGGCCCGTACAGGACCTGGAACATGCCGTCGTGCATTATCCTACTGAAATGTAGGGTTTCGCAGGGATCAAATGAAGGGTAGAGCTACGGGTCGTAACACATCTGAAATGTAACGTCCACTGTTCAAAGTGCCGTCAATGCGAATAAGAGGTGACCGAGACGTGTAACCAGTGGCACCTTATACCATCACGTCGGATGATACGCCAGTGTGGCGATGACGAATACACGCTTCCATTGTACTTTCACATCAATGTCGCCAAACACGGATGCGACCATCATGATGCTGTAAACAGAACCTGGATTCATCAGAAAAAATGACGTTTTGACATTCGTGCACCCAGGTTCGTCGTTGAGTACACCATCGCAGGAGCTCCTGTCTGAGATGCAGCGTCAAGGGTAACCGCAGCCACGGCCTCCGAGCTGATAGTCCATGCTGCTGCAAACGCCGTCGAACTGTTCGTGAAGATGGTTGTTGTCTTGCAGACGTCCTCATCTGTTGACTCAGGGATCGATACGTGGCTGCTCGATCCGTTACAGCCATGCGGATAAGATGTCTGTCATCTCGACTGCTAGTGATACGAGGCCGTTGGGATCCAACACGGCGTTCCGTATTAGCCTCCTGAACCCACCGATTCCATATTCTGCTAACAGTCATTGGATCTCGACGAACGCGAGCAGCAATGTCGCGATACGATAAACCGCAATCGCGATAGGTTACAATCCGACCTTTATCAAAGTCGGAAACGTGATGGTGCGCATTTCTCCTCCTTACACGAGGCATCACAACAACGTTTCACCAGACAACGCCGGTTAACTGCTGTTTGTGTAGGAGAAGTCGGTTGCAAACTTTCCTCATGTCAGCACTTTGTATGTGTCACCACCGGCGCCAACCTTGTGTGAATGCTCTGAAAAGCTAATCATTTGCACATCACTGCATCTTTTTCCTGTCGGTTAAATTTCGCATTTGTAGCACGTCATCTTCGAGGTGTAGCAGTTTTAATGGCAAGTAGTATATTATGTCAGTGTATTTTTTGCTATGGAAATGGAAATGCCGTGTGGCTAGGGCCTTCCGTCGGGTAGACTGTTTGCCTGGAGCAAGTCTTTCGACTTGCGTCCACTTCGGCGACGTGCGTGTCGATGGGGATGAAATGATGATGATAAGGACAACACAACACCCAGTCCCTGAGCGGAGAAAATCTCCGACCCACCTAGGAATCTAACCCGGGCCGCTAGGTATGACATTCCGTCACGCTGACGACTCAGCTACCAGGGGAGGACTGTTCCGCTATGATACACTTTCATTTTGTATTATTCACTGCTACTCTTTTTCACTAATGCAAATGTTTTCGATGTTTTTCGTCATATATAATCATTTCAGTATTGTCATATTAATTTCTTGGAGACGACTGTAATAATTTTTTTTGTCAAGTTTGAGAAGTAAACACACTGGCATTGTCAAAGATGTTGCTCCGTATAAAATCCCTGATGTAATCTGAATGGTTCATTAATATCTTTGTCGTAGGTACAGAGAGGAGAGAGCCGGCCGTGAGCACTGAAGCAGTACGCTATGGTTAAAAGATAGCGAATATTGTTGTTTGTGGCACCGCCATAAGGGTTAAGTGTGCAGCAATGTTTTGCGGCTGTGAGAGACATGCAATTCATGTGGTTCACAGTACAATGCTAATTTATGAGGAGGTTTAAGAGAATGGTGAGGGAAGCGTGCTGTTTGGTTAAAGCACGCAAAAAATTACGCAACTGCAAGATAAGCCATGGTTAATATTACTGTTATCGCTGAAATGATAAGTCACACCAACAGCACCTCAGCCAGTATGACTGAACTATTTCAGACACACAGTTTTGTAAAATACTTGGTATTCTCTGAGAGTTTTCTTTGAACAATAAATTAATTATATGTAACTTAATCATAATTCAGAAGTGGTTTAAACCCAAGTCGTCGCTACCATAAGCTCCTATCTTAAACACCGAGAATCACAATAAATGAAGAAATATTTCAATATAAAGAAATGATAACTTTTCTCTTGAATTGAAAGATCATTTCTTGGTGGTTAATCAAAGTAATTATGCAAATGTTGAACTACAACAGTCTTAAGTAACTTTTGAAAGTAATTATGATAAATGTTGAAATTGCTAAATCTAGCAAAAGATATTGAATGTTGACTTTTATTGAAATACGTGTTTTGGTAAATTTATGTATCAACACCCGCCACGTTAGCCGAGGACACTAATGGACTTGGGTAGGTGCGCCGGCCACAGATCGAATTCGCCTGGCGGATTGACGACGAGGGCGCGTGTGCCGGCCAGCCTGGATGTGGTTTTTAGGCGGTTTTCCACATCCCCCTAGGTGAATACCGGGTTGGACCCCACGTCCCGCCTCAGTTGCACGACTCGCAGACATTTGAAAACGTTCACATTATTTCATGGCTTACACTAGACGCAGACAGCTGGGGTGCACTAATTCCGTCCCGGGGGTACAGGGTGGCGACAGGAGGGGCATCTGGCCGCCCTCTGACACTACCTTTGCCAAATCCATAATAACTTGGCCGACCTTGCGTTGGAGTGGGACAAAGGCCCAAAGAAAAAGATGGAAAATTTATGTATCAGTGACTTAGCTGTCGTATTTCAGCATTGACTTGGTACTGTGCTGTCGTTTTGATGTCGTTCGTATTTAATTAATACGTTTTTGGCAAAGCATTTTAGATATTTGGAAGGCTTGGTTACTTAGAATCAGTAACAATAAAAATTACTGCGTTTACACTACATAATTATTTTTATGTCGCTTAGTGCAATAATTCATTCCGTTTTGATTTTAAAGAAATCTAAGGCTTTGAATATATTCTTGGAGTTTATTAAATAAATTTCTGATCACTTGCCGGTTCAAATGAGATTCCTGGTGAGTAACGACCATTGTTGCCCATAACGTATTACTAATTGGTTCATAAACTTCATGTCAGTCAAACTCAACAGTTTTAGGAGTGAACTGACTCTTTAAAGGATGGCTAGCGTCTTATTTATTTATATAATTAAAATTTCACTCAAGTGCAGTTGCTTTAATTAATAGAAAAATGAAAAGCTAATAAAAACTAATCTTTGTAATTACGCAAGTTATGACACATTCGTTATCAGAGCAGTGAACTCGCTTGCGATATTAATGATTAGTTTTATAATTTTCCACATCAAGTCCATTTTTTTTAAAATTGGGGACAGGTGCCTTACCGGTAGCTTATATACGAGTACACGTAATCACGGTCGACTGCAGCGCATACCGAAGGGTGTGAGAATACGTGGGAAGGCTGCAGTCTGTAACCCGCAACTCTCACTAAAGATTCCGATAAGTCTCTGAAAACATCGCACAGAGTCAGCAAGTCACCCACGATGAGATATGTTCTGAAAACATCTTCGTTTAAGAGTGCAGTCGTATAGGAATGGCTCTGTAGCCAGTTGCACGGCACTTTAGAAAATGTTGCCACTTGCCTTAGTGCTTATCAGTTTACCAAGAGATAATCTCAAGATAAAGTGAGTAAACAGGATAAGAAACCTGCAGTGTTTGATTTCAGCATTGGTGACAGACCGCTGTAGTCACGGGTCTGAGATACAATATCTTGCCCTCACCACATAAAACTACATCCACGTCAATCACGATATTGGGGTACGATATCTTGCTGTTATCACGTCAGCTGGTACCATATATATTCCCTGACATTGCACCGTGCTACTTCCTCGGCTCCTTTAATGAAGTTAGTGGTATCGTGTTTCGTGTGTACACAGTAAATCAAGTTAACTTCATCCGTAATACATGCAAAACTGATGAAGACATCTATGCTTTACAGTTGATCAGGTGAATTCCATTTCCGTTATGCGACGTTCCACGAGTTATCATGATTAATAGCCGAGGGGTTTGTGTTGAGGATGAGACGAGCGGTCTTGGTCGCTGCAGTCATGGACTGTGCGGCTGGTCCCGGCGGAGGTTCGAGTCCTCCCTCGGGCATGGGTGTGTGTGTTTGTCCTTAGGATAATTTAGGTTAAGTAGTGTGTAAGCTTAGGGACTGATGACATTAGCAGTTAAGTCCAATAAGATTTCACACATTTGAACATTTTTGTTTGTGTTGATTCACTGGATATTTTGATAGAAATGTGGCCGAATCTTAACTGGCATGCAACTGAAATGAGATGATTCGTATTTCAGGAAACCTACTCAGGAAATTCGAAAAACTAGTTTTCAGACTGAAGCAAACATGCTGCTTTCGAAGGAACGGTGAAGAAGAAATTATGCTGACAGCATAGACAACGAAAGCGGTCGTTCTTTTCATGCCCCATCTACAAATGGACTGACAAGTGAACTTAATGAGTTACACAACACTCAGTGTGTAGATATTTGGATGATATGCAGACATAAATACAAGGGTCACTCCAAAAGAAATGCACACTATTTTTGTAAAAATACAGTTTTCATTCTGCATGTGTGGAAGTTTTACAGTGTGTAGATACACCCTTCCCGCTTGTTTTCAAACTTAGTTCAACCTGTTCCCGTGAGTGGAGCCGTCACAGTGTCTTCAAGATGGCTACTACACTTGACGTTCGTCAGAAGCAACTTGCTGTCATAGAATTCCTGTGCTGTGAAAACGAGACAGTGGGAAACCTCCACAAGAGGTTGAAAAAGGTTTATGGAGATGCTGCTGTCGATCGCAGTACAGTTAGTCGGCGGGCAAGCAGGTTACGTGATGAAAGTGGGCACAGCAATATTGAGGATTGTCCTCACAGCGGCAGGCCTCGTACTGCACACACTCCAGACAATGTGCAGAGAATTTACGAATTGGTAACTGCCGACAGACGCATCACAGTGAACGAATTGTCACGCTACGTTGGGATAGGGGAAGGAAGTGTCTGCAGAATACTGAAAGTGTTGGCATTAAAAAAGGTTTGTGGCAGGTGGGTTCCCAGGATATTGACAGTGGCTCACAAAGAAACTAGAAAAACTGTAAGCATCGAACTTTTGGAGCAGTACGAGAATGGTTGAGATGAATTTCTTGAAAGAATTGTAACAGGTGATGAAACATGGCTCCATCATTTTTCACCAGAGACGAAGAGGCAATCAATGGAGAGACTTCATGCAAATTCACCCAAGAAAAAAAATTCAAAACCACACCTTCTGCTGGAAAAGTTATGCCTACGATGTTTTTAGATTCCGAAGGACTCTTGCTTGTGGACATCATGCCAAGTGGAACCACCATAAATTCGGATGCAAAAAAGGGCAACTCGTTTTGTATTATCACGTAATAGGGGAGAGAGTGTGGCAGATATGATACGCGAGTTGGAATGGAAGTCATTAAAGCAAAGACGTTTTTCGTCGCGGCGAGATCTATTTACGAAATTTCAGTCACCAACTTTCTCTTCCGAATGTGAAAATATTTTGCTGAGCCCAACCTACATAGGTACGAATGATCATCAAAATAAAATAAGAGAATTCAGAGCTCGAACAGAAAGGTTTAGGTGTTCGTTTTTCCCGCGCGCTGTTCGGGAGTGGAATGGTAGGGAGATAGTATGATTGTGGTTCGATGAACCCTCTGCCAAGCACTTAAATGTGAATTGCAGAGTAATCATGTAGATGTAGATGCATATGTGACGACACTGAAGAAACTTCAAGCTCGACTGAGTCGCGTTCGACCACATCGGCAAAAGCAGGATGTTTTGCTGTTGCACGACAATGCACGGCCACATGCCAGTCAAAAAACCATGGAATCGATCACAAAACTCCTTACTGTCCTGACCTGGCTGCATGTGACTATCATCTCTTTGGGAAACTGAACGACTCTCTTCGTGGAATAAGGTTTGGAGATGATGACTCCTTTGTGCACGCTGCCAAACAGTGGCTCCAACAGGTTGGTCCAGAATTTTACTATGCTGGTATATGGGCGCTGGTTCCAAGATGCGTAATGGAGTTTAGGGGGATGGAAATTATGTGGAGAAATGAAAATATTGTTCCTAAAGGATGTATCTACACACTGTAAAACTTTCAAACATGTAGAATAAAAGATGGATTTAAAAAAGATAGTGTGCATTTCTTTTGGAGTGACCCTCGTATTTATGTCTGTTGATTTTTCACCTCGAGCTGTGGTGCTCGTGGCTCTGGCGCTGCATAATACCCCGTCACTGCCAAACGTTTCGAGACTGGATTAATAGAAAACCGAGAAAAATTCCGATGGGGCTTTTAATGCTTCAGGGATGTTGTTCAACTCGCGCGTCACACTGGTTGGAATGTCGGTTGCGTCAAAGCGTTGACTCTTCATGTGAATTTTTGTACTCTGCCGTTTTGTGGCAGGATCGTACTGATAACATCAAGTCTTGTCTTCCGTGATGTTTTTTTCTGAAAAGAATTGTCGCGTTTTGCGTTTCCGTCAGGTCGCAGCAGGGGTCCGCGCATCGTTGTGTTTGTTCGGGAGTCAAGGTGTGCGGGACAAACTTCGCACACGCGTTTTTCTTCTTCACAGCATCCTGGAGAATGTCTTGAACAGATGATTTAGAGATGTTGCTCCATTGCGATTTGTTTTACAACAACGTTGACACACTACGACTCCACGACCACTGCTTAACACTGCCTGCTCACAACTGACTTGAAGGCACGGCTGTTGCCAGTCCAAGCTGCCGCCCCTCTTACTACGCTGACGTCGCTGGTACGCCAGGAGTAAAATTTGTCTCTGAACCAGCTCTCTCTGTTCGTCTACAAGAACCATAAAGCACTGTAGGCGCCCAAGTGCACGCCATGTTTCTTGACTGCCAGAAGGCGTTCCGTACAGTTCAGCACTGCCGCCTAGTGAACAAAATGCGGAAGTGCGGAGTATGAGACCAGCTGTGTGATCGGTTTGAAGAGTTTCTAGCAAACAGAACGCAGCGTCACAATCTGAGACCAGCAGAACCTCTACAAACCTAAACATCAATGGGAAATGCTTTGAAAGGAGTGTCCTCTTCTAACTACTTGGGAGCCCTAATAACAAGTGATAACAGTATTGGAAAGACTATAAGGGAAAGAATACAAGCAGTAAACAGAGCTTACTTTGCAAAAATGCAACTTTTCAAGAATGGCCTTGTTACAAGGAAAACTAAGAACCATTGAGCGAATAATACTACGCTAAATCTATGGGCCAATAAGGGAGGAAGAGAGCTGGAGAATACGCTACAATGCCGAATTACGAGTTAATACAAGGCAGGGACATAGTAAAACTTGTGAAATCACAGCGAATATGGTGGCTAGGACACTTGGAGAGAATGGCAGAGGATAGAATTCCAAAGAAAATGATGAAAGGTATGATCCATTCAGTTAGGCGAAAAGGGAGACCTAGAAGAAGATGGATCGACGAGGTAATAATGGATATCACCAGTATGGGAGTCCGAGTGTGGAAAAGAGCAGCAAATAACCGAGAAGTGTGGAGGAAGATTGTTGAAGAATCCAAGGCTCACCAAGGGCTGTAGCGCTGCTGAAGAAGAAGTACTTTTCACAACATACAGGGTGCAGAAAAATTGGCGAGCTCGAACTTCGCAGCGCGATTCCTCAAATACCAGCAACAGAAAAAGTCACAAAATTTCGTCCTGCACATATTTCGGGCAGTAAATGGGCATTAAAGATTGGCAATCTGGCAATATTGTAATTTTGTAATTACGTGTATTGTAAGTGTGTCTATCAGCAAGTAGTATCAGAGTTGTGCAGTTAGCGCAGTGCATAGCATTTTGAATTAGCATGCAGGAGGTCGAAGGTTCGATTCTGGGTCGAAAGCATATTTGTTTTTATTTTGTAATAGTAGTCTACATGGTACGGTGTTTGGTGTCTCAATCGTCATACACCGAGTACACTGGGTCTTCTACAAAATATTTGCAGTTACGTATTACAAGCACAGAAATGGGAATACAGTGGTTTTCATTGGTCAACTTTTAAAGAATCCTTTTGTATGACGTGGATGCGAATTGTTACACACCACTACTAGGTTCCAAAATTGTTCTGTGTGTAACCTCCCCGAATGGTCCTATCACTTAATACCAACTTTTATTCTTGCCACGACCATGTCCACTACATTTGGTTAGGGCTTTACGTCACCAGTAGGGCCAGCAACGTGCTTTGCAAATAATTTCGATGGGACCATTGGGGTAGGGTACACAGAAAACAGGTTTGGAATCTAGTAGATGCAGTGGCGCGAAAAAATTTGTGTCAACGACGTGCAAAAGGCTCCTTTAAAAGCTGCCCAATGGAACGATTGTACTTCCATTTCGCGTTGGTAGTATGTCACTGCAAATGTTTTGTAGAAGACCCATTGTAATCACTGTATGACGATTAAGACGCCAGATACCGTACTGTGCTGACTACGATGAGCAAATAAAAACAAGCCTCGATAAGAATCGAACACTCGACATCCTGCCCCTAGACACTATCTACGGCACCAACTGCAAACCGTTGCTATGTCTAATGACAGAGATAGTTACCGTATATGTGATCACAGTGTTGCAGATTTAACGTTCATTTACTGCCCGAAATATGCACGAGACGAAATTTTGTGACAGACATTTTTGTATTGCCAGTGTTTGACGAATCGCGCTGCAAAGTCCAAGAGCGAGAATTTTTGTTCACCCTATATATAAATGACCTAGTAGACAACGTCGGAAGTTCCATGAAGCTTTTCGCAGATGGCCGGCCGCGGTGGCCGAGCGGTTCTAGTCGCTTCAGTTCGGAACCGCGCGACTGCTACGGTTGCAGTACCATAACAGATGCACACATGAATGAAGTTTTTCTTTTTTTAAAATCTTAAAATTTTTGTTACCTGCCCCATGCCCTTAAATGGCACAAAGTACATACATCATACCTACATATTTATTTATTCCTATTCAAAACTTCATCTATAGTATAGAAGGAGTTGTCAAGGATATATGATTTCAATTTATTTTTAAAGCTGTTACTGCTGTCTGTCAGACATTTTATTTCATCTGCTAATTTATCGAAAAGTATTACAGCAGCATATTTTACCCCTTTCTGTGCCAAAGATAGGTTAAGTAGAGGATAGTGTAAATCATTCTCTCTTCTAGTATTATAATCAGGAATGTCATTGTTGTTTTTAAACTAGTCCATCTTGCTGAGAACAAATTACATTACCGAGTAAATATAATGTGTGCGTATGTGTGTGGTTTGGGAAGTTATGGGCTCCCAACGGCGAGGTTATCAGCGCCCTGACATCGATGAAAACAAACGAATATGGATAAGAAAGAAAACTGTCGTACACGCATGCACACGAAACGACCACACAATGACAATCGCACCGGCACTCTCTCATGCATTAAAACCAATGAGGAGGCAAGATAACTAATCAAGAAATTAAAACAGAGGGAAAACAACACACAAAAGAGCTAAAAGAAGAGGATAGGGAAATGAAACTGGCTGACCACTTACGAAAAGACTTGGGTGAGCCAGCCACCCCGTTCACACGTTAAAAATATCTCCCCAAAATCTTGTTAAAAATGTGGGACAATTCACAGAACTATAAAACCCGAACCACGTTCGTTTGAGTATTGCATAAAATGTACTGTGAGTCTGTTGTAAGGATTCCTAACCTTTTAAAGAGATGCCTACAAAATGTGCGACTACGTTTGCAGCAGGATGGACTATCAGCTCGGAGACCATGGCTGCGGTTACCCTTGACGCTGCATCACAGACAGGAATGTCTGCGATGGTGTACTCAACGACGAACCAGGGTGCAGAAATGGCAAAACGTCATTTTTTCGGATGAATCCAGGTTCTGTTTACACATCATGATGGTCGCATCCGTGTTTCGCAACATCGCGTTGAACGCACATTGGGAACGTGTATTCGTCATCGCCATACTGGCGTATCACCCGGCGTGATGGTATGGGGTGCCATTGGTTACACGTCTCTGTCACCTCTTGTTAGCATGACGGCACTTTGAACAGTGGACGTTACATTTCAGATGTGTTACGACTCGTGGCTCTACCCTTCATTCGATCCCTGTGAAACCCTACATTTCAGCAGGATAATGCACGATCACATGTTGTAGGTCCTGTGCGGGCCTTTCTGGATACAGAAAATGTTCGACTGATACCCTGGCCAGCATATTCTCCAGATCTCTCACCAATTGAAAACGTCTGGTCAATGGTGGCCGAGCAACTGGTTCGTCACAATACGCCAGTCACTGCTCTTCATGAACTGTGGTATCGTGTTGAAGCTGCATGGGCAGCTGTACCTGTACACGCCATCCAAGCTCTGTTTCATTCAATGTCCAGGCGGATCAAGGCCGTTATTACGGCCAGAGGTGTTTGTTCTGGGTACTGATTTCTCAGGATCTATGCACCCAAATAGCGTGAAAATACACTCCTGGAAATTGAAATAAGAACACCGTGAATTCATTGTCCCAGGAAGGGGAAACTTTATTGACACATTCCTGGGGTCAGATACATCACATGATCACACTGACAGAACCACAGTCACATAGACACAGGCAACAGAGCATGCGCAATGTCGGCACTAGTACAGTGTATATCCACCTTTCGCAGCAATGCAGGCTGCTATTCTCCCATGGAGACGATCGTAGAGATGCTGGATGTAGTCCTGTAGAACGGCTTGCCATGCCATTTCCACATGGCGCCTCAGTTGGACCAGCGTTCGTGCTGGACGTGCAGACCGCGTGAGACGACGCTTCATCCAGTCCCAAACATGCTCAATGGGGGACAGATCCGGAGATCTTGCTGGCCAGGTTAGTTGACTTACACCTTCTAGAGCACGTTGGGTGGCACGGGATACATGCGGGCGTGCATTGTCCTGTTGGAACAGCAAGTTCCCTTGCCGGTCTAGGAATGGTAGAACGATGGGTTCGATGACGGTTTGGATGTACCGTGCACATTTCAGTGTCCCCTCGACGATCACCAGAGGTGTACGGCCAGTGTAGGAGATCGCTCCCCACACCATGATGCCGGGTGTTGGCCTTGTGTGCCTCGGTCGTATGCAGTCCTGATTGTGGCGCACACCTGCACGGCGCCAAACATGCATACGACCATCATTGGCACCAAGGCAGAAGCGACTCTCATCGCTGAAGACGACACGTCTCCATTCGTCCCTCCATTCACGCCTGTCGCGACACCGCTGGAGGCTGGCTGCACGATGTTTGGGCGTGAGCGGAAGACGGCCTAACGGTGTGCGGGACCGTAGCCCAGCTTCATGGAGACGGTTGCGAATGGTCCTCGCCGATACCCCAGGAGCAACAGTGTCCCTAATTTGCTGGGAAGTGGCGGTGCGGTCCCCTACGGAACTGCGTAGGATCCTACGGTCTTGGCGGGCATCCGTGCGTCGCTGCGGTCCGGTCCCAGATCGACGGGCACGTGCACCTTCCGCCGACCACTGGCGACAACATCTATGTACTGTGGAGACCTCACGCCCCACGTGTTGAGCAATTCGGCGGTACGTCCACCCGGCCTCCCGCATGCCCACATACGCCCTCGCTCAAAGTCTGTCAACTGCACATACGGTTCACGTCCACGCTGTCGCGGCATGCTACCAGTGTTAAAGACTGCGATGGATCTCCGTATGCCACGGCAAACTGGCTGACACTGACGGCGGCGGTGCACAAATGCTGCGCAGCTAGCGCCATTCGACGGCCAGCACCGCGGTTCCTGGTGTGTCCGCTGTGCCGTGCGTGTGTCATTGCTTGTACAGCCCTCTCGCAGTGTCCGGAGCAAGTATGGTGGGTCTGACACACCGGTGTCAATGTGTTCTTTTTTCCATTTCCAGGAGTGTATAATCACATGTCAGTTCCAATATAATCTATTTGTCCAACGAATATCCGTTTATCATCTGCATTTCTTCTTGGTGTAGCAATTTTAATGGCCAGTAGTGTAAATGCACCAGGCATGTGGCAGCAATATTTGAGAATCAAACACGATTATACTTATTTACAGGACCAATCGTAGGATGCAAGAGGCCCCCAGTGCGTCGTCTCAGTATGAGGGAAACCGGTGCGTCTCCGTAAATACACTACAGTTACGTGATTCATACACAGCTCCACCGTGGGCTGCATTCAGACTCTCCGTGGTGGAAAGTTGTCGCTGCCGACTCTTATTTTAGTCACACTCGCCGCTGCATAAAGGCTTGCAGGGTACACATAGTGGTTTCTGCTGTAGAAGGCTTGTAGGTTAGCAGAGGCTGAGTGATAGTCTGTAGCTTTGAACAACATGATAATTTCTTATGTTCCTTAGACACAGCGATTTGCGACAAGGATAAGCCTTGATATGACGGAAATTTGGTGTCGATGTAGACGAAACGTAAAGCCATCCAGGGTCGTGAACGAAAAGAGTTAGCCTCCACTGTTCAGAACAACACGCTATCTGCTACGAACTCATCAGGTCAATCATAATTCCCACATAAACATTCCGTATTTTGTTGATGTTCTGACATCTCTGAACTGTAACTAACACGTTGAAATCAACGAATATACTACAAAATATTCAATTTTACTTGTATCATTGGTGATATTATGCTTGCTACAACGAATACTGTACCGACAAAACTGAATCTTGAGTTGAAATCAGCGACTATACTATAAAAAATCTTCGACGTAAATCGGAAAATTTCCACGTCAAATCTATCTCCCTCACATAGTTGGACGATTACTTCAAAGAAGGAAATGTAATCACCCAACCGGCAAACGACACGTGACAGCAAACATGTAACAGAACTTCACATCTAAGGATCCTATCTCACTATGTGTATAACAGTGCATACATAACGTCAGATATTTCCGTAAGATTACTAATTAGTGACAGGTGACATAGATACAGCAAGTCACTGAACTTTGACATAAATTTTATGGTGAAATCATCGAAAAACATATCGAAATCAATCGAATTCTCACCTAAAGAAATGTAAACCTCCTTTCCAGGTGTAGTCCTATGCTTTGAAAACGAATATTGCATCGAGAAAACTGAGTTTCACGTTGAGAGTAGTGAATATTTATTTAATTATCACGTTAAGGTATACCAAGATTTTTCTCATTTCATTCAGACAGTGTCTGTCTCTTTTTGTACCCAATGCAGAGTCACAATTTTGTGCTATATCAATTGGGCAAGCTCTTGATGGGCTGAAATGGACTGAATGCGCAATTTTTGTAACGGTAGAACATTTATCGTCTTTCTTGAGGGAAATATGTTCAGATGAAAACGCTTCCTACTGAATCAGACATATACACACAAGGTGACACTTTAGAGCACACAGTGCGTACATGGTGACGATCTAACGCCATCCAACAGTCCTTAAGCCCATACGTTAAAATATAATCAATAGAGCAGTACTACAGTGGTGTATATACTTTTCCACGCAAATCAGAGAACTTTCATAAAAAATAAATCTCTTCCCTGCGGTAGAGGGAGAAGAATCAAATGTAATTACCTACTCAGGAAAACGATACATGACAGCAGCCATGTAATTGAAATTCTCATCTAACGGTTTCCTCTTCACCGTGTGGTACGCGCTGCACACACGGCATCAGAGTATCCACATGATTTGTGAACAGAGGCAGCTGACATGCATACAGAAAATCGTTGAAGGTACATTGAATAACACGTGGCAGTACTATCCACTAAATTATCATGTTAAGGTATCACCATTTATGCTACAGATCCAAAACCACAACTAGGAAACTGAAAGTTCCACAAACATTTTTGACAGATACTGTTGCTAGTGATGTGACAGCTTGTTAATATAATGTTACTTATAATCCGTCTTGCTTGCAAACTTTTTTTATTCATATGACCGGTTTCGGTTCATTCAGAACCATCTTCAGATCTGTAACTATAACGATACTAATTTACTATTTCACGAAAGCAAATCTTTTTTATCCTATCTAATCAACATCAAATGTACCAGAACGTACCTGATATTTCAGTTACAGGAGTAACCCGTCCAAATCCAGCAACTTTCACATGCTGCGTTACATAGAATTGGTTGGCAGAATGCACGTAATTTATATTAATTATAACACTATAACCGACAGGTGTCGTCTGAAATATCAGGTACGTTGTGGTACAATTGATGATGATTAGGTAGGATGAAACGGATTTGATTTCGTGAAATAGTGAATCAGTATCATTATCGTTACAGATCTGAAGATGGTTCTGAATGAACCGAAACCGGTCATATGAATAAAAAAAATTTGCAAGCAAGACGGATTATAAGTAACATTAAACAATCACTGATTGCTGCTATCCCATCAGACATTATGTCTGTTTTTGCAAAGCTTGTTAATATCTCGAAGAAATCTAATTTTTCCATCTGCTTCTCCAATACTTTACGATGGCAAAGTGCGACTCAACTCTAACTGTAATGTTCATAATACAAGCACTGCAAGAAGCACTAGATTCGTTGATTACCTACCTTCCAAATCTCTGTAAGTCTCGAGGATGGTACTTCCCAGATTTTTCAAACATGCTTTGGTTCAATCCACTGCATATGTAAACTACCAGTCTTTCAGGGTTCGTTATAGGTTATAATTACAAACTACTATTATCAATACGTATTGCACCAGCCAAAGTGATGGCCAATATGTGACAGGGGAATAGTGTACTATGCATCATCATTTGATAGACTATCATTTACAGGAGACGCAACATAATTTTTCAGTTTTGCAATGAAAACAAGGCGTTTTACTTTGAAATTGATTTTCCAGCTATTTTCATCCAACCTAAAGCAATCGTCATCCACTGCTAAGCTTCGAATTTCTAGCTTAACAGAAGTAGGGTGAAAGTCTAGCACTTAAAAGCATTGCAAATAGTTCTAGACATGGCAGAGTAACAATTTGATTTCGACTCTGAATGTCCTACGTCTCAATATACACTGTCAAAATAAAAATTGTACACTGGAAAGTCGACGTCGATTATGATGCGATGACGGCATGTGCCACCTGGGGGATAGCAGAGGTACTGCTGACAGTTTCATCATTGTCTGCCGACAGATAGCATAGTGGCATACCTACCAGAGCACAATCTGTGTCAAACTTTCAGTGGGGAATGCTCACAGCCAGTGTTATGTAAACGTGTGAAGCAAGAAGGAAACCATGCGACGAAGATGCACTTACGCTTCCTACAGCCAACTGAGCGAGTCTGAAAAGTATCAAATTGTGACCTTCCGAGCGGCGGGATGGTCCTTCCGGAGAATCGCCATACAAGCTGAACGTGCTGCGTCACTTGTGTAACGACGCTGGTACATCTACATGACTACTCTGCAATTCACATTTAAGTGCTTGGCAGAGGGTTCATCGAACCACAATCATACTATCTCTCTACTATTCCACTCCCGAACAGCGAGCGGGAAAAACGAACACCTAAACCTTTCTGTTCGAGCTCTGATTTCTCTTATTTTATTTTGATGATCATTCCTACCTATGTAGGTTGGGCTCAACAAAATATTTTCGCATTCGGAAGAGAAAGTTGGTGACTGAAATTTCGTAAAAAGGTCTCGAAAAACGTCTATGCTGTAATGACTTCCATCCCAACTCGTGTATCATATCTGCCACACTCTCTCCCCTATAACGTGATAATACAAAACGAGCTGCCCTTTTTTGCACCCTTTCGATTTCCTCCATCAATCCCACCTGGTAAGGATCGCACACCGCGCAGCAATATTCTAACAGAGGACGAACGAGTGTAGTGTAAGCTGTCTCTTTAGTGGACTTGTTGCATCTTCTAAGTGTCCTGCCAATGAAACGCACCCTTTGGCTCGCCTTCCCGACAATATTATTTATGTGGTCCTTCCAACTGAAGTTGTGCGTAATTTTAACACCCATATAAGAGAAATCAGAGCTCGAACAGAAAGGTTTAGGTGTTCGTTTTTCCCGGTCGCTGTTCGGGAGTGGAATAGTAGAGAGATAGTATGATTGTGGTTCGATGAACCCTCTGCCAAGCACTTAAATGTGAATTGCAGAGTAGTCATGTAGATGTAGATGTACTTAGTTGAATTGACAGCCTTGAGAATTGTACTATTTATCGAGTAATCGAATTCCAACGGATTTCTTTTGGAACTCATGTGGATCATCTCACACTTTTCGTTATTTAGCGTCAACTGCCACCTGACACACCATTCAGCAATCTTTTCTAAATCGCTTTGGAACTGATACTGGTCTTCGGATGACCTTACTAGACGGTAAATTACAGCATCATGTGCGAACAACCTAAGAGAACTGCTCAGATTGTCACCCAGGTCATTTATATAGATCAGGAACAGTAGAGGTCCCAGGACGCTTCCCTGGGGAACACCTGATATCACTTCAGTTTTACTCGACGATTTGCCGTCTATTACTACGAACTGCGACCATCCTGACAGGAAATCACGAATCCAGTCGCACAACTGAGACGATACCCCACAGCTCCGCAGCCTGATTAGAAGTCGCTTGTGAGGAACGGTGTCAAAAGCTTTCCTGAAATCTAGAAATACGGAATCAACTTGAGATCCCCTGTCGATAGCGGCCATTACTTCGTGCGAATAAAGAGCTAGCTGCGTTGCACAAGACCGACGTTTTCTGAAGCCATGCTGATTACGTGTCAATAGATCGTTCCCTTCGAGGTGATTCATAATGTTTGAATACAGTATCTGGTCACGTGAACATTCTCACACCCAAAGGTGAGGTTCTGGACGTCCTTGCAGCACAGGTGCCCTCCAAGATCGTCGTATTTAAGGGCACCAGTGGTAGATCGTACAGCTACCACAGCACAGACAAGGGGGCTTGTGAGCGCAGACGTGTCAACGCGAATTGTTGCAAACCAGTTATAAGCAGTGGGAGTAGGGACACGCACATCTCTAGCCCGAGTTCCACCAACGCCATGGCGGGCTCGACTGGTGGCGTCAGAGGAATACTTGAAAGCTCTGGCTGTGTGAGTGGGTGCATTATCGTCCTGGAATATGGCATCATACTTAACATTCATGGTGGTGTCTCTGTTTGTTCTAAGTCGTGTCTCCCTACCACTTTCGCGCAACGACGCTCTGAGCGTGTTTTTTTTAAGGGAATTGACTAGTTTGAACCTGGGACCTGTTGCTGGTAAGGAGACACCAGACCACACATGACATGTAGAATTCAGAAGAGTTCAGTGAGCCTAGCGATGATATAACCAAATACTTAATGATCTCATTCTCAGCTCCACTGCACTACCTGTAAGAGAATCTTAATACTAACTAAATTTAGTGGAATGGGTTCAAGGCTTTCCTATTTTTTAGTTAGCTGGTAAAATAACGTCGAAAAAGCAGTAACGTTTACCATTGGAATATTTATTCTACACACAAAACATTGTTTATAAATTGTACAATTGATGAAAGGAAATATTTTAATACAGGATGATAAAAACCAACTGTGTTCAACAAAAATGTGAACGAATATTCACTGAATGAGTTTCCAAGTTCTACAATGGATTGAAGGATGACCTATGCCATATCACATCTATAATATACACTCCTGGAAATGGAAAAAAGAACACATTGACACCGGTGTGTCAGACCCACCATACTTGCTCCGGACACTGCGAGAGGGCTGTACAAGCAATGATCACACGCACGGCACAGCGGACACACCAGGAACCGCGGTGTTGGCCGTCGAATGGCGCTAGCTGCGCAGTATTTGTGCACCGCCGCCGTCAGTGGCAGCCAGTTTGCCGTGGCATACGGAGCTCCATCGCAGTCTTTAACACTGGTAGCATGCCGCGACAGCGTGGACGTGAACCGTATGTGCAGTTGACGGACTTTGAGCGAGGGCGTATAGTGGGCATGCGGGAGGCCGGGTGGACGTACCGCCGAATTGCTCAACACGTGGGGCGTGAGGTCTCCACAGTACATCGATGTTGTCGTCAGTGGTCGGCGGAAGGTGCACGTGCCCGTCTACCTGGGACCGGACCTCTGCGACGCAAGGATGCACGCCAAGACCGTAGGATCCTACGCAGTTCCGTAGGGGACCGCACCGCCACTTCCCAGCAAATTAGGGACACTGTTGCTCCTGGGGTATCGGCGAGGACCATTCGCAACCGTCTCCATGAAGCTGGGCTACGGTCCCGCACACCGTTAGGCCGTCTTCCGCTCACGCCCCAACATCGTGCAGCCAGCCTCCAGTGGTGTCGCGACAGGCGTGAATGGAGGGACGAATGGAGACGTGTCGTCTTCAGCGATGAGAGTCGCTTCTGCCTTGGTGCCAGTGATGGTCGTATGCGTGTTTGGCACCGTGCAGGTGAGCGCCACAATCAGGACTGCATACGACCGAGGCACACAGGGCCAACACCCGGCATCATGGTGTGGGGAGCGATCTCCTACACTGGCCGTACACCTCTGGTGATCGTCGAGGGGACACTGAATAGTGCACGGTACATCCAGACCGTCATCGAACCCATCGTTCTACCATTCCTAGACCGGCAAGGGAACTTGCTGTTCCAACACGGACAATGCACGTCCGCATATATCCCGTGCCACCCATCGTGCTCGAGAAAGTGTAAGTCAACTACCCTGGCCAGCAAGATCTCCGGATCTGTCCCCCATTGAGCATGTTTGGGACTGGATGAAGCGTCGTCTCACGCGGTCTGCACGTCCAGCACGAACGCTGGTCCAACTGAGGCGCCAGGTGGAAATGGCATGGCAAGCCGTTCCACAGGACTACATCCAGCATCTCTACGATCGTCTCCATGGGAGAATAGCAGCCTGCATTGCTGCGAAAGGTGGATATACACTGTACTAGTGCCGACATTGTGCATGCTCTGTTGCCTGTGTCTATGTGCCTGTGGTTCTGTCAGTGTGATCATGTGATGTGTCTGACCCCAGGAATGTGTCAATAAATTTTTCCCTTCCTGGGACAATGAATTCACGGTGTTCTTTTTCCAATTTCCAGGAGTGTAGGTTTAAGTTAAGTTTCATAAAAGAGAAAACTATCAAAATGGCCTATAGTGACCCTCAATTACTTATTTAATTTGTCGTAAATTTCAGTGGCTGATGTGGCTTCTCAACAATTGTATAACAGAAAAATCATCGAGTTTCAGATTTTAACTTCTAGTGGCAAATGTGAATACCACGAAGTTTAAATGACGATCAACAATAGTATCAGGCAGATGAGATTTCTGCAGTTCTGAGTGAAGCCTTATGCAGTCTTATGCGGCATCGCGTGCGTTCACTACCTCGTCGGTGGTTAGACAGCGTCAGGGGGCGGCGGGTGGCTCAGCTCCACACACCTCGCCGTTCAAAAAATAGGCTCTGAGCACTATGGGACTCTATCTTAGGTCATAAGTCCCCTAGAACTTAGAACTACTTAAACCTACCTAACCAAAGGACATCACACACACCCATGCTCGAGGCAGGATTCGAACCTGCGACCGTAGCAGCCCCACGGTTCCGGACTGCAGCGCCAGAACCGCACGGCCACCGCGGCCGGCCACCTCGCCGTCTCGGAAGCAACTCTCACCTAACTGCTCTGTACTACAATTTACTGAAGTGGGTTTAAGAAACAGGTATCTGGCTGTGTTTTCAACTGACCAATCAGGGTCTCAATTTTAACCTTAAGCTCTGCCTACAAAAATTCTGTCTATCCAATGAGAAACGTTATACTTTTCGTGGTGAGGCAATGTTTTTGATGTTTGCAATGTAACAGAGACGCGTATAGTCTCACGCCAAAACTTGCAGCTGGTGTGGTCCTTTAGTGTTATCGTAAAATCTATACTTTTCTTATGGAGAGCTCTATCCTTTAACATGAGCTGGGGGGTGCTCTTAGCGATTGACTGGCAATGTGGGTGTCCGTCCCTTATCGTAGGGCCTCCTAGCCTACACGACTCTGCTCTCGGCTTCTGTTCTCGTTTCTCCCCTCGAAACCGCGTCTGTTTCCCGGTGGGAAGGTATGACATGCATTTAGGCGTTCTTCTGTTAGTCTGTGGTATACCATTTGCTCACTCGTTGATCGTATTACTTTGGTTAATTCAATCTCAGGTATTATTCGGAGCTATGTGACATGCTGCCGGATTTGCTATCATGTCAGGGTTTTCATGGAAGGTGTTGGATTTGCCTGACACCTTACAGATGCAATGGCGAGTCGTGGTCTTCAGCGATGAAAGCACATCCTGTCTGCACTGAAGTGATGGTCGTTTGCGCGAACTGCACAGACGTGGTGATCGCTGTCTCGTACAGTGCATTCATCCAAGACACATCGGCCCCTACCCGGCCTTCGGGTCTGGTGTGTGATAGGCTACAACTCCCGTTCACCTTTGGTGTTTTTGGAGGGGACGCTAAGCAGCCTCGGTACGTGCAAAATTCTCGCATTTCCATCGGTACTATATCTTTGAGAGGTTCATGGTGTGGGTTCCTGTAGTCACGTCCTAGTTCATGAACCACGGGCAACGTAAGAGTGGCCAAGTAAGTGGTCCCGACAGTCGGGATACCAGTTACTTTGGAAGAAGGCTGGGCATCTCGGACATATTCTGAGTCGTGGTCACCTTTGTGCTCATACGGCAAAGACTACCAAATCCACCGGTTAGTCCCTCAACCGTTAGGGGTAAAACCCAATGGGACTCGGGGCAAGTAAGGCTAGCAACCTGTTTCCCCGGTACTTTAAATATGATGCTGGCAACAATCAGAGCAAAATGCCTCGAACCTTTGGAGGTGATGGAGTCCCACCTCTAACTGACAAACCAGGGACTCCTAAGATACGACTTGGCAAACAAATGGTAATGAGATGGGGAGCTATTAATATCAATGGGGGCTACTCAGGGAAGAAGGTAGAGCTGGCAGAGGCTGCAAGTAAGATGGGGCTGGACGTTTTAGCTGTTGGTGACATTCGGGTAAGGGGTGAGAAAGAAGAGGAAGTGGGAGAATACAAGGTCTACCTGTCAGGAGTCAAAGCAGGAATAGCACAATGGGGTATAGGGCTTTACATCAGGAAAGAAATGGAACCCAGCGTAGTTGCAATAAGGTATGTAAAGGAACGACTGACGTGGATAGATTTGACAGAGTCTAGCAAGAAAATTAGGATTGTGTCAGTATATTCGCACTGCGAAGGGTTAGATCAAGATAAGATTGATAGTTTTTATGAGGCACTCAGTGATATAGTTGTTAGAGTAAAGGACAAGGACAGTGTTCTGCTCATGGGGGATTTTAATGTCAGGATTGGAAATCGAACAGAAGGCTATGAAAAGGTTACGGGTAAATTTGGAGACGATATGGAGGCCAACAGGAACGGGAAACAACTCCTGGATTTCTGTGCCAGTATGGGCTTGGTAATCACAAACACCTTTTTTTAAACATTAAGAACATTCACCGGTATACTTGGGAAGGCAGGGGAACCAGATCTGTCATTGACTATATAACAACAGATCAGGAATTCAGGAAGGCAGTGAGGGACACACGTGTATTCAGGGGATTCTTTGATGACACTGATCATTATTTAATCTGCAGTGCAATTGGGATTGTGAGACCGAAAGTGCAGGAGGTCAGGTCCATATGTAGGAGGATAAGAGTGGAGAAACTTCAGGATAAGGAAATCAGGCACAAGTACATGACAGCGATCTCAGAAAGGTACCAGTTAGTTGAATGTAGTCAATTACAGTCATTCGAAAAGGAATGGACAAGGTACAGGGACACAGTACTAGAAGTGGCTAAAGAATGTCTTGGAACAGTAGTGTGTAAAAGTAGGATGAAGCAAACAGCATGGTGGAAGGGCACAGTCAAGGAAGCCTGTAAAAGGAAAAAGAAGGCGTATCCAAAATGGCTACATACTAGAACTCAGGTAGACAGAGAAAGTTATGTTGAAGAAAGAAACAAAGCCAAACAGATAATTGCAGCATCCAAGAAGAAATCTTGGGAATACTTTGGAAACAGGTTGGAGACTATGAGTCAGTCTGCTGGAAAACCATTCTGGAGTGTAATTAGCAGTCTTCGAAAGGGAGGTAAGAAGGAAATGACAAGTATTTTGGACAGGTCAGGAAAACTGCTGGTGAATCCTGTGGATGCCTTGGGCAGATGGAGGGAATATTTTGAAGAGTTGCTCAATGTATGTGAAAATACGATCAGTAATGTTTCAGATTTCGAGGTAGAATGGGACAGGAATGATGATGGAAATAGGATCACATTTCAGGAAGTGGAGAAAATGGTCAATAGATTGCAGAACAATAAAGCAGCTGGGGTGGATGATATTAAGTCAGAACTCATCAAATACAGTGGAATGGCAGGTCTTAAATGGCTACACAAGATAATTGAAATGGCCTGGGAGTCAGGACAGGTTCCATCAGACTGGACAAAAGCAGTCATCACACCTATCCTTAAACATGGAAACAGAAAATATTGTAACAACTACAGAGGTATCTCTTTAAGCAGCGTTGTGGGTAAAATCTTCTCAGGTATTGTTGAAAGGAAAGTGCGAGTATTAGTTGAGGACCAATTGGATGAAAATCAGTGTGGGTTTAGGCCTCTTAGAGGTTGTCAGGACCAGATCTTTGCTTACGGCAAATAATGGAGAACTGTTATGAGTGGAACAGGGAATTGTATCTATGCTTTATAGATATAGAAAAGGCATACGACCGGTTTCCTAGGAGGAAGTTATTGTCTGTTCTACGAGATTATGGAATAGGAGCAAACTTTTGCAAGCAATTAAAGGTATTTACATGGATAGTCAGGCAGCAGTTAGAGTTGACGGTAAATTGAGTTCATGGTTCAGAGTAGTTTCAGGGGTAAGACAAGGCTATAACCTGTCTCCACTATTGTTCATATTATTTATGGATCATATGTTGAAAACAATAGACTGGCTGGGTGAGATTAAGATATGTGAACACAAAATAAGCAGTCTTGCATATGCGGATGACTTAGTTGTGATGGCAGATTCGATCGAAAGTTTGCCAAGTAATATTTCAGAGCTAGATCAGAAATGTAAGGACTATGGTATGAAGCTTAGCATCTCCAAAACGAAAGTAATGTCAGTGGGAAAGAAATATAAACGGATAGAGTGCCAAATAGGAGGAACAAAGTAAGAACAGATGGACGGTTTCAAGTACTTAGGATGCATATTCTCACAGGATGGCAACATAGTGAAAGAACTGGAAGCAAGGTGTAGCAAAGCCAATGCAGTGAGCGCTCAGCTACGATCTACTCTCTTCTGCAAGAAGGTAGTCAGTACCAAGACTAAGTTATCTGTGCACCGTTCAATCTTTCGACCAACTTTGTTGTATGGGAGCGAAAGCTGGGTGGATTCAGGTTACCTTATCAACAAGGTTGAGGTTACGGATATGAAAGTAGCTAGGATGATTGCAGGTACTAGTAGATGGGAACAATGGCAGGAGGGTGTCCACAATGAGGAAATCAAAGAAAAACTGGGAATGAACTCTATAGATGTAGCAGTCAGGGCGAACAAGTTTAATGGTGGGGTCATGTTACACGCATGGGAGAAGCAAGGCTACCCAAGAGACTCATGGGTTCAGCAGTAGAGGGTAGGAGAAGTCGGGGCAGACCAAGGTGAAGGTACCTGGATTCGGTCAAGAATGATTTTGAAGTAATAGGTTTAACATCAGAAGAGGCACCAATGTTAGCACTGAACAGGGGAACATGGAGGAATTTTATAAGGGGGCTATGCTCCAGACTGAACGCTGAAAGGCATAATCAGTCTTAAATGATGATGATGATGACTATATCTTTAAAATCATTCCACTATTTTTCTGCGTTCACGTGATCAGTTCGGAAGCAGTAAAGACTGTCTCTTGAAAAGGCGTTAAGAGCATTTTTATCAGATTTTTAAAATAGTTATACTTTGTGTTTCTTTTTTATAGTTATAGGGGTTACGGTATTCAGGCTAGCAACTACTGTCTTGTGGTCGCTGATCCCTGTATTCGTCAAGATACTCCATATTTATCCAGGATTATTTGTTGCTAAGAGGTCAAGTATGCTTTCGCAAAAATTTATGCTTCGAGTGGACTCATGAACTAATTGTTCAAAATAATTTTCTGAGAAAGAATTCAGTACAATTTCGGGTGGCGTTTTACTATCTCCGCCGGCTTTAAACGTATAATTTTTCCTGCATATCGAGGGTAGATTGAAGTCACCGCCGACTATAATCTATAAATGTATGAATGGAGTACCTATTTGAAATGAGACTCAAGTTTTTCTTTGAACTGTTCAGCAACTATATATTCTGAGTCGGGGGCTCGGTAAAACGATCCAATTAATAGTTTAATCCGATTGTCGGATATAACCTCTACCCATAATATTTCGCAGTAATTCAATTTTACAACAAGGCAAACTACTTCTGACAGCAATAAATACTCCACCACTAACTGTATTTATTCTATCCTTTCTAAACACTGTTACATCGTTTGAAAAAAATTCAGCTAAACTGAATTCCAGCTTTAGCTTTAGCTTTCTGTACCTATAACTATTTTAGCTTCAGCGCTTTCTATTAAGTCTTGGAGCTCTGGTTCTTTCCTAACACAGCTACGACAATTTACAACTTCAATACCGATCGTTTCTCCAACTAAGTTACTGTGTTTTACCTGCCCCCTTTTCGACGGACGCCCTTTCTGTGAGTCCCTGAGACCCTCTAACCTAAAAAACTGCGAAGTCCCTTTTACACAGCCCCCGCTACCCGTATAGCCGCTTCCTGTGTGTAGTGGACTCCTGATCTATTAAGCGGAATGCGGAAACCCACCAACCGGTGGAGTAAGTCAAGGAATCTGCAGCCTACACTGTCACAGAACCGCCTGAGCCTCTGATTCAGATCCTCCACTCGGCTATGCACCGAAGGACCACAGTCGGTTCTATCGACGATGCTGCAGATGGTGAGCTCCGCCTTAATCTCGCAAGCAAGACTGGCAGTCTTTACCATTTCCGCTAGCCGCCCGAAATCAGAGAGATTCCCTCCAATCCAAAGCGACACACGTCATTGGTACCGACAGGGGCCACGACCTGCAATTGACTGCACCCTGTACTCTTCTTGGTATCCGGAGGCACCCTATCCACAAACGGAATGACGGCCCCCGGTATGCTCACGGAGTGCACACTGGTTTCCTTCCCCTCCGTGGCAGCCATGTTCCTAACGGTCCACATTATACGCCTAGCGCTGGAGCTCCCAACTTCCAGCAAACCCGCCCTCTGTGAACACCCGGACCTTCCGGGCCGAGAAGCTTCCTCTGGAACAGGGTGGACGACTGCACCCGGCTTAGAGACTTCGCCAGCCACAGATAACGCCCGAAACCTGTTCGTTAAACGAACCTGGGTGGCCCTACCAACCATCAAGAATGTATTGGGCAACGTGACCACACTGATGATATAAGACTCCACTGCACTGGTGGAACTCCCAGACTGACAACGGGCAATGTTAAGTATGGAACGCTCATGTGGTGGTGAGAGTGTTGAGATTGTTGATGCTGTAGTTCAGGATGTGTCTTGTTGGGCATTTTGGCACGAATTGGAGACATTTTGATATAATGACTTTTGCTGTACCATGTACGGGGTGAATTATTATATAGGCTCTACGGCTTCACATAAATTCTTCAAACTCCAAAATTCATCTGAAATATTTCCGACTTATCACAACGCTTCCGAGGAAGAAATCTCTGCTATGACTTTAGCATGCTTTTTGCACATGACATTCTAACACAGCAAATCCCTTAGCAGCGCATCAGTATGACGTCAGCCTGCAGTTACTAAACTACATGGTTCTAAGTTTAGACTCAATGACGTCTTTGATGACATCAGAATCCAAAATGGCTGGCGTATGGATATGAGTGCAGTCCAAAACAGTTGTTCCAGTACCCACAGCGCTGTCGTCGTCTACCCAAACCACTCTTCCCAAGCCTCCCCTCGTACTAACCATCAAATGGACTCCCACTTGTGCCCCATTATCGATAATGATAGATTAACCATCATTGTAACGTGTCGTCAGAGAGCTACCACCTCCAGGCAGACAAAACCGACTTGCACATTCGACTGTAAGTATTATGCCATCCATTTCTCTCAGTGTTTATCATTCATTTTGTGTATATATGTGTTTTCGTGTTTTTTTTTTATTTCTCCCTCACTCCAGCTGCTCCATGATTTAGATGATCCACTGACTGATGCATTTGGGCAGTGTATTTGAAACTGAAGAAATTTAAAAAAAAATGGTTCAAATGGCTCTGAGCACTATGGGACTTAAATTCTGAGGTCATGAATCACCTAGAACTTAGAACTACTTAAACCTAACTAACCTAAGGACATTACACACATCCATGCCCGAGGCTGGATTCGAACCCGCGACCGTAGTGGTCGCGCGGTTTCAGACTGTAGCGCCTAGAACCGCTCGGCCACCCCGGCCAGCCGAAAAATTACAGATGAGCCATGGCGACTGGCGTTAGTTATGCTCCACTTGTGTCGCTGATATCGACACTCGTCTGCTCTTATATCTCAGACTTGCTAATGCAGGATGACGACACGATGACGAGGGAATGGAGGAATACAGCGGAGTTTCTGCTGTATAAACTGCTCCCTGACGACGTTATCGATACAGACACACAATATCATGCAACACTATGAGAAAGCCTACACACACCATACAACACTGCAACTGTCACCTGTCCTTTTGCGCAGGAAGAGGTCGCGCTAGCAATCTCAGAGCTCAAAAACAAAAAAGCACATGGGAACAGATGGTATCCACTCGGAAACACTGAAAAAACTGGCACCGCAGATCACCCCGTTCCTAACAACGTTACTGAACGATGCCTTACTGCTGGGCAAGGTACCTACAGTATGGAAAATCTCCAAAGCAGTCATTATTGAGAAATCAGCGGACAGGGATCCTTCAGATCCAAAGACTTACAGGCCAAAATAATAAACACCCTAGCAAAGATTCAGGAGAAGCTACTGTGTAAGCGCCTGCAAACACACAGAGCTCTCAGGGGTATGAGCCAACACCAGTTCGGCTTCAGATCTGGCAGATCAATAGATGATGCCATCAACCAGGCCCTGCACATAGTTAACACCACAAAACAGAAATACACCATGGAAATAATGATTGACATTGCCGGAGCATTTGATAATCTTTGGTGGCCCGCACTGTTTCAGACGCTAAGACATCTGGAGGTACCGCAGTCACTGTTTTCTAGACTACTGTAAAGATCGAGTAGTCGAATGGCAGATGGACATCCGGAAAGTAATTAAAAGAATTACTAAAGGCTGTCCTCAAGTGTCGATCTGCGGCCCCGTCTTCTGGGACATAACAATCGAACCCCTCCTACAACTTCTGGATGGGGATGACAGGTCAGACGAAATTGTCGCCTACGCAGATGACCTATTAGTAGTAGTCACTGCAAACAACAGAGCCCAGTTAGAAGAGACAGCCAATGGCATACTACAAACAATTACTCAGTGGTGTCACAACAACAAACTCAGGATAGCCGAAAACAAAACAACATACACTTTACTGAAAGGATCACTCCAAAGGAATCCTTCGGTTAAAATTGGGGACACAAACATCAAACGAGCACGCATTACGCGCTGTCTTGGGGTACACATAGATGAAAAATTGAATATCCAGGCTAACAACAGACAAAGCAGAAAAAATACTGCACAAACTGGTGAGGCTAAATTCAAAACAGTACAGACTACCTCTACCAGCCATACGTACATACCACCGTGCGCTATTCGAATCAGTACTCAGCATTGCAGCTAGCACGTGGGCACATAGACTGAAGATGGTCACCAACAAATCATCTGTCAGACGAGGGCAGAGAAGTGTCCTACTTAGGCTATCTGGAGCCTTCGGCACCACCTCAGCGGATGCACTATGTGTGGTGCTCGGAATATGGCCCATAGATATCACGATCAAATACAGAGCTGCAAGGTACTGGTTAAAGGTGGGGAGACTGGATAAGGTACACACAATAACCGATGTGGCCATAGAGACGATACGTCGCCTTAAAAGCTGGCGTTTGGATACGTGGCAAGGTGAGTGGGATGTAAGTGATAAAGGACGTAGACTGCACGACTTCCTCCCTGATATAAGGGAGCGGTTGAGAATGAAACATACCGATCCCAGCCGCGGTATGGTACATTTCTTAACCGGACACGGACCTTATCCCACGCACTTAAATCGAGTGAGTCTGAGGCAGACACCTACATGCACATGTGGGGAAGAAGGTTCCCCAGAACACACTGTCTTTTTCTGCGGACAATATGCAAACAATAGACATACACTACACTTAGATTACACAGATAGAGTCATAGATATATACACAGCAATAATAGACGAAGAACAATGGGCACAATTAAACGCACTGACAAACAGTATTTCAAAAACAATTCATGAAGAGTATATGTTGACACGACATTACGGACATGCCTATGTGCATTGTAACAGCTATCTCCAGAGGATGGACAGCGATACCCACAGTGACAACAAAAATAGTGACAACGAAAATAGTGACAACGAAAATAGTGACAACGAAAATAGTGACAACGAAAATAGTGACAATGAGGAGGAACAGAAGGAGGAAGCTGAGATGTGACAGGAAATAAGCAAAAGTGCTGGCAATCTATCCAAGAAACCACCTAATTCTGTACATGGATGGGCACCCAAAGTAGTTAATACATTGGATTAGTAATAAATAGGATAAGCAACATAATTTCTCTACTAATAACCATTTGTGTGTGTGTGTGTGTGTGTGTGTGTGTGTGTGTGTGTGTGTGTGTGTGTGTGTGTGTGTGCGCGCGTCAGTGGCGGTCAACGGCTCGAAGAAACCATTCCGAGATATTCACCGTCAGTCACATTCTGTGATGGTACTAACAAATCTGTCATCTATCCTATCTTCCTTTCATATTCTTCTTAAAAAACAACAAAATTTTATTTATATTTCAAACCTTAAATTATTGTTATTTTGAAAAGTATCATTCTGTGTAAATGTTGTAGATAAAACAAAAAGAAAGAAAACTGAAAAAAGATTAAAAACGAAAATTGTAAGATGTACGACCTGTTTTAAGCATCAGGTAACAGGTCTATAATTTGGCAATAAATAAATAAATATCTCTGGCGGTTCCGCGTTTGGTTTTCTGGCTTGGAGTGTGGCCGTGCTCTCTCTCGCTGGTCGGTGTCAACGAGCCAACGTGTTTTGAAGGCAGGCCCTCGTCACTACCCGCTGTGCCTGGGACCCGCCGCCCTCGCCGTTTTGCCGCGCGCCGGGTGTTCGGTGCTGATTAGTCGGCGCGTTTGCGTGCGAAACGGTGGCCGGTCCGTCATCTCAGGCTGGACATCTTCTCATCGCGTAGCTGGAAGCATTAAGTTATGTGTGATTCATATGATGCTGTTAACCTGTGAAGATTTGTGAAACTTATGGTGGCATGTTGTATCTGCCGGAGATGAACTAAGGAAGGTTCTGAGTAAGAGAGTGTTATACTGAAATTACGAAGTCTACGGCTTCCAAGTGTTGTTTACTGCTTGTTTTAAAGGTTCCTTACAGCGTTAATTTGACGGAGTGACATCAAATTCATTAGGCACACCAACGCACGCTGAACTCACTGTGACAACTTTGACGTCTGTTGGCAGAGTGAAACAAATCTCTTCACTGCTTTATTACTTCAAAGTTGAGTAACGACACCGTCTAATCGCTGAGCCAAGTGCTTTTAACACAGTAGGGTCTTCAAGTACTAAACGGTACGCAGATCCACCAAACTGCACATGACAGTGCGATGACAATCTATCACAACAACACATATACGGGGCCCAGACGGGTGACTGACTCCGCTCTACTGGGATCGAAATGCACTCATCTTAAAGCTTGCTGGATCCGGTTTACGACGGTGACCACAGCCCTGCCATCCGGCAGTCCATGCGCGCCGCCAGCGGTCCCGGCGTGGTCTCGCACTGTGCCGACCTGGCTCCTCCTGAGTCCCCAACTGAACTCGGCACACTCACACGACACGGAAAAACAACGACGTAGCCCAAAGATAGGCAACAGTTACTACATATCGATAACCGCCGCTGCTGCCACTAGCGGACAGGCAACGCTTGCGAAACGAGTGGCGCCAGCCAAGGCGAGAAGAAGACAAACAACCGCAACCATGCCAACTAAAGGATACGTCTGGCCTTCAACAGACGGCGGAAACCTACAAACAGCACCAACGCGAGCCACAGCACGGCTGAATCCTCTTGTTTCAAGCCTGCCTTTACGGACTGTAATTGGGCTACAGGTTAAGTTCAGTTACATTGTTAAATGTTGATTGTCAAGAAGACTATTTTATACATCATAAATTTTTCGTAAAATTAAACCCACGCCTGCACAACTCCAGCCAGGACCACACTCAAAGAAACAGCATACTACACATATTTGGTTGTATGGTGGCGCTACTGTTAATGACACGCATCTGTGTGTTTGTGTGTGTGTTGTCTTTCGGCATACGCCCCTCATATCCAGGTTTTAAATTTCCTTGTACAATGCTCTCTTCTTGTATTTGAAACTTGAAAATTACCTCTCAAAATATCGGTGGTTGTCACAGAAGTCACCTGGCTCCATTCCCGTAAGGTGTTTGAAAATGTGTATAGTTAAACGAATATCCTGATCCTGTGCCAGTTCTGTGTGGACCTCTGACTTCCAGATTTTACCACTCCTTGCAAATCCTAGAGCGGCAGGCACTCCGCCTTGTCTTCTGTATTAGAGTACCCTTCCCTATCCATCTCTGTTACCTCCGACACTTAGAACGTCAATGCGTCTCCTATATTCTAGTAAACGTCAATCTCCGGGTTAAAAATTTGTTTCTGCTTTAAAGGAATGCAAATTATCCAGAGTACACTCATTCAGTGTTTGATAATGAGAGCACTTAGCAAACTCCAAGAAATATTTAACACATCAACTCATTTGTAATCAAAAGTTTACTGGACTACTCTGTCTGATGAAAAGTATCCCTTGTAATACGGAATCGAGTTCTACTTGACACGAGACGCGAACCCGCCACTAAAAAAAAAAAAGAGTCAGGGAGTACTGTGTTGTCAGTACAGAAGCAGCAACAGTAGAGTGGGTCGGTGAGGACAGCTCAGCGACTTTGAATGTGGACTGGTCACTGGCTGTCACCTGAGTATCAGTCCACCAGAGACACATTCAGCACTTCCACAGTTGCTAAACTGGAAAGGCAAGGGAAGAGCCGTAGTTCAACTAAGACCAGGCAAACGCCGTGTACTGACAGATAGCGACTGTGGAGCTTTGCGGAGGGTGGTTGTATGGGAAAGATACCCACACAGTCAGAAAGCAACATCTGTGAAGCAATGATATGTGGACAGTAACATTCCTGAAACGGACTGACATGCCCAGAGTCGCGATGTAAACCCCGTGAAACACCTACGGGGCGAGTTAGAATGTGCGCTTTCCTCCAAAACCAAACGCCCAAGATCACTACAATCTTTGGTTCCAAACCTTGAGGAAGAATACGCTACAATTCCTCCACGGACAATCAGACACATCACTGAAAGTGTCCCCAGTCGACTTCAAACCGTCATAAAGCCCTAGGATGGACACATCAGGGGTGTTCAGATATTTTTTATCATAGCAGAAGCGTTCCCGATCGCAACTGTAGTCGAATGTAATACCAGTTGGGCATCATTCTGCAAATTCTGCTAAAAACGGGCTGCACTGGATCAATATGCCGAAAGAGTGAGCTAGCCAACCAAAGAGTCGGCTCTTTTTGGAACCCGCCCAGACAATTATTTCGCTCAACATCGAAGGAATTTCAGTCGCTAAACAAGATTTAATTATAGAAATGTGCACAACTAAAAGTTGTGACTATCTTTGTTTACAGGAAACCAATAGGGGCTTCTCTCAAAATAATCCCAATATTGTAGGTATGAGGTAGTACATGAAAAGTATCGAAGAGCCGTTTTTATAAGAGAAGGTTTGAAAGTATCAGGAAATCGTACCATTCGTCACAATAATATTGAGCTCACAGTTGTGGCGCTGGATAACAACAAAAAAATAGTCTCTATATACAAACCCCCAGATAAAGCCGCACGGTAACACCGTTTCCCGTCGGATCACCGAAGTTAAGCGCTGTCGGGCTGGGCTAGCACTTGGATGGGTGATCATCTGGTCTGCCGAGCGCTGTTGGCAAGCAGGGTGCACACAGCCCTTGTGAGGCAAACTGAGGAACTACTTAATTGAGAAGTAGCGGCTCCGGTCTCGTAAATTGACATACGAACGGGAGAACGATGTGACCCTCCATATCCACATCCAGTGAAGCCTGTGGTCTGAGGATGACACGACGGCCGGTCAGTACGGAGTTTAATTTAGTTTTAGACGAAGCTTTTAGCATTACTATTCCTTTCCTGTCACACACAAGAGATGCTGTAGTAAGAAGTTGGCGACTTACTTGAGCAATGGGCAGAGGTTGGCCAGATGTGTTTGATTCATGACGCCAAGCAACCACCATCCTTTAATAGCGGACGACACAGAAAGAGTTAGAACCCTGTTCTGATTTTTGCAAGCAAAGATCTCGGCACCGTAAGCCGCAAACAAGTTCTGAATCCAATTCCGAAATGCGAGACCAATTAAACTCGATGTAAGACCTTGTGTCAAGCTTGTAGAAATACCATTCAGAAGAAGATTTAACTTCAAAAGAACAGCTGAGTGGATTTCGGAGATAAACTTGATGAATTTATAAAACTGTCTGATTCCAAGCCAGAGCACTAGGGGCCGGCCGCTGGTGGCCGTGCGGTTCTAGCCGCTTCAGTCTGGAACCGCGTGACGGCTACGGTCGCAGGTTCGAACCCTGCCTCGGGCATGGATGTGTGTCATGTTCTTAGGTTAGTTAGGTTTAAGTAGTTCTAAGTTCTAGGGGACTGATGACCTCAGCAGTTAAGTCCCATAGTGCTCAGAGCCATTTGAACCATTTTGAAGAGCACAAGAATATCTTCGTGTAAGCTATTATGGAAGCCACTGTTAAGAAAATCCCAAGAGGATGCAGGACAGAGCATGCACCTGTTTTTACAGAAGAAAACAATATTGCATTCGAAAGGTTTTGTGATCTCAACGATAAGAATCCCCTTGCCAAACAAACTATCAGGTCTGGGAGGGAATTACTAGCAGCTTTAAATGACGAAAGGCGTCAGGCGTGGATGAAAATTGCTGAGGGCATGGACATTACGCACAGTAGTAGGAAAGCATGGGAATTTGTTGAGAAAACTGTCAAATGACCCCACTATAAAAACTCAGCACGTAAATGTAATACTTAACCAAATAGCCAATCAGCTTTTTTCTTAAAGACCAAACCTGAGCGAAAAAATAGAACAGCTAGGTCTAGCTTGAAAGTAAGCAAGGCAAAGAAAGGTAAAGTATCGAGTGTAGATTTTTCAGTGGAGAAACTATAAGAGGCCATAAGCAGTTTGAAAACAGGAAAAACTGCTGGACTTGACGATTTCAGGGTGAAATGACGACTTCAGGAAAGACATAATTAAAAATCTGTCCGAAAATGCCAAAAAGTGTTACTGAACATTTTCAATTGCTGCTGGAGGACTGAAAACATTTCCAGAATATGGAGGCAGGTAAAGGTCATCGTAGTTCTTAAGCCTGGGAAGGACCCAAGTAAACCCAAGAATTATCGACCAATATCGCTGTGTACCCGCTGCTGAAACTTTTTGAAAGGGTAATAATGAACAGTTTGAGTATATTGACATCTGTCTAATTGAAGACGAGGCAAATTTCAAGGCGCTTCAGTCCGGAACCGAACTGAGCTACGGTCGCAGGTTCGTATCTGCCTCGGGCATGGATGTGTGTGATGTCCTTAGGTTAGTTAGGTTTAAGTAGTTCTAAGTCAAGGGGACTGATGACCTCAGATGTTAAGTTCCATATTACCTAGAGCCTTTGAACCATTTTTGAGCAGATTTCTGCCCACGGGAATACTGCATAGGTCAGGCCCTCAAGCTGACTCGTTTTATTAAAGTCTGTTTTGTGAGCTGCAACAGGAGTTTGTTTCCAGAATGAGATTTTCACTCCGCAGCGGAGTGTGCGCTGATATGAAACTTTCTGGCAGAAGTAAAGCTGTGAGGACCGGGCGTGAGTCGTGCTTCGGTAGCTCAGATGGTAGAGCACTTTCCCGCGAAAGGCAAAGTTTCCGAGTTCGAGTCTCGGTCGGGCACACAGTTTTAATCTGCCAGGAAGTTTCAGAAGTTTGTTTATTAACCTAACTGCAGCGAACGCACTGTAAACCTGAGAACTGCCATCTCTAAAGTACATCGGATGACAAACAACGAGAGAGTGGTAGCCATTCTCAGAACATTGCTGTTTAACGGAAGATTCTTCGTCGAATTTCAACAAAGAAGCAGATGGAGAAATAAGAAGAATGGGCTGCCTCAACGTAGTGTGGTGTCGGCACTGCTGTTCAACATATATAGTAATTATCAACCTACTGGTGAAAAGACCAAATCTTTTATTTACGCAAATGATAAGGCAATTGTGTACCAAGAAAAATGGCCTGAGCGAAGACCTCACAACACTTATAAACTACTACAGGCCTAATCATGTGACACTCATCATCATAGTGTTCTGCCAAAACGCAAGTTTTCACATGGTAGTTCTCCAGGCTGTCCGGTCTTCTGCCATTCTCTTTAGGTCTGCATACTTTCCTCTTCCCTTTATGTCGTCTATCATCTTGTATCTCCTTCTTAGTCTTCTCCCACAAACCAATCCTTCCAAAGCATCTGCTAGCAAGCACTCCCTTCTCAATGAATGTCCCAACCAGTTCTTTTTCCTTCCTTTTACAACCTTCAGCAGACATCTTCTCTCACCAACCCTTTCCAATACTCTTTCATTACTCGCTTTTTCCATCCAGCTTATTCTCTCCATTCTTCTCCACATCCACATCTCAAATGCTTCTAACATTTTTTCATCGTCTGGTCTCAGCGTCCATGTTTCTGCCCCATATAGTGCCACACTCCAGAAAAAACATTTGCCAGGCCTTTTCCTTAGTCCTTTATCTAATTTGCCACACAAGAATCTCCTCTTTCTGTTGAATGCCTCCTCCCCTATGGCAATTCACCTCCTGGTGACATCTGAAGTCTTCTGTTACTGTGCTTCCAAGATATTTAAATGCACTGACTTGGCTAATGGTAGATTGTCCTATTTTAATATTGGACAGTCTTCGTCTTGTACTGATGACCATACTCTTTATTTTTGCTGTGTTTATTTGCATCCCATATTCCGCACAAGCTTCATTCAGATCTTTCAGCATGTTATTCACTGCCCGCTCACTTTCTGCCACTAATACCATGTCATCAGCAAATCTTATACATTCTATTCTCTTTCCACCATTTCATATTCCTCTTTTCCCATCTAAGCTTTTCGCAATAATCTCTTCAAGGTATACCTTAAACAACAGCGGGGAAAAGCAACAACCTTGTCTAACACCTCGTCCAATGCTGCTTCCTTCTGACATTTCATTTCCAATCCTTATCATTACTTTCTGGTGTAAATATAGATTCTGTATTAATCGACTGATACAGAATGTAGAACTAAACACCAGTAAAATTCAAATGTATCTTTTTCTCCTTAACAACCAGGAGGCAGGAAAGGAGCTTAACATCATCTGGTACGCGCATCAACGACTGTCCCCGTCCAGCCTGCCTGGAGATCATTCTCGACAGAACCTTAAAATATAAGGAAAATGTCGAGAAAACCAAAGCTAAAATACAAACACGTAATTGCATACTGAACAAACGGGTATCTGCAAAGTGGGGCGCCAACGCGAATGTACTCCGTTCCACAGTACTGGCCACCTGCACCTCGGCTGCTGAGTACGGTTGCCCACTTTGGGAAAGACCTTGTCACACTAGAAAAATAGAAGCGTTCTTAAACTATACCTGCCTGACACCTATTAGAGTGGACCATTTATATTCATAACCGAATGCTCCCCCATCAAATGTCAGAATATCGTCCCCGAGCTTGAAAGAAAGAAACAAACAGATGAGTGATCAGTGTCACCCGCTACACAACCGACAACTGACTGACAACACTGGGGAACACTGAACCGACTTTGTATAGCGAGGAGGTCAAAACATCTTATGAAATGGTGGGGCTATACAGTCACTGATCGTGTGAGTGGGGTGAAGCACGAACAACGGAACACCTTGTGAACTGCCCATCAATGAATACACGCAGAGAGTGCACTCTGGGGGATCTCCTGAATTATACCGAGACAGCTGCAGCTTACACCGAATTCTGGATGAGCGAAATATGATACAGCACTCAGTTCCACAAGAAAGCGTACGTCTTCGTCTGTATGAAGTAAAAGACACTATTATAAATACGAGGCGTGTTTTTTTAAGTAAGTACCGTTTTGAAATTAAAAAAAAGACGTTCTAAGATACCTCAATAATTTTATTTTTACATGAAAGCCTGTACCTCAATGTACGCACTGAAGCCATTACAGACTGATTCTTCCTTGTTTACGTTGTGCACTGAGTATTTAAGATGCCTCCGGTGATCGTGAGTCCCGCCGACTGTGAAGTACGGGCTGTTATAAGATTTCTTAGTGCTACAGGCCTAAAAGCGATCGATATTCACCGTGAGATCTGTGCAGTTTACGGAAAAAACTATGATTGATGGAATGGTAAGAAAGTGTGTGAGAGCATTTAAAGATGGCCGCACAAATGTGCATGATGAACAACGGAGTGCAGGAAGTGGATGATAAGGTGAGAGAAAACAGACGCTTTACGATTTCCTCCTTGCTGCATGACTTTCCTAATGTTCCTCGTTGTGTTTTGTATGGCATTGTGATACAGCACTTGAATTACTGAAAATTGTGCGCAAAACCAAACGTTTAGACAGTGCACTGACTTCCCTTGAGCGGTACCACAACGACGGTGATGATTTTTTAAGCCAAATTGTTACGGGCGATGAATCATGGGTGGCCTACGTCACACCAGAATCAAAGCAACAGTCCATGGAAGTCGAGCAAGGGCATCGTTTTGCTGCAAGACAATGCTCGTCCGCATATGGCGAATCCGACCAAAGATCTCATCACATCTTTTCGATGGGAAACTCCAGATCATCCTCCGTACAGCCCCGATCTTGCGCCCAGTGACTACCATCTGTTCCTGCACTTCAAGTAACACCTGGACGGCCATCGTCTTCAAGACGACGACGAAGTCAAAACAGTGGTGATGCAGTGGTTAACAAGTCAGGCGGCGGACTTCTATGAGGAGGGTATTCAAAAACTAGTACAACGTTATGACAGCTGCCTCAATATTGACGGAAATTATGTAGAAAAGTAGATTAAGGTACAGGCTTTCATTTAAAAATAAAATTATTGAGATATATTAGCACGTCTGTTTTTAATTTCGAAACGGTACGTACTTAAAAAACACGCCTCGTATATGTTTACATGAAACTACATGTTATTACTAATTGCACAATTACCTAATAGTTAATCTATTTAATCCAATCGCCGCTATTATTTATTATAGCTTGACACCTTAGCTCTCTCTTGGGTAACTCATCCACGTTTCCAACCTCTAAATATCGTTTGACCCACTTCGCAATGAATGTCTTTCACTTTCTAAGAATTTTACCAGCAGTTCCATATGAAAGCTTTGGTCCCTTCGGATGGTTTACAAGGAACACTACCTCGCGACGCTTCACATGTGTTGCACTTATTTTAAACTGCAATAGACAAACAAAACATTCACCTCTCACATTGTTTATTTATACATTGCGCAAAAGCGCATTGATTACAGATTCGAGACCGCTACCAGATGTGTAGCTGCGGGCATTACATTTAAAATTATGGCGTATGCTTTCTTTTGCAACCGTATTTCTGTATTTGACCAGTATGTTTTTATATAAACATACCTATTTTGCATTTTAAATTGTGTAATTGGCGTTTTTGAGTTGCTGTATATTTTATGACGTAATTCGTACACGTATAAATAAGAAAATTCGATCTAATAGGGCATATGATAAACGTTCTTCAAGAGTGTTGTGTCATAAAAATTGCCAACCTGTCTGGAATTCCTCGTTATTTACAACACAGTTTTCGTGTTAAGTTGCTCTTCGAAAGTTGTTTGTGTAATTTGGAAATTAATGTGTGGAAAAATATAAAAATCGCTACAAAAATATGTTTTGGGGAAGTGGGATTTAGGCTCGATATTTAACGGACCTGAGGATCTGATCGCCATTACGCTGCGAACAGCAGAAGCCCTGCTTGGGGAGTGGCAAGAAGGGAGAAGAACTCCTCTTGCGGTAGTCGTGAGATAATCTGGGCAGGCGCAGCAGATCGGCCACCGGCTCCGTGGCTGCCTTCGGCGAGCGGGAAGCCTAGTCGGCGGAAAAACAGCAGCAGTCTCCGCTCCCCGCTGCTCGGCCGTCACGCGAGCGCCCGGCGCGAGAGTCATGGTGGTGGGGGTCAGGGGAGGGGAGGGGGAACAGCGGGCCCGCCTGAGGCTGGTGACGCAACCACTGAACCCCCCCCCCCCCCCCCCCCCATTCTCGCGGCGTGACGCTATTTCGGGGAGCGTGGCCGCCAGCGCCTTCCTTCACGGTCTCGTGACCGCCGCGCCCAGTAAACATCACCTACTTCATTCCGTATTCCTCTTCTCGATCCCAAACACCGTTCTGCTACCTATCCAGCATTCCTGTCTCTCTCTCTCTCTCTCTTCCTTCTTCGTACCTCCTTCCTTCTCTCCTTATCCGCCTTGTTCCTCGTCTTTAACTCTTGGGCGTCGTGTCGTGCCTACCTGTTGCGATGTTTGTGGTTTCGAATTTCGCGGTGACTCTCGTTTTCCCTCGTGGTTTCGACAGCTTCGCGGCGACTCGGTAAATGTCACAGGGAAACCGGAGTGCCGGCGTTGTGGCCGAGCGGTTCCAGGCACTTCAGCCCGGAACCGCGCTGCTCCTACGGTCGCAGGTTCGAATCCTGCCTCGGGCATGGATGTGTGTAATGTCCTTAGGTTAGTTAGTTTCAAGTAGCTCTAAGTCTAGGGGACTGATGACCTCGGATGTTAAGTTCCATAGTGCTTAGAACCATCTGAACCATTTGAAACCCGGAGTATCCTTGGCTACGGGCGTGATACATTGTCGTGTAATTTTTGTAATGTTTTAAAAACATCTTGGTCGCTTCTGACTGTAACACTATTTAGTCATAAAATCCACTATTGCAACTTTGCTCTGACGCCCGTTATCAAAAGGAGTATTGCGAAAACTGTACTTCAGCAAATGTACAAAAATAAATAAATAATGGAATGTGAATAGGCTATCATAATGTCCATATGCTGAATTTATTGTTACCATTTATGATGTATCATGCAGCGTAACTTGCTGTGACAGTACGAGAGAGAGAGAGAGAGAGAGAGAGAGAGAGAGAGAGAGAGAGAGACAAAGATATTGTTTATTACTCTGTGGCGGTGAGCGCTCACATAATTATTCCTAGGGGATAGAGCTTTTGTTCTTCTTAAGAGAAAATTTTAGGGGAGGAGAGCCATTCTTGTGATGTAAAAATCGTCGCCATTGCGAGTTTTTGATTCACATTGCAAAATATATGTGTATATGGAAGGAAATCACTTAATAGAACAATAAAATATTGTTCATTTTAAGAAGGTACATGTTATTATACACCCAGCGATGTACTTCTATTGTGATTTACTAATAAACACCAGCTTGAGAACAGTTCCGACGGGAGCGTTCAGTTCTAGTGAAATAGTTCGATGTTTTCTTCGGAAAAGAAGCCACTTCATGGGTCATTCAAATCCACAATAGTACCTGGACATTTCTCAGAACTGAAAGCAATTTGATTGCTATGCAACAGAGCCCCGAAGAATATTTCTCCGTACTTTGGTTACCACTTTCAGCTCAACACGATATCTGCAGCATCTGGAGCAGATTTCTACAACAGCGGAAGCGTGTAATCGCTATCAGTTTCACACATCGCCCTGTGTACGCTGTATGTATTTACCCACAACAGTGAACATACAGTTACTCACACACACAGAAAGACAATACTAGGTGGTGTGGGGAAACATTTCAGTATAAAGGTCCTGTAGAGCTAAACAGTAATTAGCCTAGTAGTAGTAGTGGTAAACACCAAAAATTTTCTTTTTCTTTCAAAGGAGTTTTTATACATTGATCTCATATTTTACAGGGTAAACAAATAACATCGGACGACTACACATCTCCACTTTATTAACGTTGTCATTAATCCAATAAAAGCTCCGCACATGTTCACTGTAATAATGTTGCCATTGATACATTGTACATGTCTAGTTCTTTCTTGTGATTTACGTAAAAGATGACAACAGTACTAAGTTCTGTTGTGATATTCCTCGTATGATCATATAATTGCAAATTTATTAACTGTATTTGTATGAAATTCATATCATATGAACCTCATAGCCTATAGGCTTTTTTGCACGCAAATTAAATTGCAGGTGGGCAATTATACATCATAAATTAATGACAGAAGACTATTTGTAGCTTCTGTTAGTAAATATGACTTCTGTAAGTAAATACGTCATTGTCAAACTCAGATATTGCTATTATACTCGTACAGTAATCGCTGGTGTGTTACGACTTTCTTTTGTAAATAAAAGAGTCACGATTCGCCTCCTGTCTTTGGTCACCGCTTCTTCCTCGTCAGCCTACTCGCTTGCAGCAGCTTAGCATGTATCTCCGTACTTATTTTAAAGAGTTTTTGTGATAATGTTTATAATTTGTACTGTTGTCTAGGTTTCGTTTTAAGAGCATTGTTGCTAACGCTTGTCGCTAATGATATCAAGATCTTTGTTCTTCAGTATAACTAAAGTTGGTAGATCAGTTGGGTGTCTATTTGCGCGCCATTACGTGCAAATTTGCACGTCTCGAAATAGTAGACTCTTTGCAATCTTAATTTACTATACGAAGTCCGATCTACGCTCTTCCACGTAATGCAAAATTATTCGTTGTGTCGCGTTTAATACAAACACGGTTCTCAGTTACCAGACTTATCTGCTCACCAGAAACGATTCGGTACCTTATCACCAGCACAACACGTAACGTAATTAATTACAATAGGCCATCCGCAGCAGAAATTCTAATGTATTGCCTTACTTGGTTCAGTTCTAATTTTCATACATGATTCCTGCAATGATCAGTGTGACCCATCCCTACTTCTGAATAATTAAGATTCAGAAGAATGCTACCTCAACAATTTATTCGAATTAACTTTCTCTTTTCTTTTATCGGGATGAGTTACATTTTCCAGGGACTCAGTTCATTCGTAGAGTAGAGCCAATGATAAGTCTATCGTTAAGGAAAGTGTGACATTAACTAATGGTAATACATTGAGAATATGGCAACAGTTCCATAATCTGGTCGTAAATACTCTTAGAAGACTGAAAACTGAGGGACAAGTGAACTTTCTGTACATTGCAGGAACGATGATCTCGATTAATGACAATTGTGTGTATTAGTATGTACTTAACGACAGAATTAATGAATAAAGTTCAATTTTTATTAACTTACGTGACGACGAGTCATGAGCTACGGTAAATGAGAATTTTTAGATTGCCCTTACGAGATAAAATTATGAGCAGCGTTGAATAAGTATTACAACTTTTTTCTCGCTCATTTTCAGTTGTGGGACATCGTGGAATATTGTCCCTTTAGCCCCTGTAGTTTCATGAAGTTCCGATAGGTGGGTGCCCTATACGTAGCGTTCAAAATGGCGTCTGTGACGGAGGTTTCAAGCAGATAGTGCCAATGAGTTATTTTTGGCGGAAAACCAGAGCATCGCTGATATCCTTACGCACTTCCAGAACGTGTGTGGAAACCTGGCAGTGAACGATAGCACCGTGAGTCGTTGAACGTGACGTCTGCCAACATCGCAGCAAGGTCGTGCAAACCTGTCTGAGCTCCCGCGCGCCGGCCGGCCGCACACAGCTGCGTCTCCTACAGTGTTGAAGACTGTCGTTCGAGGCGATCGACGGATCGCAATCAAACACCTCGCTGTTCAACTAGACGTCCCTGTTGGTAGTACTGACACACTCGTCCAGGCGGGGTATTCGAATGCGTGTGGGCACTGGGTTCGTTGCCGCCTAACAGAAGTCCGTAAAGACCAACGAAGCACCCTCTGTTCGGCCTAGTGAAGGATGCAGTCCACACGAAATAGCACATAGACGATCGGGAGGTCATTGATGCAGCAAGGCGTTGGTTCCGACGTCTACCGGTAGAGTGGTACCATGCGGGTATACAGGCCCTCCCAGAAAGGTGCGTAAGGCCGTCACATTGAACGGAGATTATGATTAAGGTGTTTTAGTCTGAAGAGTGAGGAATGACCGGCCGGGTTGGCCGAGAGCGCTAATGCGCTGCTTCCTGGACTCGGGGAGGCGCGCCTGCCACGGATCGAATGCGCTCGGTGGATTAACGACGACGGCTGGATGTGGTTTTTAGACGGTTTTCCACATCCTGCTAGGTGAATACCGGGCTTGTCCCCACTTCCCGTCTCAGTTACACGACACACAGACATTCGTACCACTTCCGCACTATTTCACGCACGGCGCAAGTGAAAGAAAGATAGCCTGAAGAGTGAGAAATAATAAAAACCAACCTGCTTTCGCTCAAAAAACATGTCGCATTACTTACTGAACGCTACTCGGAAACTAATAAAATTAGTGAAAAACAATCTAGATCGCATTGGTTATTTTATTTAAAATGAACGCTCTGGAAGAAATAGATATACTTGTGCATCATCATCATCATCATCATTTAAGACTGATTATGTCTTTCAGCGTTCAGTCTGGAGAATAGCCCCCTTATAAAATTCCTCCATGATCCCCTATTAAGTGCTAACATTGGTGCCTCTTCTGATGTTAAACCTATTACTTCAAAATCATTCTTAACCGAATCCAGGTACCTTCTCCTTGGTCTGCCCCGACTCCTCCTACCCTCTACTGCTGAACCCATGAGTCTCTTGGGTAGCCTTGCTTCTCCCATGCGTGTAGCATGACCCCACCATCTAAGCCTGTTCGCCCTGACTGCTACATCTATAGAGTTCATTCCCAGTTTTTCTTTGATTTCCTCGTTGTGGACACCCTCCTGCCATTGTTCCCATCTACTAGTACCTGCAATCATCCTAGCTACTTTCATATCCGTAACCTCAACCTTGTTGATAAGGTAACCTGAATCCACCCAACTTTCGCTCCCATACAACAAAGTTGGGCGAAAGATTGAACGGTGCGCAGATAATTTAGTCTTGGTACTGACTTCCTTTTTGCAGAAGAGAGTAGATCGTAGCTGCATTTCAAAAATTATTCGTCCACCCTGTTGAATGAATAGCTGGATTCCCGAGAAAAAGCTTTTTCCGAATTATTTGAAGACGTCATTTAAACAGACTGGTGCTTTTCTGTTTTACCTTAATTCCAGTGGTATTTTCATTTTGTGGACTAAACTCTCGTAACAGAGCGATACATATAGTTATGTTGTCGTGACATTATTAACAAAATGTTGACATGAGCGACTATTCTACAATTTTTTCAGTTTTATTAACTGGCCATACGTTCTTTTATCGCCGGATTTTATACGCTGACGTAATTTCTAGACAAATAACGGCTTATGGACTTCCAAGCACATCTTTCTTTGTAAAAAAAATATTTCTGTGTTAAACAATATGACTAGATTCCAGTTTTATTATGTAGTCAGACGCTATTTTATAATTAGTTTTTATACGTTAACGTAATTTCACCACAAATAAAGGATTATTGACTTCCAAGTAGTATTGTTCATTTCCAAAACAGGTCCCTATTACTCGTATTACTAGCTTTTCGCTGGCAACTTATAGTAAAAATTGTACTGGCGCCACTTTAGAGGGCTGGCGGGGGGGCCCAGCGGTTCTATGAACTACAGTCTGGAACCGCGCGACCGCTAAGGTCGCAGGTTCGAATCCTGCCTCGGGCATGGATGTGTGTGATGTCCTTAGGTTAGTTAGGTTTAAGTAGTTCTAAGTTCTAGGGGACTGATGACCTCAGAAGTTAAGTCCCACAGTGCTGAGAGCCATTTCAACCACTTTAGAAGACACCATCCTGACTACCTTTTACAGCTGCGATCGGCCTCAGTCGTTATGGTAACCCATGGCGTCCAAGGTATACATCTTTGATATTTGGTAGCCGTCTTACTACGACGTCTCCATGGCAACGGCGTCCGTAGACAGCAAGTTCAGGCCAGAAGAGTGCGCCAACCTTTTACTAAATTTCTTATTATTCAGATCACAGTGTAATTATTGCATAATTAGATGGTAGTTATTTTACATGATCCATTTGTTTATTCTATACGCATACTCTGTTGATTAAATAACCGATGCTATGGATATATTATACTGGTTAAATAAATTATTTCCGTCAGATCCTAGTACAAGAAATAAGAGAAACAATTTTTTAATAATCTTATTACAGTCACTCACTATTTTAACAATCCGTGCTGTCCTATACGCACTACTTTTTATATATGATTATTCACTTTTACATAAACTGTATCTTCAGGTGATACGTAATTTATGTAACTTGTTCCTGAGCCGTGAGCCGTAGCCCACGGGGTATGGAGCCTGCGACAAGTGACAGCCAGCACGTGTGACATTACGAAGTCTGTGCTGTGCCAGGCCGAGTTCCACGTGAAACCTCACTGTAATTTTGTCAATACATTAGGCTACGGTCGTCATTTCGAACGTTCTTCGTCGCAAGACTGGTTGTAGCCTCCGAAATCCTTTGCAGGAAACAATATACAGTAGAGAGATTTTGCAAATTCCTAATACAGCGGAAAAAGTTTGCAATCGTCGGTACTTTCATATAAACATACTTGAAAACATTTTCCTCACATTTTGTCTTTGTTAAGAATAACAAGAGCAACAACGACAGACAACAACAACCACTATTCATTTAACTGTATAAGTTTTCAATGGGCTACAGATATTTGTTATTGGGTAATTTTCAGACAGATCCTCTAGCCCCTAAAGGGTATATTTGTTTACTACCGGCAAACGTGTGGTGCATGTTACCTATGCGTCAGTTTCCCAGATCTTAGGTTCAGAAAAGAGATTAAAAATACCTCTCACTATACCTGCCTTTTAACACCTCGTTTAAACCTTGCACCCTTATTGCTACTTCTGGAGCATGTTAAGATTTGAAGCCTTTTGCCTATGAGTATGAACTGTTGAGGTTTTTCCTTTTTATCCAAAGTCATTAGGTAACTCCACTCACTGTAAAACTTACCTGCTTCTTGCCTGTTGGCTGCAATAGACGCCTGCTGTATTTGCCAGCTTATCCTGTATTTTGGGGGATAATATTGCAAGTAGGCTGTTTAGGTTTTTATGTTGGTAACACCACGTAGCGCTCTGTATGAAAATCACTGCCTGTGCTGTGTGCAGTCTGTGGCTGGGTGGCATTGTTGGAATTTGCTATTGTAGTGTTGGGCTCTTGGCTGTTAACAGCGCGTAGCGTTGCGCAGTTGGAGGTGAGCCGCTAGCAGTGGTGGATGTGGGGAGAGAGATGGCGGAGTTTTGAGAGCGGATGATCTGGACGTGTGTCCATCATAGACAGTAAATTTGTAAGACTGGATACCATGGGGACTGATATTATGACTTTTGAACACTATTAAGGTAAAAACATTGTTTGTTCTTTATCAAAATCTTTCATTTGCTAACTATGCCTATCAGTAGCTAGTGCCTTCAGTAGTTTGAATCTTTTATTTAGCTGGCAGTAGTGGCGCTCGCTGTATTACAGTAGTTCGAGTAACGGTGATTTTTGTGAGGTAAGTGATTTGTGAAAGGTAGAGATTAATGTTAGTCCGGGTCATTCTTTTGTAGGGATTTTTGAAAGTCAGATTGCGTTGCGCTAAAAGTACTGTGTGTCAGTTTATCAGCACAGTCATTCATAAATTTTTCCAAGGGGACGTTTCAGTATATTTATTTAAGGGTCATTGACAGTGGTTTTGCTGGTGTATACCAGCTGGGAGTCATATTTTAAATTGTATGCCTTTCCAGCTTTGCTTGTATTTTGAGGGATTGTGTATTTTATTGCTTAAGGGATATTATTAGGCTTATAGCTCGTTAAGGGCTTTCCAGAAGGCGCAATCAGTGGCGTTACTTGTTATCCTTCTGTGTTTTGGGTGGGCATTGCCTGTTCGTTTAAGGTGTTTTTCACGCTTAGGAATTATTAGTATTATTATTAGTGGAAGTCATTTTTTGGTAAAACTCAGTTTTGTGAATCCTCTTCCAGCCACATCTAGTTGGAGTGATTTGTTGCTTGTATTTGGGAACTGTATATTCCTGGTTTCAAGCCGTGTTCTTAATGGTATAAATTGTTAAAGTTTGTTATTAATGAACTGACCCTGTTCAAGTTCTGAAATTATTGTGAGTGCTGTTATTCTCTTTAATTTGTAATAATAATAACTTTTGTTAAGCAGTAAAGTATATTCCATGAAACGACAAATGACATACGTAGATCCACCTTCCATGTATTTTTCCTGAAAGTTATCCCAACGCTTGTTGTGATGTATCAGTGTTTACTGAGGATTTAGAGCACGTTCATGAATATGCAAATAAAACAGAAACGTCTCAGAATGTTCTGTATTACTCTGTGCTGAAGATTACGTATCAGTTTGTTTATTAACTCATAAATTGTGCCGTAGATGTAAGGTAATTTCACTGCAATTGGGATGAGGAGTGACAATTTTAATTTTATGAAACTGCCCAGAGATGTCTTAAGGCAAACATATTATTTAATACGCTCTTTTGGGTGTTGTGTGATGTCCTTAGGTTAGTTAGGTTTAAGTAGTTCTAAGTTCTAGGGGACTGATGACCATAGATGTTAAGTCCCATAGTGCTCAGAGCTTTTTTTAAAAAATACGCTCTTTGTTCCAGTTCCAGAAGGACTGTGGCTTTGAAAAATAAAATTAGTGGCTTATGTTCACAAAATCACAAACATTTGGGGTTACACTCGTCTGGTATGAGACGTTCCCAGGGGGGGGGGGGGGGGGGGGTGGTCTACTGGGTTCGGTATGGGATGGCGGTGTGGCAGGTGGACTGCTGTGGCCTGTTGTAGGGTTGTGAACTACTGAGGGAAATTGTAACAATGTACTTGATTTCCATCTCTTCAAAATAACAGCACTACAAGATGACGATTAAAATATCATCCCTAGGCATCCTACTTTCAGTACAGAAAAAGCCGTACCTACAGATGAGGAATGGTACAAGTACATGATGGCTAATGAGTGTGTCTGACTTTACTGGAAGACACAGAAACAACGGCAGAGGGTAAAACTGTCGGACTTACGTTTTAAATGATGACCTTAATATTGAATTTGTATTTTTTTGTAATTTTGTCAGTAATAATCAAGAAAATTGTTATATGTAAGTCTGCAGGCTTTCGTGCCCATTGCCACTGAAGTTAAAATATTCTGAGTTATTAGGCTGCGTCATGTTTCCTCTAGAATAATCAACGTTTCGACCCCTCTGCTGGGATCTTCCGGTGTCCACTACTGCTACAGTGTTCTAGCAGCAGAGGACACCAGAAGGTCCTGAGGAAGATCCCAGTAGAGGGGTCGAAACGTTCTTCATTTTAGAAGAAACATGACGCGGCCTAATAACCCAGAAGATTTTAACTTCAAGAAAATTGTTGGCAATTACGTTTTAAATTGTGGATTAATAGTGATTGTTTTTCCTTTTTCCAGGGATCAAAAACAGTGTCCAGTACACAAATCAGGGAAGGATTGAAATGGTTCTTATTCACGCTGCAGTCATGAGTTTATGGGAAGCTGCGGAGGAATATCACAGGCGGTATCCAGATGGACCACCTCCTTATCATGCAACCATTGGCCGTTTAGTGGAGCAGTTCAAGGCAGTGGGCAGAGTCCATGACAAATGGCAGTGAGGGCTTCCAGGTACAACGATAGATCACGATTCAAATGGCTCTAAGTGCTATGGGACTGAGGTCATCATTCCCCTAGACGTAGAACTACTTAAACCTAACTAACCTAAGGACATCACACACATCCATGCCCTAGGCAGGATTCGCACTTGCGACCGTAGCAGCAGCAAGGTTCTGGAATGAAGGGCCTAGAACCGCTTGGACACAAACGGCCGGCGACAGGTCACACAATCTCAGCTAGGGCACTAGCTAAGCTGAAGGTCAGTCCAGCACGACCAACAAGAAAAAGTTGTAATGGCTCGTTGGATTTGTTAATTTTGAATGCAGCAAAGGATAACATTCTGTCTTCTCAAGCCCAGGGTGATAAACAGACAATCCATATAGTTATTAATTCTGGCCCTATCTCAAAGTAATCAAAAATGCTACTGTGACATTCCAAGAACACATAAATTGATATTAATGACAAGCTTGGGATTTAACCTAAAATATCACAATTTCTCCCTTTTCCATATTACATTTCATTTACCAAAGCTCTCAAGAATCAAGTTTTAATCAATAAGAAAGTTTAGTTATTTCTTCTCTTAAGAAATCAATTAATATTTAAACATTGAATATGTAATTAATCAAACTATATCTCTATGTGTTAAAATGGTACCAAATGAAAGAAGTAAATCTTAAGCACTGAAAATTACACCTACATCATAGCTGTACAATGAACTAAGTTGGGGGAGGATGACATTCATTTATTCCCATGTACTCATTGGAGGGTAGGTTAGTAATTAGCCCTTGAATTTCCCTAGTCAAAACGTACGCATGTTGGAGCATGCAACTCTCGCAAAATTGGACTCAACATTTAATGTGGGCAAAAGCGCTTCGTACATTACCAAACGACAACTGCGGCGGCTTTGTCTCCGTGCTGGATCTGAAATCGCTAATTCTCTACGCTGGCCTTGACTGAAAGTAATCAGTCTCAAACGCTATGCGTTCCGTGGAATGTTCAAATTTCCCTAGTCGAAATTAATGGCAACTGCACACTCGCTATGGGTTGAAGCGACGGGCGCAAAATGGAACCAGAAAAGATTCCCGCTGGAATATTTAGCTATCGCTTTACGTTTGTCGCCACGATACATGAAGCGTATCACCCTCACTTCGGAAATGCAAAGCAGTCAGAGTCGCACCTTTATCACACGCAGGTGTGTGGCCCGCTGTTTGACGTGAGCGCCCGCTCTCTCTGTCTCTGTCTCCGTGTCTTAGTTGAATTCTCAATGTGCTTTTATGTGGCGTTATCATCCCCCACCTTGATTCTACTACATCACACGTCTGGCTTCGGCCGACCGCTCCCACGTTAAAGGAAAATTCTTATTTTTCTTGCCTGGGTCTCCACTCGTTAATGTACTCTGGCCACTTACTTGCGTCTCGGCCGTGTTTATTCTGATAGGTATTAAATTGATTTTCCCTTATTTCTTTCTGCAGTGCACCTGGCTTTCTTTTGTTAAAGCTAATTAAGTCGTTCCAATGTCATTAGCCACCTGCCCTGTTCGTCTCCAAGCTGCGTTCACTTCGTTATATTACTCATGCCCCTGTCGTTAAAAGGGTATATCGTTTGTTATTCCGTACATGAGATGGCTATAATTATTTCCTGTTGTCAATAATATCGTTATTTGCTGGGGATTTTATTCGGCATCGTCGTTATGCAGCGTATGTGAGGCCCGAAAATGTGGACACCTTACAAATTGGTTCGAGAATGTGGCATCAGTGAAACATTCGCTTTCAGGATATCATCCAGGAATAGTTTCCATCCATGTGGTGTGCATTTTTTCCAGGAACTTCATGGAGATGACACGAGTAGACAGGACGACTTGTTTACAGGCAGACAAAAGCAGCAGCCACGCCTTGAAGCTGATATTCTTTTCAGCTATGGGACCTGTTTCCATCTGAACGGAAGAGCGAATATGTAACCGCTCTCTATACTCCGAGATAACTGGATTAATAGATTCGAGTCTAGACACCCAAAACCAAGTCTTTATTGTTACGCTGATAACAACCAGTAAATCACAAAGAATAAACAACGGCTGTGAACTTCTCAGCCGTCTCAACAATCGTTTCTGCATTCCAGAATGTAATCACTGTAATACGTCGCCACTGTAGGGCCCCCCTCCCCTTTTTGAATGTGGGGCATGCGGGTAGCATTGTGTGGCGACTCTCTGGAGAATGCAGTTTCCTCTCTTCCGACTGTAAAAATCTCCTTCTGGATCCCTGGTGTGCCTGGAATCTCTGGACACATAGGATAAATGCGACGTCCAGCTCGGGAGAACACTTTTCTACGCTGCCCTGTTGTTGATCGAGGTGTCTCAGTAGGTACCACATCCGGTGACCATGGCCTCCTTTGCTGTTCCCGTGACTTCGGTTGACTGGCTGCCGAGACGTCTGGAGTGGAGGGGTGCCGAGGTACGGCTTTTCTTCCGGGGTTCTGTATTCTCCCTGGCTGCTCGTCCTTTTCCTTCCAACACGTCTGCCAACGACTTTCCCTCTTGCTCGTAAACACCACTGTATGATCAGGTGTTAATGTCTCTCCACCCTTCGATTGTTTGTGGTTCCTAGTGTTGTAGGCTGTACTGTGGCCTCCTCCTGTGACGCATACGATGGTTTTAGTCTCTCTATACAGGGTGAGTCACTAACTATTGCCCTCAAGAATAACTCCGAAAGTATGATAGGAGCTGAAAAGTTTGTGGGACAAAAGTTTCATGGGTCAAGGGGGCCATAATATGACGTTGGTTTTTTTTTTTTTTTGTTGCTAGGTGGGGTCGCTTCATAGATATGAAGGTCAACTTTGTTTTTTGTAAATGGGAGGATATAGTTCGGTACTTATTTTCTGATAGCGGTTATCGAGACGAATCCAACAGTAACAGTGAGGTCTTTGAAGGTCTACAAAGATCAAAAAAGTGGCATGAACGTCCATTTACAGAAGGTGTTCGAAGTGATGACCATTGGTATCAATTCAGTGCTGCAGCCTTCTTTTCATAGATTGAGTGGTATTCCTTATTGCATCGGCACTTACCGAAGAACATGCTCTGACAATTCTCTCTCACATATCTTCAGATGTAGTTGGAATGTCTTTGTAAACGATGTCTTTTACGAACCCCCACAAGAAAAAATCCAGAGGCGTCAAGCCGGGCGAAAGAGCTGGCCACGACACACCTCCTGCGCGTCCAATCCAACGATTTGGGAATTCTCTCTGCAATTCATTTCTAGCCATCAGCGAAAAATGTGCCGGATACCCATCGTGTTGATACAGCATTCTGCTCCTTGCTCCTAAAGGTATTTCTTCCAATAACAGACTTAACGTTTCTTGCAGGAATGTGGTGTACTTCCTACGATTAAGATTTCCTCCTATGAAATAGGGGCGTATAATTCTGTCTTCCAGAATCCCGTACTATACATTCACCAACCACGGTTTTTGGTGTGCAACTTGCCGCAGCCAACATGGATTTTCAGTTGCCCAATAATGCATGTTGTGCAAATTAACATTTCCATGGTTCGAGAATGTAGTCTCGTCAGTAAATAAAATGAAAATAATAAATGTGTCCCTCTGAATCTGAAACTGAGCCCATCGGCGAATTCAGTTCACCGCATACAATATGTACCACTTCATTCTTGGCCGGCCGCAGTGGCCGAGCGGTTCTAGGCGCTACAGTCTGGAACCGCGCGACCGCTACGGTCGCAGGTTCGAATCCTGCCTCGTGCATGGATGTGTGTGATGTCCTTAGGTTAGTTAGGTTTAAGTAGTTCAAAGTTCTAGAGGACTGATGACCTTAGAAGTTAAGGCCCATAGTGTTCAGAGCCATTTGAACCATTTTGAACTTCATTCTTGGTGGAGACTGATATGGTAAGGATGATATCTATGGTGATACAGAACACGAACAACACTTCTCTGGCTCATGCCAGATTCCCCTGCGATTTGACGCCTACTAACACAAGAGTCTCGAACCACGGTGGCAAGAGTACCAATTTCCGTTTCCTCGTTAGTAACTTTCCTTTGCCGGATATGTTTCCGATGTGTTAAACATCCAGTTGTTCTCAATTTATCATACACATATTTAAATGTACGACGTGTAGGGTGAATACTTTGAGGATACCTTTCAGCGTATAAGTCTCTACCTCCCACTGAATTTCGTTGGCATTCTCCGAAAATGGGAAGCATATCGACTTGTTTTTCGATGGAATACATCATTCACATTCGCTTGGTTTGACGATCCTAGGCTTATCTCTCCTATTAGTGTTGTACTGCGAAACCGTCGAATGGTGTTTACATGTCAATCGCACGTTAGGTGGATAGCCGTATTCGGCGAATATTTACTATATGCACGATATACGTGAGAGAACTGTCAGAGCATGTCCTTCGATAAGTGCCGAAGTGATAAGGATTACCACTTAATTGCAGAAGATTGCAGCACTGCACTGATACCAACGGTCATCGCTTCGAACACCTTCTGTAAATGGACGTTCATGCGACCTTTTTGACCCTCTTTGGCCTTCAAAGACCTTAACACATCACTGGATTCGTCTCGATAGCCGGTATCAGAAAATAAGTACCAAACTATAGCATCCCATTTAAAAAATCAAAGTTGACCTTCAAATCTCTGACGCGACCCCACCTAGCAACAAAAAGCCAATGTCATATTACAGTCCACATTGCCCCATGCAACATTTGTCCCACAATCTTTTCAGCTGTTATCATACTTTCGGAGTTATTCTAGGTGGCAATAATTAGTGATTCACCCTGTAGATGCCGTCGTGGCCTGCCTTCTTGCTACGTGGTCCGCAGCTCGTGGTCGTGCGGTAGCGTTCTCGCTTCCCACTCCCGGGTTCCCGGGTTCGATTACCGGCGGAGTCAGGGATTTTCTCTGCCTCGTGATGACTGGGTGTTGTGTCCTTAGGTTAGTTAAATTTAAGTAGTTCTAAGTTCTAGGGAACTGATGACCATAGATGTTAAGTCCCATGGTGCTCAGAGCCATTTGAACCTTGTTCCGTGACAAAACTATGTATCTTACGCTTCAGTACTCGGTACGGTCTAACATAAGGCGGGCGCAATGGTGGTTTGACTGCAAATATTGTAACCACACAGATGAACATTGATGAAGGTCTTCATGAAAGGTTTTGTACTGTGACGCAGAGGAGCCTGTGGACGAGTTTTTCTTTTTTTTATTTACACGTCTAGTTCCGTAGGACCAAATTGAGGAGCCAATCTGCAATGTCATGGAACGTGTCACTACATGAAATTACGGCGTAATAACAGAGAAAATGAAATGTTTATGAACCCAAGAAAAGTAAAGCCATAAGTTTAAGTAAACGCAACGAATAATGTAACATAGGAATCAGTTTAATTTTTCAAAGAAATCCCCAAAAGAATAACAGTGACCCATGACAGAACTCTTCAGTTTCGATTTGAAAGCGCGTGGATTACTTCTAAGATTTTTGAATCCTTGTGATAGCTTATTGACAATGGATGCAGCAGTATACTGGACCTATCTGCAAGAGCGTCAAGGAAGTGCGATCCAAAGGCAGATTAGATTTCTGCATAGTATTAACCGAGTGAAAGCTGCTAATTCTTGGTTATAAGATGGTACTGTTAACAAGAAACGACGGTAAAGAATACCCAGACTAGTGAACAGGGGTCAACAAGAGGTTCGCGAACACACATTGAATTGAACGTTGTAAGTTTTGTTAGAAGTCTTGCAGCATGCTACCTGGAGGTATCATTGCTCTTTTAAATTGGCAGGAATACGAATCTGCTGGGCAAGAACCAAATGACGTGGTGCTAGTTCGGTATCTGTTCTAACAGCTGTTCGTAACCCAAGCAGCACCACCGGCGAAGTTTCGGTCCGTATCTCCTGGTGAAATATGAGTACAGCCTTAAGAGTTCTATGGAGCCCTTCTACCATGAGGTTGCTGGCAGGATGATAGCTCATAGTCCGCAAATGGGAAACTCCTCAGAGTCTCGTAAGCTCTGAAAAAAGTTTGCACTCAAACATACTTCCCCGGTCGGTTTTCACCGTGATTGGTACTCCAAATCTGGTGATTCGTACACTGAAAAAGTACCTAGCCACCTTCTCTGATGAGAGGTACAGCTTATAGCCAACGTGTAGAGCGGTCAATCATTGTAAGTAGGTACCTATATCCTTCCGACAAGTATAATGGTCTCACAATGTCTACATGTATATGGGTAAGACTGCCAAAGGGTGCAAAAAAAAGTGCCTTCTGACCTTGCACTGCTGATACTGTAGACATTTTCTTGCCACTTGTTGACAATCCTTGTCTGCGTTCGGCCAAGTAAGACACTGAGTATGCAATTTAGAGCGCACGTTTACTGGACTTTTTTTCTCGTTTTTGAAAGTTGCCAGCCCTAAACTCTTCGCAACACACAAGAACCGGTACATGCATTCAACTGTCAGAGGTATCACAGCGGTCTTCGTTTACAACTTTCGACTCGTTCGTTTCCGGTATAGGGATCCTTACATCAAATTAATACATTTATCGTTCTCCGTCATCCTAGAAAGTCTGTAACATCATCACGGAATTATCCCGTGTGTACGTACATTTACAGACGTCCGCGCCTATAACTTTGGCGATCTGTAGTCTCGTTCGACGACGTTTCCGGACACGGGTTCCTATTCAAAATATGGTGTACTCACTCCCCTCTACAGGTCCTAGAAGTCTGTAACGGGAATTTCCGACCACCCTGTATAGGTGTTGACGACTGCAGTGCCGTATTCTGCCGGTTTACATATCTCTGTAACTGAATGCGCATGCCTTTACCAGCGTATCTGAATGCGCATGTCTATACCAGTTTCTTTGTCGTTTCAGTGTGTATCTACATCTACATCTACATACATACTCCGCAATCCACCATACGGTGCGTGGCGGAGGGTACCTCGTACCACAACTAGTATCTTCTCTCCCTGTTCCACTCCCAAACAGAACGAGGGAAAAAATGACTTCCTATATGCCTCTGTACGAGCCTTAATCTCTCTTATCTTATCTTTGTGGTCTCCTCGCGAAATGTAAGTTGGCGGCAGTAAAAATGTACTGCAGTCAGCCTCAAATGCTGGTTCTCTAAATTTCCTCAGTAGCGATTCACGAAAAGAACGCCTCCTTTCCTCTAGAGACTCCCGCCCGAGTTCTTGAAGCATTTCCGTAACACTCGCGGGATGATCAAACCTACCAGTAAATCTAGCATCCCGCCTCTGAATTGCTTCTACGTCCTCCCTCAATACGACCTGATAGGGATCCCAAACGCTCGAGCAGTACTCAAGAATAGGTCGTATTAGTGTTTTATAAGCGGTATCCTTTACAGATGAACCACATCTTCCCAAAATTCTACCAATGAACCGAAGACGAATATCCGCCTTCCCCACAACTGCCATTACATGCTTGTCCCACTTTATATCGGTCTGCAATGTTACTCCGAAATATTTAATCGACGTGACTGTGTCAAGTGCTGCACTAGTAATGGAGTATTCAAACATTATGGGATTCTTTTTCCTATTCATCTGCATTAATTTAGATTTATCTATATTTAGAGTCAGCTGCCATTCTTCACACCAATCACAAATCCTGTCCAAGTCATCTCGTATCCTCCTACAGTCACTCAACGACGACACCTTCCCGTACACCACAGCATCATCAGCAAACAGCCGCACATTGCTATCCACCCTATCTAAAAGAACATTTATGTAGATAGAAAACAACAGCGGACCTACCACAGTTCCCTGGGGCACTCCAGATGATACCCCTACCTCCGATGAACACTCACCATCGAGGACAACGTACTGGGTTCTATTACTTAAGAAGTCTCCGAGCCACTCACATACTTGGGAACCAATCCCATATGCTCGTACCTTAGTTAGGAGTCTATAGTGGAGCACCGAGTCAAACGCTTTGCCGGCCGCAGTGGCGCTGCAGTCCGGAACCGTGCGACTGCTACAGCCGCAGGTTCGAATCCTGCCTCGGGCATGGATGTGTGTGATGTCCTTAGGTTAGTTAGGTTTAAGTAGTCCTAAGTTCTAGGGGACTGATAACCTAAGATGTTAATTCCCTTAGTGCTCAGAGCCATTTGAACAATTTTTCAAATGCTTTCCGGAAGTCAAGGAATATGGCATCTGTCTGATACCCTGTATAAGTAGATAAACATGCCTAAAATTTTCAAACTGGACTTTCTCGAAAACGGTTGACAATTGCGTCTTTCTGTTTACATATTACGTTGAAGCCCTAGTCGTTTCCCGCACACCCTGTCAATATGAATCGAATCGGCGAGGGGAAGTTCGGACGGGCCCTTGTTAGATCTTTCAGTGTCTGTCAGATTCTTCTCTCACTATCGTATTTACCAACAGACAACCGAAACTTCCTGGCAGATTAAAAGTGTGTGCCGGACCGAGACTCGAACTCCGGACCTTTGCCTTTCGCGGGCAAGTGCTCTACCTTCTGAGCTACCCAAGCACGACTCACGCCCCGTCCTCACACTTTTACTACCGCCAGTACCTAGTCTCCTACCTTCCAAACTTTACAGAAACCTCCTGCGAACCTTGCAGAACTAGCACTCTTGAAAGAAAGGATATTGCGGAGACATGGCTTAGCCACAGTCGGGGGGATGTTTCCAGAATGAGATTTTCACACTACAGCGGAGTGTGCGCTGATATGAAACTTCCTGGCAGATTGGAACTGTGTGCCCGCGAAAGGCAAAAGTCTCGAGTTCGACTCTCGGTCCGTCACACAGTTTTAATCTGCCAGGAAGTTTCATATCAGTGCACACCCCGCTGCAGAGTGAAAATCTCATTCTGGGAACAGACAACAGTATGACTGAAGTAAAATCAATAAACGTCGACAGGTTCAAAATGGCTCTGAGCACTATGGGACTTATAATCTGAGGTCATCAGTCCCCTAGAACGTAGAACTACTTAAACCTAACCAACCTAAGGACATCACACACATCCATGCCCGAGGCAGGATTCGAACCTGCGAGCGTAGCTGTCGCGCGGTTCCAGACTGAAGCGCCTAGAACCGCTAGGCCACACCGCGTCGACAGGTAATGGGGGAAGAAGTTAGCACCGAAAGAGGGATAGCATAACAATTGCTGTAATGAGTGCGCTTAACGCAGGACTGCTGGCGTGTGGGCGCCAGGGTCCCCGGAGCCGGCTGGCCGCGCTGTGGCGGTTGGTCGTTATCTGAGTGTCTGCTCGCCGCTGCAGGTAGCTCGGGGCAGAGGCACCGGACAGCTGCCGTGGCTCTCACGCAACCACGGCGAATGCAGAGCTTCCTCGTGGCTGGACGGGGGCAGCCGTGTCTGCCAGCGGCCGTACACTCACCCAGTAGGCCCGTTCGCTGACATCCTTAAATCTATGTACCGTTGCGCCGAAAATTTTTGAAAAGTAACGTACAGGCAGCTTCTCAACCATCTGACCACAAATAACATATTATCGAGAACACAGATTGGATTTCTGAAGGGTTCTGATATCGAGAAGGCTATGTACACCTACATCGACAGGAAGCGCAAAATGGCTAAGCAGGGATGACTAGAGGACAAGTGTAATGATGTAGAGGCTTATCTCACTAGGGGTAAGATAGATACTGCCTACAGGAAAATGAAAGAGAAAAGAGAACCACTTGTATGAATATCAAGAGCTCAGATGGAAACCCAGTTCTAAGCAAAGAAGGGAAAGCAGAAAGGTGGAGGGAGTATACAGAGGGTCTATACAAGGGCGATGTACTTGAGGACAATGTTATGGAAATGGAAGGGGATGTAGATGAAGATGAAATGGGAGATATGATACTGCGTGAAGAGTTTGACATTGCACTGAAAGACCTGAGTCGAAACAAGGCCCCGGGAGTAGACAACATTCCACTAGAACTACTGACGGCCTTGGGAGAGGCAGTCATGACTAAACTCTACCATCTGGTGAGCAAGATGTATGAGACAGGGGAAATACCCTGTGACTTCAAAAAGATTTCTGTAGCTCCTGGAGTGCTGGTTATTTTGTGTTTTGCTGTACCTGTTAACACACATCGTTTAAATAAATATCACACTACACTAATCTGGGACCGCTCTGTCGAGTGGGCACGTTAAAGTCCACTCTAAAAATGATTCTTTTTATAACGGGAAACAAACTGATGCTTTCCATCGACGATGGGCGTCGCATGGAAGACGTGGTGTGCATAATTTGTTTCGGTCGACTTCCGCTACACGTTTCAAAAACAAAATTGCAAATATCTGCCGAAATGCCAGAGAAAGTGCACCTGACAGCTCTTAGGAGAGACACCATCTATATCAGTAAGATACAAGTCAGTGGAATCGTGCTGTAACTATTTATGTGTATAGAACTGTAGATCATTCTTGGGTCAACTGGTAAACAGAAATCAGCTGAGCAGTCGAAAGTATAGATTAGATTAGATTAGTACTTGTTCCATAGATCATGAATACGACATTTCGTAATGACGTGGAACGTGTCAGGTTAATAAAAGGTGTCTATACAAGATATTACATTACACAAAATATTACATGACACTTAATATTTTTTTGTGGGTGTTTGGGAAATTACCCACTTACTATATCCTAAAATTCATCTAATGAGTAGGAGTTGCCATTAAGAAATTCTTTTAATTTCCTTTTAAATGCTATATGGCTATCTGTCAGACTTTTGATGCTATTAGGTAAGTGACCAATGATTTTTGTGTCAGCGTAATTTACCCCCTTCTGAGCCAAAGTCAGATTTAACCTCGAGTAGTGAAGATCATCCTTTCTCCTAGTGTTGTAGCCATGTACACTGCTATTACTTTTGAATAAGTTTGGATTGTTAATAACAAATTTCATAAGTATATATATATATATATATATATATATGTGTGTGTGTGTGTGTGTGTGTGTGTGTGTGTGTGTGTGTGTGTGTGTGTATTTTGTGAGGATACAGTGAAGATCTCTAGCTCTTTAAGTAAACGTCTGCAGGATGGTCTTGGATGAGCTCCAGCAATTATTCTGATTACACGATACTGTGCAATGAACACTCTTTTACTCAATGAGGAGCTACCCCAGAATATCATGCCATACGAAAGCAGAGAATGAAAATAGGCATGGTGTGCTAATTTACTGAGATGTATATCGCCAAAATTTGCAATGACCCTAATAGCGTAAGTAGCTGAACTCAAACGTTTCAGCAGATATCCAGTGTGTTTTTTCCAGTTCAAACCATCATCAATGCATACACCTAGAAATTTTGAATATTCTACCTTAGCTACCGATTTCTGATCGAATTCTATATTTATTAATGGTGTCATTCCATTTACTGTGTGGAACTGTATGTACTGTGTTTTGTCAAAGTTTAATTAGAGCCCATCTGCAGAGAGCCACTTAATGATTTTCTGAAAAACATCGTTTACAATTTCACCAGTTAATTCTTGTCTGTTGGGTGTGATAGCTATACTTGTGTCATCGGTAAAAAGTACCAGCTTTGCATCAAATTATGTTTTATCGTTTCCGAAGCTGAAGTTTATTCTTGTGTGCGACTAAAATTTCATTTACAAAAGGTGGAAGTTTTATCATCGTTATGATAAAACATAATTGAAGTTATAATCAGCAAATGAGGAAAATGGCTGCCAGTATTAACAATCGTATATACACTCCTGGAAATTGAAATAAGAACACCGTGAATTCATTGTCCCAGGAAGAGGAAACTTTATTGACACATTCCTGGGGTCAGATACATCACATGATCACACTGACAGAACCACAGACACATAGACACAGGCAACAGAGCATGCACAATGTCGGCACTAGTACAGTGTATATCCACCTTTCGCAGCAATGCAGGCTGCTATTCTCCCATGGAGACGATCGTAGAGAAGCTGGTTGTAGTCCTGTGGAACGGCTTGCCATGCCATTTCCACCTGGCGCCTCAGTTGGACCAGCGTTCGTGCTGGACGTGCAGACCGCGTGAGACGACGCTTCATCCAGTCCCAAACATCCTCAATGGGGGACAGATCCGGAGATCTTGCTGGCCAGGGTAGTTGACTTACACCTTCTAGAGCACGTAGGGTGGCACGGGATACATGCGGACGTGCATTGTCCTGTTGGAACAGCAAGTTCCCTTGCCGGTCTAGGAATGGTAGAACGATGGGTTCGATGACGGTTTGGATGTACCGTGCACTATTCAGTGTCCCCTCAACGATCACCAGAGGTGTACGGCCAGTGTAGGAGATCGCTCCCCACACCATGATGCCGGGTGTTGGCCCTGTGTGCCTCGGTCGTATGCAGTCCTGATTGTGGCGCTCACCTGCACGGCACCAAATACGCATACGAGCATCATTGGCACCAAGGCAGAAGCGACTCTCATCGCTGAAGACGACACGTCTCCATTCGTCCCTCCATTCACGCCTGTCGCTACACCACTGGAGGCGGGCTGCACGATGTTGGGGCGTGAGCGGAAGACGGCCTAACGGTGTGCGGGACCGTAGCCCAGCTTCATGGAGACGGTTGCGAATGGTCCTCGCCGATACCCCAGGAGCAACAGTGTCCCTAATTTGCTGGGAAGTGGTGGTGCGGTCCCCTACGGCACTGCGTAGGATCCTACGGTCTTGGCGTGCATCCGTGCGTCGCTGCCGTCCGGTCCCAGGTCGACGGGCACGTGCACCTTCCGCCGACCACTGGCGACAACATCGATGTACTGTGGAGACCTCACGCCCCACGTGTTGAGCAATTCGGCGGTACGTCCACCAGGCCTCCCGCATGCCCACTATACGCCCTCGCTCAAAGTCCGTCAACTGCACATACGGTTCACGTCTACGCTGTAGCGGCATGCTACCAGTGTTAAAAGACTGCGATGGAGCTCCGTATGCCACGGCAAACTGGCTGACACTGACGGCGGCGGTGCACAAATGCTGCGCAGCTAGCGCCATTCGACGGCCAACACCGCGGTTCCTGGTGTGTCCGCTGTGCCGTGCATGTGATCATAGCTTGTACAGCCCTCTCGCAGTGTCCGGAGCAAGTATGGTGGGTCTGACACACCGGTGTCAATGTGTTCTTTTTTCCATTTCCAGGAGTGTAGAATGGTTGCGCTCGTAACATTGATGTTGACTGTTAATACAACACGAATGACTGCACTGCTTGGCACATTTTTATAATTGATAATGCAACTGTTTACTATTTTGATACAGGTAACGCTGTGTAAATGTGATTTACGCACGTTTCTCGTGCTATGTTTTGAAAGCGTTTGTTGCGTTATTCTGTGTGTCGTTGTCTTTAATTCGAGAGACGAATTCAGGGATTTTTTTATTTGACGCCATTGATTGTATATCCGCTAGTGTAATCTTGTAAGAGCTTTCATGTCAGTATGTGACATTTTATTACGCGACATTCTTCGTATACGTGTGCATCAGTTAGTGAGATAGTGAGAGTCCAATTCGGTTACGCTCTTCTTACTCGTATGTTCTTGCATTTGGTTTACAAGAACTTGATGACAGCCCATGGACCGAAACTGCTTGTTCAATGAAGAAATTTTATCAGCAGCTCTGGGCAGTAAATGACGACAGTTTTTCGATCATGGTACGACACCATGAAGACTTAATTTTATACATTTCTGTCAGTGTTTATTCAGCGACTGTATTAATTTCGTAAAATAAAGAAGAACCGATTTCAGTCACAATCGTGATTTTATTTGAATGCACGACGCATTCTGAGTCCTGGGGTTCTTCTTCAGCAGCTTACACAGTCTAAGTGGAATATTTTTCCAGATTTAGGTTGATTCTGATCCTAGTGTGATTGTTGTTGTTGTTGTTGTGGTCTTCAGTCCGAAGAAAAGTTTGATAGAGCTGTCCATGCTACTCTATCCTGAGCAATTCTCTTCGTCTCCGAATAACTACCGCAACCTACAACCTTCTGAATCTGCTGACTGTATTCATCTCCCTCCTCGATGTTTACCACCCACACTTCCCTCCGATACTAAATTGATGAGCCCTTGGTGTGTCAGAATGTGTCCTAGCAACCTATCCTTTCATTTGGTCAAGTTGTGTCACAAATTCCTTGTCACCCCAGATCTTTTCAGTACCTCCTCATTAGTTACATGATCTACCCATCTAATCGACAGCATTCTTCTGCAGCACCACATTTCGATAGCTTCTATTCACTTCTTCCCTCCGATACTAAATTGGTGAGCCCTTGCTGTCTCAAAATGTATCCTATCATTTGGTCAAGTTGTGCCACAAATTCCAAGTAACCCCAGTTCTTTTCAGTACCTCGTCATTAGTTACATGCTGTACCCATTTAATCTTCAGCATCTTCTGCAGCACCACATTTGGAAATCTTCTGTTCTCTTCTTCCCTCCAATACTAAATTGGTGAGCCCTTGATGTGTCAGAATGTGTCCTATCAACCTATCCCTTCATTTGGTCAAGTTGTGTCACAAATTTCTTGTCACCCCAGTTCTTTTCAGTACCTCCTCATTAGTTACATGATCTACCCATCTAATCGACAGCATTCTTCTGCAGCACCACATTTCGATAGCTTCTATTCTCTTCTTCCCTCTGATACTAAATTGGTGAGCCCTTGATGTCTCAAAATGTATCCTATCACCATGTCCTTTCATTTGGTCAAGTTGTGCCACAAATTCCTAGTAACCCCAGTTCTTTTCAGTACCTCGCCATTAGTTACATGATGTATCCATTTAATCTTCAGCATCTTCTGCAGCACCACATTTCGAAAGCTTCTGTTCTCTTCTTCCCTCCAATACTAAATTGGTGGGCCCTTGATGTGTCAGAATGTGTCCTATCAACCTATCCTTTCATTTGGTCAAGTCGTGCCACAAATTCCTTGTCTCCCCAGTTCTTTTCAGTACCTCCTCATTAGTTACATGATCTACCCATCTAATCGACAGCATTCTTCTGCAGCACCACATTTCGATAGCTTCTATTCACTTCTTCCCTCCGATACTAAATTGGTGAGCCCTTGCTGTCTCAAAATGTATCCTATCATTTGGTCAAGTTGTGCCACAAATTTCTTGTCACCCCAGTTCTTTTCAGTACCTCCTCATTAGTTACATGATCTACCCATCTAATCGACAGCATTCTTCTGCAGCACCACATTTCGATAGCTTCTATTCACTTCTTCCCTCCGATACTAAATTGGTGAGCCCTTGCTGTCTCAAAATGTATCCTATCATTTGGTCAAGTTGTGCCACAAATTCCAAGTAACCCCAGTTCTTTTCAGTACCTCGTCATTAGTTACATGCTGTACCCATTTAATCTTCAGCATCTTCTGCAGCACCACATTTGGAAATCTTCTGTTCTCTTCTTCCCTCCAATACTAAATTGGTGAGCCCTTGATGTGTCAGAATGTGTCCTATCAACCTATCCCTTCATTTGGTCAAGTTGTGTCACAAATTTCTTGTCACCCCAGTTCTTTTCAGTACCTCCTCATTAGTTACATGATCTACCCATCTAATCGACAGCATTCTTCTGCAGCACCACATTTCGATAGCTTCTATTCTCTTCTTCCCTCTGATACTAAATTGGTGAGCCCTTGATGTCTCAAAATGTATCCTATCACCATGTCCTTTCATTTGGTCAAGTTGTGCCACAAATTCCTAGTAACCCCAGTTCTTTTCAGTACCTCGCCATTAGTTACATGATGTATCCATTTAATCTTCAGCATCTTCTGCAGCACCACATTTCGAAAGCTTCTGTTCTCTTCTTCCCTCCAATACTAAATTGGTGGGCCCTTGATGTGTCAGAATGTGTCCTATCAACCTATCCTTTCATTTGGTCAAGTCGTGCCACAAATTCCTTGTCTCCCCAGTTCTTTTCAGTACTCCCTCATTAGTTACGTGATCTACCCATCTAATCATCAGCATTCTTCTGCAGCACCATATTTCGAAAGCTTCTATTCTCTTTTTAGGTGAACTCTTTATCGTTCATATTTCACTTCCATATACGGCTGCGCTCCAAATACCTCCAAATAGACTTCTTAACTCTTAAATCTATGTTTGACATTAACAAATTAGTCTTCTTCAGAAATGCTTTTTTTGGCGTTGCTAGTTTACATTTTATATCCTCTCTATCTCGGCCATCATCAGTTATTTTTCTTCGCAAATAGCAAAACTAATCTACTACCTCAAGTGTCTCATTTCCTGATCTAATTCCCTTAACATCGCCTGATTTAATCCCATTACCCACGTTTTGCTTTTGTTAGTGTTCAGCTTATACCCTCCTTTCATGACACTGTCCATTACATTCAACTTCTCTTCCAAGTCCTTCGCTGTCTCTGGCAGAATTACAGTGTCATTGGCAAACCTCAAAGTTTTTATCTCCTCTCCCTGAACCAATTTTTTTTGTTTCCTTTACTGATTAGAATGGTATATTACAAAATGGTCACATTGTCAGTATAAGCTTACGAAACTAATATAAACCGGAAAATAACTTTGTTTCCAGCGGTGGATACATGGTGTTTGAAGCTCTGTATGAGTAAACATGTTTCTGTGCATTCGAAAATCATGTACCCACAACTGGAAGCAGTAAGTTACTTTTCGATTTGTATTAGTTTTGTGAACTTATTTTCACGATGTGCCCGATTTGGAATATACCATCGTATTCTTACCATGACCCGAATTAACCCATGTAAGACGTGTATATTTCTATTGTCTATTGTCAAACCAAAATTTATGAAAGATGTTTATATTTTATTAATAGGCTTAAGTAGAAATAATTGATATTTGTTATTTTGGAAATAATTGTGGTAGCAGGGAATGTCTGTACCAAAGTGTTGTTGGTGGGAGAGACCGCACATTGATATAATTTTAAAAAGGGCGGGTGAGACAGCGTATGGATACATTTTAAGAAAAGTGCGGGAAAGGCCGCGCATTGATGCATTTTGTAATGGTAGCAGGGATAGTCTGCACCAGAAAGCATTGTTGGCGAGAGATATCGCACTTTAGTGTTCGTAGGAAGTCAGTAGTAAGCGAGATGTGAAGCGAGTCGGTAGCAGGTCTGAAGCGAGAGGTTGAGAGGAGCGGTGTGCCTGCCAGCCACCAGCTATGATCTACAAGAGATTATAAACGGATGTACAGAGACATCAGCTAACTATTAACTAAAAAGTAGGTCCCATTCGAACGTTGTAAAATCATCTCATTACCAACAGTAAATATTTGAAGAATCGTTTTCAGAATATAATTAATTTTTGCCAGCAATATTGCATTACTGATTATATTCCATCCCAAAAACCATCAACGTAAAAGTTTGCAAATTTTAATTGTTGTCAAGAAAAAGTTTAACTATGAATTATGTCAAATTACGTCAAATTGATTGAAGAATAACGTCAGCTTTGCTATTAAAGAATAACGTCAGCTTTGGTAATAAATACAGCCACTTATTATGACAGCCCACCAGCAGCTAATAGAGTATAGCAAAATAGAGTAAGTATATTCACGTCGCAGTTCGATGTAGCAGTCAGATGGCGATCCAGTAACAGTAAAAAAGGTAAGGAACAGTTTTGGGTTGTTGCAGGTAACGACTGAGGGCCACGACGACGACACGTTCTATGTTTAGTCGAAATAATCAGCAAATCACTTTTAATTAGCAGCATTTAAATTTGAATGGGATGATTAAACTTAATATTATTGAGAAAGAGAATTAATTTCAAAGCACTATGCGACTTAACTTCTGAAGTCAACAGTCGCCTAGAACTTACAACTAATTAAAGCTAACGAACCTAAGGACATCACACACATCCATGCCCGAGGCAGGATTCGAAGCTGCGACCGTAGAGGTCGCGCGGTTCCATACTGCAGCACCTAGAACCGCACGGCCACTCTCGCCGGCGGGAAGATTTCCTTTGTTATTATTAAGCAAGAGATAGAAATCCTAAGGAATGATTTCATAGGTTATTGCAGAAGGGAAGATTGCGTAACAAAAGAGATACAGAGGAGGCGGGAAGGTTTCACCCAAATCTGGGAAACATAATCGGTGTTGACTGTCACATCTACATCTACATCCATACTCCGCAAGCCACCTGACGGTGTGTGGCGGAGGGTACCTTGAGTACCTCTATCGGTTCTACCTTCTATTCAAGCCTCGTATTGTCCGTGGAAAAAAAGATTTTCGGTACGCCTCTGTGTGGGCTCTAATCTCTCTGATTTTATCCTCACGGTCTCTTTGCGAGATATACGTAGGAGGGAGCAATATACTGCTTAACTCTCCGGTGAAGGTATGTTCTCGAAACTTCAACAAAAGCCCGTACCGAGCTACTGAGCGCCTCTCCTGCAGTCTTCCACTTCGCGATTACTAAATGATCCTGTAACGAAGCGCGATGCTCTCCGTTGGATCTTCTCTATCTCTTCTTTCAACCCTATCTGGTGCGGATCCCACACTGCTGGGCAGTATTCAAGCAGCGGGCAAACAAGCGTACTGTAACCTACTTCCTTTGTTTTCCTATTGCATTTCCTTAGGATTCTATCAATGAATGTTAGTCTGGCATCTGCTTTACCATCGATCAACTTTATATGATCATTCCATTTTAAATCACTCCTAATGCGTACTCCCACATAATTTATGGCATTTTATTCAGCACAGCAGCTGAAGATGAGCCCCCAGGGCTCGAAACACATCATGCGTTCAAATAAAACCACAGTTGTCACTAAAGGCGATTGTTCTTTATTTTACGAGAATAAAGGCTGTGTAACTGTAGCCCTTATTTTTATTAATTACGGAGAAATTGATAAATACAGAATACATTTAAGACCCTCGATATTCCTTCAGTGGAGCGGCTATTTACGGTGAGACATTTAGGCGGAGTGCAGCCTGGCAGCGAGGGGAGGAAACAGCAGTGACCCGGGGAGGCCGCAGCGCTGGGTGCCGGCGAGTGCGTGTGTGTGTGTGTGTCTTGTGTGGGGGCCGCGCCAGCGCGTTTAATCGACCAGTCGGCGGCGATACAGCGGGCGGCAGAGCGCCGCGCCGGCAGCACCGTTTTCCAGCGGCCGGTCTCCATGGCAACAGCGGCCGTCCATCAGGCAGCCACCTGCGCGGCGAGCGGTCGATGTCCGGCGCCGCTCCAGCCGTTCCTCTGCGGGCAGCACACAGGCTGCGCCGCTCTCTTCCGCCGAGCCAGCCCCGGCTGGGGCACACCGTGCACCATCTCCCATCTACACTCCTACCTTCCCCATATTTCCCCCTCTCCTAACCTCCTCCCCTTCCGCCCCCCTCTTCCGATATCGTCAGTTGTTCGATGCCAAAAAAATATGATAGAGAATTTGTGTTGATTTGTTGTTGTTAATTCTTCTCTCCGCATTTATACTAGGCGCTTTCAATAAATCAGCCAATTTCAGTTTACAAAAAAAAGCGGAGTTTGTTGTGTGACATCATGGAATATACCCCCTTCAAGCCCCTACAGATTCATGAAGTTTCGATAGGTGGCAGCGCTATACTTAGCCATCAACATGGGCGTGTAATGAAACTGCTTTCCCAGCAGGGCCGCTGGTACTTTAAAAAATACCGAAGATCTGGTCTGGTACATTGATATTTCAATCTCACGAAGTAACCATCAAACGAAAAAACTACAAAGAACGAAACTTGTCTAGCTTGAAGGGGAAGACCAGATGGCGCTATGGTTGACCCGCTAGATGGCGCTACCATAGGTCAAATGGATATCAACTGCGTTTCTTTAAAAATAGGAACCCCCATTTTTATTACATATTCGTGTAGTACGTAAAGAAATATGAATGTTTTAGTTAGACCACTCTTTTTGCTTTGTGATAGATGCCGCTGTAATAGTCACAAACATATCACTCACAATTTTTGACCAACAGTTCGTAACAGGTAAGTTTTTAAATTAAAATACAGAACGTAGGTACGTTTGAACATTTTATTTCTGTTGTTCCAATGGGATAAATGTACCTTTGTGAACTTATCATTTCTGAGAACGCATGCTGTTACAGCGTCATTACCTGTAAATAACACATTAATGCAATAAATGCTCAAAATGATGTCCGTCAACCTCAATGTATGTGTCAATACGTGTAACGAGATTCCTCTCAACAGCGAGTAGTTCGCCTTCCGTAATGTTTTTGCACATGCATTGACAATGCACTGACGCATGTTATCAGGCGTTGTCGGTGGATCACGATAGCAAATATCCTTCAACTTTACCCACAGAAAGAAATCCGGGGACGTCACATCCGGTGAACGTGCGGGCCAATCCATCTGCCATGAAATATGCTATTCAATACCGCTTCAACCGCAAGCGAGCTACGTGCCGGACATCCATCATGTTGGAAGTACATCGCCATTCTGTCAAGCAGTGACATTGGTAGAACATTACGTAGGAAATCAGCAGACATTGCACCATTTAGATTGTCATCGATAAAATGGGGGCCAATTATCCTTCCTCACATGATACCGCACCATACATTAACCCGTCTAGGTCGCTGATGTTCCACTTGTCACAGCCATCGTGGATTTTCCGTTGCCCAATAGTGAATATTATGCCGGTTTACGTTACCGCTGTTGATGAATAACGCTTCGTTGATAAATAGAACGCGTTCAAAAAAAAAAAAAAATGTGTCATCGTCCCGTAATTTCTCCTGTGCCCAGTTGCAAAACTGTACACGACGTTCAAAGGTGTCGCCATGCAATTTCTGGTGCATAGAAATATGGTACGGGTGCTATCGATGTCGATGTAGCATTCTCAACATCGACGTTTTTGAGATTCCCGATTCCCGCGCAATTTGTCTGCAACTGATATGCGGATTAGCCGCGACAGCAGCTAAAACACCTACTTGGGCATCATCATTTGTTGCAGGTCGAGGATGACGTTTCACATGTGGCTGAACGCTTCCTGTTTCCTTAAATAACATAACTATCCGGCGAACGGTCCGGACACTTGGATGATGTCGCCCAGGATACAGAGCAGCATACATAGTACACGCCCTTTGGGTGTTATGAACACAATAGCCATACATCAACACGTTAGCAACCTTTTCCGGTCCATTTTAATAAGGGTAATGCATCACGCAGCAAATACCGTCCGCACTGGCGGAGTGTTACCTGATACCACGTACTTATACGTTTGTGACTATTACAGCGCTATCTATCACAAAGCGAAATAAGTGGTTCAACTAAAACATTCATATTTCTTTACGTACTACAGGAATATGTAATAAAAATGGGGGTTCCTATTTTAAAAAACGCAGTTGATATCCGTTTGACCTATGGCAGCGCCATCTAGCTGGCCAACCATAGCGCCCTCTGGCTTCTCCCTTCAAGCCAGACGAGTTTCGTTCTTTGTAGTATCTTCGTTTGATGCTTATTTCGTGAGATATTTGGCCCTGTCACTATCAATGGACCACTCTGTATATATAAAAATATCGGCTGAACATTGTAAATATACTGCCAGTTTTAGAGCTATATATTGAGATATTGTCCCTCCGTCGGAGGTTCGACTCCTCACTCGGGCACGGGTGTATGTGTTGTCCTTAACTTAAGTTAATTTAAGTCAGTTTAATTAGTGTGTAATCCTAGGGACCGATGACCTCTGCAGTTCGGTTCGGTGGTACTTACCACAAATTTCCAATTTAGGTATTGATTTATTATTGTTCTGTAGACCAACAACTTAGCGGCTTGCCTATCCGCATTAGAGCAAGAATTGGAAGGAAACCGATGTAAACCGATGCACGTTCACACTTGGCGATAACCACTGCGCTAATAACGGTAACTGCATGTAAGTGGCACAATAAAAGGTATCCTTTGGGTCCTTCGCCCGGTTTCGCCACATCTCGGATTTGTCCGGAACGCTTCATGTCGAATTCCCTGTTTTTCTTTTCATTTCTGCTAACGTCAGAGACCTAGCAGCTGTAGTGTCAAAATTCCATGGTGAAGTTAAACGTTGCAGTTTCTGTTGGAGGTGCTGAGCGCCGATTACGTCAGCACGTACTCTAATACATCTCCGCCCAGCGCAAAGACCAATCGTGTCATTTAGATTTTTCTTCATGACTTTCTGCAATTGTTTTTGAACAGTGCCGATGTGAAGAAATAGCACACTAACTGCGTTAAAAATTCTTTAACCCCTGTGCAATCGGACTACTTCTTTGTGCCACCTATACTTGCTTCAGACAATCAAAGAGAGAGACTGGACGTCATGGAGCTCAAAAAGTAATAAGACTCCTTCGCACAGTTGAAAGCAAATTATGTTCGACTGCAATTTCGAAAGAACAATTTGAAATATTTACCGAAAACTACGAGAAAATGTAATATAAAATAAAAATGTCGGCACTCGATGCTGCCCTTTCAATATCGATATTTAGAGAATGAAATTATCGTCTAAGTATCGAAACTTTTGGCAAAACTCATCGATGTATCGAAGTATCGATATTTTATCAACAGCCCTGGTTCCAAGAAGAGAACTACCATCTAAGATATTCATAGGCGCTTGAAGAACGTCTACGGGGACTTGGCAGTGGAGAAAAGCACGCCGAGTCGTCGGGCGAGACGCCTGCCGTCATCGCGAGAAGGTCGCGCAAACCAGTCCCATCTGCCGCGTGCTGGCCGGCTGCACACAGTTGTGACTCCTGCATTGATGGAACGTGTGGACACTCTCACTCGAGATGATAGATGGATCACAATCAAACACCTCGCTGCCCAACTGGACATCTCTATTGATAGTGCTGACACATTCGTCCACCAATTGCGGTACTCAAAGGTGTGTGCCCACTGGGTTGCCGGCCGGAGTGACCGAGCGGTTCTAGCCGCTTCAGTCTGGAACCGCGTGACGGCTACGGTCGCAGGTTCGAATCCTGCCTCGGGCATGGATGTGTGTGATGTCCTTAGGTTAGTTAGGTTTAAGTAGTTCTAAGTTCTAGGGGACTGATGACCTCAGCAGTTAAATCCCATAGTGCTCAGAGCCAGCCTACTGGGTTCCTCGCCACCTAACAGAATTGCTTCCGGGTTACGAGGCTGATCGTGACAATTTTTCGTCGAACATCGTCACAGGCGATGAAACATGGGTTCTTCACTTCGAACCGGAAACCAAACGGCCATCGGTGGAGTGCCGCCACACCTACTTTTCTCCGAAGGAAAAGTTCAGAGTCGCACCCTTAACCGGTAGAATCATGGCAGCGGTCTTCCGGAACTCTTTAAGGGGTTATTCTACATCTACATCCATACTCCGCAAGCCAGCCGACGGTGTGTGGCGGAGGGTACCTTGAGTACCTCTATCGGTTCTCCCTTCTATTCCAGTCTCGTATTGTATGTGGAAAGAAGGATTGTCGGTATGATTCTGTGTGGGCTCTAATCTCTCTGATTTTATCCTCATGGTCTCTTCGCGAGATATACGTAGGAGGGAGCAATATACTGCTTGACTCCTCGTGAAGGTATGTTCTCGGAACTTCAACAGAAGCCCGTACCGAGCTACTGAGCGTCTCTCTTGCAGAGTCTTCCACTGGAGTTTATCTATCATCTCCGTAACGCTTTTGTGATTACTAAATGATCCTGCAACGAAGCACGCTGCTCTCCGTTGGATCTTTTCTCTTCTATGTCTCTTCTATCACCCCTATCTGGTACGGATCCCACACTGGTTCTGTTTGATGTCCTCCCTCATGGTGCAACGATCGACTCTGAAGTGTGTTGATTGGACAGGCCCTGACAGTAAGGTGGCATAACACAGTCGCATTGAACGGAGATTATGTTCAAAATGTAGTTTTGTAGCCAAAAGATTGGGAAATAATATGGTGTATTGCAATCATGACTAAAACCAACCTGCTCTCAGAAAAAGGTGTTGCATTACTTATTGGACGCCCCACGTACACTCGTCCCAGCGTTTCTTGGCCTTCCGAATGTTTTAATTGTTCTTCCACTTCATTAACGACGTCATCCGTGTTCTCTGATCGGCGACCACGCAACGGATTCTTCATTTCTGCAAACAAGAAAAGTCAACACCTCGACAATTCCAAAAACAGAAAGTATGACCTCCCCTGCTGACTTTTGCTCTCGGTTCGTCTGCCATGGACATGTTATCAGTCCGGAAATTCCTTTTCCACCTCACAATAGTGTCCTAAGATGGTCAATCATTTCCATACGTAGCCTACATCTCGTCATGGATCATGGATTTCCCGGGCCCTGTTACTTTATAACAATACGAGACTCACGTTTCTCCATCTTACACCTCAGTCGCTTCCGGCTCTTTAAAAAAAAAAATTAAAAAAATAATAAACTGAAATTTTCTACATCACGCGCTGGGCGATTAGTAATGACCATGAAGAAATTTCATCAATATGACAAAATAATTCCGGTGTGATAATTAGTACTTTAAGAGACCCCCTCCAGCTTCGCACTTCACATTTGACCCAATTCATGATTTCAATTTGTGCAAATTTGTCTGGGATAAATAATTTTTTATTGTACTAAAGATAATTTAGAGGAACTCAGAAATGAAAGAAAAAGGAGGGAAATCATGGAATAAATGCTGACAGATACCACCTGGAATGTAAGTTTTTCGGGAAAAATTTTAAGCTCTTTTAAATAAAGACAGTTGTTAGGCAAGGGGACGGATTATTCCCAATACCCTTCGATGTCGTCCTGCAGAAAATAATGGAAACCTTGGAAGAAGCTCTCAAGATGGGAGGAATAAGGAATACACGTCGTGAAGAGGGGAAACAACCTAGAAATCAGGTATTTAGCTTTTGCCGAAGACTTTGTTCTTTTTGCCAGAAACCAGAGATATGAGCAAAGAAAACTGGAGATCTTTCATGAAATAACTGGGTGAGCCTCGAAGTCCCGTCATGAAAGACAGAATATGTGGAACGTAGACATCGAGGGGAGAAATACTTGGAGATAAAATACAGGAAGATGAAAAGCACAGAGAAGTTCGAGTACCTAGGACAATAGATCCAACTCAAAGGACTGAACGTACAGATATTCAAAGGAAGAGTCAAAGCCAGAAAATTAGACGCTGCTTAGAAACTAACACACAACAGGTACAACAAACGAGTGAGATCCTACAAAGCCCTGGATCAGGCACTATAATTCAGACATAAAATCGGAAGAATACTATGATTCGGATTGTGTTATTTTAAATTAAAAACCCACAGTTGGAAGAAGTTGAAAAGAAAGATACTCGAGAAAATTCTGCGGTCCCAGAAGACAACTGATGGGAACTGAAAGAACAAGGGAAGCGAGGCTGTCATTAAGCACAAGGAAAACTTCACAGACACAATGCAGAAACGACGGTTGAAATTTTATGTACGCCTAGTAAGAATGGCCGAAAACCGACTCACGTGACTGAAGTCCACCTCTAAGTGAGTAGAAGAGGTGAAAAGAGATAAACAAGAAGCTAGAGATGATCCAAAACAGAGAAGAATTGAGAAGCAAAATTTAGTAGCGTAAAATCATTTGATGAGAAACCACTGAAAAATGGAGCCCACACGTTATATTTTGGAAGAGTTTCTGGGAAGAGAGGAAAAGTAACGCGAACAAGCTTTACGAACAAACTTTGTTGCAGATCAAATCTACTTAGCGGACTGGGGCCCTAACTTGTATTGGTTGGTTGATTCGGTGGAGGGGACCAAACAGCGATATCATAGGTTCCTTCGGATTAGGGAAGGACGGGGAAGGAAATCAGCTGTGCTCTTTCAAAGGAACCATCCTGGCGTTTGCTTGAAGCGAATTAGGGAAAACATGGAAAAGCTAAATCTTTTTACCCAGATATGTTTCCTGAAGTTACAGCATCATCAGCGTGTTTTTCATTTTTGTTATTGTTACCAAACGCTATAGTTTTTGTAGTTTTCTCTATTTTACGTGGCCTGGCAGATTAACATATCCATCTCTGACATTTATTATTATACGTAGATATATGAAATAACTAAAGTTCTATTTCTCATTAGTGTACTTGTAAATCTGAAGATGCTCTGATTCGGCCGAAATATGTCATAACAGTTACATGACCGATCTAGACTATTTTATGCGTAAAACAAGATCACTATTTTCTCCTGCGAAGAAATACCGCCTTTCTTTAGATTTAATTCACCTGTCTGAATTGCTGACTTGGGCGAAACATTTGCTGTTGAAGTTCATTCAACAGTGTCTTCTTTTCCTCAGGGCTTCTTTTTGTTAGAACGTTTACTCGAAAAAAATTTAGTGATTTTTAACACTGGACATGTATATTTTATTCACGAACTCAATTGTAACAAACTGATGCCTGACCCATGAGCTTACCGGTACAAGATATTAGTCACTCCTTTCAATGAGTACTGTGGTCTCTTTGGAGCCTTGGTTAGAATTGCTACCAAGCGGCTGTGTGACCAGCCACTGCTTGTAAGTAGGCTGTTTAGGTTTTTATGTTGGTAACGCCACGTAGCACTCTGTATGAAAATCGCTTACTGTGCTGTGTGCAGTCTGTGGGTGATTGGCATTGTTGGAATATTTGCTATTGTAGTGTTGGGCAGTTGGATGTGAACAGCATGTAGCGTTGCGCAGTTGGAGGTGAGCCGCCAGCAGTGGTGGATGTGGGGAAGTGAGATGGCAGAATTTTGAGAGCGGACGATCTGGACGTGTGTCCATTGGAAAGAGTAAATGTGTAATAATGTATATCATGAACTGATATACATATGATGACTTTTGAATATTATTAAGGTAAATACATTGTTTGTTCTTTATCAAAATCTTTCCTTTTGCTAACTATGCCTATCAGTAGTTAGTGCCTTCAGTGGTTATAATCTTTTATTTAGCTGGCAGTATTGGCGCTCGCTGTATTGCAGTAGTTTGAGTAACGAAGAGTTTTGTGAGGTAAGTGATTCATGAAAGTTATAGATTATTGTTAGTCAGGGATTATTGAAAGTTGCGCTAGAAATATTGTGTGTCAGTTTAGTGTTGATCAGAATAAGTAAAGAGAGAAGTGTCTGAGTATGTTGAGTTCTGCTCAGCTGTTTGAAAATCAAATAACGTAAGAGGTTTACCAGCACAGTAATTTATAATTTTCCAAAGAGGACGTTGCATGCTGACCTAGGTCATGGCAGAAGACAGATCTCGACGGAAATGTTGGTGAAGTTCACCCAGAGACCGTCGGTTTACAAATGTATGCAGAAGTACCTATTATGAAGAAAGATATTGTGAACGTATCTGCTGTTGGCAAGGACCATGTGGAAATAGAGCTTACAGAAAGTGAGGCAGGGAATCAGTCCAGGAAAAAGTTTTCAAAGAAAATAACTGAGCTGTATATATTCCCACACATGCGGTGAACAAACAAGGTGCAACTACAGACTTCGAACTCTCAAAAGTAATGAGGAGATATTAGATGTGTCAGTAAATACACGGTCCAGTCACATTAACGCGACCACCGAGCATGTTCGACGTCAGTGTGCAGTAACCTCACACAGACTCCAGGTTGCAGCCCTAGCAGTGGAGTGTATACAAGGCATATGCGGGGAATCCGAAGAACAGTGCAGTCGTAGTAATGCGGAAACGCAGCGATTTATATGACTGTCGAAAGGGCGTGATCGTTGACTTTCGGACCAAGGGTGGAAGCATTTCCGGAACGGCTGTATCTCTAAACTGCTCGTGTGCCACCGTGGCGTTAAAGTATACGGTGTACAGCAAACTGGCGGTATCCGAGCCTGTCGCCAAGGCAATTCGTCGCACCACGGGCCGTAGAGGAAAGGGGTGAGCGACCATTGCGGAGATGTGTACGGCGAATACGAGGGTCGCTCCAAAAGAAATGCACACTATTTATGTAAAAATCAGTTTTCATTCTGCATGTGTGGACGTTTTACAGTGTGTACATACATCCTTCCCGCTTGTTTTCAAACTTGGTTCAACCTGTTCCCGTGAGTGGTGCCATCACAGCATGCCTTCAAGATGGCTGCTACACTTGACGTTCGTCAGAAGCAACGTGCTGCCATAGCATTCCTGTGCTGTGAAAACGAGACAGTGGGAAACATCCACAAGAGATTGACAACGTTGTGTGGATATGCTGCTGTCGATCGCAGTACAGTTAGTCGGTGGGCAAGCAGGTGACGTGATGAAAGCGGGCACGGCAATATTGAGGATTGTCCACGCAGAGGCAGGCCTCGTACTGCACACACTCCAGACAATGTGCAGAGAGTTAACGAATTGGTGACTGCTGACAGACGCATCACAGTGGACGAATTGTCACGCTACGTTGGGATAGGGAAAGGAAGTTGTAAGTAGGCTGTTTAGGTTTTCTTATTGGTGACGCCACATAGCGCTCTGTATGAAAAATCACTGGCTGTGCTATGTGCAGTCTGTGGCTAGTTTGCATTGTTGTCTGCCATTGTAGTGTTGAGCAGCGGCAGCTGGATGCTAACAGCGCGTAGCGTTGCGCAGTTGGAGGTGAGCCGCCAGCAGTGGTGGCCGTGGGGAGAGAGATGGCGGAGTTTTGAAATTTGTAAGAATTGGTGTCATGAACTGCTATATATATTATGACTAGTGAGGTAAATACATTGTTTGTTCTCTATTAAAATCTTTCATTTGCTAACTATGCCTATCAGTAGTTAGTGCCTTCAGTAGTTTGAATCTTTTATTTAGCTGGCAGTAGTGGCGCTCGCTGTATTGCCGTAGCTTGAGTAACGAAGATTTTTGTGAGGCAAGTGATTTGTGAAACGTATAGGTTAATGCTAGTCAGGGCCATTCTTTCGTAGGGATTTTTGGAAGTCAGATTGCGTTGCGCTAAAGATATTGTGTGTCAGTTTAAGCACAGTCGTGTATAAATTGTTCTAAGGGGACGTTTCAAAGTGTTTGCAGAATACTGAAAGTGTTGGCGTTAAAAAAGGTTTGTGCCAGGTGGGTTCCCAGGATGTTGACAGTGGCTCACAAAGAAACAAGAAAACGGTATGCAGTGAACTTTTGGTACAGTACGAGAATGGTGGAGATGAATTTCTTGGAAGAATTGTGACAGGTGATGCAACATGGCTCCATCATTTTTCACCAGAGACGAAGAGGCAATCAATGGAGTGGCATCATGCAAATTCACCTGAGGAAAAAAAAATCAAAACCACACTTTCTGTTGGAAAAGTTATGGCTACGGTGTTTTTCGATTCTGAAGGACTCTTGCTTGTGGACATCATACCAAGTGGAACCACCATAAATTCTGATGCATATGTGATGACATTGAAGAAACTTCAACTGCGCTTTTTTAAAAATAGGAACCCCCATTTTTTATTACATATTCCTGTAGTACGTAAAGAAATATGAATGTTTTAGTTGGACCACTTATTTCGCTTTGTGATAGATGGCGCTGTAATAGTCACAAACGTATAAGTACGTGGTATCAGGTAACACTCCGTCAGAGCGGACGGTATTTGCTTTGTGATGCATTACCCTTGTTAAAATGGACGGTTTACCAATTGCGGAAAAGGTCGATAACGTGTTGATGTATGGCTATTGTGATCATAATACCCAACGGGCGTGTACTATGTATGCTGCTCTGTATCCTGGGCGACATCATCCAAGTGTCCGGACCGTTCGCCGGATAGTTATGTTATTTAAGGAAACAGGAAGTGTTCAGCCACATGTGAAACGTCATCCTCGACCTGCAACAAATGATGATGCCCAAGTAGGTGTTTTAGCTGCTGTCGCGGCTAATCCGCACATCAGTTGCAGACAAATTGCGCGGGAATCGTGAATCTCAAAAACGTCAACAGGTTACGTGATGAAAGCGGGCAGGGCAATATTGACGATTGTCCTCGCAGCGGCAACTGCACACATTCCAGAAAATATGCAGAGAATTGGTGACTGCTCACAGACGCATCACAGTGAACGAATTGTCACGCTACGTTGCGATAGGGGAAGGAAGTGTTTGCAGAATACTGGAAGTGTTGGCGTTAAAAAAAGGTTTGTGCCAGGTGGGTTCCCAAGATGTCGACAGTGGCACACAAAGAAACAAGAAAAACGGTATGCATCGAACTTTTGGAACAGTACGAGAATGGTGAAGATGAATTTCTTGGAAGAATTGTGACAGGTGATGAAACATGGCTCCATCATTTTTCACCACAGACTAAGAGGCAATCAATGGAGTGGCATCATGCAAATTCACCCAAGAATAAAAATTCAAAACCACACCTTCTGCTGGAAAAGCTGGTTTTTGATTCTGAAGGACTCTTGCTTGTGGACATCATGCCAAGTGAAACCACCATAAATTCTGATGCATATGTGACGACACTGAAGAAAATTCAAGCTCGACTGAGTCCTGTCGACCACATCGGCAAAAGCAGGATGTTTTGCTGTTGCATGACAATGCGAGACCACATGTCAGTCAAAAACCATGGAGGCGATCACAAAACTTGGATGGACAACACTGAAACACCCGCCTTACAGTCCTGACCTGGCTCCATGTGACTATCATCTCTTTGAGAAACTGAAACACTGTTCGTGGAACAAGGTTCAAATGGTTCAAATGGCTCTGAGCACTATGGGACTTAACATCTATGGTCATCACTCCCCTAGAACTTAGAACTACTTAAACCTAACTAACCTAAGGACATCATACAACACCCAGCCATCACGAGGCAGTGAAAATGCCTGACCCCGTCGGGAATCGAGCCCGGGAACCCGGGCGTGGGAAGCGAGAACGCTACCGCACGACCACGAGATGCGGGCGTGGAACAAGGTTTGAACATAATGACTCCCTTGTGCACGCTGCCAAACAGTGGCTTCAAGAGGTTGGTCCAGAATTGTACCATGCAGGTATACAGGCGTTGGTTCCAAGATGGCGTAAGGCAGTTCAGAGGGATGGAAATTATGTGGAGAAATGAAAATATTCTTCCTAAAGGATGTATCTACACACTGTAAAACTTTCAAACATGTAGAATAAAAGATGGATTTAAAAGAAATAGTGTGCATTTCTTTTGGAGTGACGCTCGTAGAAGTGCAACAGTTGAGCAGCTTACCGCCCAGATGAACCAAGGGCCTACCAGCAGGGTCTTCTGAACCACAGTTCAGTGAACGTTGATGGGTACAGGCCTCCATAGCAGGCGCCTGGTTCATGCGTGCAAGCTGACTGCTGATCATCGGCGACAAAGGTTGGAATTTGCACGTCAGTACGGCAGCTGTACGTGCACTGACTGACGCCAGGTGTTTTTTCAGATGATCGCGTTCTGTGCTGCACCGGACAGATGGCTGTTGGGGTGTATGCTCCTGCAACAACCGTCGGAAAAGTCAAGCCCGGAGTAGGGAGCGTTATTGTGTGGGGAATGTTTTCGTGGCTTTCTCTGGGTGATCTCTTCATTCTGGAAGGCGCAGTGGATCAGCACAAGTACGCTTCTATCCTTGGGGACCATGCCCACCCCTAAACGCTGTTTGCTTTTCACTCGGCACGATGGCATCTACCAGCAGGGGCAGTGCAACGTGTACCACAGCTCACAGCGTGCGTTCGTTTTTCGAAAAATACCAGGATGACTTTGCCGTACTCCCCTGGACACCGAACTCCCTAGATCTAAACCCGATCAACATTCTGTGGGACAACCTCGATTGAGCTGTGAGACAGTGTTTCAGATGTCTACGCTATGGCCTCATTAACAGCCAATGTAAAAACATCTACATCTACATTTATACACGTCAAGCCACCCAACGGTGTGTGGCGGAGGGCACTTTACGTGCCACTGTCATTACCTCCCTTTCCTGTTCCAGTCGCGTATGGTTCGCGGGAAGAACGACTGCCGGAAAGCCTCAATGCGCTCTCGAATCTCTCTAATTTTACATTCGTGATATCCTCGGGAGGTATAAGTAGGGGGAAGCAATATATTCGATACCTCATCCAGAATCGCACCCTCTCGAAACCTGGACAGCAAGCTACACCACGATACAGAGCGCCTCTCTTGCACAGTCTGCCACTTGAATTTGCTAAACATCTCCGTAACGCTATCACGCTTACCAAATAACCCTGTGACGAAACGCACCGCTCTTCTTGGGATCTTCTCTATATTCTCTGTCAACCCGATCTGGTACGGATCCCACACTGATGAGCAATACTCAAGTATAGGTCGAACGACTGTTTTGTAAGCCACCTCCTTTGCTGATGGACTACATTTTCTAAGGACTCTCCCAATGAATCTCAACCTGGCACCTGCCTTACCAACAAATAATTTTACATGATCATTCCACTTCCAATCGTTCCGCACGCATACTCCCAGATATTTTACAGAAGTAACTGCTACCAGTGTTTGTTCCGCTATCATATAATCATACAATAAAGGATCCTTCTTTCTATGTATTCGCAATACATTACATTTGTCTATGTTAAGGGTCAGTTGCCACTCCCTGCACCAAGTGCCTATCCACTGCAGATCTTCCTGCATTTCGCTGCAATTTTCTAATACTGCAACTTTTATGTATACTACAGCATCATCCGCGAAAACCCGCACGGAACTTCCGACACTATCTACTAGGTCATTTATATATATTGTGAAAAGCAATGGTCCCATAACACTCCCCTGTGACACGCCAGAGGTTACTTTAACGTCTGTAGACGTCTCTCCATTGAGAACAACATGCTGTGTTCTGTTTGCTAAAAACTCTTCGATCCAGCCACACAGCTGGTCTGATATTCCGTACGCTCTCATTTTGTTTATCAGGCGACAGTGCGGAACTGTATCGAACGCCTTCCGGAAGTCAAGGAAAATGGCATCTACCTGGGAGCCTGTATCTAATATTTTCTGGGTCTCATGAACAAATAAAGCGAGCTGGGTCTCATATGATCGCTGTTTCCAGAATCCATGATGATTCCTACAGAGTAGATTCTGAGTTTCCAAGAATGACATGATACGAGAGCAAAAAACAGGTAAGATGCGAAAGTTACTGGGGATATCGTTAACTGGGGTAACTTTATATCAATTTTTTTCCATGTTCTGAGAATACTGGGTACAAAAGAAACTACACATCACAACATACATTGTAAAATTTTATGTCTGTAGCTACTGAGTGCTTCTTAGAAAAGTGAAAATGTACATTAACTATCCCCTATTAAAGTAAAATTTCTGTTTTAATACTGGTACAAAGTTTCACTGTTATTTAGGATAACTTTAAACCAGTCTCGGAAGACGTAGTATTTTTCCTGTATCTGCTTTGGATAAATGTAGATCATACAAGAAGGAAATCAGGTGTTAATAAGTAGAAACATACAGTGTTAATTCAGTATTGTATGTTTACTTTGAAATATCAAGATATTTCTACATATATACAGACGTGGCTTTATTCAATTTAAATCTCCACCGCCAATGCAACTAAAGCATAATCACAAGCTAGTAGTAAGGTGAAAAGACAACTGAAATACACTGCAGAAGCCACATAGGTAATAAAACTGTTTCTTTTAGTACAAGATAATGCAAGCAGTTGGAGAATAAGCCATTTGAACCAAAAGAAGTAAATAGTACAAAGATACCTCGACTAGTAGAAAGTTACCCTGACTGCCTGTAACGCATATCACAGACATGCCCATCTCCGTCCAGTTTATGCATGTACTGCGAAGAAAACGGTTTAGCCATAGACAGACGATTAGGTGAATATAAGAGAAGGAAACAAAAGCAAGAAATGGTAGGCTTACTGCGTTCTGTTGTGACAGCAGTGGTACAGATTCCTCTTGCGTAACTACGTCTCGTTCTGTATTCTCGATACACCTACGTAAGTCGTAAGCCATTTGCATCCGAAGATACTCATCAGTGTAAACAGGTTCGTGGTGTTTCACAAACAATAATATATGGGGAGCAGAAAGATAAATCAGTCTTCAATTTCAATTAAGTTCGCTGTAGTAGTAATGTTGTTTATCCTTGTTGCCATCGCTACCAGCGATCACTTTTAACTTAAATTCCTTAATATGCCGCAATCGTGACAAAACTTAATACATTTTTGTATTTTAAGTAAATCTCAAATTATCTCTAGATGCTAACGAAAGAATAACTCACTGCCTCCTTTAATTTGTAGGTACCAACGTGAGTTTGGACCATGAGATCTATATGCAACATTTGAATCTCAGCTAGCGACTAAATTCACGTAACAAGAATTCACCAGAGATCCTATAGTTGATTGGTAACGCAGTGTGGTAGCATCACTGAGTCGCAATGTCGGACCTCACGCAGTATGTTATAAATCTGCTCCAAAATTTAATTATTCAGCTCAAGATATTTAAATAATTGCACAATTCAGGGTTAGTTCACCATAGCATTTAAAGGTTAAGCTGTTCTTATAAGACCACGTTAATTCACAGAAAATCAGTACCTCTTATCGAGCTTCTCTAAAACCAGAGAGGGCCTGCGTTGCCAACTTACGTGAAATTAAGCTTGCGAGAGCTTTTGTTACCAACTGCTGGACATTATACCTAATTTTTAATTCAAATTTCGAAGATTGAAATTAGTTGTGCTCTTTCAGGAAATTCAGTTAGTTACTTGTAATCCACACACTTCTAAAAAACACATCTCAGAATCTTCAGATGAATTTTCGAGTACTTCACAAGTTATTTGTATCTTTTTGTACATATAACCGTTACATACCTTCAAAGTAATATCGTATAGAGTATGAGTATAGAATACGTGTAATCAGACTGTACGGTTCCAGTTTGTGACACAGATTCATACAGACCGATTCCATACAAAGCTAACTTACAATTCATTATTTCATTTCTTATTCCTCAAAACGCAGCGTAGCGAGAATATAAGGCCGCTGGCAGTCTTTGTCCCTGTGGCCGTAATGGCTGACTGGGAGACCGAAGAATCCTTTCTGAGTTGCTCATGAAAGAGAAAAAAAAAGCCTTCGTTTGTAGTTTACTGGTAGACACTACATTTAACGACAACAAAACTTATTAGCTACAACATACATAATCCTAACGAACCACATTCGCTGTCGCTGACAAGAATGTGACCATCTCACAAAATCTATTTGTCCCATTTCAAATTGAAACAACATGCCTTATATGAAGCAAGTAACGTAATAACTGTAATAGCTACGCCACTGCAGCATACCGTTCACAAGCACAGAATGTTTCAAATAATACGGCTGCGATGCACCGCCGAATAAATAACGTAGGAAAATGTTCTCTATTAAAGAGAACAGGCAACCGCTCCAGGAAGTGGTCGCAAGCCAACAACCACTGCCGAGAGCAAGTCATTTCACTCCACATAACCGCAGGAAAACAAACGTGGGCACTCCGAAACAGGATAACACCAGCAGCTGGAGTGCAACAGCGCTCACCTCACTTACCTTCTGCACTTTAGAGACTAAAAGTAGCTAAAAACAAAGCTGCGAGTCTAGACGATCACAGATTAGTCGATGGTTTTTCAGTTTAACCCTAGATTACTAAACCATCGTAATATTTACGTTACAGTCGAAATAATCGTCTTGAGAGATTCAACGACTGTATAGATGGTTAAGATAATTTTCTTTCATCGTTCTGTCTCAGCTGCACATTTTTAATTAGATTGTATATTTCGTTCACTATCGATCATCTTGAGGTCTAAGTAGTTGCGTCAGCAACCCGTCTTGTCCACTCAGAACCAATACTTGAGTAGTCTGATACGTGGTTCTGAAAAGACAAGACTGACGATGATCCAGAGTGAAGCAAATCCAATTAAAAATTTGCAGCTGAGACAGAACAATAAATGAGAATCATCTTAAAGTAAAATTTAGGACTGCTCTTGGTACTAATTCGCGGTACCCGCCAATTTGGTTGGGTTAGTAATAGGTTGTCCTTATTTTGTGTGTGACACACCGTTGGAGACCTTATGATTGTAATTAACTAGTGCATACACTATAATTTATGTCGTTCTTTGAATAAATGTTCAAATGTGTGTGAATTTCTAAGGGACCCAACTGGTTTGATCATCGGTCCCTAGACTTACACGCTACTTAAACTAATTTGTGCTAAGAACGACATACACGTCCATGTCCGAGGGAGAACTCGAACCTCTGGCGGGAGGGGCTGCGCAAGTGGTCACATGGCGCATCAACCCACTCCGCGCGGTCATCTGAATAAAACAAGGACTAGTAAAATTTATGACGGTTTAGTTACAATATAACATTTACCCCCTTTAGTGTCCCAGGGTTAATACTAAATGCTCTCTGTATGTCCCAAGTTAGTTGTGTCAAATTATCCAATGTAGAAGGAAATTTTCTAAAGTCATTTTTATAGACTTGTAGTATGCTGTAAATTTCGAATCACAACTCGGGACGATTTTTAATTAATCGTTCCAAGATTTGTACAATGCACGACAGGAATACTAAGGCTCTGTAACAGGCGGCAGTCACTGTATACTTTCTAGGTTTCTCAATTGATGTAATTAGCTGTGCAAGCCAAACCTCAGGATATAAATCAGACAACCACGTTCGATTCTAAATCTGCAGCAGCCAACCTTTCGCAGGCTTAGATAAATTCTGCAGCACTGCGTAATAAATATCGTCCGTTCCTAGTGCTGTGTTCGCTGAGTAGGATAAGGCAGTCGACAGTTCTTCCTTCGTACAATACGAGCGTAGGAAATGGTGTGAAAGTGAAACTTGTCCTGGAGCACGTTAGAGGTGTGGATGGTAAAGAGGGACGAGCTATATTGTCTAGTAATGTGTCTGTGATTGATTCAACCATCCTTCGTAAACTGGTAGTTCCTTGGTTCTTACGCTGAGGAGCCTTAACAAGTCTATGTATCTCTGAATCACCATATTCAAGTGCTCTAAGAAGTTATCGAGTAACTGGTTTGCACAATATTCTTGCAACGTGCTTTTTCTAGCTACATCTAATTTTCTATATTATACAGCCCACCATTTTGTTGGATTTTTCTTTGGATTTTCTATATTTTCTTCATGTGGATTCATACGAGAACTCCCGTGTTTTTTAGTTAGGTAATTACTTTACAATCACCTACATCGCGGCATTTTCTTACACCACTGGTCATTCAAATTGCTACACCAAGAAGAAATGCAGATGATAAACGGGTATTGATTCGACTAATATACAGGGTGTTACAAAAAGGTACTGCCAAACATTCAGGAAACATTCCTCACACACAAACAGCGTTTCCGGACACATGTCCACATAACATGTTTTCTTTCTTTGTGTGTAAGGAATGTTTCCTGAAAGTTTGGCCGTACCTTTTTGTAACACCCTGTATTATATTAGAACTGACATGGGTTTACATTTTCACGCAATTTGGGTGCATAGATCCTGAGAAATCAGTACCCAGAACAACCACCTCTGGCCGTAATAACGGCCTTGAAACGCCTGGGCATTGAGTCAAACAGAGCTTGGATGGCGTGTACAGGTACAGCTGCCCATGCATCTACAACACGATACCACAGTTCATCAAGAGTAGTGACTGGCGTATTGTGACGAACCAGCTGCTCGACTACCATTGACCAGACATTTTCAATTGGTGAGAGATCTGGAGAATGTGTTGACCACGGCAGCAGTCGAACATTTTATGTATCCAGAAAGGCGCGTACAGGACCTGGAACATGCGGTCGTGCATTATCCTGCTGAAATGTAGGGTTTCGCAGTGATCGAATGAAGGGTAGAGCTACGGGTCGTAACACATCTGAAATGTAACGTCCACTGTTCAGAGTGCCGTCAATGCGAACAAGACATGACCGAGACGTGTAACCAATGGCACCCCATATCATCTCGCCGGGTGATACGCCAGTATGGCGATGACGAATACACGCTTCCATTGTGCTTTCACGGCAATGTCGCCAAACACGGATGCGACCATCATGATGCTGTAAACAGAACCTGGATTCATCCGAAAAAATGACGTTTTGCCATTCGTGCGCCCAGGTTCGTCGTTGAGTACACCATCGCAGACGTTCCTGTCTATGATGCAGCGTCAAGGGTAACCGCAGCAATGGTCTACGAGCTGATAGTCCATGCTGTTCCAAACGTCTACGAACTGTCCGTGCAGATGGTTGTTGTTTTCAAACATCCCCACCTGTTGACTCAGAGATCAAGACGTAGCTGCACGATCTGTTACAGTCATGCGGATAAGATGCCTGTCATCTCGACTGCTAGTGATACGAGGCCGTTGGGATCCCACACGGCGTTCCGTATTAGCCTCCTGAACACACCGATTCCATATTCTGCTAACAGTCATTGGATCTCGACCAAAGCGAGCAGCAATGTCGCGATACGGTAAACCGCAATCGCGATAGGCTACAATCCGACCTTTATCAAAGTCGGAAACGTGATGGTACGCATTTCACCTCCTTACACGTGGCATCACAACAACGTTTCACCAGGCAACGCCGGTCAACTGCTGTTTGTGTGTGAGAAATCGTTTGCAAAGATTCCTCGTGTCAGCACGTTGTAGGTGTCGCCACCGGCGCCAACCTTGTGTGAATGCTCTGAAAAGCAAATCATTTGCATATCACATCATCTTCATCCTGTCCGTTAAATTTCGCGTCTGTACAACGTCATCTACGTGGTGTAGGAATTTTAATGGCCAGTAGTGTATATCAGAAATTAGGTGAGTCCATGTCTTGTATTCTTCCCGTTGGGCCTCTTTTATTCTCCATATTCCACTTCATTTCCTTGCCGTGGCAGTTATTCATAGTTTAATTTCAATTGGAAGGTGATGTGATCCCAGCGTGCCACATTGAACTGTTCATTGAGTTAAAGTAGCCAATTCTGGAGAGCAAATGGTTAGGGCTACTGCTGTCTGTCTTCTTTACCGAGCAGATACATCTATATCTACATCTACATCCACATACATCCCAACTAGCCAATATTCCGTGCGTGGCGGAGGGTACCATGTACCATTGCTAGTTGTCTTCTCCCCTGTTCCACTCGCAAATAAGAGCGAGAGAAAATCAACTATCTACTTGCCTCGGGTATGAGTCCTAATTTCTCGTATCTTATCGTCGTGGTCCTTAAGCGAAATGCTTGTTGGGACTAGAACAATCGCCGGCCTGATTGGCCGAGCGGTTCTAGGCGCTTCAGTCTGGAACCGCGCGACCACTACGGTCGCAGGTTCGAATCCTGCCTCGGGCATAGATGTGTGTGATGTCTTTAGGTTAGTCAGGTTTAAGTAGTTCTAAGTTCTAGGGGACTGATGACCTTAGATGTTAAGTCCCATAGAGCTCAGAGCCATTTGAACCAGTTAGAAGAATGGTTCTGCAGTCAGCTTCAAATGTCGTCCTCTAAATTTTGTCAATAGTGCTTCTCGAAAAGAACATCGCCTTTCCTCCAGAAATTCCCATTTGATTTCCCTTTAATCCGACCTGGTGAGGATCCCAAACACTCTGGCAGTACTCGAGAACAGGGCTCACTAGTGTTCTATATGCGGTGTGCTTGCAGATGAACCACACTTTCCTAAAATTCGTCCAAGTCGACAATTCGCCTTCTCTACCATGACAGGCTTTCCGGCATTAAGCAACACTGATCCGTAGTTTTCAATCATCTCTTCCAGTTGTCTCTCGTAGCCGCCCGTAACTCCACATCCCCACATGACATTATGTGCATTAATCTCACCACACGTCAGACACCGTACCTACGTCTGGATAAAAAAATTTCTCTATGTTCTACTCTGGATACTGGTTCTGGAGGGGCAGTAAGCGGAGATTAGTGAGAAACTGTTCGTATTTGTATGAATTGTAACTGATGCAACTTGCACCTCTTCACTAGGTAATATTTGTACAGGCAATACTGCGTAAGAAATATTCATCTGGATGGGAATCACAACTTCTTCACTCCCATCCATCCAGTCTTTTCTTTCTTTTCTTATAACGTCGTACGCAGGAAACACGAGAAGTAGGCTTAAACCATGTTTCCGGGATGCAACATTTCGGTGTAATTCTTGCACCAAATTCTTTCATTGGATACTGCTGATCTGCGTTTCATTGTAAAATTTTAAGCATTATCCTCTTTTGCAAGGTATTCCATGCTTTTCCTGACTTCTTGCAGCTGTATACTGTCACTTCTCGTTGATCTAATTTTGCTCTAGTATTATGGCTCTGAGCACCATGGGACTTAACATCTGAGGTCACCAGTCCCTTAGAACTTAGAACTACTTAAACCTAACTAACCTAAGGACATCACACACATCCATGCCCGAAGCAGGATTCAAACCTGCGACCGTAGGGGTCGCGCGGTTCCAGACTGAAGCGCCTAGAACCACACACGGCCACAACGGCCGGCGAGCATGGGACACGCTAACCTTAAAAATAAAGAAATAGTCGGTGACTTAACGAAGACCGCCTCTCACAACTGCACATTTAAAAACATTTTATTACCGCTATCACACCTGAAGACTGTATTACACTGATTTCCAAAATTAAGGCAACAAACGGAAATTTTGCAAGATTTCGTTTATTTTGCCACAAAACTGTATAAACAGGTGATAGTAAATTAGAAACAATGTAAAGAATACAGAACATAATCAGCTGGAACATGCATGACAGCAGACAAAAATATTCTTCTTTTTTTTCAACTTAACGGATTAGCAAACACATTCTGACAAATGGTTAATGTGCTCAGTATGGGGTGTTACTACCTCTAGCAGCAATACAGGCCTGACAACGACGGGATATGCTGTGAATGATGTCATCAGTCTCACGTCGAGGCAATACTCCCTGCAGAGCTACTCTCAAGCCTTGGACTGTGGGTACTGGATGATGACGTGATGCAACCCGCCTCCCTAGTGCATCCCAGACATGCTCCACGAGATTCAAATCGCAGCAATATCTTCCGTTCACAAAAAAAATCAACCACCCGTGCTCTATGCGTCGAGAATTATCGCCCATCAATACGACGTCTGAGCCCACAGCACGTCGCAACAACCGCGTAAGAGATCCCAAGATCTCCTCACGGTACCGGACAGCCGTTAAATCTCTCTCATTCACCCGTACAATTTCGTGAAGAGATGTCCGAGGGCCCGTAAATCGTATTCCAGGTGCCTTGCAGATGCGAATCGGTAGAGAATCACTCTCCAGACCAAATTGGGTCTCTACATTAGTTTCCATTCTTCCCATGGCCCTCCATAGCAGAGAGTCTGTTGCCGTCTTCTCTGTGCTGTACTGCATCGTCAGTGACTGTGTACACAGCGGTTCTGGATGTTGGACTACCCTGCAAAAACTACGCCGGTTGATAGGCGCACTGGCGCCATTGCTGGCGTGGTTGTTCGTTGAGCGGAATTCCGTCTTCCGTGCAGAACATGATCGTAACAGCATCTGTTACAGTTTGCATGATTATATCGTAAGTTGAACACAGGACAGGGAAATAGCAGTTTGTTGCTTTAATTTTGGACGCCAGTAGTATTAAAGCAACCTATGTGTCACGCCGCTTTCCATTGTTGCCAAATTTATTCAAGATGGCGGCGATGACGTCATCCAAGATGGCTGCATGTAAACTTGGAAACAGAGCATGATGACATCCAAGATGGCGGATTTTGGATGGAAGATAGGCCAATTGTGCTATGTCCACTAACCAAACCATCCAGAAAAATGGCGGGAAGTTTGAATTTTGGTGGGAAAATAGGCCAATTGGGCTAAGTCCACTAACCTGACCCTCCAGAAGAAATTGGCGCCAAATTCAAATTCCAACAAGATAACGCATGCAAAATCGTACTTGTCTTTATTATTATTCATTATCATTTCTTATAATTCATTATCATTTATTATCATTTATTATGTATTATTATTATTGGCCTACCTCCACGAGAAACAAATTCAAATTCCAAAACGAAAATGGCTGCAAAACCATACTTGTCTTTATTGTTATTCATTATCATTTATTATTATTTGTTATCAGTATTCATAATCACTTATTATTTATTGTCATTTATTATTATTCATTATTATTGGCCTACCTCCACTAACATAGAAAATCGCGCCATGTTCAAATTGACACGCCATAATCTCTGGAAAACCGTACTTCTATTAATTATTATTAAGATTTACTATTATTTATTAGCATTTATTATGATTTATTATTATTTATTCAAGATGGTCGATTTTTGCGGCAAGAAAACCAATTCCCTTACATCCATAACAAAAAATCTCAATCAAATTCAAACATGATAATCTACGAAAAAAAAGAGGCCAATTGGGCCATGTGCATTAACCTAAGTCCACCTCATCCTACAAAGTTTGAATTTTTCGTCCTCACTTATTGTTTCACTCCTAAGACATGAAAATCGCATCAAATAGTAATATAGTGCACTTTTACTAACGTAAGTCACCTCCTGTGAATTACTGGGAAAAGAACTGAAGTCTTTATTTCAAACTGTACCATCATCACTTGTTCTCCAAAAATGGCTCTGGGACTAAACATCTGAGGTCATCAGTCCCCTAGAACTTAAAACTACTTAACCTAAGTAACCTAAGGACATCACACACATCCATGCCCGAGGCAGGATTCGAACCTGCGACTGTAGCCGTCACGCGGTTCCAGACTGAAGCGCATAGAACCGCTCGGCCACTCCTGCCGGCCTGGTTTTGTCATTTTAAGAAGGATCTTTTTGACGTTAGTTACCCTTCACTTTCGGGAATACCTTTCGGTTTGCTCAAGATAGTTTAAACTCATTAAGCCACAATGATCGACGTAGTGTACACGACAATTGGCAAATGTGGTGAACTGTGATCGTGCGACATTTGCACGCTGTGGCGAAGGTTCAAAAATCAGGTGTATGAGTACCACATGCTCTAATCCAAAATCACAAAAATTAGCGTTTGCCAATACGGTGCACCTCTGCTTGCTCGCCATCAATTGGCTCTTGAACAACACCGACCATTCCTATTAAGTTTCGTTACTGGTGACGAGAAACGGTGTCTTTATGCTAACGCAAGGAAAAGTTAAGAATGGTTGAGGCCAAACAAAGCAGCAGCTCCCCATACAAAGACCTGCGAGCTTCCGCAAAATACAGGATGTCCGAAAAGACTGTCCCCGATTACATAAATTGATAACTCAGGCTAGAAATAAGATACAAATATGAAACTAGTGTTTAATTGTTTACAACTATCAAAGTTTTTTTCTGTTTTAGGTTCGCAGCTCGTAAGTAGTGGATCAGGTGCAGTGCCCAAAAAGCCATGTTAACCAATCAGGAGAAGGTACAGTGTGTCCTGTGGTACCATGAGACACGATCACCCACCACAGTGCAGAGACACTTCCAGACAACATTTCGAAGTAATCCACCTGATGTCAAGAGCATTTAAGCCTGGTATGAGAAGTTCAAGAACACAGTATCGGTTGCTGATCTTCCGAGGTCTGGTCCACCAAGAACCTCAGCAGACAGGGGGGAAGCTGTGAGGCAGTCTTTCCTGAGAAGTCCGAAGAAATCGGTGCGCAGGGCCTCACGTGAATTACAGATGCCAAAAAGCTCTCTCCCTGACATTTTACACAAACATTTATTGTTCCGTGCACACAAAGTGCAAATCGTTGAGGCCTTGTTGCCCAGTGACGGTATACGTCGATACGACTTTGCGGTCGAAATGCTATCACGTATTGAGGACGATGATGGTTATCTCAGACGAATTGTCTTCTCCGACGAAGCGACCTTTTTTGTCAGTGGAGTAGTTAATCGCCATAATGTGCGCATTTGGGGTTCACAATCCCCTGGCGAGGTCATGGAGTGCACCAGAGGCAGTCCAAAGGTGAATGTTTGGTGCGCGCTATTGCACGATCGAATTATCTGGCCATTCTTCTTCGCTGAGGCTACCACCACATCTGCAGTGTATCTGGACACGTTGCAACTGTATGCTGTTCCTCAGCTGCTTCAGTATCACCCCGATGTCTTGTTTCAGCAAGACGGTGCACCGCCTCATTGGGGTTCGGACGTCCGTGCCTATCTCGATATGACCTTTCCTGGGCGATGGATTGGTCGTGATGGGCCAACGGTTTGGCCTCCACGCTCTCCTGACATAACCCCACTAGACTTCTTTTTATGGGGTTATGTCAAGGACGAGGTCAACCGAACACGTGTACCAGATCTTGAAACCCTGCGGCAATGGATAACCACAGTCGTTGAATCGATCCCTCCAGAGATTTTGGCTAATGTGCGGACGGGAATTGAACATCGCCTAGATGTGATACGTGCTACCAAGGGTGCTCATATGGAAGTTAGCTGATGTGTGAAAAAAACTTTGATAGTTTGTAAGCAATTAGACGCCAGTTTCATATTTGTATCTTACTTTTAGCCTGAGTTATCAATTTATGTAATCATGGAAAGACTTTTCGGACAGTCTGCATAGCGTTATGCATCTGGTGGAACAGTGGCGGTGTGGCGTTTGCGAATTGCTTCCCCGAGGTTTAACCATCACTGCTGACATCTATTGTCAACAACTGAGATGTCCCGCAGGCACAGTCCAAGAACAACGACCATGAAGACGGAGTGAAGTGATGCTACTCCTCGACAATACCCGCCCTCATTCTACTAGACTGGGAAAAAAAGTTATACTGGAGTCGTGTTGGGAAGTCATTCCGCAGCCAGCTGACGTTGTCCCCCACAGGTTTTCACTTTCCTGCTCTCTGTCGAATGACCTTCAAGGAACTACCTTTCCGGATGAAAATGCGCTCCGAACATGCCTCGATGAATTCTTCGCCTCAAAACCACGTGATTCCTACAGTCACGGAATCGAAAAGTTACAGCGGCGTTGACAGACTGTTGCAAATAATGAAGGAGAATAGATTTCTGGTGACTAAAGTCTCTGTTACGTGTATCTGTTGTGTTCATTAAACGTACGGAAAAACAGTACGAACTTATGCATAAAGCAAATAGTATCGATACTTTAAGACGCATTTGAAAAATGTAGCTTCCTAGATTTATTTCGTCCCTCGTCGACTCGTTTGACAGGGAACGAGGTGGAGACTCCCTGGTTGACACTCATTTGCGACGTCAGCGGCTCACATCCACGTCAGGCCGTTAGATTCCGGTTTTCCGCGGTTTCCCTAAAGCTCTTATAGCGAATGTCAGGATGGTTCCTCTGGAAATGACGCAACCCACATCATTTCCTAACTCTTTGCTTAACTGCAATCTTATTTGCAGTCTGCGAAGACATCTGCGCACTTTGTTTATTTGTGTTCCTCGTGCGATGTCGTGTTTTTTGCAGCTGCAAGAGGACGATCTGCGCAGTTGGTTCGTAGTGCGCACAGCTTGTGACCAGCCAAGAGAGTGTGTGCCGGACGTCTCTTGCCGTTCCTTGGCTATTGGGCTCGTATGTTGGAACCGGCCGTTATCACCACCCCGGCTACCGATAACACGTTCACAGTGTTCTGATGCAACCGCCAGGCAGTGTGTTTCTCAGACGCGGCTCGCTTCGCCTAACCCAGGCACTTTACTCGCTGCGGTTAATCTTTTCGTATCGTGTCATTCATGTACCGTGTTAAATTCATGCATGGTATACGTGAATACTCTGCAGTCAGACCCAGTGTGGACTAATAAGCATCCAGCTGGAGCTGAAAGATCTTTTTGACGTTTATATCCGTGTTTGCGAATTAAATATGGGCCTTTACACGCCGTCTTCTGTAAAAGACAATTTATTTCTTTATCTTTTTGCCACAATTTTTCCTATTTCTACTATTTATTTAAACATTTTTGACACCTTTCTGACGTGTACGGCTTGACAGCTCGTCGTCTGTAAAGTAGTCAGAAAAAGGCATAAAACCCAGCCAACCTTATACAGTCCCCGTCCACATTTAGGCTAAATATTTGTTCTTCTCACTGCTGTCCATTAGTTCGGCATCGGGCTGCTAATGACAGTATGGTAGAGTAGCTTGACTTCCAAGGTATACGTACTACAATAATGAAGTTTCTAACCACGTGCCTAAGTGACACTAGCCCGATAAAACTGCTACTCTCACTACTCCATAAAAACGACGAGAAACGTCTCTTGAAATCAGAAACAGTTTGATATATATATACACACACAGACTGTAGCGACTAATGACATTTTGTACCAAGGCCAGGATTTGGACTCGGGGATCCAACTCATAAGGCAGATGCGCTAATCAGCTACATCACCCTGGAAGAGTGGCTTTGCAGACCAGCACTAAGTACTCTAGTACTCCTCTCTCTTTAATCCAAATTTCCATTTGCGCCTCAGGGCAATTGGTATTCCCCCTACACTCAGCATTGCAGAACCTATGATTAAAATTCTTCTGGATGTTGTACCGCAACACTGTATAAAAATACTTTACTTATAAACTGTAAAACCAATATTTCGACCATATTAGAAAGCCCTTGCTAAGGGCAAGGAAGACAGCTATAATACGGTCGAAACATAGGATTTGTAGTTTATAATTAAAATATTTTTATACAGTGACACGGTACAACACCCAGAAGAATTTGAATCAGCATGACACCAGCTGCAGAAGCCTACGAAGTTATGTCAGCAATCCGGGAGGTTCTGCAAAATGGGTACAAATGGCTCTGAGCACTATGGGAATTAACTTCTAAGGTCATCAGTCCCCTAGAACTTAGAACTACTTAAACCTAACTAACGTAAGGACATCACACACATCCATGCCCTAGGCAGGATTCGAACCTGCGACCGTAGCGGTCACGCGGTTCCAGACTATAGCGCCTAGAACCGCTCGTCCACTCCGGCCGGCAGAGGCTCTGCAACTATACTGGAAAAGCACCTCATCAGCAAATGAGACAGAAGAGCCTGCCTAAAACCCAGGAATAGGTTGTTTAATCAAATGAACCTATATGGTTCCAGAGAGCTTTTCAAGTCTCAACCGTCTCCGATGTATATATCCAGACTGAAGCGACGAATGAAAATTTGTACCTAGGCTGGGATTCCAAACCAGCTCTCCTGCTCACTAGGTAGATGCGCTAACCACTACGCCACCCTGGCGCAGTGGCTTTGCACAAATGGACGGACTACCCCACCACGCCTCCCTCGTCAACCCGGGTTGGTACAAATTTTCATTTGTTGCTGCAGTTTGGATATACCATGTGTTCGGAAATTGCAATTACAGGCATCTAGGACTTGTAGAGGGGAGTGAGTACATAATATTTTTAATAGGAAAGTAATTTTTCCGTTCTACTACTGTTTGAATTCAGATGTGCAACGCGTTCACGTCTGCCGAGGGAAAGAGAAAAGTCCCATCGTTGCTGGAATGCAATAGGGTAGGCAGTGTGGCAGAATAAATGAAGGTGAATTTCGCACCTTACATAAGAATTTTGTACATCATGACGGGAAGGTGAATATGACACATAACTTTAACAGTAATGAGCAGATTTGCCTATAAGTATGAAATGCAAGAGGGATGACACTCAATCGACGCTATTAACACACCACTCCTGTATAATGCGTGTCAATGAGTAGAAGGTGAAAGAAGCAGCGAGAGGAGACGTTTTGTGTGGAAGGCAGCGGACACGAAACGTCCGATTGGCGGAAACGAACTAGAAAAGAGTATAGTGCCGAGATTTCGATGTAGTTCAATGTTAGAGCCCTTGCGATTGGTAGAGAGAGTTTCCACAAAATAAAAGGACGCACCTGTTGGTCGAAAAAAGCCGTGATGTGGAGAACGAAAGAACCCAGGTGGGAAGAGAGTTCGGCTGCGAGAAAGACGAGAGCGAAATTTTCGAGGACTCTTCTCTGAATTGGCGTCAAGTGCAGAATGGAGTGCATAACGCTCTGTACGACGCACAGGAGAAATCTGAGTGAATACTGCGTTCACTGGCGCTGACATTCAGCTAGATATTAGCTGTAGCATCGTTAAGCTCCCACTGTGGAGAAACGAACCAGCCAGTTAGTTAATTGTCCTTGCGAGGACTAGAGGGCATTTTAGTACTGCATGCTGCTCCAGCCATGCGCGTGCATATTGCCATATTCCAAGACTAGGGATGAGAGCATATTTTCTCGCCTCACCAGAAACATAGGGAGAATTTCTGCTGAAAAAAATCAGCAAAGGCTTAAATATATTTTATAGGAATTTCAGTGGGCGAGAGCAGCCATGCAGACGACAGCTCATCGCATCTAAGGTAAATACCACAGGCAGAGGTGTAAACTTGTTGGTTCAGCAGCTTGCGTCCACTGTACATTCGAGCGACCTTGGGTAATCTTTTGCTCAACTTGCTACAAAGCTAACCATCCTGCGCAGACTTGATTTTTAATCCTAAATAGTACCGAACTTTGAACCGGAATCGGAGATTTATCATAGTACTGGCCAACATCATGACGTAGTCGTAAGAATAATTCTGTAAAGCAACTTCTAATTAAAATTTGCCATTGTTGTGTTTAGGATTATTTCACTTTCTGAGGACAAGATGTGTTCGTTTGGCAACTGTCGTAACATTGTCACATTGTAAACTGTGTAAATGAGTGTATTTCTGTGATAAGTTTGGAACATTAAACTAAAGTTATTTACTGTTTACACAGTTGTTGCTGATCGGACACGAACCTTAGAACAGGATGACGAGTATTACGTCAGACGGAGGCCTGATGTCATTTAACGTCTGCCTTGCTGTGAGACCTATTCAACGCCTGCGTGTCTCGGATACAGGTTCGATACACTTTTTCGGAACACACAGACATGTCCTTTGTACATCTCGAAGCTTGAAGTAACGGAAGAGCTACTAGTTGGCTGTGTCACGAACGTTTTCTGCAATGTAGCACGCCATCGGACAAACTTTTTGTCCAAGCTACGCAACTATTCCGATAAACAGGTATCTTCACCGTGAGGAGGCACGACTTTGGTTCTCCAAGTCAACGCCAAGCGCCAGAATTTGATGTACTACCTAGCGTGGAAGAGAACCCGTCAACGAGTACTCGAACAATTGCGCTTTCAGTCGGTGTTAGTCACGGTATCGTCTGGGACGTTCTACGTGAGCAACAATTACTTCCGTACCACTTACAAAGGGTACACGCTATGGGTCCAGCCGCTTCTCCGCAACATGTCGCTTACTGCACGCGATTCCTGCGCCGCCGCGTCGACACACCTCTGTTTCCACGTCGAGTTCACAGATGAATTTAAGTTCACTAGGGATTGTGTTCTGAATTCACGAAATAGCCATGTCTGGTCAGAAGAAAACCGTCGTGCCACACATGTTCAGGGATTTCAGGACCGGTTTGGTATTAACGCGCGGGCTATTATTCTGGACGGTCGTGTGCTTGAGTCACACCTCCTTCCAGTCAAGCTAACTGGTCCTGCGTACTGGATCTTCCTGCAAAACGTGTTGGGCCCGTCCGTGGAAGCTGTGCCACTGATTGCCCGTCAGGAACCGCAGTTTCATTATGGTGGTGCCCCTCCTCGCCTCTCACGTGCGGTTTGGAGACATCTGAACAGACGGCCTGGTGAAAGATGGACAGCCCGAGATAGACAACCGCGTGGCAGCCGCGATCGCCAGATTTAACCCCTATAGACTACTTCTTGCGGGGTCCTTGCAAAATTTAATTTACGAAACTCCTGCAGAGGCAGAAGAAGATTTGCTGGCACGATTTCTGGCAGCAGCATTAGATATAGCAGAGACACCAGGTGGGGTGGAGAGTGTATGCCAGAACATGCTTCGTAATACAATGCCTGTAACAACGTTGGTGCTCGTTAGATCGAGCCGCTGTTGTAATGCATCAGTACTGTTCTGTACGTGCAGTAAGCTGGGTTGTTTATTTGTTCTGGAATAACGTAAACCTGTGATGTTCAAGTGTTAATACAAATCAATGGGCTTAAGTGATAAACTGACGTTTCGTTACGTTTCCTTTGGAATAGTTACTTAATAATGGTAATGCGCCATGGCTAATTCAGTTCCTCAAGCCATGGCTAATTCAATTCCTCAAGCAGAAGCGGGTAAGTTAAACATGTAAATTGAAATCGTCTTAGAACGGACGCGGTGCGTTTCCGGACGTGGGTTCATATTCACTATATACTGCACTCACTACCCTCTGTAAGTCCTAGAAGTTTGTAACGGGAATTTCCGAACACCCTGTACACAACATAGATGTTTGAGACTTGAAAAGTTCGCTGGAACCATATAGTTCCATTTGAGAAATTGTTTGCACTTCACACTGAATTTATATTACTTCACTTTCATAGAAAATATTCCTACGATGTCTATGGTTCATCCAGAACACACCAGAATTCACACTGTTTCACGACTTCCCTTGAGTTGCTTCTCGCATTGGACGGTCAGCGTATAATATTTTACGTCTTCTCCTTTTGCTAAGTTCAGTCGACAATGATTACTTTTCGCGCCTCCAATGCACTCGTCTGCGACCCAATCTGCAGCCTCCCCAACAACAGGCTGACACATGCGCCAAACTGCTGCTATAATGGGATTATGGCGTGTGCCCCCACTACCTGAACCATGGATGAAGGGTATCAGACGGATGCCATATTCCTTGACTTCCGGAAAGCGTTTGACTCGGTGCCCCACTGCAGACTCCTAACTAAGGTACGACCATATGGGATTGGTTCCCAATTATGTGAGGGCTCGAAGACTTCTTAAGTAATAGAACCCAGTACGTTGTTCTCGATGGTGAGTGTTCATCGGAGTTGAGGGTATCATCTGGAGTGCCCCAGGGTGCGATAGGTCCGCTGTTGTTTTCTATCTACATAAATGATCTTTCGGATAGGGTGGATAGCCATGTGCGGCTGTTTGCTGATGATGCTGTGGTATACGGGAAGGCGGCGTCGTTGAGTGACTGATGGAGGATACAAGATGACTTGGACAGGATTTGTGATTGGTGTAAAGAATGGCAGCTAACTCTAAATATAGATAAATGTAAATTAATCAGAAGAGGAGGAGGTATACTTGGAAAAGGCCGGGAGATACCGGAAGATTTCAATTAGATTACATCATGGTCAGACAGAGATTCCGAAATCAGATACTGGATTGTAAGGCGTACCCAGGAGCAGATATAGACTCAGATCACAATATAGTAGTGATGAACAGTAGGCTGAAGTTCAAGACATTAGTCAGGAAGAATCAATACGCAAAGAAGTGTGATACGGAAGTTCTAAGGAATGACGAGATATGTTTGAAGTTCTCTAACTCTATAGATATAGCAATAAGGAATAGCGCAGTAGGCAGTACAGCTGAAGCGGAATGGACATCTCTAAAAAGGGCCATCACAGAAGTTGGGAAGGAAAACATAGGTACAAAGAAGGTAGCTGCGAAGAAACCATGGGTAACAGAAGAAATACTTCAGTTGATTGATGAAAGGAGGAAGTACAAACATGTTCCGGGGAAATCAGGAATACAGAAATACAAGTCGCTGAGGAATGAAATAAATAGGAAGTGCAGGGAAGCTAAGACGAAATGGCTGCAGGAAAAATGTGAAGACATCGAAAAAGATATGATTGTCGGAAGGACGGACTCAGCATACAGGAAAGTCAAAACAACCTTAGGTGACATTAAAAGCAACGGTGGTAACATTAAGAGTGCAACGGGAATTCCACTGTTAAATGCAGAGGAGAGAGCAGATAGGTGGAAAGAATACATTGAAAGCCTCTATGAGGGTGAAGATTTGTCTGATGTGATAGAAGAAGAAACAGGAGTCGATTTAGAAGAGATAGGGGATCCAGTATTAGAATCGGAATTTAAAAGAGCTTTGGAGGACTTACGGTCAAATAAGGCAGCAGGGATAGACAACATTCCATCAGAATTTCTAAAATCGTTAGGGGAAGTGGCAACAAAACGACTATTCACGTTGGTGTGTAGAATATATGAGTCTGGCGACATACCATCTGACTTTCGGAAAAGCATCATCCACACAATTCCGAAGACGGCAAGAGCTGACAAGTGCGAGAATTATCGCACAATCAGCTTAACAGCTCATGCATCGAAGCTGCTTACAAGAATAATATACAGAAGAATGGAAAAGAAAATTGAGAATGCGCTAAGTGACGATCAATTTGGCTTAAGGGAAAGTAAAGGCACGAGAGAGGCAATTCTGACGTTACGGCTAATAATGGAAGCAAGGCTAAAGAAAAATCAAGACACGTTCATAGTATTTGTCGACCTGAAAAAAGCGTTCGACATTATAAAATGGTGCAAGCTGTTCGAGATAGTGAAAAAAGTAGGGGTAACCTATAGGGAGAGACGGGTCATATACAATATGTACAACAACCAAGAGGGAATAATAAGAGTGGACGATCAAGAACGAAGTGCTCGTATTAAGAAGGGTGTAAGACAAGGCTGATCTGCTGAACGGAATGAACAGTCTAATGAGTACACAGTATGGTTTGAGAGTAAATCGGAGAAAGACGAAGGTAATGAGAAGTAGTAGAAATGAGAACAGCGAGAAACTTAACATCAGGATTGATGGTGACGAAGTCAATGAAGTTAAGGAATTCTGCTACGTAGGCAGTAAAATAGCCAATGACGGACGGAGCGAGGAAGACATCAAAAGCAGACTCGCTATGGCAAAAAAGACATTTCTGGCCAAGAGAAGTCTCCTAATATCAAATACCGGCCTTAATTTGAGGAAGAAATTTCTGAGGATGTACGTCTGGAGTACAGCATGGTAGAGAAACATGGACTGTGGGAAAACGGGAACAGAAGAGAATCGAAGCATTTGAAATGTGGTGCTATAGACGAATGTTGAAAATTAGGTGGACTGATAAGGTAAGGAATGAGGAGGTTGTACGCAGAATCGGAGAGGAAATGAATATGTGGAAAACACGGATAAGGAGAAGGGACAGGATGATAGGACATCTGCTAAGACATGAGGGAATGACTTCCATGGTACTAGAGGCAACTGTAGAGGACAAAAACTGTAGAGGAAGACAGAGATTGGAATACGTCAAGCAAATAACTGAGGACGTAGGTTGCAAGTGCTACTCTGAGATGAAGAGGTTAGCACAGGGAAGGAATTCGTGGCGGGCCGCATCAAACCAGTCAGCAGACTGATGAAAAAAAAAAATGCAGATGAATAGGAAAAAGAGTCCCGTAATGTTTGAATACTCCATTAGTAGTGTAGAGCTTGGCACAGTCGATTAAATATTTGGGAGTAACATTGCAGAGCGATATGAAGTGGGACAAGCATGTAATGGCAGTTGTGGGGAAGGCGGATAGTCGTCTTGGGTTCATTGGTAGAATTTTGGGAAGATATGGTTCATCTGTAAAGGAGATCGCTTATAAAACGTTAATACGACCTATTCTTGAGTAATGCTCGAGCGTTTGGGATCCATATCAGGTCGGATTGAGGGAGGACATAGAAGCAATTCAGCGGCGGGCTGCTAGATTTGTTACTGGTAGGTTTGATCATCACGCGACTGTTACGGAAATACTTCAGGAACTCGGGTAGGAGTCTCTGGAGGAAAGGAGGCGTCCTTTTCGTGAAACGCTACTGAGGAAATTTAGAGAACCAGCATTTGAGGCTTACTGCAGAACTATTTTACTGCCACTAACTTACATTTCGCGGAAAGACTCCAAAGATAAGATAAGAGAGATTAGGGCTCGTACAGAGGCATATAGGCAGTCATTTTTCCCTCGTTCTGTTTGGGGGTGGAAAAGTGAGAGAAGATGCTAGTTGTGGTACGAAGTACCCTCCGCCACGCACGGTGTGGTGGATTGCGGAGTATGTATGTAGATGTAGATGTAGATGTAGAGGGCTCTAATCTTTCAGAGGCGAATAGGGGCAAGATTCAGTATGTAGGAGCAGTATCGATATCTGAACCCCTACAACCAACAAATCTATCTTCACAATTAATGTGCAGGGGTTGGACAAAAATATCGAAACACAGAAAACACAATACGTTTCCATACCTAATGCGGTGTAGAAAACCTGCTGGCATTCAAAACAGCTTCCTGCCGCCTCTGAGTGGTTAATTACAGGTTCTGTATGGTATTCAAGGGGATCTTGTACCACTTTTGCTGCAAAGTTGTGTGAAGTTCAGGTAACGATGGCGATAACGCACCCTTCCCTCCTAAATGGACTACATTGGCTCTATAATGTTGAGACCTGGTAATTGTGATGGCCAGAGCGGATGCGAAAATTCACCATTGTGTTCTCAAAACCAGTCCTGGACCGTGCGAGCTCCATGAACAGAGGCTCTGTAGTCATGGAACAAAGCGTCACCATTGGCAAACCAACATTGTACCACTGGATGGACCTGATCAACCAAAATGGTCCCATAGCGCTGGGCAGCAGTGCGACGTTGCAGAGTGATCATGGCGTCTACGGATTACCACGATATGGCTGCCCAGATTAGCACCGAACCCCCGCCAAGTCTGACTTTCAGTACGTAAACTCGACTCGAAATTGGAGACAGTGTGAGACAACACGTAACCGAGCGAATGCTATCCTTTCATTGCTCCAAAGACCAGGTGTTATGGCAAGTTTTCCTGCTACACGTGTAATGGTGTGGTTGTGGTTTGTTTTTGCTTATTCTAGAATTGAGAACAACTGTGTGAGGTGAAATGACAAGTTTAATTTCGCAATATTTCTCACCAAATAACAGCTTTTCACACAGTTTACAACTCGCCAACATAAAAAAACAGCGCAATGGATAACGCATCTTGCCAACATCAAAAAGTGAAATACATTTATACACAACAATGTTATGTATTATCTCACTGAAGGAACATTAATCTTAAGCACAATATTATGAAAGTTTAATGGGAAGTTTGTTTACAAAATTGTTCCTGCACATACATTATCATGTTGGTTAGTACTATGAAAATCGTCCTATTCCGGTTCAAAGTTCGGTACTATTTAGGATGACAATCAAGTCTACGGTGGACAGTTAGTCAAGTGACAAATTTGAGCGCAAGATTACCCAAGGCCACTTGAGTTTACAGTGGACGCAAGCTGGTGAATCAACAAAGTTCACGCCTCTGCATACGGTGTTTACCTTTAGCTGCGATGTGCTGCTGCCTGCAAGGCAGCTCTCTCCCACTGAAATTCCTACAAAACTAATCTGGCCTCTGCTGAACATTCCAGCAGAACCTCTCCTTATCTATCTCAGCCCTAGACTTATTATGTGGCGATATACACGCGCATGGATGGAGCAGCGTGCATATTATAGTGCCGTCTTAGTTCTTGCAAGAACAATTAACTAATTTGGCTGGTTCGTTTCTCCACAGTTGGAGCTAAACGTTGCTACATCTAATTTTAGCTGGATTGCAGCTGCTGTGAAAGCAGTGTCCACACCAATTTCTTCTCTGCATCGTATGGAGTGTTAAGCACTCCGTTCTGCACTTGACACCAGTTGAGAGAAGAGACCATGAAAATTTCTCCCTTGTCCTACTCCTGGCAGAACTGCCTACCTGCACTTGGGTTCCTTTTTCACGTCATAGATTTTTTTTCCAGTAAGAGCGTTCCTCTTATTTTGTAGAAACACACTCTACCAATCGCAATGTCTCTTCTATCAAACTGCTTCGAAACTTCAGTATTTTTCTCCTTCCTAGTGCGTTTCCGCCAATCGGATGTTTTGTGCCCATTCTAGACGCCTAAAGTGCATTGACCTTTCCATGTGTCGCACTCGCTGGACGAAAATGCGTCACTTGCTTTTGTTCGTATCCCATTAGAATTCTGAAACGCAGTTTTCTAAAGCTTATTCTCTGCCCTTGTACCGATGACTCCGCTACAGGCGGTCCTCCGGTCCGGGGTCGCTGTCCTCCTTCCTGCCACCCCTTTAAGTGGTTTCCGACATAACTCCCACAGCGTGCCTTCCCTACGTCATTGTGGAGCTGGCTTTTGAAAAAAAAAAAAGAAAAAAAAAGACTCGACTCACGTTCCATGTTTTACATGTTTTACCTTCCACTCAAAGACATGCATTGTATAGGAATAGTGCATTACCTGACTGTCATTCCTTTTTGCCTTAGTTATTGATAGGCAAATGTTCTCATAACTGTCGATTTACGTTAGGTGTCATCTTCACCTTCTCATTTGTAAAGATCTCATGTAAGGTGCGAATCTGACCATTTATTCTGCCACCTTACACTGGGATCTGCATCCCTGATGAGTGGTTTTGTAACTCCAGCTCAACATGCAAGCAAACACATTTGCCCCCTTGATTATGGAAGCACCCACTTTGTGAGTTCCCCAACAATTTGCCCATGTCAGAATTCATATAGCTCCGACATAATGCACTCACGACAACACAGAAAACTGTTCCATCCACGGTTGACATTTGCGAGGTACTGAGAACGTTGCATAGGTCCCTTTCGTGGTCAAATACAACAGCACAACCTTCAGGCTCGGGTAGCATCTGAATTTATGTTCAAGAAGGCGTTTCTAGTGGGCTTTCCATATTTTTATCCACCCCTGTAGTTTCAAGAGAGCAGTTAAAAGAAAAAGGCAGAATTTAAACACCCAAATGCAGGCTGACAGTTACCACAGACCCAGTAATCTACAATTACACACATGCTCATAAATTAAGGAAAATTTCACAATGTTGTGCCACACAATGTGGCACTACACAAAACTGGAGCTAATAGCATAGACACATAGGGAACTCACATGATACAGATCTGTAAGTCCACGATATTTGTGATAAATTGATAAAACCATCCCAAACCACATGTGCTACAAAACGCCACTGTTTCCTGCGCATATACCCCGATATCAATATGGGAAATGATCACCATGCACATGTACACAGGCCGCACAATGGGTTGGTATACTCTGGATCAGGTGGTCGAGCAGCTGCTGGGGTATAGCCTCCTATTCTTGCACCATTGCTTCTCGGAGCACCTGAAGTGTCCTAGGGGTGTGAAGACGTGCAGCGATAGGTCGACCGAGAGCATCACAGACGTGCTCGATGGGGTTTAGGGCTGGATAACAGGCAGACCACTCCATTCCCCTGATAGCTTCTGTTTCAAGGAACTCCTCCACGATGGCAGCTCGGTGGGTCCGTGCGTTATCATCCATCAGGAGGAAGGTGGGACCCATTGCACCCCTAAAAAGGCGGACATACTGGTGCAAAATGATGTCCCGATACACCTAACCTGTTACAGTTCCTCTGTCAAAGACATGCAGGGGTGTACGTGCACCAATCATAATCCCACCCCACAGCATCAAACCACGACCTCCATACAGGTCTCTTTCAAGGACATTAAGGGGTTGGTATCTGGTTCCTCGTTCACGCCAGGTGAAAACCCGGCGAGAATCACTGTTCAGACTACACCTGGACTCGTCCGTTAATATAACCTGGAACCACTGTTCCAATGACCATTACAGTGTTCTTCACACCAGGCTTTACGGGCTCTGCTGTGACCAGGGGTCAGTGAAATGCACCTTGCAGGTCTCCAGGCTGTAGACTATGTGTCTGGAGACAACTGTTCCAGTGGCTGCGGTAAGGTCCCGAGCAAGGCTACCTGCAGTACTCCGTGGCCGTCTGCGGGCACTGATGGTCCGATATCGGTCTTCTTGTGGTGTTGTACACTGTGGACGTCCCGTACAGTAGCGGCTGGACACGTTTCCTGTCTGCTGGAATCGTTGCCATAATCCTGAGTTCACACTTTGTGGCACACGGAGGCCCGTGCTACGACCTGCTGTCGCCCTCCAGTCGCACTAGTATTCTACCCCTCATAACGTCATCAATATGTGTTCTTTGAACCATTTTCAAGACACTGTCACCATTAGCACGTTTTAAAACGTCTGCACACTTACTCGCTGCACCGTACTCTGACATGCAGCAACACACCTCTGCGTATGTGGACTGCTGCCAGCGCTACCACGCGACGACCGCAGGTCAAATGCACCGCATGGTCGTACCCTGAAGTGATTTAAACCCGCAAACCGCCCACGAGAGCGTTGTTTCACCATGTATCAGCATTATCCTTAATTTATGAGCATGAGTGTACTTCAACTCTTTGTTAATTTACTGTAAAATGCTACTTGTTGAAAACGTCTCCTAGCGAATAGATGCCTTAAGAATGACTGATTCGATCTACATATCGATGGTAGGCACTGATCACCTCCTAACTCCATCCGTCTGTGAAAACCTCGTAATTTCAATAACCAGAAACTCCATTATGAAAGAGCGATTTGAATGCGCAAGGATTTTTTTAAATCGGTCAATAATTGGGCTTCTACTGTGTGGTGAGACATGTAGTAACATTACCTTGTCTGTATTACTTTATACATATTTTTAAGACACCATTTTTGTTTCTTCTGTAAAATTTAAGAAAATGGAGTTATGAGTTTTTCACTGCCTACCACAGATATACGAGGAAAAGGTGAGGCGGAGAGACAGGTCACCCAGACATATCCAGAACGCGGATATATATAGAGACAAAAAGTTGTAGCGGATAATATGACGAATTTCCTGATTTGATAGCTTTTGAGTTACAGTGATTCAGCGTTTGTTGCTGTTGGCGCTGAAACTTGTCGTGAAAATTTCGAGAAATGTCCAAAACTTCGAGAGCACAGTGGCCGGAATCGACATTAGCGGTCCAGACACCGCCAAGCAGACCTCTCGAGCTTACGCTGTGTCAGAATGTCAACACATTTGCCTGTTTACCTATCTGCACTCTGCACTACAGGCCACTTATTCCAACTTTCGCGCAGACACGTACACAAATGAGGAAAATTGGATATACTACTTTTATATGGTGAATGTAAAAGAAATGCTGTAAAAATAGTGCAGCGTATATGGCTATCCATCTCATGTCCGACGCTCCAGGCAACTGCACGAGTTATTAAAATCCTAATGCGGGCAGGCTGCTTGAACGTAAAGGAGAGGACAAGAAAGAAGAGTGCAACTGACGGAGAACTCGAAGAAGCTGTTCTGGGTGCGGCGCCAATGAATCTGCACAGCAGTACGAAACATACTGCTCAAGGACTGTGGAATCAGGCAGACGATTGTCATTCGCATCCTGCATCGACAGAATTTCCAACATTATCATCTGCCAATAGACCAGACACTCGACGACGCTGATTTCGAACGCCGTACACAATTTTGTCGGTTTTCCCTTCAGCAACTGAGAGACGACCTTACGTTTTTCCAACGTGTGCTTGTTACCGACTAAGCAACGTTTACTAACCACACTAACGTAAACTTTAATAACCTGCATTACTGGGCATCCGAAAATCCACACTGGCTTCCTCAAGTGCAACGCCAGTGGCCATGGAGCGTAAACGTATGGTGAGGCATCATAAGAAATTACATTGTGGGACATTACTTCGTCTCAGGCGGTCTAAATGGACATTCGTACGCACTCTGTCTGACGAACATTCTGCCGGTTCTTCTAGAGGGCGCACCACCGGATATTCTCAGTGTGTGAGTCTGCTATACGACGGTTGTCCAGCTCATTCGTCACGTGTTGCGACGCAAATACTGAACGAGAACTTTCCTAGACGTTGAGTAGGACGAAATTCTGTTGTCAAATGGCCTCTGAAGTTCCTCGATTTGACTGGCTCTAAATTCAAATGGCTCTAGTGCCCTATGGGATTTAACAGCTGAGGTCATCAGTTCCCTAAACTTAGAACTACTTAAACCTAACTAACCTAAGGACATCACACACATCCATGCCTGAAGCAGGATTCGAACCTGCGACCGCAGCAGCCGCGTGATTCCGGACTGAAGCGCCTAGAACCGCTCGGTCACCACGGCCGGTCCCGATTTGACTCCTCTTGATTCCTATCTTTGGGGAGCACTCAAAGATACAGTCTATGACGAAGCTCCAACTAGCCAGATGATATGTGTCGTCGAATCGGGAGTGCATGCTCAACGATGTCATTCACTGTAATTACATCTATCCATCGTTCTTTCGAACGACGATTCCAAATGAGCCTTTCAGTCCATGGTCAACATCGTGAACACACACTTAAATAAAGGGCAAAGTTATTTTCCTGGAAGGCGAAATTTATGTTATAGAGTTTGGCTGGTTACCAAATCATTGTCAATAAATTCTTTATTTTATTTACGTGGGTACGAAATTGCATCGATATTAAATAAGTCGACAGCGTGTATTGGGCCTTAGCTGGTAGGACTGTCATCACGCACTTACGCTCAACATGAAACCACGTTTCGTGAAAAAGAATATTTATTTTGGGGTTACAGGTGGTCACCAAAGTATTTTTAACAAAATGTTTAATTCAACGAATGTACGCCATGTGATATAATTTAGAGCAGTGTGGATAGGGACAGTTGTCAAAAATGTTCAAATCTGTGTGAATTCCCTTGGCACCAAACTGCTGAGGTCATTGGTCCGTAGACTTACACACTACTTAAAATAACTTACGCCAAGGGCAACACACACACACACACACACACACACACACACCCATGCCCGAGGGAGGACTGGAACCTCCGGCGGGAGGGGCCGCGCAATTCGTAACATGGCGCCTCTAACCGCGCGGCAACCCCGCGCGGCTGACAGTTATCCAACAGCACGTACAGGGTGTTTCAAAAATGACCGGTATATTTGAAACGGCAAAAAAAAACTAAACGAGCAGCGATAGAAATAAACCGTTTGTTGCAATATGCTTGGGACAACAGTACATTTTCAGGCGGATAAACTTTCGAAATTACAGTAGTTACAATTTTCAACAACAGATGGCGCTGCAAGTGATGAGAAAGATATAGAAGACAACGCAGTCTGTGGGTGCGCCATTCTGTACGTTGTCTTTCTGCTGTAAGCGTGTGCTGTTCACAACGTGCAAGTGTGCTGTGGACAACATGGTTTACTCCTTAGAACAGAGGATTTTTCTGGTGTTGGAATTCCACCGCCTAGAACACAGTGTTGTTGCAACAAGACGAAGTTTTCAACGGAGGTTTAATGTAACCAAAGGACCGAAAAGCGATACAATAAAGGATCTGTTTGAAAAAGTTCAACGGACTGGGAACGTGACGGATGAACGTGCTGGAAAGGTAGGGCGACCGCGTACGGCAACCACAGAGGGCAACGTGCAGCTAGTGCAGCAGGTGATCCAACAGCGGCCTCGGGTTTCCGTTCGTCGTGTTGCAGCTGCGGTCCAAATGACGCCAACGTCCACGTATCGTCTCATGCGCCAGAGTTTACACCTCTATCCATACAAAATTCAAACGCGGCAACCCCTCAGCGCCGCTACCATTGCTGCATGAGAGACATTCGCTAACGATATAGTGCACAGGATTGATGACGGCGATATGCATGTGGGCAGCAGTTGGTTTACTGACGAAGCTTATTTTTAATTGGACAGCTTCGTCAATAAACAGAACTGGCGCATATGGGGAACCGAAAAGCCCCATGTTGCAGTCCCATCGTCCCTGCATCCTCAAAAAGTACTGGTCTGGGCCGCCATTTCTTCTAAAGGAATCATTGGCCCATTTTTCAGATCGGAAACGATTACTGCATCACGCTATGTGGACATTCTTCGTGAATTTGTGGCGGTACAAACTGCCTTAGACGACACTGCGAACGCCTCGTGGTTTATGCAAGATGGTGCCCGCCCACATCGCACGGCCGACGTCTTTAATTTCCTGAATGAATATTTCGATGATCGTGTGATTGCTTTGGGCTATCCGAAACATACAGGAGGCGGCGTGGATTGGCCTCCCTATTCGCCAGACATGAACCCCTGTGACTTCTTTCTGTGGACACACTTGAAAGACCAGGTGTACCGCCAGAATCCAGAAACAATTGAACAGCTGAAGCAGTACATCTCATCTGTATGTGAAGCCATTCAGCCAGACACGTTGTCAAAGGTTTCGGGTAATTTCATTCAGAGACTACGCCATACTATTGCTACGCATGGTGGATATATGGAAAATATCGTACTATAGAGTTTCCCAGACCGCAGCGCGATCTGTTGTTGACAATTGTAACTACTGTAATTTCGAAAGTTTGTCTGCCTGAAAATGTACTGTTGTCCCAAGCATATTGCAACAAACGGTGTATTTCTATCGCTGCTCGTTTAGTTTGTATTGCCGTTTCAAATATACCGGTCATTTTTGAAACACCCTGTATTTTACCTCTACGAAGCACACACCCACGTTAAGAGAAGTCAAATCTTTCTTCTAACATTTAGATATTTCATACACGAGGTGATTTTTGCCGCGTATAAGATCTCTTTATTTTTGAAGAATGAGCAGTTGATTTCACCGTTTCAGCTCACGTAAATTTGGGAGGATACACAAATGTGAAATAGTTTCCCTTAGTCCTTTTTGATACGCTAGATTCTAGCCTATGTCGTATTTCCATATACAACACTGATTGGTGAACCTGGGTCTAAGTTGCTTCAAGAGGAAATGAAGCTTTATTCTCGTAACGCAGGCCTACTCTACGGTAGACAGCTACGAAACCTGGTTCGAGAAGCCTGCTTTGCAATGTTTGCACCGCAAATGCCGTTTCCGGCCACTGTGCTCTCACATTCTAGGGCATTTCTCGAATTTGTTTACAATAGGTTTCAATGTCAACATTAACAAACGCTGTGTCACTGTAACTGACTTCTCAAGAGCTATCGAATGCAGTTATGAAAAGTATACGGTTCCATTTAAAAAAACGCTCTTACTTGACTATCTCAGTTAATAACAGCGCTAAAAACATTAATAAAACAAAAACATACGTACCCCTCGACCCTCTAACGATTGCCGAAAACCGCCTTTGGATATGTGTAACCTTTCATTAAATAAAAGGGGGTTACGCCTTATGTGACCCACCCTGTGTAACGTGTGTTGTTTAAGCCGTATTTCGATGGTCGTCCACTTTCCTGTACCTTGGAAGAGAAGAAGGTCTTTCACCATGGAACATATTATACTTGCAAATGAACTGACTTTCTTTAATTTCTTAATAATTGTACCCCTCTTGAAAATGGAAATTGGTTTTAGTTTCCTGCAGCTTACGTTTAAAAATGTATTCAACTTGTAACTGGTTGTTGATTATATTTCTGCTTAATTTTATTTCACGTACTCACTATTGGTGTGCAGCAGAGCAATAAGGGAACAGATAGAAGACTCAATATAGTGCTGATAGGGCTTTCTCGACTGGAGCGCTGTTAAATTTCAATATAATATTTTTTCCAAGGTATTTGACCTTGGAATAAGACTTAATATTTGCAAAAAACTGAATTTTCTGGATTAATTGTTGTGAATTCAGAAAAAGGCCGCAGCGCTTAAAAGTGAATGCCTACATTTAAAAATGGAATAAGAAAGTATATTAAACTTTCATTACAGAGCTGGCTAGAGGTGGAAGGCTGAAAACTGTTCCATGATACAACATATTCCCTCACTACGCATAATCTTCTTCATTCTATTAGGGTTTTTAGCGAGGGAAAAATGACTGTCAGCATGTCTAGATAAGCGCCTAAGCCCGCCATTAAGAAGTCGTTCACGCATGAGAATCACACAAACATGATGCCGTTTGACCATCGCGCGCAGTCACGTACGGCCGACATAGCAGTTGGCATCCCCGGCGTACAGAAACAACTGAAAGATTTGCAAATAAATAAGTCTCCAAGTCAGGATGGAATTCCAGTTCCGTTCTGCAAAGAATGCCCACACTTATCCCCCATTCATCGCGAATCTCTCGCCCACCGCAAAGTCCCAAGCGACTGGAAAAAAGCGCAGGTGACTCCCGTATAAAAGAAGGTTAGAAGAACAGACCCGAAAAATTACAGACCAGTATCCTTAACATCGGTTTGTTGGAGAATTCTTGAACATATTCTGAGTCCAAATATAATACATTTCCCAGGGATCCCAAAGTTTATGTCCACGAACCAGCACGGTCTTATAAAGCACCGCTCGTGTGAAACTCAGCTTGCCATTTTCTCATCCGATATACTACGAAGGGCAACGGGCAGATTCCGTATTTCTAGATTTCCGAAAATCATTTGAGAAGATACCCTATTCTATACCGTTATCGAAGGTACGAGCGTATGGAGTAGGTTCACAGAAACGTGAGTGGCCTTGCCGGCCGTGGTGACCGAGCGGTTCTAGGCGCTTCATTCCGGAATCGCGCGACTGCTACGGTCGCAGTTTCGAATCCTGACTCGGGCATGGATGTGTGTGATGTCCTTAGGTTAGTTAGGTTTAAGTATTTCTAAGTTCTAGGGGACTGATGACCTCAAATGTTAAGTCCCATAGTGCTCAGAGCCATTTGAACCATTTTTGTGAGTGGCTCGAAGACTTCAGAAGTGTCCCAAAAATTCGAAGTAGTTTTTATTTGAACGCATACCGTCTTAATTTATTTGTACGATGCCAAAACAACTATATGTAAAACTTCAGAACCTTACGATGTTGGCAACCCGTGCCGACTTGCATTGAGACATGTCAGGTTGGCTGTACTTGGTAAGAAAGCCGAAGGCGCGCTCCCTCGTGAATGTCGGTGTGTCTCTAACACTGTTAGTATAAATTAAAGTCAGTAAGTGAAAATGTCAGTGAAATTACGTAGTAGTTCTAAAACGCTTATATTTTTAATAGGTGCGGTAAAAAATCAGGTAAATGGTTAAAAACTGCCATCTAATGAACAAGTTCTAGCAGTTTTATTTTATAATATCCGGGAAGTGAATTTAACTGTCAGTGAAAGTGCAAATCTCACTATTCGGGAAGGAATGATCTTTTGGGAAAAGACGCGTATACGTACCAAACCTGTACCTAATTGTGTGAAGATATTAGTGAATCGATATCAAGTTTGGAGGGAGTTGCAAAAAAAATGTACAAAAACTCCAAAAGATATTTGAGCAGCGCCGACAAGAGTTTGTCAACAAGTTGGATGATTTGTTCGACACTGCACACGCTGATGCACTTCAGTTAATGATAATAAATGAAGATAAAAGCTCTTTACAGCGGAAGAGAGAGCCAGGTCGGTCTGGTCACTTAACTGGAGCGGACAAAAAACTGACTAGTAAAGAGGAAAGGTTGCGCATCAGAACTATTGAGGAAGAAAATCGACGTGCTAAATATTTTTCCACGACAGCTCCTTCGACAGCATCTTATTAAGCATTACAAAATGACTCGTCTTCAAATTGTAATGAAAATGAAATGTGTTTGCAAGAAAATTTGCCAACTGTGATTGAGAACATAAAATCTGAAACCAGTAAAACAAAAATGCGGAAAAATTTCTTTACTCCAAAATTACTAGCAGCGCTAGATAGGTGTCAGTTGAGTGTGAGAGATTCAATGTATATTCTTGAAGCTACCATTAAGGCACTTGGATATAACACTGATGAATTTCCTATAAGTAAGACTGCGATTCAAAGAATTCGTACAGAGAAACAGAAAGAGCTTGCGGAAGCTATAAAAGTTAATTCTCAAAACGAGGTACCAGATGTTGTGACTGTTCATTGGGATGGCAAACTGTTGCCTGATAGACATGATCGGGAATCAAAGGAATAACGTCTTACGATAGTTATTTCATATAGAAACAAAGAACAACTTATTGCTGTGTCAAGGTTGGAAAACTCGTTAGGATGTGAACAGCGAAAGCTGTTTGGAACGCGATTGTGGACTAGAATCTCGAAGACAAAGAGCAGTTTCTTTCTTGTGATACTACGGCTTCAAATACAGGTCATATCAATGGTGCCTGTATGCTACTTGAGCAAAAACTTAACAGAAGTGTCATTCTTTTTCCTTGCCGCCACTACGTGTGTGAGCTACTGTTAAAAAACGTGTTACAGGTAAAAATCAGTTCAGTGACACGTCCTGATATACCACTCTTCAAAAAGTTCCGAGATAACTGGAGAAGTGTAGATCTAGATAAGATACAGTGCTACAAAGAAAATGTCGCAAAGCATCTGACTGTCTCAGAAATTGACAATCTGCTTGAGTTTTACCTCAATGAACTGATAAAAGAAATAATCAGAGATGATTACCGAGAGTTGATAAAGCCTTCTGTCATATTTTTAGTTGGAGATACAGACAGAAAATTCGAGATGCGGCCTCCAAGTGCCATACAGCAAGCTCGATGGATGGCGAGAGCTACATATTCCCTAAAAATATCATTACTTTGTGCTCAGTTAAAAATTTCGCTGTTTGAAATTTGCCTGTTCATAATGACATCCTACGCCAAGCCACGGCTCCAGTGTATTTTGGCAGTAAAGGTATTCTGCCAAGATTTGTGTTTTTGAAGTCTATGAAGGCATACGAAAAAATAGATAAAGACATCTCAAAAGCAGCTCTACAGAAGATAAGCCAGCATTTATGGTATTTGACTGATAAAGTTTCTGTCTTGTCACTGTTTGACGATGATGTGGATCTAGAAACACAAGTAAAAATTGTTGAAAATTTAACCAAAGATAATTTATCAGCTGTTACATTCCTTCGAAGGAAGAACTTTGCGGTCCATTATATGGTGAGTTAAATAAATGAATAGAGACTTTGTTTCTTTAGTTTCCTGTTTACATCACAATTTTCAAATGGTTCAAATGGCTCTGAGCACTATGGGACTTAACTTCTAAGGGTATCAGTCCCCTAGAACTTAGAACTACTTAAACCCAAATGCTTTTCGGAAATCTAGAAATGTGGTGTCTTCCTGTGGCACTTCATCTATGGTTCTCAGTATATCACGTTAGAAAACAGCAAGCTGAGTTTCATACGAGCGATGCTTTCTAAACGCCTGCTGATTCGCGGACATAAGCTTCTTAGTTTCAACAAGTCTATTATATTCGAAGTGAGAGTATCTTCAAGGACTCTGCAGCAAACAGAAGTTATCAGTCATCAATCAGGGGGACACGCCCCCCGCCCCCTGTCCACACACAGACACACACACACACACACACACACACACAGAACTCTGTAAGAAGCGGTGCTGGCTCCGGCTCTCCATGGAGGCCCTCTGTGACAAAGGCCACGAGTTACGCTTTCGATGCAGGTGGGCGTAGCCAGAGACGAAAGAGAAATCCTTTGGCGACGCTTTGACGAGCCACCAGGCTGCAGTTAAGCAGCGTATCCACTAACAACGGGAACCAATGCTCAAATGTGTGTGAAATCTTATGGGACTTAACTGCTACACACTATGCGAGGTGCCGGGGCTAGCAGTGTATTTAACACTAAATTCTTCTAGAATCTACATATCTAAATGATGCTCTAAGCCCCACCTATTCTAACTCGGACTTTTGCTGTTGCACATGGATTAAAAAACCACGCGAACTGACTGTAATCGACCCTGAAAGTGGAGTAGAAAAGAGTTCGGCACCTGCAATAATTTAATTTGATAAATAAGTTAAATAAAGGAAGGTTTCAATAACGTAGTGAGAAATGATAGGGTTCCTCTACCGATTAACAAAATGAAAGTTCCGCACAAAATAACAATATGATTTATTAAGACTAAACACAAAATAATAAACAAAAACACATGACACATTTACAATACATCAAATTGGCTCAAATTGGATACTCAAATGCTGTGAAGGTGAAGTTGTCCCTAAACTACACTCCTGGAAACTGAAATAAGAACACCGTGAATTCATTGTCCCAGGAAGGGGAAACTTTATTGACACATTCCTGGGGTCAGATACATCACATCATCACACTGACAGAACCACAGGCACATAGACACAGGCAACAGAGCATGCACAATGTCGGCACTAGTACAGTGTATATCCACCTTTCGCAGCAATGCAGGCTGCTATTCTCCCATGGAGACGATCGTAGAGATGCTGGATGTAGTCCTGTGGAACGGCTTGCCATGCCATTTCCACCTGGCGCCTCAGTTGGACCAGCGTTCGTGCTGGACGTGCAGACCGCGTGAGACGACGCTTCATCCAGTCCCAAACATGCTCAATGGGGGACAGATCCGGACATCTTGCTGGCCAGGATAGTTGACTTACACCTTCTAGAGCACGCTGGGTGGCACGGGATACATGCGGACGTGCATTGTCCTGTTGGAACAGCAAGTTCCCTTGCCGGTCTAGGAATGGTAGAACGATGGGTTCGATGACGGTTTGGATGTACCGTGCACTACTCAGTGTCCCTTCGACGATCACCAGAGGTGTACGACCAGTGTAGGAGATCGCTCCCCACACCACGATGCCGGGTGTTGGCCCTGTGTGCCTCGGTCGTATGCAGTCCTGATTGTGGCGCTCACCTGCACGGCGCCAAACACGCATACGACCATCATTGGCACCAAGGCAGAAGCGACTCTCATCGCTGAAGACGACACGTCTCCATTCGTCGCTCCATTCACGCCTGTCGTGACACCACTGGAGGCGGGCTGCACGATGTTGGGGCGTGAGCGGAGGCGGCGTAACGGTGTGCGGGACCGTAGCCCAGCTTCATGGAGACGGTTGCGAATGGTCCTCGCCGACACCCCAGGAGCAACAGTGTCCCTAATTTGCTGGGAAGTGGCGGTGCGGTCCCCTACGGCACTGCGTAGGATCCTAGGGTCTTGGCGTGCATCCGTGCGTCGCTGCGGTCCGGTCCCAGATCGACGGGCACGTGCACCTTCCGCCGACCACTGGCGACAACATCGATGTACTGTGGAGACCTCACGCCCCTCGTGTTGAGCAATTCGGCGGTACGTCCACCCGGCCTCCCGCATGCCCACTATACGCCCTCGCTCAAAGTCCGTCAACTGCACATACGGTTCACGTCCACGCTGTCGCGGCATGCTACCAGTGTTAAAGACTGCGTTGGAGCTCCGTATGCCACGGCAAACTGGCTGACACTGACGGCGGCGGTGCACAAATGCTGCGCAGCTAGCGCCATTCGACGGCCAACACCGCGGTTCCTGGTGTGTCCGCTGTGCCGTGCGTGTGATCATTGCTTGTACAGCCCTCTCGCAGTGTCCGGAGCAAGTATGGTGGGTCTGACACACCGGTGTCAATGTGTTCTTTTTTACATTTCCAGGAGTGTAGATTGTGACGTTTATGACGATGTAGTATGTGGAGCCAATTCCTTGCAACTCAAATCTAAAGAGAGTCACACAGCTAACCCAACATTAATTGCTTCTACATTAGTGAGAACTCAGGCAATGAACACCCAAGACAGAGCAAAGTTAGAAAAGACAAACAGGAGCGCCCTGCTGAGCTCTGATTATCACCTAGCAAAATTGCCTGCTTTGCCGGTGCTGCCGATGTACATTACCAAGCTATCTTCTTAACTGCACGGACACGATCTGGTGTAATGGAGGCGACGTCCCGTCGTGGTGATGATAATGTCGCGAGTATAGTCCGAAACAAATTACCCTGGTCTAGTTGTTCCTAGCAATACAAATGCGCCTGTGAGGGAGACGAAGAAGGCTCTCCACACAATCACTGACGGTACAGTGATTGATTTTAACAAGCGAAGTCACACAGTAACTCCGATACAGTCAACTTTAGCCAAAACTGCTCAAGACAGACAACATTGGTCGCTTGTACGCAGAACGCTCAATTGCCCACTGTACTCGGAAAGTTACGTTGAAGTCGAAACTTCAGCAACTTCGTCAAACAGTTAAAATTAAATAAAAGTATGTTAGACAGCCAACGGAAGGCAGGCTGTCCAGAGCAGCGAGAGCTCAGTCTTGTAACCTACTCCGACCGAAAGGCGAGAGCCGACTCCCTCTACAAGAGCACCCGTACCAACCGAACACAGAACATTCCCGCCCCCGCGACAGTGGCCGTGGTTAAACGTTCCAATCAGCAACTCGAAAACCGCCGGAAAATTCCACTTTATTGCCGAAGCTCTACCATTCCACCAATGGAGATTCTTGGCGCCAATTTCTGCGGCGATTTTGCTACGTCACGGAGCTATGCCCTGAGCAAGCCAATCACAGTTACGATTTGGCAGAAAACGCGGGAATTTGCCCGCCAAGGCTGCTTGGGAACACAAGTCATTCCCACGCCTCGCCGGTAGCCCGCCAGACAGTGTTTTCGCTAAGTTTCTGCGAAGTAATGGAACCTCTAGCTTAGACGCCCCTTCAGGCCCTTGCGGGCGTGTCTCCGCCGCTATTATATGTCGGCGTCTGGAAAGCATTCACTCAACTCCCTCACACCCGTCGGCTTAACCCTTTCAAGATCAGCAGAGCCCGCCTGTCACCGGACCACACGGGTGACGAGAGACACTGCGTGGGAAGTCCGCGTGTGAAGGAATAGCAACTTTTCACCGCATGCAATTAGAGAGGAAAATCGAATTACTCAGACTAAGATAGAAATATGAGAGGGGGCTTCTGCCACAGCGACATCTGCTGGCACCACTAGAGGGAGCGGCCAAACAAATACGAGGGTCACTCCAAAAGAAATGCACACTATTTTTTTTAAACCCATCTTTTATTCTACATGTTTGAAAGTTTTGAAGTGTGTAGATACATCCTTTAGGAACAATATTTTCACTTCCCCACATCATTTACATACCTCTCAACTGCCTTACGCCATCTTGGAACCAGCGCCTGTATAAAATTCTGGACCAACCTGCTGGAGTCACAGTTTGGCAGCGTGCACAAGGGAGTCATCATCTTCAAACCCTGTTCCACGAAGAGAGTCTTTCAGTTTCCAAAGAGATGATAGGCACATGGAGCCAGGTCAGGAATGTAAGGCGGGTGTTTCAGTGTTGTCCATCCGAGTTTTGTTATCGCTTCCATGGTTTTTTGACTGACATGTGGCCGTGCATTGTCGTGCAACAGCAAAACATCCTGCTTTCGCCGATGTGGTCCAACACGACTCAGTCGAGCTTGAAGTTTCTTCAGTGTCATCACATATGCAACAGAATTTATGGTGGTTCCACTTGGTATGATGTCCACAAGCAAGAGTCCTTCAGAATCGAAAAACACCGTAGCCATAACTTTTCCAGCAGAAAGTGTGGTTTTGATTTTTTTTTTCTTGGGTGAATTTGCATGATGCCACCCCACTGATTGCCTCTTCGTTTCTGGTGAAAAATGATGGAGCCATGTTGCATCACCTGTCACAATTCTTCCAAGAAATTCATCTCCACCATTCTCGTACTGTACCCAAAGTTCACTGCATACAGTTTTCTTGTTTCTTTGTGAGCCACTGTCAACATCCTGGGAACCCACCTGGCACAAACCTTTTTTAACGCCAACACTTTCAGTATTCTGCAAACACTTCCTTCCCCTATCCCAACGTAGCGTGACAATTCGTTCACTGTGATGCGTCTGTCAGCAGTCACTAATTCGTTGACTCTCTGCACATTGTCTGGAGTGTGCAGTACGAAGCCTGCAGCTGCGAGGACAATCCTCAATATTGCTGTGCCCACTTTCATCACGTCACCTGCTTGCCCACCGACTAACTTTACTGCGATCGACAGCAGCATCTCCACACACCTTTTTCAACCTCTTGTGGATGTTTCCCACTGTCTCGTTTTCACAGCACAGGAATTCTATGACAGCACATTGCTTCTGACGAATGTCAAGTGTAGCAGTCATCTTGAAAACATGCTGGGCCTGGCGCCACTCACGGGAAGAGGTTGAACTAAGTTTGAAAACAAGCGGGAAGGATGTATCTACGCACTGTAAAACTTCCACACATACAGAATGAAAATTGATTTTTACATAAATAGTGTGCATTTCTTTTGGAGTGACCCTCGTAATTCTTCCCCAACTGGGCACCCAGACATGCCTTGATTCAAATAATGGAATTTCCGAGGCTGGGAATTTTGTAACAGAAGACCGAATTCCTCCGTCAACTTGGCGCCATACTTTGGACCTCACAGACAAGTATGCTCTGTCTCATTTACTATCGTCTTTCTCTCTCTCTCTCTCCCTCTGATCTTACCTGCTAATTTTCCAGTCGAGTTTTCTAGGAGAGCGGACTGTGGTTCAAATGGCTCTGAGCACTATGGGACTTAACATCTATGGTCACCAGTCCCCTAGAACTTAGAACCACTTAAACCTAACTAACCTAAGGACATCACACAACACCCAGTCATCACGAAGAGCGGACTGTGATTTCTGCTTTTCTTCATCCTACTGGACGGACAGTAGAAATTAATTTGGTGGGGAGATAAACGACAAACTCTCAATGGTCCCACTGGTGTATCTGTGTTCTTGCAACGACATTGTCCATCGAATGAAGTACGCGTTTCCCACGCCGTGCCAAAGTAGAACTCAGCTAGTGCGTGGAAAAGGGCATTCGATTTTTAGTTTCGGAAGAGGAACGACTTTTGAATCGGGTGCGAGGGCCATAGGTGCAAGAGTGATGTGAGAAACCTTTTGATGTCCATACCTAGACTTAGACTATCGCTGGTTAAGATGGACGGCTACGAGGATGCCAGAGGCGACCCCGACTGCTCTGTGGTAAGCAGTTGCTTGATAGGTCTTATTAGGCTTTGCTCACCCTAGTACCCAAACTTATCATTACATAAACTTCCGTAGTTCCGTCAAATTTCCGATTCTTACTTCGCAAATGGACTGTAGATTCGTTTCGCGAATCTTGATGCTTTTCCCACATGTACTGCTCATACTAACTCCCCTCTGATGCATGATTTATAGTGTGATAGTCGTAATACGACGATCTCTGCCTTTTTTTCCGGCATTATCTGATCATTCGAGCTTAGAACACCAATTTTTGGGAGAGGAATGCATTTACGTTTCCTTTGTCTCTCCCTCTTTTCTCATTGTCTACACACAAGACAAGTGTGCAAGTCATATTGTCGACCCTCTAACGATCGATCATTTCATACTACGCTCTACTTAATTCAGTGTTAATCAATTTGTTTTGATACAGCACATCCTGAAAACAACATTAAGTGGCTATTTGTCATGTGCATTGAGGATCTCCTGTTTATAATCATTACATTTTTTCGTAATCAATTAGTAGGGCGTAGAGGTGCCAATATTTGCAGTTTTAGTGATATTTGAATATCAAGTCGCTACACTGCACCATTCAGGATGTGTGCACACATACATACATCTACACCACAACTTCCCCTCATGGTAACCCCTTATGGCATCACAGAACATAGGCGTCTTTAGTCGATGGCGATAAGGATCAAGCATAACAGAAAAAGGAAGCCCCTCAGTCGCCTAGCGCCCGCAAAGGATGGTCTTCGATGATTAAGCCACTGAGATATCTTGACATCTTGGTTACTGTCGTCCAAGAAGGATTTTCATCTGTGTCGGCCTGATCTCCATAGATGGTCACCTCGCTTATCGCTTAGATTTACTAAAGTCAGCAGCTAGGTGAGCGGTATTGTTAGAAAGTTTCATTTAGATTTCTTCTTTATGATCCTGATCCAAAAACTATTTGTCGTTTTAACAATAGATACGATGGAGGTAAAACTTTCTGACAATATCGTCAATAGAAAAGGTAGCTTGCACTAAGCACAGCTTGGGACGTGGCGATCGGATGGTTGAAGCGGGCACGGCGGGTACGCAAAGAAAACATTACCATATATGACGCTGGAGAGAGTACTAGTGACGTCACGGAAGGTAGTGCAGCTGTGTAAGAATGGCAGCAACAACCAGAACATAATCACCACTTTACATTAGCCGAAAAGCACTCGGCCGATAAGTTGTGAATATTTAACCACTTGAAGTTCGACAGAATTTTTATCAACTACTCCAGAGTCTTTAAAGTGGTTAAAGGCAATGGAAATTCTTGACAGAACATTCTCTTCAACCTCGATAGGTGTCTTCTACAGAAGACCTACCGTGTGAAACCCACAAGAAGAAATCAAGTTAGGTCAGGTTAGATGAATGAGCTGACCACAAAACGAAACATCTGTCCATCCACCGTTCAGAAAATGTGCGACGCAAACGTTCGAGATTGAGAGGCACAAATTGAGCGTGGAACCCAATCGTCCGCTTGCTGATCTCTGGTAAGCCTTGACTACCCGAAAGCTGATGTTGCGCCACTGAACAGCTGAAACAGATGCAACGTTAAATCGTCGGATGACGATACCGGTGTCAAGTTTCTTCTCCTGCTTCACCATGCGCAGTCAGAAGATTTTACCGTCTGATGATCCTATTAGAACATAAATATAGCCAAAAAGAGACGGTGCAAAGAGGGGAGAAATGTCGTACATGTTGCTATTCTACGTAAAGAGTTACAAATAAATATAAAGTCATTAGTATCTGCTTATTTTGCCTTTTATATTACCTCATAGTCAACCACCAACATTACTCTTCAGTTCATACTCAATTATTTGGAAAGCATTCACAGGATCACTTTTAGACTCTTTCTCGACCGCATACTAAAAAATAAAAATAAAAAATAGAACTGTAAACGGAGAACCTCAAAATCAAGAACTGAAAAACTGGAGCCTATGGCATAGAAAACTTGGGATGGGTAGTCATTCTTTTGCATTCCCGTTGTTACCGTCATGGAGGCACTGATTCTCACTAGATTTTGTCCTTACTCTTAACACTAGCAAAGAAAACCGCTGGGAAGTTGGCGTTTTTGCCAGCCGTAGCAAGTGCAAATAGTCGTGTGTTGGAATACTGGTCGGAAAACATCGGCATCGAAGTCGTTTACTGCATTACAGTGCATACGACAGCGACATAACAACAGCGATTAAAACTGATGGAATAACAGCTTTTAACGGTAATTTGGCATCGCTCCACACAAGCCTGCTGTGATTTTCCAGTGGGGAGTCTCCCTATATACAGTAAAAAAAAAAAAAAACCATTATGTGTGTTGTGTTCTGCAGTTAGCCTGCTGCAGTAATAAGCCCCTAAACACTGTTAATGTGTATTTGACTAGCTACTTTTGCAATGTCAGGACGAACATTCCGTGCACATGTCTAATCGGATGTTGTCTGTAAACTAACGCCTACGTCACTGCACAAGTATTATATTAAAGCAGCAGGAGAAACGTATTTTTCACCACAGTACCATCAGACTCCTACTAGATTTTGTACTTATTCTTAACACTAATAAAGAAAACTGCTTTCGCCAGCTGTGTTAACTACAAGCAACCATATGTCTGAGTGCTAATCGAAAAAATGTACGACTCGAGAAGTTTTACTATATAAAGCCACATGCAGTAGGAAAATAAACGTTCATGCAGAGTTTAAAAGCGATGAAGTAACAGCTTTCAACGGTAATTCGGAAGCACTCTGCAGCAGCGTGAGGTCACATTCCAGTGATGAGTCTTTCTGCATACAGAAAAAAAAGCTAATCTCTGTGTGGTGAAGTTTGTCTTTTCGAACCATCAGTCTTCTGACTGGTTTATGCGGCTCACCATGAATTCCTCTCCTGTGATAACATTTTCATCACAGACTAGGACTTGCAACGTATGTCCTCAAGTATTTTCTGGATGTATCCAGATCTCTGTCTTCCTCTACAGTTTTTACCCTCTGCAGCTCCTCTAGTACCATGGAAATTATTCTACGATGTCTTAACAGATGTCCTGTCATCCTGTCCGTTCTTCCTGTCACTGCTTTCCACATCTTTCTTTCCTCGCCGATTCTACGGAGCAACGTATGTCCTCAAGTATTTTCTGGATGTATCCAGATCTCTGTCTTCCTCTACAGTTTTTACCCTCTGCAGCTCCTTCTAGTACCATGGAAATTATTCTACGATGTCTTAACAGATGTCCTGTCATCCTGTCCGTTCTTCCTGTCACTGCTTTCCACATGTTCCTTTCCTCGCCGATTCTACAGAGAACCTCCTTATGACAAAATTGTTAAGGCTTTCGTGGCCACTTGTTGACAAACTGCCTATTGGCTTCCGTCTTGGCTTCTTCGGCCCGAGTGGCTGGCATTGTCAAAGCTCCACCCTCCATTGCCGGTGGTGAACTGGAGCCGAGCTCGCGGCCGCAGACTACATGTACCTGGCGCGCCAACGTCCGAGGGCTTCTCCGTGGTCATTTCCGGTGCGGTTCTCCTCCTGCTACCTGCGACGGTCGTTCGCTGCAGAACGGGAAGCCAGGATCCGTTTACCTTAAGGCTTTCCTTTTTCTTGTTGAAGCTGTTCGCGTGTTTTTGTATTTCTACAGCTTCTCTGAACAAGCGCGTGTGATAGTGCTTCTCTACAGCCAGAACTTCCGTGTCGGCGAATTTTATTACGTGGTCGGTCTCACTCTGTGCGTGCTCTGCTACGGCCGATTTCTCCACCTGCCCCAGCCTGCAATGTCGCTTATGTTCTTTGATCCTGGTGTTAATTGATCGTCCAGTCATTCCGACATAAACTTTTCCGCATGTGCATGGTATACGGTATATTCCCGACATTGCAAGTGGGTCCCTTTTCTCCTTGGCCGATCTAAGACACTCTTTGATCTTCCTTGTCGGTTTGAAAATCGTCTTTACGCCATGTTTGCGCAGTATACGGCCGATTCTGTCCGTCACTCTGGGAATGTATGGCAGAAAGGTCGTACCTGACATATCTTTTTCTGGTTTCTTACTTCGCCGCGTGTTTAGCCCTGTTACACTTCTAATATAATTTGTGGAGTACCCATTTCTCCTCAGAACACTTTCCAGGGGTTGCATTTTGCGTCTGAGGTGCTGCGGCTCACATATTCGTCCTGCTCCTTATTGCTTACCTTATCAATGCACCTAATTTTCAACACTCTTGTGTATCATCACATCCCAAATCCTTCGATTCTCTTCTGGTCTGCATTTCCCACAGTCCATGTTTCTCTACCATACAATGCTGTGCTCTAAATGTACTTTTTCAGAATGTCTTCCTCAAATTAGGATCTATGTTTGATACTACTAGACTTCTGTTAGCCAGGAACGCCCTTTTACCCGGTGCTAGTCTGCTTTTGACGTCCTCCTTGCTCCATCCGTAATGGGTTATTTTGCTACGCAGGTAGCAGAATTCCTGAAATTCATCTACTCGTGATCACCACTTCTGATGTTAAGTTTTTCGCTGTTCTTATTTTGCTACTTCTCATTACTTACGCCTTTCTGCGATTTACTTTCAATCCATATTCTGTAGTCTGTTTATTACATCCAACAGACCCTGCAATTCATCTTCACTTTCACTGAGGATGGCAATGTCATCAGCGAATCTTAACATTGATACCCTTTCACCTCAAATTTTAATTGCATTCTTGAACCCTTCTTCTTTTATTCTCATTGTTTCTTCGACATACGGAATGTACAGAAGGGCGAAAGACTACGTCCCTTCTTACACACTTTTTTATCAGACAACTTCGTTCTTGGTCTTCCAGTTTTATTGTTCCTTCTTGGCTGTTATACATATTGTGTATTACCTGTTTTCCCCATAGCTTACCCCTATTTTTCTCAGAATTTCCAACATGTTGTACCATTTCACATTGCTTTTCACCTTGCTTCCATTATCTACTGCAGCATCAGAGCTGCCAGTCGGGTGCCTTTACCTTTCCTAAACCCAGACAAATGGTCACATAACACATCATCAATTTTCTTTTCAATTTTTCTGTATATTATTCTTGTCAGCAACTTCGATGCCTGAGCTGTTAAGCTGAGTGTGCTATAATTCTCGCACTTATTGGCTCTTGAAATCTTAAGAACTGTACAGGTGATGTTTTTCCGAAAGTCCGATGGTGTATCGTCTGTCTCACACGGTCTACATGTCAACGTGAATAATTGTTTCGTTGCCACTTCCCACAATAATTTTAAAGTTCCATTGGATTGTTATCTACCCCTTCCACCTCATTTGATCTTAAGACGCCTAAAGCTCTTTTAAATTCTAATACTGACTCACCTATCTCTTCCCTTTCTATTCCTGTTCTTCTATCACATCATCAGATGAGTCCTCGCCCTTATGTACCCTTTCCGCCTATTCGTTATCTTCTCTGCATTTAACAGTGACATTCACATTGCGCTCTTAATGTTACCACCCTTGCTTTTAATTCCACCGAAGGTTGTTTTGATTTTTCTGTATGCTGAGTCAGTCCTTCCGACAATCATTTCTTTTTCGATTTCTTCACGTTTTTCATACAGCCATTTCGCCTTAGCTTCCCTGCACTTCCTGTTTGTTTAACTCCTGACTGACTTGTATTTCCGTATTCCTGACTTTCCCTGATCATTTTTTTTTTCCTCTTTCTTTCGCCGATCAACTGAAGTATTTCTAATTTTAAACATGGCTTCTTGGCAGTTAACCTCCTTGTAACTACGTTTTTTCTCTCCAACTTCTGTTGTACCCTTTTTGGAGACGTTCATTCCTCTTCAACTCAACTGCCTAATGAGCTGTTCCTTATCGCAGTATGTGTAGTCTCATAGAACTTCAAGCGTATCTCTTCATTCCATAGTATTTCCGTATCCCACTTCTTTTTGCACTGATTCTTCCTGAATAGTCTCATAAACTTCAGCCTGCTCTTCATCATTACTAAATTATTATATGAATCTGCTCTGCCCCGGAGTACATGTTTCTGATTTCGGAACGCTGCCTGGTCATGATCTAATCTAATCGGAATCTTCCTGTATCTCCCGGCCTTTTTCGAGTATATCTCCTACTCTCTTCAGCAGAGTATTCGCTATTGCCGTCTGAAATTTATTGCAGAACTCAATTAATCTTTCTTCTCTCTCATTCATGCTATTTACTGAATTACACACTCAATATCGTTATATACTTCCTCTATGTCTTCATCTTCTGCTTGCGACATCGGCATGTGTACCGGAACTGTTGTTGTCGATGTTGGTTTGCCGTCGTTTATGATGAGAACAACGCTATTACTGACTTCTTTACTCTCTGTTGTACCCTACTCCCATTACACAATTTCCTGCTGCTGTTGGTATTACAGTATACTACTCTGACCAGAAATCCTTGTCTTTTTCCATCACTGACCCCACTACATCTAGACTGAGCCTTTGCGTTTCACTTTTGAGATTTTCTAGTTTCCCTGTCACGTTCAAACTCATGACATTCCACGCCTCGACTCATAGAACGTTATCCTTTCCTTGGTTATTCAATCTTTTTCTCATGTCACCTCCCTCTTGACAATCCCCAACCCCTGGAGATGCGAATGAGGGACTGGCCCAGAATCTTTTGCCAATGGAGAGATCATCATGATATTCTTTCAATTACAGGCCAGGCCACATGTCCTGTGCATATACGACATGCGTCTTTGATGCAGTGGTTTCCATCGCCTTCTTCGTCCTCATGCCGTTGATCATATGCTGATATTTTCCCTTTTGGGGCAGTTTCACTCCCTGTTTTGATACTGAATTAATAAGCCTCTAAAGCCGGCCGGAGTGGCCGAGCGGTTCTAGGCGCTACAGTCTGAAACCGTGCGACCGCTACGGTCGCAGGTTCGAATCCTGCCTCGGGCATGGATGTGTGTGACGTCCTTAGGTTAGTTAGTTTTAAGTAGTTCTAAGTTCTGGGGACTGATGACCTCAGAAGTTTAGTCCCATAGTGCTCAGAGCAATTTGAACCAATAAACCCCTAAACACGATTAATGTGGTATCTATACGAAAAACAAAAACTGGAAATGTATGTTATCTAAGTCAAGGAACAAAAACTGAAATGAATGGCGTATACATCAGCCATAAAGGAACGAGTAGCGATGTCATAATTTTGTGACCAACTTACAAGCTCTTAAAGGTAATGCATTAAGTCTGTTAGACAAACTAACTCCTTTAGGTATCTATAGCTGCTTTGTATTCCTCTTACTATATTTTGTCCTTATTCTTCTGCTAACAAGGAAAACCGCTGGTAAGGTGGTACAGCCATACTAATTCCAAACGGCCATATGTTGGAGTGTTGATGAAAGAATGTCGGAACACGAACTGTTTACTGCATTAACGCACATATGATTGCAACGTAAACGTATCTGCAGATTTTAAAAGCGATGGAATCACAGCTTTTAACGGTAATTGGGCAGCGCTCCACTGCAGGTTGGTGTCATATTCCAGTGGGGAGCCTCTCTCCGTACAGTAAAAAAATCGAACCTGTGTGTGGTGCTCTGCAGTTTGTTTACTGGAGTAATATTTCCCTAAGCACGGTTAATGTGTTGTGATAGGAAAAGCTACAGGTACTGACTAGGTATTTTTGCAAGCTCCGCTACGCAGGACGAATATTTCGTGCACACGTCTAATCGGATGTTGTGTTGAAACTAACACCTAGGTCACTATGCAACTGTTATACTAAAGCCGCAGGAGAAATATATTTTTCGCCACAGTATCTTCAAGCCATGTAATTTCGTAGCACTTAAAAAAAAGAACTGGTATATCAAACAAAAGCTATCATCTACCTGTCTGTAGTTCTGGAGTCCTTTTAACAGCAGCCTTCGGTAGGAAATGCTTTGCATGACTGTGCCTGGACATCGAGGAAAGATTGGGCTCCAGGTCCCACTAACATACACTATAGAGCATGTTGTTGTTGTGGTCTTCAGTCCAGAGACTGGTTTGATGTAGCTCTCCAGGCTACTCTATCCTGTGCAAGCCTCTTCATCTTCGAATAACTACTGCAACATACATCCATCTGAATCTGCTTAGTGTATTCATCTCTTGGTCTCCTTCTACGATTTGTACCCTCCGCTGGCCGGGGTGGCCGTGCGGTTCTAGGCGCTTTAGTCCGGAACCGCGAGACTGATACGGTCGCAGGTTCGAATCCTGCCTTGCGCATGGTTGTGTATGATGTCCCTAGGTTAGTTAGGTTTAAGTAGTTCTAAGTTCTAGGGGACTGATGACCTCAGATGTCAAGTCCCATAGTGCTCAGAGCTATTTGAACCACTTTACTCTCCACGCGTCCCTCAAATACTAAATTCGTGATCCCTAGATGCCTCAGTTGCACCTACGGTACGGCTGTCTGTATCACTGAGGCACGCAACGGCTAGGTCCAAGGCTCGTGAGTGGAGGACTACAGTGCATGCGTCGCGAAAATTCACGTTTGAGCGCTGTGGCGCCATGGTGTTCCCAAAAATTACATGTATGGTCGCCTCTAGCAGGCTGGTACAAAAAATAAAACTACTTGATGATGCGATAGGTACACGTGAGTGCAATTTTTGGAACTCGACAGCACCGCAGCGCTCACACCTGCATTTCCGCAGCTGTAAAGAAGTTCGTTTGAAACAACTGGGCTTGCGACCCAGTCTCTTCTCAGCGACTGCGAGAATCACACTGTACAGAGAATTTCATGGCTAAGGTTACCGTTAAAACCATTCCACAACTATGTATAGGTACATGATAGTTCGCGTTTGATGCACTACATTTTTTCTTCTTAAGACGTACGAAATGAAATTGCTTGACAGTATTGAGGCAAATAAAACGTTTCTCCTGCTAATTTAATATAGCGCCTGCATAGTGATTAGGCATCTGTTTACACACAACATCCGATACCATCAGTAAACGTAATGTTCCTTATGACAAACTGGGGTGTGGAAAAGTACTTCGTCGATGTAACGAACTAAATCGATACTTTTAACCCAGAACTTACCTGCTCCCAAAAACGGACTCTTAACCTGACAGCTACTAAATCAGGCAATGGATGAAAATGTTTATAGTGAACAGTAACACTGCATAAAGTGTGGATTGGTCGTTAATCAAAAAGCCATGCTTCAAAAATGTTGTAACTTTATTGTTAATAATATGATGTGTTTCGGACGTATCCATCGTCAGATATGTAGGGGGAACATGCTGCACGTACATATAAATGCTACCAGTTGTGTATGAAACAGTCTGCTAGCGAATGTTACGTGTACTTTTTGTAACCTTTATATCTACGTGCTGCATATTCCTCCTAGATGTCTGAAGATGGCTACGTCTGAAGTGCGTCATATTACGAGCAATGAGGCCAGTCTATTTTTGAAACATGGCCTTTTCCTAGCGACCACTTCAGCCTTTATGCAATACTGCTATTAATTAAAAATTGACTTGGCCAGCAGTAGGAAACTTTATTAACTGAATTTATTATACAACACCATACGTTGTTTAGCTCCTCCTGTGACCACTGTCGTATGTCTCACCACCTAACAATAAGCTTTCAGAAGAACGCAACATTAGCATTTCCGGCCACTTACCTTTTTCTCTTTTTTTATTGCATAGGATACGTGACATATTGCCCATGATGAGGTGCTTACTATTGCGGTAGACAAACTACAGAATGCCACCCACAGGTTGGCATTTTTTACTGTGTGCAGTTGCGCTCCACACCAGAATATGGCACCACGTTGCTGTGGAGTGCCCTTCCGAATTACCGTTAAAAGATGTTATTCCATCAGTTTTAAACTCTGTAAAAGCGGTTACGTAGCTACTACATGTTTCTTAATGCAGTAAACGGCCTTGGTTCAGACATTTTTTGATCAGTATTCCAACGTTTGGCTATCGACAGTTATAATTGCTGGCAAAAGAACCACCTTCCCAGAAAATTTCTTTGCAAGCGTTAAGAAAAGGACAAAATCTAGTAAGAATCATGACTATTGTGGCGAAAAATGTGTTTCTCCAGCTGCTTTAGCATAAAACTTGCATAGTGACGAAGCCACCGGTTTACACACTACATTCGATTCGACCAGTGCACGGAATGTAAGTCCTGAAAAGCTGGAGCTTGCATAAGTACCTAGTCAATACTTTTAGCTTTTTTTCATATACATAACACATTAACCTTGCTTAGAAGCTTGCTAAGGACGAGGTGTACAACAAAACCTAGTTCACCACATTTGGAAGCAACGTAAAAATACTTTTTTAAGTAGATCCAGATGTGAATGGAGCTTCGAAAACAATTTTTTTCGCGTGACACTTAACGCAGTAAACGGTGTCGATTTCGACATTTTCGATCAATACTGTAACATATTGCTATTTGTGGTCACTCTGGACACCACAAGAATAACCCTCCCAGCGGTTCACTTTGCTATGTTAAGAATAAAAACGACATCTAGGAAGAGTCATTGTCCCCATGACAGTAACTACGGAAATACAAAGACTGTCCTGCCGGAAAAGATATACTTGCGTAAAAACTCAACATGTATTATTTAATTCTACACCCGTCACAGAATTTTTGGCGGGCTGGCAAATAGACCAAATAAATATTCTATTACAAAATGTTTATCGGTTTCTGTATATACGTTTACACAAAGAAAACAGCCCTTCCTTTATGTTTGTTTGGTGTAGGTTTAATAATATTGTTGTTGTAGTAGTCTTCAGTCCTGAGACTGGTTTGATGCAGCTCTCCATGCTACTCTATACTGTGGAAGCTGCTTCATCTCCCAGTACGTACTGCAGCCTACATCCTTCTGAATCTGCTTAGAGTATTCATCTCTTGGTCTCCCTCTACGATTTTTATCCTCCACGCTGCCCTCCAGCACCAAACTGGTGATCCCTTGATGCCTCAGAACATGTCCTACCAACCGATCCCTTCTTCTAGTCAAGTTGTGCCACATACTCCTCCTCTCCCCTATTCTATTCAATACCTCCTCAATAGTTACGTGATCTACCCATCTAATCATCAGCATTCTTTTGTAGCACCATATTTAGAAAGCTTCTATTCTCTTCTTGTCTAAACTATTTATCGTCCATGTTTCACTTCCATACATGGCTACACTCCACAGAAATACTTTCAGAAACGACTTCCTGACACTTAAATCTATACTCGATGTTAAGAAACTTCTGTTCTTCAGAAACACTTTCCTTGCCATTGCCAGTCTACATTTTATATCCTCTCTACTTCGACCATCATCAGTTATTTTGCTCCCTAAATAGCAAAACTCCTTTACTACTGTAAGTGTCTCACTTCCTAATCTAATTCCCTCAGTACCACCCGATTTAATTTGACTACATTCCATTATCCTCGTTTTGCTTTTGTTGATGTTCATCTTATACCCTCCTTTCAAGACACTGTCCATTCCGTTCCACTGCTCTTCCAAGTCCTTTGCTCTCTGACAGAATTACCATGTCATCGACAAACCTCAAAGTTTTTATTTTTTTCTCCATGTATTTTAATACCCACTCCGAACTTTTCCTTTGTTTCCTTTACTGCTTGCTCAATATACAGACTGAATATCATCGGGGAGAGGCTACAACCCTGTCTCACTGCCTTCCCAATCAATGCTTCCCTTTCATGTCCTTCGACTCTTATAACTGCCATCTGGTTTCTATACAAATTGTAAATGGCCTTTCGGTCTCTGTATTTTACGCCTGCCACCTTCAGAATTTGAAAGAAGGTATTCCAGTCAACATTGTCAAAAGCTTTCTCTGAGTCTACAAATGCTAGAAACGTATGTTTGCCTTTCCTTAATCTAGCTTCTAAGATAAGTCGTAGGATCAGTATTGCCTCACGTGTTCCAACATTTCTATGGAATCCAAACTGATCTTCCCCGAGGTCATCTTCTACCACTTTTTCCATTCATTTGTAAAGAATTCGCGTTAGTATTTTGCAGCGTTTGATAATATCCAGTTTAATTTTCAACTTATAAGTTAAATTTACATCTTATTAATTTCTTTCTTTCTCCAGCTAGTAATTTGACAAGTACAAAGCAGGAGGTTTCTGTGAACTGTCTCTTTTATTTCGTTTCCTTCCTACAAATCTTATAGCTGAGAGTATTTTACCTCCTGCGTAGCAGTGTCTTTGTTACGCTCCATATCTATCTGGGTGTACGCTGCCGGCTCTTCTGCTGCACATTCTTGCGGAACTTCGGTGCAGAGCTTCACCGAGCGAGACGGTCCAGTAGTTATCACACCGAACTCGCATACAGGAGGACGACGGTTCAAACCCGCGTCCGGCCATCCTGATTTAGGTTTTCCGTGATTTCCGTAAATCGGTTCAGGCAAATAGCTGGATGGTTTCTTTGCAAGGGTACGGCCGACTACCTTTACCTTATCCTATGGCACTGATAACTGAACCAACCGTGCAGAACTTCAGTTTTACAAATTTTGCCGTAAAAAAAAAGAAAATAATCGCTAGTACCACTCATGTTAGATCCAATCTACACTCATGGAACATGTACATTTACATATTTTTTTATAGTAACTCAGTTTTCTGTTCCACTCGTAAACGGAGCCGATGTGAAATAGTGTGTCTAGATGCTTCCCCCCCATTTATCAGGCGACGCAGTACGTGTATATGTGGAATGGAGGGGGGGGGGGAGGAATTAGTACTTCACAAAAATGCGCTCAGTACAGAGCTCTCCGGCTGTGTGACATCCTGGTACTGTACAGTCTCTCCTTATGTTAATTTCTAGGTGTGCTTTAAGATGTGGTGCTGACACGTACATGGACGCAGGATATGCCTTATTCCAGTATTCCAACGTTTTTCTTACCCATCTCGAAGACTATCTACAGTACTTTTAAGATTGATCAATAGATGTGAGGTATAACTATCAAGAGAAAATATGATCGAAGGCCTTTTTTTTTAGCAGTTGGGACGGTAATGAACGCGAGTATTAACTTATGCATATACACAACAACAATCAGACTGAAATGCTAACTACTAATTCTAAACACATATCTCAGATTCTTCGTGGTTTATGTGGATTGTGATACAGCGCCATCACAAATGCATACTATTGTAGAAACTACTATGCTGCAGATTGCACGAATTTCGAACTCTTTCCGATCTGAGCAATTGATTTAGTTCCCATATAAAAGTCCTGACACTTTCCAGTATTCCAACGTTTATTATCTTACCCATCTGGGTAGCTCAGTTGACAAGTTTGGCGGCCGAGGTGACCATGACATCGACAATCTGTGACCTGTGGAAAAATGTAAAAAACAGTTTGTGGTCGTTCTTTCAGAAAATGCATTGCCCCTTTAGTAGGTATTAAAAGTTTGTCTTTCCTTATAGTGGATGCAGTCCCCATACTCGTGTAATCTTAACGTCAGGCAGCTAATTCTACCAATTTTTTTGTGCCTGAAAGCATTGGGGCAATGGCTCGTGATTTTGAAATAAATCAGACGCTTTTGAGTACAGTTTACATTGTAACATTGTGATTAGATCTTGCTCGGTGCTGTTTGGAGTGAAGATCTACACTTAAAATCAGTCAGCTAAGTATTTACGTTGCACGAATCTTTTTCTCCATTTACACAGGAGGCAAATGTACACACATCATCATAACGTGTTCCATTTTTCTGTTGTTGGTACATCTGCATTTTGACATAGCCTACCAATGTTCTACCAAATTCCAGATTTGCCACCAATCGACTAATATTTTGCGGATTATTCTACGATGTCATTATTTTTTATACTTTCACAGTATATCACTGCCACATACAACGTAAGTATGTATGTATGGCATAAATTTGTGTGTGTGTGTGTGTGTGTGTGTGTGTGTGTGTGTGTCTGAGCTGTTATTCGATGACAGAGTCGAAAAATTATTTTAAAATGTGACATAATTATTTACAGTATATACGTTATTTACATTATACATATATTGAAGGGAGAAACCAGATGGCGCTACGGTTGGCACTCTAGATGGCGCTGCCAGTGGTCAAACGGATATCAAATGCGTTTTTTAAAAAGGAACCCCTATTTGTATTACATATTCGTTTAGTACCTAAAGAAATATGAATATTTAAGTTGGACCACTTTTCCGCTTTGTAATAGATGGCGTTGTAATAGTCACAAACGTATAAGTACGTGATATAACGTAATATTCCGCCAGTGCGGACGGTATTTGCTTCGTGATACATTACCCGCGTTAAACGGACCATTTACCAATGCGGAAAAGGTCGATATCGTGTTGATGTGTGGCTATTGTGATCAACATGCCCAACGGGCGTGAGCTATGTATGCTGGTCGGTATTCTGGACGACATCATCCAAGTGTCCGGACCGTTCGCCGGATAGTTACGTTATTTGAGGAAACAGGAAGTGTTCAGCCACATGTGAAACGTCAACCACGACCTGCAACAAATGATGATACCCAAGTAGGTGTTTTAGCTGCAATCGCGGTTAATTCGCACATCAGTAGCAGACAAATTGCGCGAGAATCGTGAATCTTAAAAATGTCGGTGTTGAGAATGCTACATCAACATCGATTGCATCCGTACCATATTTGTATGAAACAGGAATAGCATGGCGATGACTTCGAACGTCGTGCGCAGCTCTGCCACTGGGCACAAGAGAAATTACGGGACGATGACAGATTTTTTGCACGCGTTCTATTTAGCGACGAAGCGTCATTCACCAACAGCGGTAACGTAAACCGACACAATATGCACTATTGGGCAACGGAGAATCCACGACGGCTGCGAGAAGTGGGACATCAGCGACCTTGGCGGGTTAATGTATGGTGCGGCACTATGGGAGGAAGGATAATTGGCCCTCATTTTATCGATGGCATTCTGATTTCCTACGTAATGTTCTACCGCTGTTACTACAAGATGTTTCACTGCATAACAGAAAGGCGATGTACTTCCAACATGATGGATGTCCGGCACATAGCTCGCGTGCGGTTGAAGCGGTATTGAATAGCATATTTCATGACAGATGGATTGGTCGTCGAAGCATCATACCACGGCCCGCACGTTCACCGGATCTGACGTTCCGGGATTTCTTTCTGTGGGGAAAGTTGAAGGATGTTTGCTATCGTGATCCACCGACAACGTCTGACAACATGCGTCAGCGCATTGTCAATGCATGTGCGAACATTACGGAAGGCGAACTACTTGCTGTTGAGAGGAATGTCGTTAGAGGTATTGCCAAATGCATTGAGGTTGACGGATATCATTTTGGGCATTTATTGCGTTAATGTGGAATTTACAGGTGATCACGCTGTAACAGCATGCATTTCAGAAATGATAAGTTCACAAAAGTACATGTATCACATTGGAACAACCGAAATAAAATGTTCAAACGTACCTACGTTCTGCATTTTAATTTACTCGTAAAAACCTATCTGTTACCAACTGTTCGTCTAAAATTGTGAGCCATTTGTGTGTGACTATTACAGCGCCATCTATCACAAAACTAAAAAAGTGGTCCAACTAAAACATTCATATTTTTGTACGTACTACACGAATATGTAATAAAAATGGCGGTTCCTATTTTAAAAAACGCAGTTGATATCCGTTTGACCTATGGCAGTGCCATCTAGCGGGCCAACCATAGCGTCATCTGGTTCCCCCTTCAAGCTAGAGAAGTTTCGTTCTTTGTAGTTTTTTCGTTTGACGCTTATTTCGTCCGTTCACTATCAATGGAGCGCCCTGTATCATCAATTTACAATCATTGTCTTGCTACGCTTATTTCGTGAGATGTTTGGTCCGGTCACGATCAATGGACCACGCTGTATAATCAGTTTACAGTCATCGTCATGCTGTATTCCTCCTGATTGCTTGGAGGGCCAGATAAACGCAATGTAGAAAGCTGATGCTGCTGCTCATTCTACGTACGCTAGGTCGTGGAACTCCTCCGTGCCCTGGTCCAGCAGTTCTGCCAGCACTGGATTAGGGCATAATTGGGATGTGGACGGTTGCTACTGTGGCCATGCTGTGGCACAGTGGACGGACAAGAGGTTCACTAGGTCAGGCAGAAATTCTGTGGAGAGGGGCCACTGCTGGTGACGAGGTACTAGTATGTCGTGGAACACATCTATTTACTCATCTGTAACAGGCACAGCTGTAGAGAAGTTCATCACTTAGAAGGAGGCAGCACATGGCCCATATGTATCTCAAAGGCAAAGTAGCGAGCCATGAGTCCACACTGCGATCTACACATGGTGAACAATGACGGGGCAGAAGTCAACATGTAGTCGGACATCCTTTTTCCTGGCGTTGTGCAGCAACTCGACGTGACATGAACTCAACAGATCGTTGGAAGTCCCCTGCAAAAATATCGAGCCATGCTGCCTCTATAGCGGTCCATAATTGCTAAAGCGTTGCCGGTGCAAGATGTTGGCACGAACTGACGTCTCGATTATGTCCCAAAAATGTTCAGATGGGTTCATGTCGGGTGATCTGGGTGGGCAAATCATTCGCTCGAATCGAACAGCATGTTCTTCAAACTAATTGCGAACTATTCTAGTCCGGTAACGTGGCACATTGTCATCCATAAACATTTTTTCGTTGTCTGATATCCATGGATGGATGCAAATGGTCTCCAAGTAGCCGGAAATAACCCTTTCAAGTCAATGATCGGTTCAGATGGACCACAGGACACAGTCGATTCCATGTAAACACAGCCACACCGTTATAACCACCACCAACATGCACAGTGCCTTATTAACAATTTGGATACCCGGCGTTGTGAGCTCTTCGTCACACTCGAACCCTACCGTCAGCTGTTACCAACTGAACTCGGGGCTCATCTAGGGTCCAACCAGTATACCCACAAGCCCAGGAGAGGCGGTGCAGGCGACGTCGTGCTATTAGCAAAAGCACCCACGTCGCTCTTCTGTTGCCACAGCACATGAATGCCAAATTTCGCCACAGTATCCAAACGGATACGTTCGTCGTGCAACCCATGTTGAATTTTACGATTACTTCGAGCAGTTTTTCTTGTCTATTAGTACTGACAACACTTCGGAAATGTCGCTGCTCTCGGCCGAAGTGGAGGCCATCGAACACTGCGTTGTTCGTGGTGAGAGGTAATGCTTGAAATTCGCAATTGCGGCACAATTCTGGCACTGTGGATCTCGGAATACTGAATTCCCTAACCATTTCCGAAATGGAATGTCCCATACGCGTAGCTCCAACTACCATTCCGCGTTCAGAGTCTGTTAATGCCCGTCGTGCGTCCGTCATCAAGTCGGGAACCTTTTCAAATGACCGCTCCGCCAATGCACTGCCCTTTTATACCTTGTGTGCGCGTTACTACCGCCATTTGTATTTGCGCATATCGCTGTCCCACGACCTTTGTCATCTCAGTGTGATTGTGAGGTTTACGACGGCCTAGGTCTGCAGTCATAGGCTTCTGTTACCATGCCTCTCCATTCTTGACGCAGAAAGCTGTGAGCACATTTCTCTGGTGTACGTTCACAATGGACAGAGTTGTTAAACTCTTCTTTCCTCAACTGAAGCATCTCGTCAGTTGAATACATAAGACTTGTATGTCTGTACAGAGCGCAAACAAATGATGGGGCCCGCAGTATCAAACTACAAAAATTAAAGTCGTGAGTGTGTGGGTTTTATTCTTTCAAGTTGCGCAATGGATTGATCCAACAGGTACCCTTTGGCTCCTGCAAGAAACAATTTGCACCTCACACTACTACAGAAGTCAGACAGACGCTCCTAATGTACCAACAAGAACTGCTTGAAAAACATACAGCAACAAATATCTTCTGGAGTCTTCCGCTGTAATGAAAAGACACAAAAATATTCTATATTTTTACATAAGCAGTGGGATACTTGGGTACAGGACTATAGCTAGTCAGTCTAAGAAAAACATTAAATGAACGAAAAATATTATTTATTGCAAAAAATATTATAACAAATCAAGTGAAACTTTTTCTTGTAAATTAATAAATTTCCGGGTTCTTTTATGGAACAGTAGATTGCCTCTTACATGGGTAGGAATGCTATTATTTTACAAAGTGTTGAAAGGTTCTTTTCTCACTTTTCTTTAAGAATGTTATTTACTCAGCAGAAAGGCTGAGAGCCGCGCCTACACAACTTGAATAACCTTTCTAGGTACAGTTAAGGCTGTCTCATGAGAAAAGTAGTGGAGTGTACTACTATGAAGGACAGATGGGGTTCGCATACACAGAGTGCACAATACCGTGAGCTGCGACGACTGCTGCCTGCGTCGCTCGCTGCTGACAAATAACACAACTATCTCTTTCTATCTGGATTGACCTTCGCCAATCAAACTCTCCCTACGCCTTGATGAAGTCAAGGGCTCCTATCCGCCCCCAGCCTAGGTATTGGCGTGGTACAATGGTCAGATAACCAGTCCAACGCGATGCCACTCAATACTCGCTCGCAGGCGTTTAACTAGTACTCTGTCCGTGTTCACACTGCACAATAAGTGTGGCGGCCAACACAGTGAACAAAGCTTACTCGCGAGCGACTCAATATAGAGTCGCACTCCGATTCGTTCTCGACAGAGGTGCTCTCCCAGTGAAGTACTGAGGAGAGACTTTGTTCCTCGCTCTTTGCGTACACATACGAGAGCACTCTCTCTCGTTGCGTGTTCCCGCTCCAAGAGCGATAACGGAACGGCCCCTTTTTCTGGAAAAGTTGCAGGGGTGTATCATTCGATGCCTTCCCTCACTCCTATTCCGCCAATCAGCGTTGCTTTTTTTCAACCTCGGTGCGCACTTGTGGTTTACTTATTAGATTTGCTTACATGAATTCATACAAAACTAACTCTACCTTATCGAGTTTGGGTTCAAATGAAGCGTCTTGATGTGCATAATACGATTGTGAGGACAGAATGTGTAAGAAATGAAGGTCAGGAGACCACACCACCCTAAAAAGTTGTTTGAAGGATGTGGGTGCCGAGCTTGCAATCCATTGGTGCTCTAAGGCCCCTCCTCGTTTTCTCAGCAACGTGTAACGCCGTTGGGTACAGAGGGAAGGGGAGGAGAGGGGGAGGGGTGAATTCCAAGAGTTATATCAATGCGTGTTTTTTTTTTCTTTCGGTCATGTCCGAAAGAACAGACAGCATGCATTCATATAACTGATTTGCCTCGATGGGCAATGAATGCACCACATTCAGAGCGGATGCGCAATTACGTCCGACCTCCTGCAGGAATAGTCAAGTAGCGAGCGTGGAGGACACAGGCAGGGACTGGCGCTGGGTGGGAACGTACGTTGGCTGAGAGATGCGCCGATATGGTCCATGTACTTGCGATAAACAGTGTGTCCAGGTGGCGCAGTGCCTAGTGAGCGGAAGATTTCTGGTTCGAATCCCGGTTCTGCACACAATGTCACTCGTCACCGCTGATGCTGCACGAAGTCCTGATGCAGCTGATATCTGTAGTCCTTTTCCTTACCTTTCTCCCCCTCCTCCTTCAGTTTACATAGTTCCGAGGGAAATGTCATTGCTTCGAGTGCCGGATGAGGTGTCAGTGATTTCGAGAAAGTTGATGCTGATTTCATCGATTCCAGGAATGGATTTTCTGCCTGGACTATACACTGCTGCCGGCCGCGGTGGCCGAGCGGTTCTAGGCGCTTCAGTCTGGAACAGCGCGACCGCTACGGTCGCAGGTTCGAATCCTGCCTCGGGCATGGATGTGTGTGATGTCCTTAGGTTAGTTCAGTTTAAGTAGTTCTAAGTTCTAGCGGACTGATGACCTCAGGTGTTAAGTCCCATAGTGCTCAGAGCCATTTGAACCATTTTTATATACACTGCTGATCAACTGATAACACTATCACACATAATGATGACGTCAGACCATCAGTCTGGTTGTGTGAAAGGGTTTGTGTTATGAGCTTGGTAGAGCGTGGTGAATGATGGAGGGTATTCATATTGAGGAACTGTTTATTTATTATATTACTGACAACTACTTAGTTTTTCTTCTATGCATCTAATTGTACAATGCACATCGTTACATCCAAAATTACTTCCTATCACCTTAACTAATTCTACCATTAATAAAAACTACACCCACTACAAAATCTAATTGTATGTGCTAGTATAACGTCAGTTCTTTTCTTTAACATTCCGCATCGCACACCATCGCTCCCATATCCGTAGGCATGTCTTTGCGTTTTCCTTGGGCGCTGTGGTGGGTGTTGTAACTCCATCAGCCGTTGTCTGTCGGCTCCCTGGTTGCAGCGAACAGCTCTCCTGTTTTGAGGGAGCAACGTTGCTGAAACAGAGAAGTGTAGAGACACGCCACACTCCGTCATCCCTGTTTGGATCCTCGGGTGACCAGATACAGCCCTCGGCCGTACTTGTTGCTGTTACGATCGCCGCGATTGTGGGGTTTGCTGTTCGTCTGTAGTGAATGTCGACCTCAGTTGTCTCGCTGTATTGGGCAAGCGTTTTACCAGCTGAACTACCCAAGCAAAACTCATGACTTGTCTTCCCAGCTTTACTTCCGCCAGTTCCCCATCTCCTACCTCCCTAACTCGCTAACTTGCAGAAGTTCTTCTGTGAAACTTGTGGGACTAGCAATCCAGGAGGAAAGGATACTGTGGGGACATGGTTTAGGCATAGTCTGGGAGATGGGGGGGGGGGTATTTCCAGAATAAATTTGTCACTCTGCAGCGGAGTGTGCGCTGATAGGAAACTGACTGTGAATCGAGCTTGGGTAGCTCGCTTGGTACAGGAATTGTCTGCGAAAGGCAAAGCTCCCGAGTTCGTGTCTCGGTCTGGCATGCAGTTTTAATCTGGCAGGATGTTTCATATCAGCGCACCCTCCGATGGAGACTGAAAATTCATTCCGGAAACATCCCCCAAGCTGTGGCTAAGTCAAGTCTCCGCGTTATCCTTTCTTCCAGGAATTGCTTGTCCAGTGCGTTCCGCAGGATAACAACTGTGAAGAATGCAAGAGGTGACTCACAGCGTCATTCCATTCTGGGATCACAGTAACAGTACAGTTCAAGATGAGGACATACAGCTGAATCATATTTAAGTAGATAAGTTGATGATTAATTATGATGCAGTTAAATATGCGAATTAGGGGGAAATAACAAGAAGTAGATCTGTGAGGAGGGTTCGTGAGTCTTGCTTGGGTACTTCGGTCGGTCAAGCACTTGTCTGCGAAGGGCAGATGTCCCGAGTCGAATCTCGGTCTGCGCACAGTTTTAATCTGCCAGGAAGTTTCATATGAGTGCACACACCGCTGAAGAGTGAAAATTCATTCCATATAACTATAGGTGACCGATAAATTAATGCCGCGGGGGATTAGCCGACCGGTCTTAGGCGCTGCAGTCATGGACTGTGCGGCTGGTCTCGGCGGAGGTTCGAGTCCTCCCTCGGGCATGGGTGTGTGTGTTTGTCCTTAGGATAATTTAGGTTAAGTAGTGTGTAAGCTTAGGAGCTGATGACCTTAGCAGTTAAGTCCCATAAGATTTCACACAGATTTGAACTTTTTTATATATATTTTAATAATGGCTAGATATTCCGATATGAAACGAGTAGAAGGACGGAGTTATTAACGCCAAATTCTTTACTCTGGAACAATAACTTCGTAAGTTATGATATATTAGATGTGTTTGCAGTTACAAATTTCGGATCTTCATTAACATTGAACTTATTGTGACAAAAAAGATGTTTGTTGTTGATCACCTCTTGTTAAGGGCAATTTAATTCAGGTCGCAGATACCATGCCTGACACAGACGTGATAGTACGGGGTACACTGAGGGGACAAAAGTCGTGGGACATCGATATGCACATATATACAGGGTGTTTCAAAAATGACCGGTATATTTGAAACGGCAATAAAAACTAAACGAGCAGCGATAGAAATACACCGTTTGTTGCAATATGCTTGGGACAACAGTACATTTTCAGGTGGACAAACTTTCGAAATTACAGTAGTTACAATTTTCAACAACAGATGGCGCTGCAAGTGATGTGAAAGATATAGAAGACAGTGCAGTCTGTGGGTGCGCCATTCTGTACGTCGTCTTTCTGCTGTAAGCGTGTGCTGTTCACAACGTGCAAGTGTGCTGTGGACAACATGGTTTATTCCTTAGAACAGAGGATTTTTCTGGTGTTGGAATTCCACCGCCTAGAACACAGTGTTGTTGCAACAAGACGAAGTTTTCAACGGAGGTTTAATGTAACCAAAGGACCGAAAAGCGATACAATAAAGGATCTGTTTGAAAAATTTCAACGGACTGGGAACGTGATGGATGAACGCGCTGGAAAGGTAGGGCGACCGCATACGGCAACAACAGAGGGCAACGCGCAGCTAGTGCAGCAGGTGATCCAACAGCGGCCTCGGGTTTCCGTTCGCCGTGTTGCAGCAGCGGTCCAAATGACGCCAACATCCACGTATCGTCTCATGCGCCAGAGTTTCCACCTCTATCCATACAAAATTCAAATGCGGCAACCCCTCAGCGCCGCTACCATTGCTGCACGAGAGATATTCGCTAACGATATAGTGCACAGGATTGATGACGGCGATATGCATATGGGCAGCATTTGGTTTACTGACGAAGCTTATTCTTACCTGGACGGCTTCGTCAATAAACAGAACTGGCGCATATGGGGAACCGATAAGCCCCATGTTGCAGTCCCATCGTCTCTCCATCCTCAAAAAGTACTGGTCTGGGCCGCCATTTCTTCCAAAGGAATCATTGGCCCATTTTTCAGATCGGAAACGATTACTGCATCACGCTATCTGGACATTCTTCGTGAATTTGTGGCGGTACAAACTGCCTTAGGCGACACTGCGAACTCCTCGTGGTTTATGCAAGATGGTGCCCGGCCACAACGCATGGCCGACGTCTTTAATTTCCTGAATGAATATTTCGATGATTGTGTGATTGCTTTGGACTATCCGAAACATACAGTAGGCGGCGTGGATTGGCCTCCCTATTCACCCGACATGAAACCCTGTGACTTCTTTCCGTGGGGACACTTGAAAGAGCAGGTGTACCGCCAGAATCCAGAAACAATTGAACAGCTGAAGCAGTACATCTCATCTGCGTGTGAAGCCATTCCGCCAGACACGTTGTCAACGGTTTCGGGTAATTTCATTCACAGACTACGCCATATAATCGCTACGCATGGTGGATATGTGGAAAATATCGTACTATAGAGTTTCCCAGACCGCAGCGCCATCTGTTGTTTTCAATTGTAACTACTGTAATTTCGAAAGTTTGTGTGCCTGAGAATGTACTGTTGTCCCAAGCATATGGCAACAAACGGCGTATTTCTATCGATACTCGTTTAGTTTGTATTGCCGTTTCAAATATACCGGTCATTTTTGAAACACCCTGTTGATGGCGGTAGTATCGCGTACACAGGGTATAAAGGGGCAGTGCAATGGCGGAGCTGTCGTTTGTACTCAGGCGATTCACGTGAAAAAGTTTCCGACGACGTTTTGGCCGCTCGACGGAAATTAACAGACTTTGAGCACAGAATGGTAGTTGGAGCTGGACTCGTTGGACTTTCAGTTTCGGAAGGCGCTAGGGAACTCAGTATTCCCAGATCCACATTGTCAACAGTGCGCCGAGAATCCCAAACTTCAGGCATTACCTGTAACCACGGAAAACGCAGTGGCCCACGGCCTTCACTCAGCGACCGAGAGCAGCGGGGTTCGTGCAGAGGTGTCAGTGCTAACAGACAAGCAGAAATCAATGTGGGACGTACGACGAACGAATCCGTTCGGATAGTGCGGAGAAATTTGGCGTTCACGCGGTTAGGCAGCAGAAGACCGACGCGAGTGCCGTCGCTAATAGCGCGACATTGGGTGCAGCGCCCCTCTTGGGGTCGTGACCATGTCTGTTGAACCCTAGGCGTGGCGTGGTCAGATGAGTTGCGATTTTAGTTGGTAAGAGCTGATGGTAGGCTTCGAGTTTGGCGCAGGTCCCACGAAGCCACGGGCCCAAGACACGGCTCAAGCTGGTGGTGGGTTCATAATGGAGTGGGCTGTGTTTACATGGGTTTGGATCCTCGGATCCTTGACTGGAAACGGTTACATTTGGCTATTTGGCTGTTTTGAGACCGTTTACAGCCATTCATGGAATTCTTGTTCCCAGACAACAATGAAATTTTTATGGACGACAGTGCACCATTCTCGATATTTCGAGCGAATGGCTTGGTTACCCAGATCGCCCGATATGAACCCCATAGAACGTTATAATAGACATAATCGAGAGGCCAATTCGTGCGAAAAATACTGCACTGGCTACACTTCCTCAATTACGGACAGCTGTAGAGGTAGCATGGCTCAACATTTCTGCAGGAGACTTCCAAAGACTTGCTGAGTCCATAGCACGTCGTGTTGCTGCACTGCACCGGGATAACGGAAGACCGACACGATATTACGAGCTACTCCATGATTTTTGTCAGCTCACTGTAATTTGTTGTTGTGGTCTTCAGTCCAGAGAATGGTTTGATGCAGCTCTCCAAGCTGCTCTATCCTGTCTGTGCAAGCTTCTTCACCTCCCAGTACCTACTGCAACCTACGTCCTTCTGAATCTCTTTAGTATATTCGTCTCTTGGTCTCCCTCTACGATTTTTACCCTCCAGTACTAAATTGGTGATCCCTTGATGCTTTAGAATATGCCCCACCAATCGATTGCTTCTTCCAGTCAAGTTGTGCCACAAATTTCTTTCTCTCCAATTCTTCTAACTGTAATAGAACAGTAGAATTACTCAGTTTATGGATACTTACTGGTAAGATACAGATTGACAACAGCAGCATTCTATTCTGGGAACACAGTAACACTGTAATCCAAGATCACAGTATACAATTGAATCATATTTATGTAGTTAAGTTGATAATTAATTATGATACAGCTAAATATATAAATTACGTGAAAATAATCAGAACTAACATAAATCCAAAGACATTTCGTTTCAGAACAACGCCAGAGACTTATGAATTATTATGCCATTAGTGCACATTTACTTTGTCCCGTAAATTATGCAGTTTAAGAACCATATTTAAAAATTTGTATTTCAGGTATCAATCATTGTTCAGTGAACGACGTAGATTAAATCTTCTGGTTTTATCAGCGAGCGTGGGATGTCAAAGATTATTTTAATTAGTTACGAATATTTTAAATAATTTACACTGTATTTGTGAGAAGTTTTTAAAGTTGCTTTGTGACGTCAGAGGAAAGGGAGACAGGACTGTAGAGGAACAGTAAGCCAGTCGCCGAGATAGTTCTGGCAGCGATGGTTCCGTCCGGCGGAACTGGCGGTGGTGTTTCGTGTGAACAATAGCTCGGGCGGCCAATCGGCCTCGTAAATCAGCCGCCCAGACGTTATAAAGCTACTTAATTTCATTGCTATTGCGAGTTTCGCCATTCACAGCTCGCTCGATCAATGAACCTGGACAATGGAACTCTACGGAAATTGTTACCAGTTTTGTTGAGTAATCTGTGTTACATGGACAGTTAAAGTAGTTTAGATCTACAATAGAATGATCTGCACCTGTTTTGTCGCGCGCCTGCCCTGGTACAACTCAGACTCCCTTGTCTCAATGCAACGCATAATTAGACTGAACTTTAATTAGACACAATAAAGTTTTACAAAAAGTTATACGAACCCACGTTTCGCCTAAATCACTTTTTGAACTGGTCCACATCTACTGATGTTTCAGAGAGTTTCACCAAGAGCCTGCAGAGCTCCGCTTAAAGGGAACGAGCAAGTAGGTGGTGCGCAAATTCCCCTGTGAACCACAGTATTCAGCCTTCTTAACTTTCATGAAATTAAGCTTCATAACTGTTGTGGAGGTAGAAACGTTCATAACTTTGCTGCTCGATCCGGTATGTCAGCTCGTAATTTCTTCCTCGGAGTTTGTTCATTGCTTTAATAAATGACCTGTTTTTCTTCATAATCAGCATTTCACTCCCTTCTCTCTAACTACTAGATATCTACATCTACGTCCATACTCTACAAATCACTGTAAAGTGCTTGGCAGAATTTACGTCCCATTGTATCAGTTGTTAGGGCTTTTTTCGTTCCATTCGTGTATGCAGCATGGGAAGAATGATTGTTTAAGTCCCTCTCTGTGTGCCGTAATTAACCTGAAAAGAAAAGAAACCTAAAACTGTACAACTACAGTAATGATAAGAAACTGCTAGAACAATGTCTACCGAAAAATATGTAGGAGTAGCTATCCACAGCAGCCTTAAGTGGAATGAACATGTAAAACAAGTAGTAGGGAAAGCAGATGCCAGACTGGTTGGCTGATTGATTTGGGGGAGGGGACCAGATTGCGAGGTCATTTGTCCCATCGGATTAGGAAAGGATAGGGAAGCAAGTCGGCCGTGCCTGTCAAACGAACCATTCCGGCATTTGCCTGAAGTGATTTAGGAAAATCACGGAAAACTTAAATGAGGATGGCTAGACGCAAGTTTGAACCATCGTCCTCCTAGATGCTAGTCCAGTGTGCTAACCACTGCGCCACCTCACTTGGTAGATGCTAAACTGAAATTCATAGGAAGAATCTTAAGGAAATGTAATTCATTCACGAAGGTTCAAATGGCTCTGAGCACTATGGGACTCAACTGCTGTAGTCATTAGTCCCCTAGAACTTAGAACTACTTAAACCTAACTAACCTAAGGACATCACACACACCCATCACCGAGGCAAGATTCGAACCTGCGACCGTAGCGGTCCCTCGGTTCCATACTGTAGCGCCTAGAACCGTAAACTTTCATACTATTGCGCTTAAGATTAATGTTCTTTCAGAGAGTTAATATTTAACGTTGTTGTGTATTAACTTATTTCACTTTTTGATGTTGGCAGATGCGTTTTCCACTGTGCTGTTTTTATGTTGGTGAGTTGAAAACTGTGTGGAAAGCTATAATTTGGTGAGAAACATTGCGACATTAAACTTGTCATTTCACCTCACACAGTTATTCTCAATTCAAGAATAAGCAAGCTTAATCGAACCCCTACCCTTACAAAGAGATACAGAACATCCAACGATTACGAGGCAGGACTGATAGAAGAGGAAGATCCAAATAAGAGCGGTGCGTTTCGTCACGGGATCGTATAGTCGGCGCGAGAACGTTACCGAAACGCTGAACAAACTTCCTTGGGAGTCGTTACAAGGGAAACTTTGCGCATAACAGAGAGTTTTATTATTGAAATTTCCAGAGTGAACTTTCCATGAAGAGTCGGACAATATATTACTTCCTCCCACATACATATCGAGTAACGACCTAAAGAGAAAACTCGAGAAATTAGAGCCAATACAGAACCTTACCGTCAATCATTCTTCCCACGTGTCATTCGCGAGTGGAATAGAGTAGTGCTGATCAGTTAGTGGTACCAGTAGTACCCTCCACCACACACCATTAGGTCGCTTGCGGAGTATGATGTAGATGTAGATGATCTTGTCCTCACGATCCCTACGGGATTGAGGGGGTTACACTATATTACTAGAGTCATCATTGAAAGCTTACTTCGTAAGTGAATGCAGTCAAAAGATGCTGTCATTTATGTCACATATTTGACAATCGCAAACTCACTCATTTGCTTTGTTTGTATTTTCAGGACCCTGCCAGTTCAGTTCTTTCGACATCTGTGTGACACTGTCCCACAGGCCAAACAGAACTATGAGTATTCGTGCTGCCCTTCTCTGTATGCGTTTAACATATCCTCTGTTAGTTCTCTCTGGTATGGGTCCCACACACTTGAACAGTATTCTAGGATGGGTCCACGAATGCTTGGTAAGCTATCTCTTTTGTGTGCTGATTGCATTCTCCAAGTTTAAATGGCTCTAAGCACTATGGGACTTAACATCTGAAGTCATCAGTGTCCTAGACTTACAACTACTTAAACCTAACTAACTTAAGGACATCACACACATCGATGCCCAAGGCAGGACTCGAACCTACGACCATAGCAGATTTCCCAAGTATTCTATCAGTAACCGAAGGCTGCTACGTCCTTTACTCGCGGCGGAGCATACGTGACCGTTCCATTTCATATCCCTAAAAAGTGTTACGCCCTGGTAATTGTACGAGTTTACCGATTCCAGTTGTGAACCACTGATCTATAGTCATGGGATACTACGTTTATTCATTTTGTAAAGTGCACAATTTTACAGTTCTGAATATTTACAATAATTTGCCAATCTTTGCACCACTTTGAAATCTTACCAAGATCTGACTGAATATTCATGCAGCTTCTTTGATAACGTACTTCGTTATAGATAATTGTAACATCTCCGAAAAGTGTCCGCAAAGACATTAATGTATTAACACCAGTAGCAAGGGTCTCCACACACTTCCCTGCAATACATCACAAGTTGCCTCAACATCTGATGATGACTCTCTATGCAAGATAACTTGCTGTGTCCTCCCAACTAAGATGTCCTCAATCCAGTCACAAATCTCGCTTGACACTCCATACGATAGCACCTTTGATAATAAGCGTACTTGTAGCTATACAGGGTGTCCCAAAAGATACGGGAAAACTTTAGGGGCAGGTTCCTTCCACCAAAACAAGAAAAAAATGTCTAGTAAGCAAGGGCTCTACAGCTGTATGTACAAGGTGTCCCAAGCAAACACCGACAAACTTTAAAGACAGGTTCCTTATACAGAAATAAGTGAAAACATCTAGTAAGCATGCAGTCTAAAATGCATATCTTAAGAGATATAAGCACTCGTCCATCTTCGATACTATGAAACACACCTCTTCTGCTGCAAGCTCTTTGCTTTCCAGCCGGCCAGTGAGGCCGACCTGTTCTAGGCGCGACCACTACGGTCGCAGGTTCGAATCCTGCCTCAGGCATGGTTGTGTGTGATGTCCTGAGGTTAGGTTAGGTTGAAGTAGTTCTAAGTTCTAGGGGACTGATGACCTCAGATGTTAAGTCCCATAGTGTTCAGAGCCATTTGAACCATTTTGCTTTCCATATTTTGGGAGGAGGTAGTATGGACCAAAACAAAACAAAAAAAAACCTTATTATGGACATGGGCTCGAAATGTTTACCTTAAGAGTTATGAGCACTTATTCGGTAGGAGAGATGTGTTTCACACTAGCGAAGACGAACAGGTGCTCATAGCACATACAGTATGCATTGTAACGTTCTTTTAAAGAATAATGTAATAAACTTCACGATTACGTTGAATGAATGTCTGATCTGTGGACTCGATACTTAACTCGAATTATCATGTAGCGTGCTGTACCTGCAAGTGGTGTCCTTACTCTGTGTATTGTTAGCAAAACGAATTGATTGGGCAATGCAACTCCCAATGCCAATAACTCCATCGTCTGTCCCTTACAGACAGCTACCTACAACCGTGCGCCACGCGCTCTCTTACCCCAACACTGTAATATCTCTGGCTCAGCGATATAAAGACATACATCGTTTATAAAAACATATTCGGATGCCACATACAAATGTGCCCCAGTATACTCCTTTTGGCATCTTATACCACATATTTAAAAGACTTTTTTTTCGTGTTTTGCTCATTGTTACCTCGTACCAAAGTATGGAAAGCAAATGCCTCGCATCTTTTTTTCTCATTTTGTTCGCTTTTGTTCGTTGCATCTGCTCGGGGCGGACGTCGTAAGACATCCGTTTTAAGTTCGTTGTTGATCGATTAACTCAGTTTTTTAGTACAGAGGGCAGCGAACTCTGTGACCGAACACTCTTGTAAGTAGGCTGTTTAGGTTTTTGTGTTGGTAACGCCATGTAGCCCTCTGTATGAAAATTACTGGCTGTGCTGTGTGCAGTGTGTGGCTGTTTGGCATTGTTGTAATATTCGCTATTGTAATGTTGGGCAGTTGCATGTGAACAGCGCGTAGCATTACGCAGTTGGAGGTGAGCCGCCAGCAGTGGTGGACGTGGGGAGAGAGATGGCGGAGTTTTGAGAGCGGATGATCTGGACGTGTGTCCATCAGAGACAGTAAATTTGTAAGACTGGATGCGATGAACTGCTATATATATTATGACTTTTGAACACTATTAAGGTAATACATTGTTTGTTCTCTATCAAAATCTTTCATTTTCTAACTATGCCTATCAGTAGTTAGTGCCTTCAGTAGTTAGAATCTTTTATTTAGCTGGCAGTATTGGCGCTCGCTGTATTGCAGTAGTTAGAGTAATGAAGATTTTTATGAGGTAAGTGATTCATGGAAGGTATAGGCTATTGTTAGTCAGGTCCATTTTTTTGAAGGGATTAATAAGTCAGATTGCGTTGCGTTAAAGGTATTGTGTGTCAGTTTAGTGATGATCAAAATAAGTAAAGAGAGAAATGTCTGAGTACGTTCAGTTTTGCTCAGCTTTTTAAAAATAAAATAACGTAAGGCGTTTATCGGCACACTAATTCATAAATTTTTCTAAGGGGAGGTTACACGCTGAGCTACCATGCCGGCTATTTGAAGAGACTTGCTTTATGGTATCGAAGGTGAACAAGTGATCATACCCCTGGAGATAAGCAGTTTAGATTGCATGTTTACTAGATATTTTTTACTTTTTTCTGTGCTTAAAGTTTGTCCGTGTTTTTTGGGACATCATGTACATACATGGTTTGTCTCGCCAGACGCATTCTCTCTGGTGTTTCCGTAGATATTCGCAATTTCGTTTTTGCGTAGTGTACCTGGAGTCACACCAGGCAAGTAATGCTCATTACGCTTTCAACGCGACTCCCAGTATCGACGGAAAGTTTCGGTTTGATACCCAGTACAAACAAAATTATTTTTAAAGTGTAATTTTAGGTGGCCATTCCATAGACCCGCCCCTCAGTAATCTAGTGCGAGATTCCTATTGTCGATATGTAGTAACAGGGTCAGCGAAACACGGAGAATAAACAGCAGTCCAGTAGCGACTCAGCAGCGCTGCGTGCTTGACGGTAGCAGTCAGGTCAGGGCCAGGGCAGTACTGTCAGTGCTGGAGTACTGGACATTCTTCGAGTTTTACTGTCCCTGCTAACACATATCGGCAACAGGAATTTCACACTAGGTTACTCGGCGGCCGCTCTACCGAATGGTCACGTAAAATTCCACATTAAAAATAATTTTGTTTGTTGCGGATATCAAACCGACACTTTGCGTCGACACTGGAAGTCGCACTGAAGACGTGGTGAGTATTACTCGTTTCCACTGACTCCGGGTACGCTAAGCAAAACTGTCTGAGAAAATGTGCCTGACGACTCTTAGAAGAAATACGCAGTAAATGGGACGTGTTCGTAATATTGTGAAAAGAGTTTTCGTAGAAGGATATGCCCCGCTACACTCTGTGTAGGGCTCCTTTAGGTGTACCTAGTCTTGCTCTATGAGCTCACTTGCACTGGGGTGACGAAAGTCATGGAATTCCTCCCAGTATCGCGTCGGACCTACTTTTGCCCGTAGTAGTGGCATAGACTCAATGACTAGTTGGAAATCACTCGCAGAAATATTGAACCCTGCTGCCTCTATAGCCATCCATAATTGCGGAAGTGTTGCCAGTGCAGCATTTTGTCCACGAACTAACCTCTCGAACACGTGCCGTAAATGTTCGATGGGATACAAGTCGGGCGATCTGGGTGTCTAAGTCATTTCGTTCAAATTATGCATAATGGTCTACAAAACGATCATGAACAGCTGTAGCCCGGTGACATGGCGCAGTGTCATTCATAAAGATTCCATCGATGTTTGGATGCTGGACGGCAGAGGGCCCAGTCCACCCCATGTACACACAGGCCACAGCACCAGGTTACACAGTGTCTTGTTGACAACTTGGGTCCATGGTTTCTGGGGTCTGCGCCAGGCTCGAACTCTCTACTATCAGCTCATACCAACTGAAACCGGGACTCCTCCGATCAGGCCACGGTTTTCCAGCCGTCTAGGGCCCAATCGATATGGTGAGGACTCCAGCAGAGGCGCTGCAGACTCTGTCGTGCTACCAGCAAAGGCACTCCCGTCGGTCGTCTGCTGCCATTCCCGTTAACGACGTATTTCGCCACACTGTCCTAACGAATACGTTCGCCGTACGTCCCACATTGATTTACGCATTTATTTCGCGCAGCTTTGCTTGTCTGTTAGCACTGACAACTCTATGCCATAAGGTGTATAGAAGGCCACACATACCGATCTTTATCTGAATAAAGATTCAAACCACCACCCTAGGCAAAAAAAGAGGTGTAATGAAAACCTTGGTAGGGCGTACAAAATTTGTGAACCTTTTTATTTAAAAGGTGAGATTGTACATCTACGGTCAACTTTCGTGAAGAAAGGCTATTCTAGCAAGGATATAGATCGAGCTCTTCGCTCTTGGCAGAGAATCAGGAGCAACGACGAACAACAGTCGCCCAAGGGCAAAGTTTTTCTTCCGTTCATTAGTAAGGTCACAGATCACATTGGGAAAGTTTTAAGCAAGTATAGGGTGGAAACTATTTTCAGACCCACCACGAAAATAAAAGAATATTTAAGATCGTCAAAAGATGCACGACACCCTTTGGTTTCACCGGGAGTATATAAAATTGCTTGTAGTTGTGGACAGGTTTATATCGGTACCACAAAGAGAAGTGTGAACACCCGTCTTGTTGAACACGGATAAATCGGCCGTAGCGGAACATGTTTACCAGGAAGGTGTGTGTGTGTGTGTGTGTGTGTGTGTGTGTGTGTGTGTGTGAAATCTTATGGGACTTAACTGCTAAGGGGGGGCTCAGCATTCGTTTGCTGGGTACGGGCTTGGCGAACCCGGGGTCCTCGAGCTGTGGACTGGTGTGCGCCGCCAGTCTGCTGATACCGTAAGCTCTGGGCATGCTTCAGCGACCACCGTTTGGCGCAACGGTGGAACGTTGTGTGTCTTAGGGACCGGGGATCTTGGCTTGGTTGCCTGGATCGCGAGGACGGTACATACCTCTATAAAAAACCCTTCAATCTTAAGGTGTGCTGCGCGCCGATAAGATGCATGGCTGTTGAGGTGGAACAGTCGCTAACGGGCAACCTCTGGGGAACCTGCCGCACCTCAGTTGTACAAGGCTTATACAGGCATGCGGGGCTCTGTCTGAATGGACGTAAGTTTCCCTAGCTGCTCGTGGGACGACCATGAATACCACGAATTCTTTCTCTTTTCCTCCTTCTAATTTTTCGCTGGCCAGTGGGATGGGTGGACCGCTGGCAGGCACTACCGCCCAATCCAACAAGAGGGCTAGGTTAGCCAGTCCTCCTGACTCCGGCGTCAGCAAACGTACAGCAGTTCAGAGTAACAGAGCACATACTGAAAACCAGAATGTGTTTTTAATTATAAAAAGGAAAGAGGGTTCCTTTGAAAAGGTTTCGCCATTCTATATCCAAAAGGGTCTGGAAGGAATAGCTGGAACTTTAAAGTTAGTGAAGCGTTTACGGAATGGGACACTACTTGTTGAAACATCAACTTCTCAGCAAGCAGTTAACCTTCAAACAGCTAAAAGCTTGGGGGATTACACTACCGATACAGATCTTCACAGCACCCTGAACTCTAGTAAGGGTGTTGTTACCTGTAGGGATCTCGTGGACATTCCTGTAGAAGAATTAAAGAGTGAGTGGGCTCAGGAGGGAATTGTTGACGTTCAGAACATCATGAAAAGGTTGGATGGGAATCTGGTGAAATCAGACTCCTTCATTCTTACTTTCAATACCCCCAAACTCCCAGAACACGTCAAGGCAGGATTTCTTCGACTAAACGTCCGGTCTTATGTCCCAAACCCAATGCGCTGTTTTAAGTGCGTTTTGGGCATACAACTCTAGGGTGTAGGGGAGAAGCGATGTGTGGCAACTGTAGTAAGGCTGCCCATGACGGAATTGACTGTTCGTCGCCTGTCAGATGTATAAACTGTTCTAAAAGCCACCCTGTTTGGAGTAGGGACTGTAGAATCTTCCTAGAGGAACGTAAAATACAATAAATAAAAACAACTAAGCGTATCCGCTACAGTGAAGCCAAAAAGATCTTTAAGGCCATGCAGCCCCCCACATTCGTTACGTCCTTTGCTTCCACTGTTCAGAAGCCGCCTCTGAAGGTCGATGCATCTACACAGACGGAGGTTGTTAGTGTTCGCACGAACACGTGCACATGTCAATGCACTTGCAAGGCAGCAACTGTATCAGAGCCTGTAGCCCCTCCTAGAACAGCAGAGAAAGGTACAGTAGCTCACAATGAAGAGCCCCAGGCATCTCCGATTGCTGAGGCTGTTCCAAAGCCGAGCATGGTGATAAACACCCCAGCTCCTGTTCCAGCAAAGCCCTCTAAACAAAGGAAAGCACATGTGAAGCAGCACCAACATATTAAATCGGCTGGTAAACCCTCGGATCATGTTAATGTGGTCCCGCTAGACGCTTCATCAGACTCTTCCCCAGAGCTGATGGAGTCTGAAAATATGGGGCAATCATCTCGCCCCAAGACTGAGCCTCCACCCGCTGCAGTCTCCCCACGTCGGCGGAAAGAGAGGCAGAAAATACAACCACCGTGATGGCTCCCATACTACAATGGAACCTGCAAGGGTTCAGGACACATGTGGAGGAACTATGTCTATTGATTCAGGATATACCTATGTGTGTATGTCTGCAAGAGACATACACCCCAGAGCTACGAGGTTATGTCCTCCACAAAAAGGACGACCTGAGTGGACAGGGAGCTCGAGGAGGAGTAGGTATCTTCGTCAACACCGACTACCACTTCTCGCCTCTCTCCCTCACGACGGATTTACAGGCAGTTGCAATATTAGTACATGTGCGCCATATGCTAACAGTATGTTCGCTTTACCTGCCCCCACATGATGTGCTTGACGAAGAAGCTCTCAGGGATCTTCTTACACAGCTCCCCCACCCCTTCATCCTCTGTGGTGATTTTAATGCACACAATATGCTTTGGGGCTCTGTGAGTACTTGCCCCAGGGGTAGAGCAATTGAGAGGCTTCTTCTGTCTACCAGTGCCTATTTGCTAAATACAGGTCAAAGCACGCATTTTTGCATTGCAACTGGGTCGCTCTGCCATTGGTCTATCGCTTTGCTCTCCAGCCATCGCCCACACTGCTGCATGGGAAGTGGTTGATGACTTACATGGCAGCGATCACTTCCCCATCCGGATTCACCTGCCACATGTAGTGGAACCAGAAAGGAAACCGCCTCGATGGGTACTCGGTAGAGCCATCTGGCACTGTATAATCAACTCGCCCAGATTGAACATCGGGTCAGTATCCAGGAATGGGTGGATCGTATTACTGAAGTGATCCACCGCGCCAGTGAAGCGTCCATCCCACAGTCCACGGGACAACCGAAGCGGCAGCCTGTCCCTTGGTGGAGCGACGAATGCCGTTGTGCAATCAGGGCTAGGCGTGCAGCTCTGCGTAGGTTCAAATGCCGGCCAACTGTAGAGAACCTTGCAGCTTTTCGGGTGGCGAGGGCAAAGTGTCGTCGGATTATACGAGAGAGCAAGAAGAGGTCGTGGCAGCAGTTCCTTAACACAATTAATCGTTCTACACGAAGTTCCATTGTATGGGAGACCATCAGGAGAATTTCTGGGAGAGGTGGGAGGTGCCCTATGGCTGCTATAATGTGGAATGGTACTCTCCACACGACCCCAAAAGATATTGCCCAGTCTATGGCGGCTCATTTTGCAGCTATTACTGCAACCGCCAGTCAGAATCCAGCTTTCCAGCCCCACAGAGTGGCTGCTGAGAGGAGCAGTTTTGACTTCCTCTCACCCAATACGGAAGAGCACAACTGCCCGTTTTCCATGTGGGAACTGGATTCAGCATTGTGTGGGGCTCGTGATACGTCCCCTGGTCAGGACAGAATCCACTATAGCATGCTGCGGCACCTCACAGGGAGAAATAAAGAAATCCTCCTCCGACTTTTTAATCTAGTTTGGATGTCCGGTCACTTTCCCGACTCGTGGCGTGACGCAATTTTAATTCCTCTTTTAAAACCTGGGAAAGACCGCACGTGCCTGGGTAGTTACCGTAGTGTTGCCCTCACTAGCTGCGTGGGAAAGACCTTGGAGCGGATGGTCAACCGCCGCCTTGTCTGGATGCTAGAATCCAGACAACTCCTTAGTCCCTTTCAGTGTGGGTTTAGGAGGTATCGCCCCACCTTTGATAACCTGGCCCTCCTGGAGGCGGCCATACAACAGGCTTTCCTGCGCCAGCATCACCTGTTGGGGATATTTTTTGACATTGAAAAGGCATACGACACTACTTGGAGGCATCTTATCATCAGGCAGCTCCACGAATGGGGTTTTCGTGGATGTCTTCCCAATTTTATTCGGTCCTTCCTGTCGCCCCGTTATTTTCGGTACCGAGTCGGAGACGTACTGTCTAGTCGCTTTGAACAAGAGAACGGTGTCCCTCAAGGTAGTGTTTTAAGTGTGACGGTCTTTGCTATTGCTATTAATAGTATTACGTCTGTTGTGAAAAGTCCTGTGCAGTGTTCCTTGTTTGTGAACGATTTCTCTGTATTTTGCTCTTCTTCAAGCCTTGCAACGACGACTCGTCAGTTGCAAGTCACTCTCCGACGTTTGGATGAATGGGCACAGAAGAGTGGTTTTCAGTTTTCCACCGAGAAGTCTGTATGCGTTCTTTTTAACCGTTCTCGTTCCATTTTTGACGTGCCTGAGTTGAGGATGAGGGACACCGTTCTGAATTTTAAAGACACGGCGAAGTTTCTGGGCCTCACTTTTGACTCTACGTGGCTGCCACACATTAAGGAACTAAAAAAACGGTCTCTTAAGGCGCTGTCTATTTTAAAATGTCTTAGTCACCTCACATGGGGAGCAGACAGGACTTGTCTGCTCCGGTTTTACAGAGCCTCCGTGCGGTCCCGGCTTGATTATGGATGCACGGTGTATGGGTCTGCAAGACCCGCTTATTTGAAGCTGTTGGATGTGGTGCACCATGAGGGGATTCGGCTGGCCACTGGGGCGTTCAGAACGAGCCCCATACCGAGCCTGTGTGCAGAGGCAGGTGAACCGCCACTTCACCTCCGGCGGCGTCTACTAATGGTGCGCCAGGCCTATAAAATATTATCCACACCATGCACGCGTGCATACGACACTGTTGCTCGGCCTCCACTGGAAAGGCTTTTTCGCAACCGGCAACGAGCAACAAGGCCCTATGGGATTCGTGCAAAGGATTGCATTTTAGAGATGGGTGTGGCCGGTTTTAATGTTTCATGTCGACGTTGGAGCAGATACCCAGAGGCCCAGACTGATTTTAGATTTGGCAAATTTTAAGAAATACAGTACACCAGATTTTACTTTCAAATCTTTATTTTTTAACATTTTAGATAGGCATCATGATTTTACATTAGTATACACTGATGGCTCCCAACAGGGGGATTTTCTTGGCTGCTCAGTATTGTTCCCCGAACGTGTCATCAGGATTCGCCTTCCCCGGGAATACACTGTTTTTTCCACAGAACTTCACGCCATCCTGAAGGCATTGGAGCAGATACGGTGTACTCAGAGCAAAAACTTTCTAATTTGCTCTGACTCAATAACCGCATTACAGTCACTGCAGAACCTGTACCCAGCGGAGAAGTTGGAACAGCTGATTTACGACGAACTGTACATCCTCCAACGACAGGGCAAGCAAGTGTCCTTTTGCTGGGTGCCAGGGCATGTGGGCATACGAGGAAATGAACAAGCTGATAGAGCTGCCAAGGACGCCTGCAGATTACCGGAGGTGACACAATGTTCTATTCCTTTGCAAGGTATTGTTTCTGTGCTGCGGCGGAAGAGTATGCAATTGTGGGAGGAGGAATGGCTGGCGGTGAGGGAAAATAAGCTGCGGTTGGTGAAACCCACCATCCAGCCGTGGTGTTCCTCGTGCCGGTCACCTAGGCGTGACGAAGTGACCCTTACACGTCTTCGCATAGGGCACTGTCCCCTTACGGATGCCTTCTTACTACGGCGAGAGGAACCCCCGCTGTGTGATGACTGTGGCGTACGAATCACTGTACGCCACATTTTAGTTGAGTGTGATTTATATCGTTCTGTCAGGGCGGAAGTTAATATTAGTGGGGATCTGCCCTCGATTCTAGCCGATGACGAGGCGAGTGTCAAGAAAGTTTTAAGGTACTGTGATGTTTCTGGCCTTCAGCCAAAAATTTTAGGTTGGAATTTTTAGTGTGTTGCCGAGTGGCTTACCACTCCTTTTTATACTTGTAATAGGCCAGTTCCAAACATGTGCTATGTGTTTCATTTTAACCCTTTCACCTACGTTCTCTTGCAGTTATTCTCTTTATGTGCTGCATTCCACTTTGTAACTGTTGACGTGCAAACTGCCTATGTAGCCTTTCACCTTTAATTTTAGTCCTATTTTAGCACTTGCTGCATTTTAGTGACACTTGTCCGTTGTTGTTTCCGTTCGGGCGCTAAAGACTACACTGTTGAGCGCCCATGTCCACCATAACCATATCCATCCTTGACTGCTGAACCTAAATTATCATAAGGACAAACACATTCACCCATGCCCGAGGGAGGATTCGAACCTCCGCTGGGACTAGCAGCACAGTCCATGACTGCAGTGCCCAAGACCGCTCGGCTAGTCCCGCGCGGCTTACCAAGAAGGTGGTCATGAAATAAAATTCAGCGAGATGAGCGTCATATCAAAAGCCTCGCATTATTATGCACGCATGTATAGAGATTGATAAATACCGTAATAATTTTAACAGGAAAGACGAAGGTTTTAAACTGGATAAAATTTGGATGTCAGCGTTGCACCGCAAGCGTGACGATCGATTACTTTCAATCGAGAATGTTGGCATTACCAGAGACAATCTCATAGCCAACGCCACGTGATCGATAGTGGCGCTCTATGTACTGCCTATATAATGAGTGCTTCCTCGAATTCTCTTCGCAGTTTGCCGCTGTACCTCCGAGGATGTCTCCCGCATTCGAAGGCGAAACGTCAGGGTAGAGTTTTATACTTCGACCACGGCCTATCAGCCCGGAGGTTTTAAGTGCAGACAAGCAGACAATACCGGCCATGAAAGCCCACAATGTATGATCAACTCTATGCAAACCCGTCCCCCCCCCCCCCGCCCCATTGCTCTCGGTCGTTAAGTGAATGCCATAGGTTACTGCGTTGATCGTGATCAGAAGTACTGCCTGAAATTTTGTGCTGTCGGCAGATGTCGGAATATTGAATTCCCTGACGATTACCGAAATGGGACGTCCCATGTGCCTAGCTCTCACCACCATTCCGCTTTCAAACTCTGTTAATTCCTGCCATGCGGACATCATCACGTCGGAAACCTTTTCAGCTGAATTACCTGAGTACAAAAGACATCTCTGCCATTGCACTGCCCCTTTGTACCCTATGTACACGATACCACCGCGATCTGTATATGCGCAAATCGCTATTCTATGACCTGTGTCACATGAGTGTGCTTGCAGCGTGGTATACAGGGATAGGCAAACACCTGCACTTACTTGGGAATGGTTTATTAATAAGGAGTTCGACCAGCACTCGCCCGTAATTCGTCTTGGAGTACTGGCATATAGTGATTACATTCTCACAACCTCTTCTAACCCCTGTTGAGACGAGGCGGAAATCTGACTCCAGTCTGCGCTCCAATACCGCCCACAAGCGTTCGACAGTGTTCAAGTCCAGGCTACGCTGGCCAGGAAAGACGCTGCAGTTTAGCTGCACGTTCCTTATACCACGACTATACTGCTCTGGCTGTGTGAGTGGGTGCATTATCGTCCTGGAATATGGCATCATTTCTAACATTCTGCGTGGTGTCTGTTTGTTCTAAGTCGTGTCTCCCTACCATTTTCGCGCAACGATGCTCTGAGCGTGTTTTTTTACGGAATTGACTAGTTTGAACCTGGGACCTGTTGCGTTCAGAAGAGTTCAGGGAGACTAGCGATGACATAAGGAGACGCGAGACCACACATGACATGTAGAATTCAGAAGAGTTCAGTGAGAGTAGTGATTATATAACCAAATACTAAATGATCTCAGCGTCAGCTCCACTGCACTACCTGTAAAAGAATCTTAATACTAACTAAATTTAGTGGAAGGGGTTCAAGGCTTTTCTATGTTTAGTTAGCCGGTAAAATAACGTAGGAAAAGCAGTTAAGTTTACCATTGGAAATTTTATTCTACTCACAAAACATTGTTTTTAAATTGCACTATTGATAAAAGGAAATATTTTACTACACGGTGATAAAAACCAACTGCTTTCAACAAAAATGTGAACGAATATTCCCTGAATGGGTTTCCAAGTTCTACAATGGATCGAAGGATGACCTATGCCGTATCACATCTATAATGTAGATTTAAGTTAAGTTTCATAAAAGAGAAAACTATCGAAATGGTCTACAGTGACCCTCAATTATATTTAATTACTTATCTAACTGGTCGTAAATTACAGTGGCTGATGTGGCTTCTCAATAATTATATAACAGAAAAATCATCGCGTTTCAGATTTTTACTTCACGTAGCAAATGTGAATACCATGAGCTTTAATTGACGGTCGACACTAGTATTACGCAAAATGGGGGTGTAACAGATGAGAGATCTGCAGTTCTGAGTGCAGCTTTATGCGCTGTTATGCGATCGCGTGCGTTCATTACTTTGTCGTTGGTTAGGCAGCGTCAGGGGCCAGAGGGCGGCACAGCTCCATACAGCTCGCTGTCTCAGAAGCAACTCACTCCTAACTTGTCCTTACTACAATTTACCGAAATTGGTTTAAAAAAAAGCTATCTGGCTGTGTTTTCAACTGACTAATTAGGGTCTCAATGTTAACCTTAAGCTCCGCCTACAAAATTCTGTCTATCCAATGAGAAACGTTATATTTTTGGTGGTGGGGCAATGTTTTTAACGTTTGCAACGTAACAGAGACGCGAAAAAGTCTCACGCTAAAACTTGCAGCTGGTGTGGCTCTTTTAGTGTTATCGTAAGATCTATACTGTTCTTCTGGAGGGCTCTATCTTCTAACATGGGCTGGGGGGGGGGGGGGTTCCTGGTGGTCGGCAGGCGATGTGGGTGTCCATCCCTTATCGTAGGGCCTTCTAGATTAACACGATTCTGCTCTCGCCTTCTGTTCTCGTTTCTTCCCTCGGAACTGCGTCTGTTTCACGGTGGGAAGGTATGACATGCATTTAGGCGTTTTTGTGTTAGTCTGTGGTATTCCAATTGCTCTCTCGTTGATCGTATTACTTTGGTTAGTTTAATGTGAGGATTTATTCGGAGCTATGTGACATACTGCCGGATTTGCTTATCATGTCAGGGTTTTCATGGAAGGTACTGGATTTGCCTGGCACCTTACACATTGTTGGGGAACAACATCTGAATCAAGAGGTGCGCCTGATCATCTAAAAAGGTTCACGTAGTCGTCGGCTGTAACAGGGCCTTTGAGAGTAATGATGGGACCAGCGAAATATGATGATATGGCTGCCCACACCATCACACTTCCATTTCCATATTTAGCTGTTGGAATCAAGCAATCAGGATTGTAGGCTTCTTTTGGCATTCTCCAGACTTAAATCGGACCCGATGTTGGAAATAACGAAACGTTGACTCGTCGGACCATACGACGTGTTTCCACTGATCAGCCGTCCAGGATTTATGCTCCTGACACCATGCTTTACGCTTCTTTGCGTTGCGTTGGCAGCTCATCCACGGATATTCGCTTTATGGAGTTCTCGGCGGACAGTGTCGATAGATACGTGCACTGGAAGATGACTATTGAGCTCTGTAGTCGCTTTAGCCGCCGTAGGTTTCTGTTGTTTTGACACAGTTCTGGTTAGCGTACGACGATCCCTGTCACTTGGTTTCGATTTGCCCCCACTATTAGGTGTACACGATTATCTCTTTCCGTGTTTTGTGTAGACTGTCATGACTGTTGAAACAGTTGCTCTTGAAACATTCGATAAATTGGCTGTATTGGCTGCCGATGCTCCAGCTAATCGGGCCCCCACAATCTGCCCTCTTTGGAACTCTGTCAGGTCTTCCATTGCTCATCGACCTCGGCCTCTGAATGCAAATACGAAGTGTGCACTACTGGTAAACAACCTGCACTGATGAGTAGGCGGTACTGAACACCCTCAGTCAAAAAAAAAAAAAAAAAAAAAAAAAAAAAGAGGTTCAAATGGCTCTGAGCGCAATGGGACTCAACTGTTGTGGTCATCAGTCCCCTAGAAATTAGAACTACTTAAACCTAACTTACCTAAGGACATCACACACATCCATGCCCGAGGCAGGATTCGAACCTGCGACCGTAGCAGTCGCACGGTTCCGGACTGCGCGCCTAGAACCGCGAGACCACCGCAGCCGGCCACCCTCAGTCCAGTGCGACACTTGCCTTCCCTGCGTTGTTGACCCTCAAACACAACCAACCCATCGCTTCCACTGTTCACATTATTTTGCCTATCCTCTGTAGGTGCTAAAAGATATACTTTGCTACAATTAGCTTTAGTACACTGGCGAAGTACCAAAGTGTTCTCTGTTTCTCAACACAGAAAGCTGAACGCAACATACGTATTAGGCACACATACACGGCGGCTGAACTCACTACTGGCACGGACACAGAGAGTGACTCATTTTTTGTGCGGTGAGCTAGGCTTTCGGCGTGGAACACCAGCCAAATGGCGGGGCTCGTGCTGGAGAGATTCCAACTCGCACACAAGGACCTCGGAATCGGTAGGATGTAACGAAAGGGCGTAGCAGCGTCGCCTGCTGAGGTCGGGCGACCACGTGCGCGACACGCCGAGAGATTGGTCGTAACGAGGCGTGATTGACGCCGGCGACGCCGACTGCAGCACACGTGAGCGTCGTGCCACGCTGAAACGTCAGCGGCCTGGTCACTGCCACGCCACTTCTGATTTCTCACTCTCCCTGCACAGCGTCCACTCTGGGTACAAAATCTCTTGTAGGGTTGGCTATGACAAGTACTGTTTCTTTCTTCTTTGCGCTCTTGTGAAACTTCATAACTGTGAAGGGCCGTAATTCCAGTGTGGTCGCATTTTGGGTAGATTTTACACCGATCAGCTCTTGCTGTCCGTTTATAAGGTTTTCATATGATTCCTCCATTGGTATTTCACCTTTACTGTACTGCGACGAAAGACGTATGAGCCCGTTGCGCTGTGTGTTTAACGTAATTTGTGGTTCGCTTCGTCGTCAGTAAGTCCTGTACGGCAAGAAAGGAGCACTGAATTGTTTTTTGGTTTTAATAACGATCATTCTCCTTTACCTCCACTGCACTACTGCAAACGACGTGTCACTGAGCACATTTGTTTTGTGCATGCAGTACACGTGAGGCGCCTAGTTGTTTCCACTGCACTGTGTGGAATACGAAAGTTCTGTTATAGCTTACTAACCTGCTGTCTTCTTGTTGATGTCCCCAGCACAGAAAACAGCACGCAGGTCGTAGGTTCTGTATCTTGAGGCTGAAACCGATTTTTAGCTAGGTACTGTTCTGAAATATCACTTCTTTGGGATGCCATTCGCGTATTTTAATATAGCCACACGAGAAGACTACATAATCTTAATACATCACCTTCTGATACAGGAAAGTACATGATCAAACACAATGTTTACGGAAATGTATCTTTACACTATTTGTGGCACGTGTTTGTGCCTCATGACTACCGGAGTGAATCTTTTAATACTGAATACTGGCAAACACATCCTGCCATAGACAACATGATTGCACATCTCGACTGCCTAATCCAGAGTGACCACCAACCCGAAACACTTCGCGCGCCATACCGGAAAAGGCGTGACCCGAACGCTTCCGAAGTGCTTCGTCTGCAATTTCGTCAGTCTCTTGTTTTTGATTTAAATTGTTTTTAATCATTCTAAAAATGACTGACTGATAGTCAGATAGAGATATTTATATTAAAAAGTGAAGTCATTCCAATGAGTAGTTTTGTTGTTATTGTGGTCTTCAGTCCTGAGACTGGTTTGATGCAGCTCTCCATGCTACCCTATCCTGTCCAAGTTTCTTTATCTCCCAGCATCTACTGCAACCTACATCCTTCTGAATCTGCTTAGTGTATTCATCTCTTGCTCTCCATCTACGATTTTTACCCTCCACGCTGAGCTCCAATCCTAAATTTGTGATCCCTTAATTCCTCAGAACATGTCCTACTAACCGGTCGCTTGTTCTCGTCAAGTTGTGCCACAAACTCCTCTTCTCCCCAATTCTATTCAATACCTCCTCATTAGTTATGTGATCTACCCATCTAACCTTCAGCATTCTTCTGTAGCACCACATTTCGAAAGCTTCTATTCTCTTCCTGTCCAAACTATTAATCGTTCACGTTTCACTTCCATACATGGCTACACTCCATACAAACACTTTCAGGAACGACTTTCTGACACTTAAATCTACACTCGATGTTAACAAATTTCTCTTCTTCAGAAACGCTTTCCTTGCCATTGCCAGTCTACATTTTATATCTTCTCTACTACGACCATCAGCAGTTATTTTGCTCCCCAAATAGCAAAACTTCTTTACTACTTTAAGTGTCTCATTTCCTAATGTAATTGCCTCAGCATCACCCGTCTTAATTCGACCACATTCCATTATCCTCGTTTTGCTTTCATTGATGTTCATCTTATATCCTCCTTTCAAGACAGTGTCCATTCCGTTCAACTGCTCTTCCAAGTCCTTTGCAGTCTCTGATAGAATTACAATGTCATGGGCGAACCTCAAAGTTTTTATTTCTTCTCCATGGATTTTAATACCTACTCCGAATTTTTCTTTTGTTTCCCTTACTGTTTGCTCAATATACAGATTGAATAACATTGGGGAGATGCTACAACCCTGTCTCACTCCCTTCCCAACCACTGCTTCCCTTTCATACCCCTCGACTCTTATAACTGCCATCTGGTTTCTGTACAAATTGTAAATAGCCTTTCGCTCCCTGTATTGTACCCCTGCCACCTTTAGAATTTTAAAGAGAGTATTCCAGTCAACATTGTCAAAAACTTTCTCTAAGTCTACAAATGCTAGAAACGTAGGTTTGCCTTTCATTAATCTTTCTTCTAAGATAAGTCGTAAGGTCAGTATTGCCTCACGTGTTCCAGTGTTTCTACGGAATCCAAACTGATCTTCCCCGAGGTCGGCTTCTACTAGTTTTTCCATTCGTCTGTAAAGAATGTGTTAGTATTTTGCAGCTGTGGCTTATTAAACTGATTGTTCGGTAATTTTCACATCTGTCAACACCTGCTTTCTTTGGGATTGGAATTATTATATTCTTCTTGAAGTCTGAGGGTACTTCGCCTGTCTCATACATCTTGCTCACCAGATGGTAGAGTTTTGTCAGGACTGGCTCTCCCAAGACCGTAAATAGTTCTAATGGAATGTTGTCTACTCCCGTGGCCTTGTTTTGGCTCAGGTCTCTCAGTGCTCTGTCAAATTCTTCACGCAGTATCGTATCTCCCATTTCATCTTCATCTACATTCTCTTGATGGTCGAAGTAGAGAGGATATAAAATTTAGACTGGCAATGGCAAGGAAAGCGTTTCTGAAGAAGAGAAATTTGTTAACATCGAGTATAGAGTATAGGTTTAAGTGTCAGGAAGTCGTTTCTGAAAGTATTTGTATGGAGTGCAGCCATGTATGGAAGTGAAACATGGACGATTTATAGTTTGGACAAGAAGAGAATAGAAGCTTTCGAAATGTGGTGCTACAGAAGAATGCTGAAGATTAGATGGGTAGATCACATAACTAATGACGAGCTATTGAATAGAATTGGAGAGAAGAGAAAGTTGTGGCACAACTTGACTAGAAGAAGGGACCGGTTGGTAGGGCATATTCTGAGGCATCAAGGGATTACCAGTTTAGTATTGGAGGGTAAAAATCGTAGAGGGAGACCAAGAGATGAATACACTAAGCAGATTCAGAAGGATGTAGATTGCAGTAGGTACTGGGAGATGAAGAAGCTTGCACAGCATAGGGTAGCATGGAGAGCTGCATCAAACCAGCCTCTGGACTAAAGACCATAACAACAACAACAAACGAGGTAAAAGAAAATTCGCAGACAGCGCTTCGCATGATCCAGCAAGAGGCATACCAAGACTGCCTCCGGAAGAGGAGACGGCATTGTGAGTGATGTATCGATTTTGGGGGAGAGTATTTAGGAGACCATGCACAATAAGTAAAAGGTAAGGGCAGAAATATGTTGTCGACAAAGTTCCGGAATTTTTTGAACGGAACTCGTACTTTATTTTTCTTTATGGAGATAAAACTTGTTTGTAAAGATGTTTTCTTGAGTGAACGGATGGAGAGGATTTTTGGAGGAATATTTCAAGGTTACCATTGAAATGTCTACGTTTTTGTAAACAACCGCAAGTCGCACTTTCAATTATTTATTTACCGGCTTCGCTCTTAAAATGAGCGAGAGCATCGTCAGAGTATGAAGTTTAATGTAGGCTGACAGCATTGAAGACTGTGTTTAAAGCTGCCTGTACTGTGGTACTTAAACTTACGTTTAAGATTTGTTGGTTGATTCGGGCGTGGGGACCAAACGTCGGTCCCATCAGATTAGGGGAGGATGGGGAAGGCAGTCGGCCGAGCCCTTTCGAAGGAACCATCCCGGTATTTGCCTAAAGCGATTTAGAGAAATTACGGAAAACCTAAATCGGTATGGCCATCGCGAGTTTGAACCGTCGTCCTCCCGCATGCGAGTCCAGTGTTCTAACACCTCTGCGCCGCCTCTCTCGAAACTCACTGTTAAGTTTAATGTAGGTTTGTAGTGCAGTAGTAAATGATGACATTGACGCCGCCAAATGTGCATTGGTTCATCTGAATCTGGTTCATCACAATGTGTAATTTTTGAAATAAGTGAATTTCTTAATTCTTAGCCTCGTTATGTTCTAAACCCTTTTTTGTCAATAACGATCTACATCTACAGCTACATCTACGTGATTACTCTGCTATTCACAATAAAGTGCCTGACAGAGGGTTCAATGAACCACCATCAAGCTGTCTCTCTACCGTTCCACTCTAGAACGGCACGCGCGAAAAACGAGCACTTAAATTTTTCTGTGCGAGCCCTGATTTTTCTAATTTTATCATGATGATCATTTCTCCCTAGGTAGATGGGTGCCAACAGAATGTTTTCGCAGTCGGAGGAGAAAACTGGTGAGTGAAATTTCAAGAGAAGATCCCGTCGCAACGAAAAACGCCTTTTTTTTAATGATTGCCACTCCAATTCGCGTATCACGTCTGTGACACTATCTCCCCTATTTTGCGATAGTACAAAACGAGCTGCCCTTCTTTGTATTTTTTCGATGTCATCCGTTAGTCCCACCTGTTGCGGATCCCACACCACACAGCAATACTCCAGAATAGGACAGACAAGCGTGGTGCAAGCAGTCTATTTAGTAGACCTGTTGCACCTTCTAAGTGTTCTGCCAATGAATCTCAGTCTTTGGTTTGGTCTACCCACAACATTATCTATGTGATCGTTCCAACTTAGGTTATTTGTAATTGTAATCCCTAAGTATTTAATTGAATTTACAGCCTTAAGATTTGTGTGACTTATCGCGTAATCGAAATTTAGCTGATTTCTTTTAGAGCTCATGTGAATAACTTCTCACTTTTCCTTATTCAGGGTCAATTGCCACTTTTCGCACCATACATATATCTTATTTAGATCATTTTGCAAGTCGCTTTGATCATCTGGTGACTTTACAAAACGGTAAATGACAGCATCATCTGCAAACAATCTAACAGGCTACTCAGATTGTCTCCTATGTCGTTAATATAGATCAGGAACAATAGAGGACCTATAACACTTCCTTGTTGAACGCCGGGCATTACCTCTGTTTTACTCGATGACTTTCCGTCTATTACTGCGAACTGTGACCTTTCTGACAGGAAAGCACGAATCCAGTCGCACAACTGAGGCGATATTCCATAGGCACGCAGTTTGGTTAGAAGACGTTTGTGAGGAACGGTGTAGAAAGCCTTCTGGAAATCTAAAAATATCGGATCAATTTGACATCCCCTGTCGACAGCACTAATTACTTCATGAGTATAAAGAGCTAGTTGTGTTTCACAAGAACGATCGCTTCTGAAACCGTGCTGACTATGTGTCAATAAATGGTTTTCTTCGAGGAACTTCATGATGTTTGAATACAGTATATTGTTCCAGAACCCTACTGCAGATCGACGTCAGTGATATAGGTCTGTAATTCAGTGGATTACTCCTACTTCTCTTTTTGGGTATTGGTGTGACTTGAGCAATTTTCCAGTCTTTAGGTACGGTTCTTTCTGTGAGCGAGTGGTTCTATATAATTTCTAAATATGAAGCTATATTATCGGCATACTCTGAGAGGAACCTGACTGGTATACAATCTGGGCCGGAGGCCTTGCCTTTATTAAGTGATTCAAGTTGCTTCGTTATTCCGAGGATATCTACTTCTATGTTTCTCATCTTGGCAGTTGTTCTTGATTGGAATTCAGGAATATTTACTGCGTCTTGTTTGGTGAAGGAGTTTCGGAAAACCGTGTTTAATAACTCTGCTTTAGTAACACTGTCGTCAGTGACTTCACCGTTGTTATCGCGCAGTGAAGGTATTGATTGCGTCTTGCCACTGGTGTGCTTTATGTATGACCAGAATCTCTTTGGGTTTTCTGTCAGATTCCGAGACAGAATTTCGCAGTGGTAATTATTAAAAGCATCTCCCATTGATGTACGCGCCATGTTCCGAACTTCTGTAAAACTTTGCGAATCTTGGGGATTCTGCGTATTTTTTTTTTAACAGTTTAATTCTCCAAGAACGCTTTTCTTTAAAATAAAACCCTACTCCATCATTCTTAGTAAAGTTTTAAATACTTTGTCGCGTGTACATTGCACCTTACGACACACGCAGCCACAGATCTGTTTCCGACAAGCAGAGACAGACTTAGTAGTAAGTAGATTATTTTTCTTTAGCTGCTGCATTTGCTGATTTCAAATTGCTCAAATGAATGTCAGTACACCAGACACATAACAGCATGCTGAGCAAGAGGTAAGACAATTTTTGTTTCAGGACAGATCTCATTTTGCATTCTTTTGAGTAAATCGTACATAGCACAATTTTCAGGCGTTGTGCTAACTAAGCAGGTAATTTATAGTATACAATGAAGCTAATTTTAAACGTTTATTTTCTTCCGAGTTGAGCGGTATTTAATTTTGCGGATTTTTCAAGTCAGGCATTGCATTTCACGTTACATAACTTCGTGCAACGGCCTTGCCGCATTGGATCCACCGTTTCCCGTCAGATAACCGAAATTAAGCGCTGTCGGGCGTGGCCGGCACGTGGATGGGTGACCATCCGGGCCGCCATACGCTGTTGCCATTTTTCTGGGTGCACTCAGCCTCGTGATGCCAACTGAGGAGCTACTCGACCGAATAGTAGCGACTCCGGTCAAATAAAACTATCGTAACGACCGGGAGAGCGGTGTGCTGACCACACGCCCCTCCTATCCACATCCTCATCTGAGGATGACACGGCGGTCGGATGGTCCCGCTGGGCCACTTGTGGCCTGAAGACGGAGTGCTTACGTAACTTTAATAATATACTTCAGTATTGAATTTCAGTTAAATGCTTTTACTTAATAAACGCTTAGTTTCTTTTGGGATTAATTAGATTCATTAATTTTTTTTTAATTCAGCATTTGACTAACATTAATGTTTTGTTTCACAACGCTGTTCACAAGCGCAATCCAGGGCCAACCAACAGTCAGTATTGCTTATAGTTGAATACTGATATCTGAAGGACACGTTACGTGAGGATAAAGTTTTTGGAAAAGAATATTCAGTATTTCATATATAGATAAATTACATAGAAAGCTTACATGTTGCCACGGTAACATTCACCTTACTGAAATACACTCGTCGCTAACGTCTTAATTCCCGCAGACCTATGTGGAAGCAGGACGTCCCATTGCGTCGCAGTCTTTTCTGCTGGAGGTAGCACGGAAAGAGAGAGGGAATTCTTTGGATGGTTTCCATCCTAGCGGCTACGAAGACCTCGCTCTACCACTGTCTGGATGCACGTAGATCTGGTGGCGCCTAAACTAGGTCCGAACAGGATGCACCCAGAGCTAGGGCTGCCCTACACAGATGGGGCATCGCCTACTGCCCTGAAGGTGACTGCGAAGCGCCAGAGCAGAACGTGGAGCACTTTTTCCAACACGGCTCCAAGAGAAGATACTCTGGGAAACTGAGTGATGTTTTAGGTGCTATAGCTGAAGCTATTAACTGGAGGAGGGAGAAGGAGGACATCGAGGTCATTTGAGACGGAGTACAAGCTCGCATTATGGAACGATAGAGAAGGAAATGTGCTGCGCCATTTCAAAGGGACCACCCCGGTATTTGCCTTAAGAGATTTAGGGAAATCATGGAAAACATAAACCCGGATGGTCAGATGCGGGTTGTTAACTATACTACTGGCCATTAAAATTGCTACACCAAGAAGAAATGCAGATGATAAACGGGTATTCATTGGACAAATATATTATACTAGAACTGACATGTGATTACATTTTCACGCAAATTAGGTGCATAGATCCTGAGAAATCAGTACCCAGAACAACCACCAGTGGCCGTGGGCAATGAGTCAAACAGAGCTTGAATGGCATGTACAGGTACAGATGCCCATGCAGCTTCAACACGATACCACAGTTCATCAACAGTAGTAACTGGCGTGTTGTGTCGAGCCAGTTGCTCGGTCACCATGGACCAGACATTTTCAGTTAGTGAGAGATCTGGAGGATGTGCTGGCCAGGACAGCAGTCGAACATTTTCTGTATCCAGAAACGCCAGTACAGGACCTGCAATATGCGGTAGTGCATTATCCTGCTGAAATATAGGGTTCCTCAGGGATCGAATGAAGGGTAGAGCCACGGGTCGTAGCACATCTGAAATGCAACTTCCGCTGTTCAAAGTGCCGTCAATGCGAACAAGAGGTGACCGAGAAGTGTAACCAATGGCACCCCATACCATCACGCCGGGTGATACGCCAGTATGGGAATGACGAATACACGCTTCCAATGTGCGTTCACCGCGATGTCGCCAAACACGGATGCGACCATCATGATGCTGTAAACAGAACCTGGATTCACCCGAAAAAAATGACGTTTTGCCATTCGTGCACCCAGGTTCGTCGTTGAGCACACAACCGCAGGCGGTCCTATGTATGATGCAGAGCCAAGGGTAACTGCAGCCATGGTCTCTGAGCTGATAGTCCATGCTGCTGCGAACGTCGTCGAACTGTTCGTGCAGATGGTTGTTGTCTTGCAAACGTCACCATCTGTTGACTCAGGGATCGAGACGTGGCTGCACGATCCGTTAGAGCAATGAGGATAAGATGCCTGTCATCTCCACTGCTAGTGATACGTAGCCGTTGGGATCCAGCATGGCGTTCCGTATTACCCTCCTGAACCCACCGACTCCATATTCTGCTAACAGTCATTGGATCTCGACCAACGCGAGCAGCAATGACACGATATGTTAAAACGCAATCGCGATAGGCCTCAAACCGACCTTTATCAAAGTCGGAAACGTGATGGTACGGATTTCTCCTCCTTTCACGAGGAGTCACAACAACGCTTCACCAGGCAACGCCGGTGAACTGCTGTTTGTGTGTGAGAAATCGGTTGGAAACTTTCCTCTTGTCAGCACGTTGTAGGTGTAGCCACCGGCGCCAACCTTGTGTGAATGCTCTGAAAAGCTAATCATTTGTATATCACGGTATGTTCTTCCTGTCGGTTAAATTTCGCGTCTGTAGCACGTCATCTTCGTGGTGTAGCAGTTTTAATGGCGAGTAGTGTAGTTTCAAGTCTTCCCCCCTCAGATAGAACTCAACACGTCGTCCTTTACAGAGTAAAAGTGGCAGGTGTTGAGGTATTTTAGGGAGTACCCTAATGGAGTTTCATAGAGGCTTTACTGTTTATATTAATGATGTGATGGATAACGTTACACACATCACGAGGGTATTTGTGGACGATGCTGTTGTCTGTACGAAGGTTACAACACAGGAAGACTGTAACGAAATGCAGGAAGCTTTGTAGAGGGTCGCCGACTGAAGCAGAGACTTGAAGTTGACTCTGAATGTAAACACATGGCACGTATTTAGGGGAAACAGGGGAAACGATGCACCACCGTTCGATTATATTATCGGCTTCAAATCAGTGGAAAAAGTAACTGATATCGAATATATAGAAGTAGCAATTCAGAATGGCTATATAAAAAAAATAATAGCGAAATTAGGCGCCAGGCTGACATTTATAGCGAGAATCCTAAAAAGGTGCAATTAATTCATGAAAGAAGTAGCCTGTAAAACACTTGTTCGACCAACAATGGGACCCTTGTAAATAGGAGTAAACGAAAACATGGGGAAGATCCAAGGAGATCGGCGCGTTTCGTCACAGGATCGTTTTGTCATCACGAGAGGCTTTCAGACAGTCGTTCTTCCCGCGAACCATACGCGACTGGAACAGAAAAGGGAGGTAATGACAGTGGCACTTAAAGTGCCCTCCGGCACACACAGTTGGGTGGCTTGCGGAGTATAAATGTAGATGTAGACGTAGATGTAGAGAGTCAACGGAGATGCTCTATAAGCTCCAGTCGCAGACGCTACAAGAGAGGCGTTGTGCATTATGGAGAGGTTTACTGGTGAAATTCGGTGAGCGTACTTTCCGAGAGCAGTTGGACAACGCATTACTTCCTCCCACATATATCTCGCGAAATGACCACAACGAGAAAATCGGAGAAGTTAAGAGTTCTTACAGAGTCGACAGTCATTCACTCCATGCATCAATCGTTAAATGAATTAGAGAATTGGGGAATAGATACTCGGAGAGTGCAGGCAGAATAACGTGGCCAGTAAAGGCGCAATCGACAGGGCACACGCAGGGAGAATGCTAGTGTAGGGGGTTGGAGCAGACGCTGCAGGGGGAATGCCGAGTACTGGAGAGGAAGTGCTATTCTTCTTTTTTTAGAAAAAAATAGGGGTGGAGCCCCTCCACGCCCACACTGGAATGATGGCCAACTCAATAGGTGTACTGCCATCTCCGCATAAGGGTTTGTTTTCACTAAAGTGAGGTGTCGCAGGATGTGGGTTCTGCGATGTTGGCGTATGTCTGGTTAAGGTTAACCATCAAGATGCGCTCATCTGGAGATAGATTGGGTGGAAGGTTTGAAGGGCAGAGGAAAAAAAGTGCCAAGGCGAGAGCCAAGGGAATATAACCTCTGCGATAGTTAGGTCGGGTGGTAAGAGCAGTAGCGGGTGTCTAGCTGCCTGCGACAGTTAAGCAAGGGTAGGCTTTGTTAGTAGTGGGTATCACGCAGGTCGATACCTTTGGCGTTGTGCAGTGCTGTTACTCGACGGCTGCCGCTGGGTGCCGGTGTTGGTCTCTTCGTCAGGGTCGGCATACCTGTAACAGTTACGTTCATCATCGTTTCGTGTCCCTTAGGTCATATATCAGATGCACAGTGTAGGGTGATGTTGGCGGTTTGTTTGTGCGTCAGTGTGCGAGCTCGTCGGTTTCCCTGCTGTAGCCTGTTGGTCGGCATTAATAGCAGCTGGCATATCCAGTCAACGTTGCTGATATGCAGGGGCTTGCCGACATTTGTCGCTTGTTGATGTTAGCTTCCCACAGGTGGTTATGCCTGAAACCTGACTGGTAGGTATAGTCAGAGAGCGCACAGGACAAGGTTAAGGTCGTGGATGGGGCCGTAAACAGTTACTGTCAGATGCTCAGACTAACACACAACTTTATTTTTGTAAGAACCACTTATTTACACATTGGCTTAAAAAATGACAACTAAACAATACGGCTGAAGGCCAAATTAAAGAAAACTTGAGATGCTTTCTGGGCTGAAGGCCCAAAACTAAACAGCAAACACAAGAACGGCTGAAGGACTGGCTTAGAAATCAAAATCAATTTAAAGTATAAAGTAAAAAAAAATTTAAAGAAACATGCAATGAAAACAATTAACGGTTGAATGCCGACACTACATGTCTGAAGGACAACTATAATTTTTTTTTAAATACCGCTCGTGCACTTCACTGATAAGTAACAGTCAATTTAATAATTAGTCACAAAATCGGAAGACGGGTGCAAGATTTCGCCGACTCCAATACAACATACGATGGTGCTAGCTGGAATGGCCAAGGGGGCAACTCCCGCAAATGAACGAACAGTTGTCACAATAGTTGAGGCTTTATAACAGATTAACTGATCACTCAACTTCAGCATCCAGATTCGGTGGGCAACAGACCTGTCGCTCATGCAGTTAGCGCTCACGATCTGACATCGCGTGCACACCACCAGCGCTCCCAGCCTCGCCTCACGCCGCAGAGACTTCCTTGCTGCTCCGTCCGACCGACGCAGACAGCATTAAAGTAACTGCTCAGGCAAAACCAGACGAGCTACACACGGTTGCACGAAAACACTTCCACAAACAACTCGAACAATCCAAAATGGAAGTCGACACACACAGAGAACCCAGAAGCGGTCGGCGACCAAATACACGTCGTCCGATAAGAGGATTGACCGAACGACCAACCAAGGTTCCCACTCAAGTCATCTGTGTCCCCAGCGGTCGGGCGAGTACTGGCTGCCCAGCCCTCACTGGAGCTCCATCTCGACTCAACTCCGCACACCACGATCTGGAAATACTAGCGGTCGCTCCAAAGATAGTACGACAATACTCTTATCGATAGCGCTGCTGCTGCTACTCACGGGCCGACAGGCCAGCAACTTAGTGACGCCAGTAAATCGAATAAGAAACGCGACGTCAAGCAATAAATGGCACGAACTTGAGCTGGGCGCGGCTAAATGCCCTAGGTAGTAGTGTCTTTGGCCGCTTATGCTTCCACCCATGGTTGTGATCAAAGTTTTCCAGAGTAAGGATGCATGGATTGTTCGAGTGTCTGGAGTTCCTGGAGAGTCGTGTGGCGAGTCTTTTGATACTTCGTTGAGGGTTTCAAGGCGGTAATCATTGTGGAGATCCACGATGCCTGAGTGGCCTGGAGCGTTGCTAATGATGCGTAGCAATGTGCTCTGTATGATCTGCAGGTGGCGCAGGCGTGTAGGAGCTGCGTATCCCCAGGCGGCAGCTTCGTACGTCATCAGAGGCCAAATCAGTGTTGTGTATATAGACCCCGACACCCTCCTATTCAGTGTACTTTCCCTGTTGGCAAAGTATTCGATGTGGTCCCCCCATGTAAGTTTGCGGTCCAACCAGACACCGAGATATCTGAATTTCTCTCGGAAACGTATTGGGCGCGTATCTAGTGTTACCTGTCTACAGTGTTGATGTTTGCACAGTAGTTTCGGTCTGCGTGCGAAGAGAACTGCTTCGCACTTTTCAACGTTTACTTTAATACGACATCGTTCCAATCAATGCTCGGCTGTTCTGAGTGCCGTTTGTATTCGTGAATTAACGTTCGGCGGTTTCCAGTCCTGCGCAAGGATGGCTGTGTCATCCGCGTAGATGGCTAACGTCGTGTTTTGTGTTACTGGGAAGTCGTTAATATACAGGTTGAAGACGATGGGCCCTAGAATGCTTCCCTGGGGTACTCCAGTTTGGATACCGTGTTGTGTCGGTTGTTTGCCTGCACATCAGTGTTGAAACGAGTCTGTCCGGGAAACCAGCTTCGCTTAGTTTGCGTAGAAGGCCGTTGTGACGAAGACGGCCGAAAGCTTTTTCGAAGTCCAGGAACACGCCCCATGTTGCTTTGTTCATGTTGTAGCTGTATGTTAAATGTTGCCCTTGTTTTGTGCTGCGCGACGTAGCCGCGCGGTTTTAGGAATCTTGTCAAGGCTCCCCCCGTTGGAGGTTCGAGTCCTCTCTCGGGCATGAGTATGTTTGAGTCGTCCTTAGCTTAAGGTAACTGAAGTTAGATTAAATAGTGTGTAAGCTTAGGGACCGATGACCTCAACAGTTTGGTCCCATGAGACTTTACCACAAATTTCCAAATTTGTTGTGTTGTTGAGTGGTGATTCCTAAAGCCGAATTGCTCCGGTCGTAGGGTGTCGTTGGCGATGCAGTGCCTAGTGATACCTTCTCAACAATCTTGCTGAGCGAGCACAGCAGACTGATGCGTCGGTAATTTTGTGGGAGGGAGTGGTCATTCCCTGGTTTCCTGAATATCAGGTCCTTGGCCACCTTCCAAAAGTCAGGGAAGTGTTGGTGTCTTAGTATGGCATTCATTATACGTGCAAGGTATTCTACGGCTCTATCCGTGAACTCCTGGAGGACATGGTTTTGAATGCCATCAGGCCCAGGGGCTTTTCTAGCGTTGGTATGCTTGCTAGCCCATGTAATTTCGTTTGTACTACGGCGTCTAATTTCGTCTTGCGAGGGCTGGGCTACAAGTCGTGCCATTTTAAACTGAACTCTATACTCATATTTTTCGTAAACAGTAAGTGCTGCCACTCCACACCCACAGTTGCAGGGTGACCAGTCAAAAAGATCTGTCACCTCCGCTTTGGGCAATATATAGAACGATTTCCTTTGAGAATGGAATAACAGCAGCTATTTATTTTCTCCTGGCTTGTTAAGCGTTTGTAACTTTCAGAGAAGCGTCATAAATGGCGAATTTTGAGTAAAACCTAAATTTCAGTTGTTGGCATGTTGAAATTTGTTCTTTTTACCAAAGCACAGCAGAGTTTCCACAATGTCGCCTCACTAACATACTGTGCAGATGCAGTTGCAAGAGACTAGTCAAACAATGGCTTATTAAGCTTATTCAGTGAGGAACTGAGGAAAGAAAGGTCAATAGCTTATGAAAAACCATAGCCTCGCGACAAAAATAAATGTGTAATGTCTTCATCTACGCTGTTCCGAAACACACAGCATTTGTCGTTTCACCAGCTATCGATGGCCATTAAAATTTACATTTTTCATTGAGAAAGTCAGTAATTAGTCGAATAACATGGTAGGTAATAAAGTTTTCAGTAATAACCATATGGGCAAATACTCTCCTCTTTGTGTGCTATCATTTGCCAAAATCTCATTTTGATATCTGAAAACCGTTTATGAAATATGGGGAATGTTGTGAATGTTTCATTCTCGCTTCATCGCTGGCACATGCGATCTCGAACGAGTCTCCTAAATGTGAGCAACTTTCTCAAATCTTAAGAAAAATTCAGTACGTTAGGTAAACTTCATATAAAGCAACTTATTATGTGATATGCAACAAACGTAGAATCATAGCGATGCCTGTTTTTCATTGCAAAACTTTGTCGAATCTGGGGCAGTGCCTTATTTAAATGCAAATATCACAATAACTATGACTATTACAGAAATAATGGGCACATCTTCATGAATCTGACATATAAAGCAGGTAACGTCTTTTTTACCAAATAATTTCTACAAAATCTTTTGGGAAAGACTGCAGGGCGCGCGCCTCCTTTCTGTCACCGCAGTGCATCGCCAAACAGCCTCTCCTTCCGAACAGACGAGTGAATTGACCCAGCGCTTCGGATGAAAATTATTCACTTTGCATGAGCCACCAGTATCATCTGAGACATCTACCAGAAGAATCGACCACCACAAAATCTAAGGTGGCTTGTGGGATGTAGATGTAGATATGGCATACCATGTATGGAATAGCGGACACATTCGGTGTACCACAACAACTAAAATCAAGGACAACTCACGTTACAACTTAGAAGTGAACTTCCAAGCCGGCAGCCGTTTCAAGAGGATGACCATAATGACGTTAACCTTCAGTGGAAGAGTGAGAGAATGGCTATGAACCTATAGCTCCCCTGGAGACCAACCTAGCACCCCGTACATCAGTCCGATTGAACGAGGATGACGCGTTCTAGGGCATGGCCTCCAGCGTGTACATGTATTCCAGTGAGAGGCGTTATGTACTCATTCATACCAAGAGCCTACCATTTCAACAGTCCTTTGAATGTTATTGAGACACTTTTGTAAAATGGCGCGAAGTTTCTTATCGAGAATTGCTCATTGCACGGTATTCGCTACTGCCAACTTCCAAGAAATTAGTGACAGATCACTTAAGTGAGCTTCCGAGATTTCATCAGACATCTGTGCGTTACGTCGTTTTGGAGGTCTGGACAAAACTGTTACAAGAAACACGCGCGCCGCCACTGCACAAACGAAAATTATTCGCTATTGTGTAAAAACTTGGCAGACGCATCAGCCAACCACCGTGCACTGACATCTGGCCTTAATGGAGACAGTGAGTTTCGCAAACCTGGCACTGCAGAATCGACACGAGGCGCAAGATGGCGGCCTCGGGGTGGTCGTGACCCGGTCGCTAATAATAGACAGTCCGCTGGCAGAATAAACTTCCGCCATGCGGGCGGCGAGAGCCTCGATGAAACGCGATCTCCACAGCGGCGGGTCGCCACACGTTCATCCTAAATAGCGGCGTGGCGCTTGTCCAAGTCATCAACCGCGGCGACCAGAAAGCCTTACTTACACGCGGTATCGTCTCGCAACCAGAACGTGTACTTGTAGAGTACGGGTCTAGGTGTGTAGAAGGAGCGAAGACGGCTTTGGAAACAGAACTAAGTCACCAGCACGAAAATAGCGCGGCGCTTTCTAATGAGGTGTAATCTGATCCGTGCTATTCACTGTATACTGGCTGAGTCGCGTAAAATACAACAATCTTATTTCGTTAACAGTTCAGTACGTCGAAATGAGTTTTTTGGATAACGGTACGAGGGTTGCCCAGATACTAATGCACCGCTTTTCTTTTCTCAGCCGAAAACAATGCGACGAATGCGAAAGGTTACGTATGTATCATCTGAAGTCTCCTGAGCGAGCGTGCCAAGTTTCCGTCACTTCCGACAGATATTGTAGCTGCAGCACAGTTTCAAAATGGCGTCTGTAGATGATGTAAGTTACAAGCAATGTGCCGTCATTGGATTTCTCACTGCAGAGAAAGAAACTGTGGGAAGTATTCACAAAAGCTTGTGCAAAGTCTATGGAGCATTTGCTGTTGACAGAAGGCGATTCCACGATTTGCAGCGGTCGGGGAGACAATCCACGGCTGTCACTCCTGACATGGTGCAGTGAGCAGATCTTGTCATTCGCGAGGACAGACTGTAAGGGATCCGTGATCCCACGAACATAGATGCTAGTATCCGACGCCCAGGTCGATAGTAGACAGGAGTCGATTGTCAAGCGCTGCAGGAGGCACTGAGATTAGAGTTGAGTGCGCAGTGGTACTGGAGAGTGACGAGTGAGAGGTAGTGCTGGAGAGACAGGCAAGAATGGTGGTCGAGTGAGTTGTAAACTGTAAAATCCACCGGAGTATGACGAGTGAGCACGGCCCCCTGATCGTCGTGGGGTTGGCTCTCACTAATACCGATTCGCGAGTGGTATGAAACAGAAAGTGACAAGTGCCGAATTACGTGTTTCGCGTCAACCGCGTCGGCCAGCAACAACCGTGGATTGCAGTGAGGATTGTTGTGAATGTTAACCATCAGCATTGCGTGTGACGAAGTACTGAAAATCAGCAACCAATAAAAAGATGTAATGTAATTAGACGTGTAAGGCGAAGGTAGCAACTGCCTCAGAATGTGTGTTAGTAGGAAATATATATCAGTTTGTACATCGCAACCTTTATGGCCCTTAATAATAGACAAACTTTCAATCGTTTCACTATTCAGTTGCAAAACAGCCGCACTCTGTTGAAATACCCCCGAAACCACAGCAGAAAAACCGATAGCCTTTCATCCATTAAGCACACGGTCAAATAATGATAATAATTAACTGTTTGGCGGCCTCGATAAACTACACAAAACCCAGTAACGGAATTAAACGGGGGTTTTTCAAGACGCACTACGACTCGGCACTTGCCGCTGCATCTGTCAATCAGCAAAGTGTGGGTGCAATTATCCGCATTCATGGATATTCACAAGTGTGTGCGAGATGGGTCCCGCGGCGTCTGACGGTGGATCACAAATCGCACAAAAAGAAAAACCATTTGTCTTGATTTGTTGCAACGTTTTGAAGCTGAGGGCGAGGCCCTTGTCCGGGATTGTGACAGGTGTTGAAGCCTGCCTTCACCATTTTGAGCTCGAAACAAAACGTCAGCCGGCCGCGATGGCCGTGCGGTTTTAGGCGCTTCAGTCCAGAACCACGCGACCGCTACGGTCGCAGGTTCGAATCCTGCCTCGGGCATGAATGTGTGTGATGTCCTTAGGTTAGTTAGGTTTGAGTAGTTCTAATTCTAGGGGCTGATGACGTCAGATGTTAAGTCCCGTAGTGCTCAGAGCCATTTGAACAAAACGTCAGTCGATGGAATGGCGCGTGATCTGCGACAGTGAAGGTGTGTTTCTCATTGGTGTGTTGCCAAGAGGTGATACCATTAATTCAGAAGTATATGTCAACACAGTAACAAAACTCAAGAAGCGCTTCCGGCAACTTCGGCGCCACAGCAACCCAGGAGACGTTTTGCTGCTACACGATAATGCTCGGCTCCGCGCAAGTCTGAGGACTGCTGAACACATCGCAAAACAGGTTTGGACAGCGTTACCCCATCCACTCTGCCGCCCTGGCACAGCCCCCTCGGACTTCCACTTGTTTGGGCCATTAAAGGATGCCATTCGTGGAAGACGTTTTGAGGGCGACGAGGAGGTGACTCACACAGTGAAGCACTGGATCCGCCGCCAGGGCAAGGATCGGTACCGGCGGGGGACAGACGCCCTTGTCTCGCCCTGGAGGAAGGCGACAGAACGGGATGGATGTTACGTGAAAAAATAGGGTGTGCAGATAAAATACCATTCTGTCGTGTGTGTAATTCTCATTGTGTTCAATAAAGAAAAGTTAAATAAAAAAATTCTGCGCGTTACTTTCTGGACAACCCTCAGAGTACGGATACTTTTTGTTTTATTTTATTTTTATGTTAGTCGTCTGACTGGTTTGATACGACCCACTCTCCCGTGCTAACCTCTTCGCCTCAGACTAACACTTACATTCAGCGTCCTCGATAATTTGTTGTGTGTATTCCAGTCTGTGTGTTCCCACAAAATTTCTACCGCCTCCCTCTGGTACAATGAAAGTTATTTCCTACTGTCTTAGCATGTGTCCTATAATTCTACCCGTTCTTCGAGTCAGTAAAAAGTGAAGTCTTGCGGCATTGTTGGTTTGGACACACGGAAGGGTAGGCCAGCAGCCGAATTGGAGAGTTCCTTCTTTCTTTCTTTTTCACTTCACGTGCACTGGCACCTTCCCTTCGCGAAGTGTGGGACTGATGTGTTTTAAGCGTATTTAATTAGTGTAGGGCGTGCACTGGGACACAACCGAAGAAGGACAGGGCAGTGCTGGGCAGCGCAGCGACGGAAACACATTGGCGACACAGTGTGTGTGCGCGTATTGGGAGGCAGTTTGAACACTGTCGCACGTTCTTTTCTTGTTAAGGTACGGCTTAACTCATGAATGTTAGTTGAGACTCGTATTCTGATGGGAAAATCGATATGCTGATGTTGTTATATAACACTTCAAAACGGAGCAAATCAGAATCTAAAAGCGGATATATGAATAAGAAAAATACTCACGGCGAATTCGCTTCAACGTCAGAGTTTTCTGATAAACAACAGTTCGCCATAACATCCTCATGGACTAGAGGCAGTTACTCGAGGTTGACGAGCTTGTACGGAAATCTACACTACTGGCCATTGAAGTAGCTACACCAAGAAAAAATGCAGATTATAAACGGCTATTCATTGGACAAATATATTATACTACAACTGACGTGTGATTACATTTTCACGCAATGTAGGTGCATAGATCCTGAGAAATCAGTACGCAGAGCAACCACCTCTGGCCGTAATAATGGCCTTGATACGCCTGGGCACTGAGTTAAACAGAGCTTGGATGACGTGTACAGGTACAGCTGCCCATGCAGCTTCAACACGACACCACAGTTCGTCGAGAGTAGTGACTGGCGTATTGTGACGAGCCAGTTGCTCGGCCACCATTGACCACACGTTTTCAATTGGTGAGAGATCTGGAGAATGTGCTGCCCAGGGCAGCAGTCGAACATTTTCTGTATCCAGAAAGGCCTGTACAGGACCTGCAACATGCGGTCGTGCATTATCCTGCTGAAATGTAAGGTTTCGCAGGGATCGAATGAAGGGTAGAGCCACGGGTCGTAACACATCTGAAATGTAACGTCTACTGTTCAAAGTGCCCTCAATGAACAAGAGGCGACCGAGACGTGTAACCAATGGCACCCCATATCATCACGCCGCGTGATACGCCAGTATGGCGATGACGAATACGCGCTTCCAATGTGCGTTCACCGCCATGTCGCCAAACACGGAGGCGACCATCATGATGCTGTAAACAGAACCTGGATTCATCCGAAAAAATGACATTTTGCCATTCGTGCACCCAGGTTCGTCGCCGAGTACACCATCGCAGACGCTCCTGTCTGTGATGCAGCGTCAAGGGTAAGGTGGCTGCACGATCCGTTACAGCCATGCGGATAAGATGCCCGTCATCTCGACTGCTAGTGATACAAGGCCGTTGCGATCCAGCAAGGCGTTCCGTATTACCCTCCTGAGCACACTGATTCTATATTCTGCTAACAGTCATTGGATCTCGACCAACGCGAGCAGCAATGTCGCGATACGATAAACCGCAATCGCGATAGGCCACAATCCGACCTTTATCAAAGTCGGAAACGTGATGGTACGCATTTCTCCTCCTTACACGAGGCATCACAACAACGTTTCACCAGGCAACGCCAGTCAACTGCTGTTTGTGTATGAGAAATCGGTTGAAAACTTTCCTCATGTGAGCACGTTGTAGGTGTCGCCACCGGCGCCAAACTTGTGTGAATACTCTGAGAAGCTAATCATTTGCGTATCACGGTATGTTCTTCCTGTCGGTTAAATTTCGCGTCTGTAGCACGTCATCTTCGTGGTGTAGCAATTTTAATGGCCAGTAGTGTATATTTGCTGAAAGCTGTAATCCCCGAAAACCAATTGGAAGTGAAGAAAAACTTGCTGCGTTCTTGTAAGTTTAACTGAAATTTCTTACGAAGTAAGGACATAAACAAGAGTTATGTACGTTGCTTAAGAGAATTAATTAGGGAAATTGTTGTTATTATTCATGAGTTGAGGGTAAGATCCAGCAGCCGTACCTCAAGGGACGTCCACTGATTTCTTAAGGAGTGTCGAAAATGTACCGCTTGCCTTCGACACTTACGATGGATGTGAACCACTTGTTGTATCGTAATTCCTACGTGGATTGAGCTCTTGAAGGCCGGCCGCGGTGGTCTAGCGGTTTGGGCGCTCAGTCCGGAACCGCAGGACCGCTACGGTCGCAGGTTCGAATCCTGCCTAGATGGATGTGTGTGATGTCTTTAGGTTAGTTAGGTTTAAGTAGTTCTAAGTTCTAGGGGACTGATGACCACAGATGTTAAGTCCCATAGTGCTCAGAGCCAGCCAGCTCTTGAGGTGGAGACTGAATTTCTAGGACAGATGCTACAGTTTGCGAAATCACTTCAAATAATTTACCACGGATGAAATATTGATTTGCTGGTGGCATGTTTTTAGTTCTTTGGTACATCGACATCAAGAAATGGTAGAGTGGGTCACTGGCAGATACTGAGTCTTCAAACTTTTTACGTTCAGTCCTTCTTTCTCTTGCCCCTTGCTCACACTGCACAACAGATTGTTGTATAAGTTTGGATACATCAAGTTCCTTCATTTTATTTGGTTGCTTCTTACTACATCGGTGATTCATTAGTGAGGAATTGACCAATTCTGCAGGCCTTTTGTTTGAGATGTAACTTCCTATAACTATCAATATTTCCTATGCTTTCACCTTCATTGCCGTCATTTTGGGACACCACCCTGCGGGAGCATTGTGGTGCTCGCGCATCAGACTATGTTGCGAAGGCTGAAGGAGGCATCTTGCTGCACTGCCCTGTGCCCAAATTTGCTTCGTTTATACCTACAACCGTGAGTCAAAAAACAACATCGATTCGGTTGCAGAGGATACATTTCGTCGTAATGTTTATGATTATTACCGCAGGAAGGAACACTCTGGAACTTACTGGTCACTCTTAAGGAATCAGGAGCTTTTCAAGGCAATCGCACATCCTTGCCCACAGTTTCACACAACCTTGACTTTCACAATGGACGTTTCTCTGTGGCTGTAAGCTGATGATGGAGAGGGAGAATATAGCTGCACGGCGATGCCGATTTTAAGGGACATCCGTAGCATAAGTATCGACGAAGTGGTGTGGCTTGACGAAACATGGATCAATTGTAGTCACGTTGTCAGGCAGGGCTTGACAGACGGCACAGCTAAAGGAACAAGGACAGACTTACTCTTCTTCATGCAGGCACCTCGAAGGGTTTTCTCCCAAACGGCCTCCTGTTTTTTAAATCAAACAAAACAGGAGATTGTCACCAAGAACTGAACCACGTTACATTTACAAAGTCGTTCGAAGGTTCACTAATACCAAATCTTGGAAAGCAGTCAACAGTTGTACTAAATAATGTTCCTTACCGTTCAGTTGTTATTGCCAAGGCATCTACCATGGCAAACCGAAAGGAGGAAATGATTGACTGGCTTCATCATCATACCTTAAAAAGCTGGAGATAATGGAACAGACATCTCTCCGTAAGACACAGTTCCCCCTGTACGAAATCGACGAACTGGCCAGAAAACCTGCGCATACAGTCGATAGGCTACCAGCTCACCACTGCCATTTCATCCCAGCAGAGTTAATATGGGTCCAAATTAAAGGCTACGTTGCCACGGGTATGATAAAAGTACCCTTTCTGCAGTCGAAGCACTCGCAAGAGAAGCTGTCAGAAACGTCAAGCTAAAGAGTGGAAGAAAGCTGTCAAACATACACGGAGCATCATTGAAAGGGCATGGCAGAATGAAGCTCTTTTGGAAAATAGAGTGGAGGAGATGATAATTTCATTAAACAACAGTAACAGTGACAGTGACAGCGACACTTCAAGAATTTGTCATAGCAACGACAGCGACATCAGTGGAAATTTTTCGTTATCCCCGTATAAATGGAGCACAGGCGGAGCCAGTAAGCGTTTGGCGTGCGCATCTGCGAGAACCTACATAACAAAGTAAGTTTTGAAATTTTAATAAAAAGGCCTTTATAGCAATTAATTTCAGAGTAAGTTCATTTCAGAAATTCATCGCATTTAATAAATACTATTGTTTATGATATAACTGCTGTAATACATAGGCCTTGTTATCTGTATCGCATTTATCCTTCCTAAACAATAGAGTTTGGCCCATTTAAGATACGTTTTCCCACCCTGATAAACACGCTTAATCTTATTTGTGGTTGCATGTGAATTAAGTAGGCGGATCAGAAAAATTCATAACAGTTTCATTACGGATCTATGGCGATCTGTTTCTCGTGCGGAAACTGTAGGGGCAACCGATTAGTAGTTGACGCGCGAGCAGGCCACTGTGCGTCATACTTAATGTCGCATTAGACATCTCCGACAGAGCTCGAGTTTCGTATATATGAAAACATGATGTATTCTTAAGAGTTCATTCCTACAATGTGTTCACCTAACTCCAATAACAAAAAAGTTTCCCGCATGTCGAAAATTCGATGTCCTAGCATCGTCTTAATACTTTGTAGACGCAGATAAAACTAAAATAAAAACGTAGTGTAACTCTTTCGGAACTTACTGCTGCTGTTTCCATATCTACAAAGTGAATAGCTTGCCCGTCTGAGCGAGCTGAAGGAAATGTAAGATTAAGCGTATGTTCTGTGCGGGACGTGGTAACACTGTTCCATGCCTCCACGTGCTCCGGCCGGAGCGTCAATCCTAAAGCAATTTTGGACAGACTCTTTAAGTCCTCTCGAATAGCAGTGAGGGGGCCCCCGAGCTGAAGGTCCCCGACCGACGTACGGGGCACCATCAACAGTTTCACAGGCCCTTACTTCATGAGACACTGTGGAGAGGTTCGGAAATTAATCCAGGACACTGGCGCAAAGTCTGATGGTCAAGAACCTTACGCCACCACCACCCAAGTAGACAACACCACGTTTACCCATCCAAGGAATTTACCCATCCAAGCATTGGCCACGCCCGACTCTTCTACACTTGGGCGATCCGACAGAAACCACAGTATTCTACCAGGCAAGACCGGTGGCTTTAGCCAATGTCTTCTACACTAGTCATCACGGTTTTACCGTCGTTTACACTGATGGCTCCAAACAGGAGAATTTCCTTGCCTGTTCTGTAGTGTTCCCTGATCATGTTACCCGGATTCGCCTCCCTGATGAATATACCGGAGCTCCACGCGATCGTGAAGGCACTGGAGCAGATGAATCGTGTTCGGTTCAGTCGATTTCTCCTCTGCTCCGATTCTCTTAGTGCCTTACAATCATTGCAGAATCTGTACCGAACTGAGGAGATGGTCCAGCTGATATATGACCAACTGTACTTGCTCCAACGGCGGGGTAAGGAGGTGTCCTGTTGGCTGTCTGGTCATGTAGGAATATGGGGCAATGAACAGACCGGTCGGGCTGCCAAGGAGGCCTTCAGAGAGCAGAATGTGGTCCGGTGTCCTATTCCGTTGCAGTCTGTCATTTCTGCACTGCACAAGAAGTGCATGGAGTTGTGGAAGGAAGAATGGCTGGCGGTGACGGCCAATAAATTGCGGTTGGTGAAGTCAACAACTCGGCCGTGGCGTTCCTCCTACCGGTTGCTCAGGTGGGAAGAAGTGACCCTCACACGTCTTCGGATTGGGCACTGTCTTCTCACACACAGCTTTCTATTACGGCGGGAGGATCCCGCGTTTTGTGATGCTTGTGGTGTGTACATCTCTGTCCGCCACATTTTAAGAGACTGCATTTTATACCGTGATGCAAGGGCAGAAGCACAAGCTGACGGGGATCTGCCCTGTGTTTTAGCTAATAATGAGATGTCAGTGTCTAGGGTTTTAAAGTTTTGTGATGTGTCTCGACTCTAGCCTAAACTTAAAGGCTGGAGGTTTTAGTGTATTGCAAAGTGGCTGGCTCCAACCTTTTTTCCTTGCGCTCAGCCAGCCACGTCCATCTCATATATTGTTTTAGCTCTCTCTACCACTTTCTTCCTGTGTTGTCCATGTTTTACTGCTGGTGGCATGCTTCGTCCCACGCTGCGGTGTGGGTAGGCCCATATTTTTCCAAGCTTGTTACCTGTGTTTTACGTTCTGTTTTATCTTACTATTCTGAGTCTTTTCTTGACACCCGTCTCAATCTGTTACTGAGCGGGCGCTGAAGGCCTTGCCATCGTGCGCCCATACAACCCTCTCCACCCATCAATCCATCCAACTACACTAGTCTTTCCTTGCCGATTACTGGGAGCGTGGTGAAACGAAAGCCTCGCTGGGCTTTACGAGCTCCACATGTTCCCTGTGAGCTTCCGGCATCGAATTGGATTAGAGCAAGGAACAGTAACCGATACTTGATGGCGAAGGCAAAACTGGAGCTATGATAAGGAAAGTACAACTGTGGGAACAACGTTTCTCAAACGGTGAATATCTGTATGCCGAAGACACCGATATAAACACCAAGTTGCGTTACATGAGATGTTTGTCAACATTTTACACGACTTCCTGCAAAGTTACCGTCAATATGTCCAGAAGAACACTCACATGATGGTTGAATTACACAAGCGTTTCGTGTAGATGTGAGTGAAATGCAAGAGTTCTTCAACTGAACAAGAAAGCTGATAGGGCGAATTTTTTTAGGTTCTTTACCTGTTTTACAGAACACCAGAACTTACGACACTATCTTTTAGTATTTACTTGTGTGAGAAAGCGTTTTCTGCACACGTTTACGCGAGAAAAAAACTCAGGAAAGGATTAAAAAGCGTCGAGCGTTAACTCTGGTCATCAAAGCTAGGCGTGCAATGTGATACAACTATGCCTCATAATGCGACGCAATGTCACGTTTACCAGTACAATCCACAAAATTTCTTTTGTAATTTTATATATGTTGCTACCGAGCGAGGTGGCGCAGTGGTTAGCACACTGGACTCGCATTCGGGAGGACGAGACGGTGCAATCCCGTCTCCGGCCGACTTGATTTAGGTTTTCCGTGATTTCCCTAAATCGCTTCAGGCAAATTCCGGGATGGTTCCTTTGAAAGGGCACGGCCGATTTCCTTCCCCGTCCTTCCCTCACCTGAGCTTGCGCTCCGTCTCTAATGACCTCGTTGTCGACGGGACGTTAAACACTAATCTCCTCCTCCTTATGTATGTTGCTGTACAGCTGACTCTGTCCTTGAGTGATTACTACTCCCTTATGAAACGAAACTTTCGTTTTGCATTTTTTCGTAGAAATCAAAGCATGGAATAAGGCCTCATTGATAAATGCTACTCTTCAGTACCCTTACCTACAGTAACATACAGGATGAGACAGCGAACACGGGACGTTTGAGGTACTGTAACACTGGAAATGAATATCCCCCTATTTCCATCTATTGTACTATAAATTCTTTTCCTTCATTTGTTACCTGAAGATATGACATTATATATATATATATATATATATATATATATATATATATATATATATATATATATATATATATATATATATAGGGCGTTTCAAAAATGACCGGTATATTTGAAACGGCAATAAAAACTAAACGAGCAGCGATAGAAATACACCGTTTGTTGCAATATGCTTGGGACAACAGTACATTTTCAGGCGGACAAACTTTCGAAATTACAGTAGTTACAATTTTCAACAACAGATGGCGCTGCAAGTGATGTGAACGATATAGAAGACAACGCTATCTGTGGGTACGCCATTCTGTACGTCGTCTTTCTGCTGTAAGCGTTTGCTGTTCACAACGTTCAAGTGTGCTGTGGACAACATGGTTTATTCCTTTGAACAGAGGATTTTTCTGGTGTTGGAATTCCACCGCCTAGAACACAGTGTTGTTGCAACAAGACGAAGTTTTCAACGGAGGTTTAATGTAACCAAAGGACCGAAAAGCGATACAATAAAGGATCTGTTTGAAAAATTTCAACGGACTGGGAACGTGACGGATGAACGTGCTGGAAAGGTAGGGCGACCGCGTATGGCAACCACAGAGGGCAACGGCAGCTAGTGCAGCAGGTGATCCAACAGCGGCCTTGGGTTTCCGTTCGCCATGTTGCAGCTGCGGTCCAAATGACGCCAACGTCCACGTATCGTCTCATGCGCCAGAGTTTACACCTCTATCCATACGAAATTCAAACGCGGCAACTCCTCAGCACTGCTACCATTGCTGCACGAGAGACATTCGCTAACGATATAGCGCACAGGATTGATGACGGCGATATGCATGTGGGCAGCATTTGGTTTACTGACGAAGCTTATTTTTACCTGGACATCTTCGTCAATAAACAGAACTAGCGCATATAGGGAACCGAAAAGCCCCTTGTTGCAGTCCCACCGTCCCTGCATCCTCAAAAAGTACTGGTCTGGGCCGCTATTTCTTCCAAAGGAATCATTGGCCCATTTTTCAGATCCGAAACGATTACTGCATCACGCTATCTGGACATTCTTTGTGAATTTGTGGCGGTACAAACTGCCTTAGACGACACTGCGAACACCTCGTGGTTTATGCAAGATGGTGCCCGGCCACATCGCACGGCCGTCGTCTTTAATTTCCTGAATGAATATTTCGATGATCGTGTGATTGCTTTGGGCTATCCGAAACATACAGGAGGCGGCATGGATTGGCCTCCCTATTCGCCAGACATGAACCCCTATGACTTCTTTCTGTGGGGACACTTGAAAGACCAGGTGTACCGCCAGTATCCAGAAACAATTGAACAGCTGAAGCAGTACATCTCATCTGCATTTGAAGCCATTCCGCCAGACACGTTGTCAAAGGTTTCGGGTAATTTCATTCAGAGACTACGCCATATTATTGCTACGCATGGTGGATATGTGGAAAATATCGTACTATAGAGTTTCCCAGACCGCAGCGCCATCTGTTGTTGACAATTGTAACTACTGTAATTTCGAAAGTTTGTCTGCCTGAAAATGTACTGTTGTCCCAAGCATATTGCAACAAACGGTGTATTTCTATAGCTGCTCGTTTAGTCTGTACTGCCGTTTCAAATATACCGGTCATTTTTGAAACACCCTGTATATATGGTTTGTTTTGTAAATATTATTTGTATTTTTACGCTGGGTCTGGCCTAGGGAAAACTATGCTATCGAACGACTACATCGATAGGTCGCGTGGAGAACCAAAGTATTTAGGATCTTTAGTAGTGTTAACTCTCCCGCCTGGAGCGCGGGCAGAGGGAGTCTGGCTGGAGTAGGGCGGTTGAGCAGGGGTGTTGTGTGACGCTCTCGCGAGTTGATGCGCTTTCGGTGTTTGGCAGCATGTAATTGCGCTCGACTTGCTATGATGGTTTCTGACACGGTGTCGCTGACGGGAAGCATTAGCTGCCGCACACCAAGAGCCCGTCTCGCCTGGTGACCGTGTCGAGAAGAAGGCGCGCCAACATCCAGCTTCCGCAACAGTGACGGCCGACAATGAGTGACTGTCGCCACCTCCTCGACCGACGACTTCAAACCTTCAATCAACCAACAAGGAAGACTGGAAGCACGTATAGCTTTAGAACTGTATGGCAGACCTCAGCTTTGAAAATTGTTCCATTTACATAACTAAAATTACAGCAACTTAGCATGAACATTTGTTGCTCATTGTCCCAATTGCATTACCAAGCAGGGTCCCTTCCTTTTCCGGAATGAACCCGAGTGTCGTTGAAATTCAAACGCCAGCATGCAATATCATTCCATTTCACTGCTTTAATTTCAAAGTTCAGTTAAAGTATTCATAGCTGGCTACAATATTTAGATTACACAAGCACAAATTAAGAGTGCGAGTTTTGTTACCATATTTTAGCTTACCTGTGACTGCAGCTCAGCTTGGTACGTACTAAATTTTACTATTGTTAACTGTTCAGAATCATTTAATTCAAGTTCAAAGTTAAATCTCTTATTTCTAAATTGCGTGGATTCAAGTAGATTTTGAAATGATTGTTGAGGTAGCCCACGACTAACGTTATTCTATTGAACTTCGTAGTGCTTCAGAAACAGAGCTCACTATTAATTTCAGTCACTAAATTAACTTTCAGTTTTTCGGCTTTATTGATTCTTTTTGCTAAATTAAGTCAGTGTGTAGCGAAATTTATTACTTCTGACAAACGTTCAGTTTTCACACAACATGTGTCAACGTTCAGTTGCCACGCTTTTAGTGCTAATTATATGTGCAATAACCTTTCTTTTTCGGTTATTATCGTAGTTGTCCATAGGACTGGCCACCGTAATTTTCCCCAAATCTCAAATATCTAATTAACGCCAGTTAATTGTTGACGTAACGACCGCACACTTACTTTCTTTATTAACTTTACCCTTTTCTCAAAAATTAATTTCCACCAGTTTCATTTGCATTTTTCCTTTCATTTAGATGTAACCTTTTCCTCCCTCTTAACCGACAAATTAACTTCGGTGACGATTGCTTTTCCCAAATTTCCACTAGGTGCACGCGGTTTAATTTTTCACTGTCATTAAGGTCGATGAGTGAGGGGGAGGTTACAGTATATTCAAATGGTTCAAATGGCTCTGAGCACTATGGGACTCAACTGCTCTGGTCATCGGTCCCCTAGAACTTAGAACTACTTAAACCTAACTAACCTAAGGACATCACACACATCCATGCCCGAGGCAGGATTCGAACCTGCAACCGTAGCAGTCGCACGGTTCCGGACTGCGCGCCTAGAATCGCGAGACCACCGCGGCCGGCTACAGTATATTACGAACGAATAAATATATCGAGGTGAGATTTTCCAGTACGTTAGAGCTGACAATGTGGCAAATATTCTGATGTAAGGAAGTAGACGTTTTACGTTTATAGCTTCTACCTTCGGAATTTTTAAAATACACTCCTGGAAATGGAAAAAAGAACACATTGACACCGGTGTGTCAGACCCACCATACTTGATCCGGACACTGCGAGAGGGCTGTACAAGCAATGATCACACGCACGGCACAGCGGGACACACCAGGAACCGCGGTGTTGGCCGTCGATTGGCGCTAGCTGCGCAGCATTTGTGCACCGCCGCCGTCAGTGTCAGCCAGTTTGCCGTGGCATACGGAGCTCCATCGCAGTCTTTAACACTGATAGCATGCCGCGACAGCGTGGACGTGAACCGTATGTGCAATTGACGGACTTTGAGCGAGGGCGTATAGTGGGCATGCGGGATGCCGGGTGGACGTACCGCCGAATTGCTCAATACGTGGGGCGTGAGGTCTCCACAGTACATCGATGTTGTCGCCAGTGGTCGACGGAAGGTGCACGTGCCCGTCGACCTGGGACCGGACCGCAGCGACGCACGGATGCACGCCAAGACCGTAGGATCCTACGCAGTGCCGTAGGGGACCGCACCGCCACTTCCCAGCAAATTAGGGACACTGTTGCTCCTGGGGTATCGGCGAGGACCATTGGCAACCATCTCCATGAAGCTGGGCTACGGTCCCGCACACCGTTAGGCCGTCTTCCGCTCACGCCCCAACATCGTGCAGCCCGCCTCCAGTGGTGTCGCGACAGGCGTGAATGGAGGGACGAATGGAGACGTGTCGTCTTCAGCGATGAGAGTCGCTTCTGCCTTGGTGCCAATGATGGTCGTATGCGTGTTTGGCGCCGTGCAGGTGAGCGCCACAATCAGGACTGCATACGACCGAGGCACACAGGGCCAACACCCGGCATCATGGTGTGGGGAGCCATCTCCTACACTGACCGTACACCTCTGGTGATCGTCGAGGGGACACTGAATAGTGCATGGTACATCCAAACCGTCATCGAACCCATCGTTCTACCATTCCTAGACCGGCAAGGGAACTTGCTGTTCCAACAGGACAATGCACTTCTGCATGTATCCCGTGCCACCCAACGTGCTCTAGAAGGTGTAAGTCAACTACCCTGGCCAGCAAGATCTCCGGATCTGTCCCCCATTGAGTATGTTTGCGACTGGATGAAGCGTCGTCTCACGCGGTCTGCATGTCCAGCACGAACGCTGGTCCAACTGAGGCGCCAGGTGGAAATGGCATGGCAAGCCGTTCCACAGGACTACATCCAGCATCTCTACGATCGTCTCCATGGGAGAATAGCAGCCTGCATTGCTGCGAATGGTGGATATACACTGTATTAGTGCCGACATTGTGCATGCTCTGTTGCCTGTGTCTATGTGCCTGTGGTTCTGTCAGTGTGATCATGTGATGTATCTGACCCCAGGAATGTGTCAATAAAGTTTCCCCTTCCTAGGACAATGAATTCACGGTGTTCTTATTTCAATTTCCAGGAGTGTATATTAACACTATATGACGTAATGTGAAATTGAGCACTACATGTCACGACAGGCGAACGAACCAGTATAAACAGTGCGAGGAGTATTGCGTTGTCAGTAGAGAAGCAGTAATGAGAGAACGGTCCGGGAGTACAGCTCGTTGACTTCGAAGATGGACCCGTCCTAGGATGTCACCTGAGTAATAGACCCATTGGGGACATCCGAGAAATAAAAATGGATGAAAGGACTAAAAAGCGTCGAATGTCAACTCTGGTTATCAATGCTAGGAGTGCAGTGTGATACAACTATACCTGATAATGCGACGCAATGTCAAAATTACCAATACAATCTTTAAAATTTCTTTTGTAACTTTATGGATGTGCTGTACAGCTGACTCTGTTCTTGGGTTATTACTATTCCCTTATGAAATGAAACTTTCGTTTTGCACTTTTTCGTGGAATTCAGACAAAATCTGGAATACAGCCTCATTGATCAATGCCACTCTTCAGTACGCTTACCTACAGTAACATATAGGGTGAGGCAGCGAAGACGGGACACCTGAGGTATATTATGAACGAATAAATATATCGCGGTGAGATTTTCCGCTACGTTAGAGCTGACAGTGCGGCAAATGTTGTGATGTAAGGTAGTAGTTATTTTACGTTTATAGCTTCTACCTTCGGAAATTTTTAAATGGTTTAACACTACCTGATGTAATGCGAAACTGAACACTAGATATCACGACAGGCGAACCAACCAGTATAAAATGGTGTGAGGACTATTGCGTTTTCAGTAGAGAAGCAGTAATGAGAGAACGGTCCGGGAGTACAGCTCGTTAACCTCAAAACTGGACCCGTCATAGGATGTCACCTGAAAAACAGTCCCAGCGGGGACATTTCAACGCTTCTAAAACTGTCCAGGTTGACTGTGGGTGAAGTGATCGGCAAGTGCATACGTGAAGGAATTACCACAGCCAAATCAAGACCAGACAGACCACACGCACTGACGAACACGTACTGTCGACCATTGCGAACAGTAATCGTAAAAAATCGCTTGAAATCGGCGACAGAAATCAGTCTTGAGTCCCAGATTGCTACCGGCAGTCCCAACAGCAGAATGTGCATTGTGATTTCCGTAGTCAGTGTCAAATAACGCCTGAAATGGTATAAAGAGGGAGACACTGGACCTTGGATGGCTGGAAACGAGTGGTTGGGAGTGGAGAATCACGCTGTACTCTGTGGCAGTCCGATGGAACGGTCCGAGTTTGCCGAATTGCTCTGGAGAACGTTATCTGCTTTCATGTGTGGAGTGTTCTCGACGTTCGGATGTAGCCACTTTATTGCACTCAACAAAACGCAGAATGTGTGAAGCATATGGACACATTTTATGGATTGAGTACTGCGTACGGTAGATAAACAGTTCGGAGACGATGAGTGTTTGTACCAGCATAACAATGCACCCTGTCATAAAGTAACATCTGCCAGGCAAACAAACAGCGTGATTCACGAAGATCTGCAAATATTTTAATGTGTTATTCTACAAGTAAAACTAAAGAAAAATGTTCATATAAACATAGGTCCGCAAATGTTTAGTTACGGAGTTACGGCCAATAAAATATTTTGCCTGAAATTTAGCAACTTCGCTAATATGAAGCCATCGCAAAGTGTGTGAGGTTAGAGTAACGCACGATTTCCATTTAGTTTGTTAGTATTGATCTGGTGAATCTAATAAAACATGTGCCAGCCGTGCATCTGCAGTAGTTTTCCAGAACATCAAGATCAGCAAAGACATTTTTTCGTAAAATTTTTAATTTATTAACTACTTGGCCCAATTTGTTTTGTAAATTCCAGACAACTGCACAAAGTGTTCAACAGAAGTTATAGAGAAATTAATAACGTTAAGTGAAACTGTATGAATGTGTCAGATAACCTGCTTTTATTAATACCATAGCAGGCGTGAATTCATGTTAAACCGAAAAAAAAACAAAGCTCAGTGTTAAGGAAGTTGTACAGTGCACATACAGTTTCACAGTACATTCACACTAAATGTTCACGAATGTTTTCACGGAGTTTAGTGCATTTAGCTGCACGTATATGAACCGATTTTGTAGCTCGTTTCAGTTTCACAGGGTTGTTCTTAATTTCGTTTCTTGCATTCATAATGCGAGCAAGTAATGCCTCGCGTTTATTGACTTTTTCCTCGTAAACTATATCTTCATCCACCCCATACTCTAAAATCCATTGGTGTTAAATCGGGCGATCTGGGTGGCCACAGACGTGGGGCACCACGACCATTCCATTTCTGGGGAAAATGTTCATTTAAATGTGTACTAACGGCGTTATTGAAATGCGGAAGCGCGCCGTCGTGTTGAAAATACATTTGCAATCGCGTAGCAAGTGAATTGTAAGTACGTATCGCCAGTTAGACGTCCTGGGAAAATGAATGGTCCAATAAAGTGTGTGTTGATTATACCACACCACGCATTTATGCTAAATCGCTGCTGGAAATTGCGTTGCACTGCTGGATGTGAGTTGGCTTCAGACCACACGTGCTCGTTATTTAAATTGTTTATATCATCTCGAGTAAACTGTGCCGCATCAGTTAATAAAATGTAATTGTGTAACTGCCGATTACTTTTTAACCAATTGCACAACTCCAAACGAAGAGCAGGATCTCCCGGATGTGAATAATGCACTTTTTGTTTATGGTAAGGATACAGATTATTGTACTTCAGTGTACACCATCCCTTAGATTGTGAAATGCCTAATCGTTGAGAGATAAGTCGTGTACTGGTACCCGGGCTACATTGAATAGCATCCATAATATCCTCATCGTCGCCTACCCGTATAGAGCGCTGGTACTGATTATGAACGCCAGGTGGAGAACCTGTTTCTCGTAACATTCGAAATGCTCCGCTAACGGTTCGTGCATTCGGAATGCTCCGAGTTGGATAACGTGCCCGATATTCGTTAACTGCAGGCGTAGCACTACCATCACATCTGCCGTTAACAAACACCATATCGCCGTATTCCTCTGTGGTAAATTTGGAAGGCATCCCTCTTTCATAAATGATGTACAAGCTACAACAGTTACTATGTGGTTTCACTTAAATACACTGTTGTTATTATGATCTTTCACTGAACAATACAGAAAAATAACTTGTTTCAAGGTTAGGAAACGACTGAAACAACTCACTAACGGTTACCAACAATGACATAAACGTTTCCATTTCCTTATTGGAGAGTAAACAAATTTTACTTGTATAATAATCTTTGCTTCTCTGGATGTTCTCGAGAACTACTACAGATACACGTCTGGGACATGTTTTATTAGATTCACCAGACAAATAAGAACAAAATATACGGAGATCTTGCTTTTCTGTACCCTCGTACAGTGTTGCGACGGCTTCATATTAGCGAAATTGCTAAATTTCAGGTAAAATCTTTTATTAGCCGTACCTCCGTAACTAAACATTTGCGGACCTATGTTTGTATGAACTTTTTTCTTCAGTTTTACTTGTAGAATAATATATTAAAATATTTGCATATCTTCGTGAATCACACACACTGTATGCGCGCAATGACAAACGCTGGAATGGACTGGCTTGTCCACAGCACCGATCTGACCCAATGCAACATCCCCGGGATAAACTGCGCTCCAACATCACTATCTTTTCTGGTTTTGGCTCCTGAGAAATGATGGGCTGCCATTGCTCCACAGACATTCAGAAACCTCTCTCAAAGAGTCCCGAGCAGAGTTCAAGCCATTATAAAGGCGAGGGATCGACACACACACACCGTATTAATATTCGCTAATAGATGTCCGGGTACTTTTGTTCATAAGGCCACGGGAGTAGACAACATTTCATTGGAACTACTGACGGCCTTGGGAAAGCCAGTCCTGACAAAACTCTTCCATCTGGTGAGCAAGATGTATGAAACAGGCGAAATACCCTCAGACTTCAAGAAGAATATAATAATTCCAATCCCAAAGAAAGCAGGTGTTGACAGATGTGAAAATTACCGAACAATCAGTTTAATAAGCCACAGCTGCAAAATACTAACACGAATTCTTTACAGACGAATGGAAAAACTAGTAGAAGCCGACCTCGAGGAAGATCAGTTTGGATTCCGTAGAAACACTGGAACACGTGAGGCAATACTGACCTCATGACTGAACTTAGAAGAAAGATTAAGGAAAGGCAAACCTACGTTTCTAGCATTTGTAGACTTAGAGAAAGCTTTTGACAATGTTGACTGGAATACTCTCTTTCAAATTCTAAAGGTGGCAGGGGTAAAGTACAGGGAGCGAAAGACTATTTACAATTTGTACAGAAACCAGATGGCAATTATAAGAGTCGAGGGACATGAAAGAGAAGTAGTGGTTGGGAAGGGAGTGAGACAGGCTTGTAACCTCTCCCCGATGTTATTCAATCTGTATATTGAGCAAGCAGTAAAGGAAACAAAAGAAAAATTCGGTGTAGGTATTAAAATCCATGGAGAAGAAATAAAAACTTTGAGGTTAGCCGATGACATTGTAATTCTGTCAGAGACAGCAAAGGACTTGGAAGAGCAGTTGAACGGAATGGACAGTGTCTTGAAAGGAGGATATAACATGAACATCAACAAAAGCAAAACGAGGATAATGGAATGTAGTCGAATTAAGTCGGGTGATGCAGAGGGAATTAGATTAGGAAAGGAGATACTTAAAGTAGTAAAAGAGTTTTGCTATTTGGGGAGCAAAATAACTGATGATGGTCGAAGTAGAGAGGATATCAAATGTAGACTGGCAACGGCAAGGAAAGCGTTTCTGAAGAAGAGAAATTTGTTAACATCAAGTATAGATTTAAGTGTCAGGAAGTCATTTCAGAAAGTATTTGTATGGAGTGTAGCCATGTATGGAAGTGAAACATGGACGATAAATAGTTTGGACAAGAAGAGAATAGAAGCTTTCGAAATGTGGTGCTACAGAAGAATGCTGAAGATTAGATGGGTAGATCACATAACTAATGAGGAGGTATTGAATAGGGTTGGGGAGAAGAGAAGCTTGTGGCACACCTTGACCAGAAGAAGGGATCGGTTGGTAGGACATGTTCTGAGGCATCAAGGGATCACCAATTTAGCATTGGAGGGCAGTGTGGAGGGTAAAAATCGCAGAGGAAGACCAAGAGATGAATACACTAAGCAGATTCAGAAGGATGTAGGTTGCAGTAGGTACTGGGAGATGAAGAAGCTTGCACAGGATAGAGTAGCATGGAGAGCTGCATCAAACCAGTCTCAGGACTGAAAACCACAACAACAACAACAGCAACAACAACAAAAGTGTATACACTTTACTCTCCAACTCTGGAAAGAGCCTTCAAAGAGTATTTGAACGATATATCACTTGTAAAAGCGACTAAATACGGGGGAGGATCGCAAAGTAATGCACAACAGTTTTTTTCTCTCCTGATATTGTAGCTGGAATGTTCAAATTTCGCGACGATATAGCTTGAAGTTTGCGCTACGGAAGGTATTTTGTTTTCATCTGCAGCTCCAGCGAGCGAAACCTGAACTGCGAAACAAACATGGCGCGCATGTTGTCGTCTTCCAATTGTGAAAGGCACCGAAGTGTAGTTGGATATTTGTGGACCAGAGGGCATAAACCGAGTGAAATTCACAGGGATATGCGTAGCGTGTATGGGGGCGACTGAGTGGGCCGTAGCCACATCACCAGGTGGTGTGCATTCTTCCAAGATGGCGGTGCGAACCTCAGTAACTCGCCACGCTCCGCGCTGTCGGTGGCAGCTGCAATGCTGCAGTGTCGCTGCCGTTGAGGCAGCAGTTTTGAACGACCGGCGTGTGCAACTGCGAACCTTATCGCAGCAGTTCAGCATCTCCAATGGTGCGGTATTCGATATTGTTCATCACACGCTGAAATTTTGTAAAGTTACTGCTCACTGAGTACCTAAGAATCTGACGGACAACCACAATGGCCAGCGAATCATGGCAAGCTTGGCTCACTTACGCCACAAAAGGGCGTGACTTCCTGAAAGGGATCGTCACTGCTAATGAGCCGTGGGCGTATACTAAACGTCCAAAATCAAGCAGGCCTCCATGGAGTAGAAACTTGCTGGTTTCCGTGCACGAAAAAAATTTAAACTGACTCAGTCTGCTAGGAAAGTGCATGGTATGTTACTGGTTGACTTTATAGCCCTCCTACCTTTCCAGCTAATTAGGCTTTTCTATATGAACGTGTAGCTCAAGTCCCTAATCTGTGGGGAAATGGCGTCTACTCCGAAGAACAATACACAACCGAGAGAAGTAGATGAAGTTATAACCGAATCGGCACTGCTAAGTGGTTTAGTAATGACGATTAGAAACAAAGTTCGGTTAACTTTATATATTTTTATTACGTAAACTAGTTTTTAATTGACAGTAGTTGGTCGAAAATTAGGAAAAAAATTTTCAAAGTTTTTATTAATGAAAGGAACCAACGGTCGCCAGTTCCTCACCGGAACAAGAATAATTAAATTGAAACTGAACTTTATAATCGTAAACAATGTTAAGTAAGCGTAGTTATTGGCGTCATGACGTAGGAACAGTATGTATGTATGTGTCTATGGGTTACTGTGCGGTTCGGCCCCTTAAAAACTGTCCACAGGCTGGCCGGCACGCCGGACCTAGAAACTACTCCGCTGGGTGGATTCGTGCCGGGGACCAGCACGCCTTCCCACTCGGGAGGCAGTGCGTTAGAGCGCATGGCTAGTACTTCACACCACATACCTCACTGTAGTCAGATTAATAATCAAATAGCAAACACATACAGCGTATTAAATCAATTTTCAAGGATCAATCAAAGTAAGGCTGTGGACAGAAGCTTTATGTTACGTTACTCATCGTAACACTGACTGTCGTAATTGAGGCAAGTTCAAAAAGATTGTTTGGATCTACTCATTGGTAAGGACTGTCATTTACCTAACAGTTACTCCGATATTTCTTTATAATAATAGTTATAAATTATGCCACAAGCTATAAATTAGAACTGTGCTTTGACATTGAAATTCAGTGTCCAAGTTACATAAAGTTTTACTACCAATTTTTTATTATGAAAGTTACTCTATTTTCAGCAAATGAATTAATACTGGCAATTGCATCAGTCTATTTCTGACATTATTCATACTACAGCCAAAGATTTCATTGTTACGTTATTGTCCAAAAATTGGAAAAATAATGTCTTTATAATCTAATAAATTTATGTTCACTTCATTTTCAGTTCATTTTCTGATTATCTCAGTTCATACAGAGGGATAGGATGGATGCTACTTGATTGATGACTTAGGAAAATTACTTACGTGACAGTATGCACGAAAACAATGTTATTTAGGCAATAAAATTCCAACTACTCTGTTCGGCCTATTACACTTCTAGTTATAAAAAGTCTAAATCTTACTTGACTTTATGATGTCGTTGGTTTGTCGAGTGGCATCATTCAGCGGTAAAATAGGGCACATGTTGATCTTCTTGCCATACTAGTACACAGTACTCTTGACGTCATGTGAATTACTCTTGCTGCATTTATACTGTGCCCAATAAATGCCACAGCTCACCCATATTAAACATCAGACAAACCAATCATTTCAGTTTTCACAGTTCCGCACTTCGGAAACAAACTTTTTTTCTCCGCACTTTTGCATAGCCACAGCGGCGAATACACACAATCAACGCCACCAATCATCTCCTCGCGACTCCGAACTGCTACTTCTTTGGCGAGCTCGCACACCCAGCGATAATGCATTCACAATCTATTACACTCTTTGGCAATATCTTTGCCCTGACTAGGCCAGCGTGTCTACTTACAAAATGTTAACATTCCAAGCGTACTCTCTTTCTTAAATAACAAACAGAATTTGTAAGTTGACAACAGGTTTAAAGAATAATATTCAGCACAACGAATAAAACAAACTTTGCAAAACACGTACAAAATGTATGATCAGCCACAGAGTTTCGGTCTTATAACTTCACTGAACACAGGCCCACTGTGAATGCTGTGGCCTACATTAAAACTTTGGTTAACATGCTTCGTGCCCTTCCTGACAGACACCACTACTTTAATATTGACTGTGTGAGTCTTCTTCATGCTCACGCCCATCTTGCTGCTACTGCTCGTGAGAAAATCGCAAAATTTTGGTGGGAGGTGCTCCAGCATCCACTATACAGTCTGGACCTTGCACCATCGGACTCTCATCTGTTTGGTGCAATGAAGAAACTCCTGACTGGCAAACACTTTGGGACATATACGGAGGTGAAATCCGCAGTTCGCAATTGACTGCATTCCAAGCAAACGGACTTCTACGAATAGGGCAAATTGAAATTGGTACCACGATGGGAGAAATTAGTTGAGAAAGTCGATGACTGTAAAGAAAAGTAGTTAAATGGTGTAAGTTCATTTGTGATTTTTTGTTTTATTATCTATTTTTTTTGGCAGTAAAATTACTATACGTTACTTTCCGTTCTCCCCTCATCGTATTAAGATTACAGTGCAACAAACCAGCGTCTAGCCAACAGGAGAAGAAGCGCCGTAAACGCCTGCCCTACCGTACGAAATGTATGCAAACGTGTGTTTGTTATTATGAAAGTCATATCAGGTGTTCAGATGTTCGTCTTGAGCATTGACACACACTATAAAACGATTGTGAAGAGGCAGTACTGCAGACTGAATGTCGTCTCATCTTAGTAGGGGTCGCGTGTTCGGGAGTCACCTTTCCTTTTAGAGCTTTTGTTTTAATTGTCTCCGAAGATAAAAGTCCAGATGTGTTACGTCTGGAAGCGTGGAGGCTATGTATGTTTCCAGAACGACTGAGCCATGTGTCTCCAAATGTTCTGTTGGGAAGGGCTGTAACTATCTGTGTGGAATGGGTAAAACTACTGTCGTCTTGGTAACACATGAATAGTCTTATGTACAGTGTGATATGTTCCAAAAACTCCAGCATTATGTGTGGTAGGGACTGTCAATGCTTGTTCTTATTTCTAGACCCACCAATTAAACATGAACGGATGTTTCTGGAAAAGCCCGCTTACCAATGGACCAAGACCGTTGTTTAGCCAATTCTACATCTACATTTATACTCCGCAAGCCAGCCAACGGTGTGTGGCGGAGGGCACATTACGTGCCACTGTCATTACCTCCCTTTTATGTTCCAGTCGCTTATGGTTCGCGGGAAGAACGACTGTTTGAAAGCCTCCGTGCGCGCTCAAATCTCTCTAATTTTACATTCGTGATCTACTCGGGAGGTATAAGTAGGGGGATGCAATATATTCGATATATCCAGAAACGCACCCCCTAGAAACCTGACAGCAAGCTAAACCGCAATGGAGAGCGCCTCTCTTGCAGAGTCTCTCAGCCTGCGATGATTTTCAGCTGACCAGTAGTGGACACTGCGAAGATTGATTTGCCTACGATTTCTGAACGATGCTTCATCGCTAAAAGCCGGTCGGAGTGGTCGAGTGGTTCTAGCGCTTCAGTCTGGAACCGCGCGACCGCTACGGTCACAGGTTCGAATCCTGCCTCGTGCATGGATGTGTGTGATGTCCTTAGGTTAGTTAGATTTAAGTAGTTCTAAGTTCTAGGGGACTGATGACCTCAGAAGTTAAGTTCCATAGTGCTCAGAGCCTTCATCGCTAAACAAAAATCTTGCCAGTAAGCATTGCGTCACTTTTCAGTTCTTTACGGTGTTCACACAGACAGATCGTGAGGCACTGGCATACCTCCCAGCGTACAACCACACCGCTACTCTAACAGCCTAACAGTTTGACAATATTCGCCCCAACATAAAACCATTCGTATTTTTCGGACTGTCGAGTGGATTACGAAAGTCTGAATAACTTCTCCAGCAACTTGGCTGATGGCCGCAACAGCAGAGCAAATGCTGGCATGCTTCAAGAAAACAGGTAGAAAGAAGAATCGTATCTCAGGTACATGCTTGCATACATATGATACAGTAGAGCAGATGTTTATAGGACATCTGCCCGTGACAAGAGGGCAGACGTTAGCGCCGCTGTTGCCTTGTTACTATTTGATCAAGCTACACGTACGTTATGGCGTTGAAGTCCTCTTCGATGCATCCAAAAAAACAGACAGAGTGTATAGTTCCCTTAAAATATCGGTCTCATAATTCGACTAAAACCGTAAAAAATTACAGGCATACGTCAGAAAATGCTCCATTTTGCTCCCTATAATTTGGCAAAAATTGAACCTCGACGTTAAGGTGGTGACCAGAACTGAAGGAGGAAAGCAAGATTCGCATGGTAGGTCACTGCTAAGTAGGGTAGCTTGATGCGTTGGACCATACATAGCAAGAGCTGCTGCAGTACAGTACAGAACAGTATGGAAGATAGCAGAAAGAAATACGCAATGAGACGAGAAGAAACGATGCTTTTATTCTAAGACAATGTTGTTGTTGTGGTCTTCAGTCCTGAGACTGGTTTGAAAGAGCACTCCATGCTACTCTATCCTGTGCGACCTGCTTCATCTCCCAGTAACTACTGCAACCTACATCCTTCTGAATCTGCTTAGTGTATTCATCTCTTGGTCTCCCTCTACGATTTTTACCCTCCACGCTGCTCTCCAGTGCTAAATTTGTGATCCCTTGGTGCCTCAGAACATGTCCTCCCAAGCGATCCCTTCTTCTGGTCAAGTTGTGCCACAAACTCCTCTTCTCCCCAACTCTATTCCATACCTCCTCATTAGTTATGTGATCTGCCCATCTAATCTTCAGCATTCTTCTGTAGCACCACATTTCGAAAGTTTCCATTCCCTTCTTGTCTAAACTATTTGTCGTCCATGTTTCACTTCCATACATGGCTATACTCCATAGAAATACTTTCAGAAACGACTTCCTGACATTTAAATCTATACTCGATGTTAACAAATTTCTCTTCTTTAGAAACGTTTTCCTTGCCATTGCCATTGCCAGTCTACATTTTATATCCTCTCTACTTCGCCCACCATCAGTTATTTTGCTCCCCAAATAGCAAAACTCCTTTAGTACTTTAAGCTTCTCATTTCCTAATCTAATTCCCGCACCATCACCCGATTTAATTCGACTGCATTCCATTATCCTCGTTTTGCTTTTGTTGATGTTCATCTTATCTCCTCCTTTCAAGACACTGTCCATCCCGTACAACTGCTCTTCCTAATCCTTTGCTGTCTCTGATAGAACTACAATGTCATCGGCGAACCTCAAAGTTTTTATTTCTTCTCCATGGATTTTAATACCTACTCCGAATTTTTCCTTTGTTTCCTTTACTGCTTGCTCAATATACAGATTGAATTAAATCGGGGAGAGGCTACAACCCTGTCTCACTCCCTTCCCAACCACTACTTCTCTTTCGTGTCCCTCGACTCTTATAACTGCCATCTGTTTTCTGTACAAATTGTAAACAGTCTTTCGCTAACTGTATTTTACCCTTGCCACCTTTAGAATTTGAAAGAGAGTGTGCCAGTCAACATTGTCAAAAGCTTTCTCTAAGTCTAAAAACGCTAGAAACGTATGTTTGCCTTTCCTTAATCTATTTTCTAAGATAAGTCGTAGGGTCAGTATTGCCTCACGTGTTCCAACATTTCTACGGAATCCATACTGATCTTCCCCGAGGTCACGCCATCGTATTAGCACTTAAGAGTTTGAGAACTTATGATTATTCTACCTAACCTGCAGTACTGAAAATTGATTGGAGAAAGGGGCGCAGAATGTACGAGGCGTGTTTTATAAGTTAGCACCGTTTAGAAATTTAAAAAAAAAGACATGGTAAGATATCTCAATAGTTTTATTTTTACATGAAAGCCTGTACCTTAATCTACTTTTCTACGTAATTTCCGTCAATATTGAGGCACGTGCCATAATGTTGTACCTGTTTTTGAATACCCTGCTCAAAACAGTCTGCCGCCTCGCTTGTTAACCACTGCATCACCACTGTTTTGACTTCGTCATCGTCTTTAAGACGCTGACCGCCCAGGTGTTTCTTCAAGTGCAGGAACAGACGGTAGCCGCTGGGCGTAAGATCGGGGCTGTACAGAGGGTGATCTAGAGTTTCCCATCGAAAAGATGTGATGAGATCTTTGGTCTGATTCGCCACATGCAGACGGGCATTGTCTTGTAGCAAAACGATGCCCTTTGCTCAACTTGCCACGTCTTTTGTTCTGAATTGAATGGCGCAGATTGTGCAATGTCTTACAGTAAGCTGGTGCATTGATTGTCTCATTATGAGGCAGAAATTCCACAAGCAGTACACCTTTTCTGTCCCAAAAAACTGTGCACATGATTTTCCCGGGCAGATGCCGCCATTACATGGACTATTGCTTTGACTTTGGTGTGATGTAGGCCACCCGTGTTTCATCGCCTGTAACAATCGGGCTTAAGAAATCATCACTGTTGTCAACATTTTTGGTACCCAACGTGCGCACTATTTTCAGTATTCAAGTGCTCGGTCACAATGCCATATAAAACACTAGGAGAAACATTAGGAAAGTCATCCCGCAATGAGGAAATCGTAAAACATCTGTTTTCTCTCACCTTATTGTCCGCTTCCCGCACCAAACTTTCATTAACCACCAAAGGAAGATCACTCCGTTGTTCGCCATGCACATTTGTGCGGCCATCTTTAAATGCTCTCACCCACTTTCTTGTCCACCCCCGGTAGCTGAGTAGTCAGTGTGACAGGCTGTCAATCCTCAGGGCCCGGGTTCGATTCCCGGCTGGGTTGGTGGAGATTTTCTCCGCTCAGGGACTGGGTGTTGTGTTGTCCTAATCATCATCATTTCATCCCCATTGACACGCAAGTCGCCGAAGTGGCGTCAAATCGAAAGACTTGCACCCGGCGAAAAGTCTACCCAACGGGAGGCCCTAGTCACACGACCCACTTTATTACCATTCCATCACTCATAATGTTTTCTCCGTGAACTGCACAGATCTCAAGATGAATATCCATCGCTTTTAGGCCTTTAGCAATAAGAAATCTGATAACTGCCCGTACTTCACAGTCGGCGGGACTCGCGATTATCGGAGGCATCTTAAACAGCAGTACGCAAAGTAAACAAGGCAGAATCAGACTGTAATGGCGTCAGAGTGCGTAGACAACAGATGTAGGTACCCAGTGCGCATGCGCGGAACGCCGACCGTAGCGCTGCTGACGCGGTGTGGCGAAATGGTACTTACTCAAAAAACACGCCTCGTAATTACCAGAGAAGGGGTAAGAAATGCGACTCAGAGACCAACTACATCACGTAGTTTCCTTTACCTTCGCCGTCCAAGTTCCTCAATTAGTAGCAGTAGAACTGCAATAATCGCGTTAAGATGGGCAGTTTCAGCACTGTCTTGTACACCTAAGCTGCTCTGGGCACGAACACGCTCTGTACGTAAGTAGCCTCAACTATGCGTTTGACCTGCAATTAGCTCCGCGTAAGTATCGAACCGGTCGTTAGCCTCCGCTTCACTTGCGGCGAGTCCTGCTTCTCTCCGGGCCAGCGACAAGGCGTCTGCGGCCGGTGTGGTCGCTTCTCGGCCAGGCCGGAAGACAAAAGGGCCCTGTGTTCGCCTGATGGCCTCCCGCCAAGTTGGAGCCCCGTGCGGCAGGCGCCTGCTGTGAGTCCGCGCCTGTCTGGGCTTCCCTCGTCCGTTCAGTATCACCTGTTCACCTCAGCGTACGGGGTTCATGGTTTTATTTTTTAAATTTCAAAGTAGTGCCCAGATGCCCTTCATGTCGCCACAATCGTCGTTCAACCTAAGGGAGGGAAGTAAAGTGCGCCATCTGTCTTTAAATTGTGTAAACTTTGCCCTGTGTCGTATCGTACGTCAAATGCATGGAGGTAAAAAAAGAGGGGACGTGGCATTACGTCAGAAACTTGAGGCCAATGTCCGCCATATTAACTGGCCGAAACATTAGATTCACCGCATTTATTATGGAGGGATGCTGACTCAGTTTTTCAGGATAGCAAATGGGAAGTTGCGGTACTGAAAATGGCCCAGATCACCAGTGTGTGTGTGTGTGTGTGTGTGTGTGTGTGTGTGTGTAGTGAGTGAAGTGTTATGAAACAATGTGTGTATAGTGTGTGCAGTGACTGATAGTGAGATATGAGTGAACAGTGTGACATTGCATTGTTTAATAAATTATTTGTAAAAAAAAAAGGATTGTATACCAGAAGCAAAATCTAATGATTGTCTCTAATTAGAAGTCTGTAAATATATGTGTACACGAATTAGCTTATTTTAAATTGGTCTAAACTTGTAAATACTTTGACATGTCCTATGTTGTTGTTGTTGTGGTCTTCAGTCCTGAGACTGGTTTGATGCAGCTCTCCATGCTACCCTATCCTGTGCAAGCTTCTTCATCTCCCAGTACCTAATGCAACCTACATCCTTCTGAATCTGCTTAGCTATACCTTTGCAAAAAGAGATCTACTGATGAATAAAGCTACTACTACTAGCTCCCATAGTTCACCGCGGTGGCACTTCCGCGTGACGTCACTCTGACTGTGTCGTATTACTACAGCAAATACGTATTCGGGAAGAGAAAAACGTTCTAAATTGCCTTCCTGACACTATGTTGTTCACGTAAGCTCTCTAATTTTTAGTATTTGAAACAGTTATTCCACGCACACCACAGAAATAATCAACAAGAAGTACTCGTAAACAGTAGTCTGCTAATGTTTTGGGTTACTTAAAATGTCGGCCCCTCTGACTACAAAACAACGCACAGTCTGTAGTGCCACCTCCCTTCTTTTTTTTATCTCCATGGTTACCTGCTTGTGTGTCCTATTATCTGAAGCAGATATCGAGTGACCTGACTAGCATTTGCCTAAACAAGCTTGGAAAATGTAATGTGTGATACATTAAAATTAGTCAAGTCCGAGAGCAAAGTATTTAAAAGCGGAATAAATGATCTAATACTTGCTCACGGAAATGGGACACGTCGCTTTAGTTGTAAGCTACAAAAGTATACACTCTTTACAATAAATGACGAAGTTACAGGGTCGAAAATGTGCCAAAAGAAAATGAGCTTTACACAGATCCAATAACTGTCGCGCCAGATGGATATACATATATAAGGGCAGTGAAATGAAAACGAGACAGCTGCATAAAAAATAAGTAAATTAAATGAAACTGTATGGCTCCAGAGACCTTTTCTCACACACATCAAAAGACAGTTTTGCATCACCTCGGTTCCGAGAGTTACGGAACCTGTACAGAAAATTGGAATAGAAATCAACATAAACATCATTTCCGCCCTTTTTATTGCTCATGAAAACCACACATTGTTTATTGTACCACCATACAGCGAGACCTTCACAGACGGTGGTCCAGATTGCTACACACCATTACCTCTAACACCTAGTAGCACGTCCTCTTGCGTTGATGCATGACTGTATTCGTCGTGGCATACTATCCACAAGCTCATCAAGGCACTTTTGGTGCAGATTATCACTTTTCTCAACGCCAATTCGGCGAAGATCCCTCAGAGTGGTTGGTGGGTCACGTAGCCCATAAGTAGCCCTTTTCAATCTATCCCAAGCATGTTCGATACGGTTCATGTCTGGAGAACACTCTGGCCACTCTAGTCGAGCGATGTCGTTATCCTGAAGGCATTCACAAGATATGCACGACGGGGCCGCGAATTGTCGTCCATGATGACGAATGCCTCGCCAATATGCTGTTGATATGGTTGCGCTATCGGTCGGAGGATGGCATTTACCTATGGTACAGCCGTTACGGCGCCTTCCATGACCACCAGCGGCATACGTCGGCCCCACATAATGCCACCCCAAAACAGGAGGGAACCTCCACCTTGCTGCACTCGCTGGACGGTGTGTCTAAGGCGTTCAACCTGACCGGCATGCCTCCAAACACGTCTCAGAAGGTTGTCAGGTTGAAGGCATATGTAACACTCATCGGTGAAGAGAATGTGATGCCTGTGAGCCGTCCTTTCGGCATGTTGTTGGGCCCGTGCCGCACTGCGTGGTGTGGTGGTCGCAAAGATGGACCTCGCCATGGACGTCGGGACTGAAGTTGCGCATCATGCTGCCTATCTTCCTTCTCGATACTGCAAAAAGACTTGGTAGCATTGTAGCCACTGTACATGATTGCTGGCAGCGGTGGTCACGAGAATGTACAGAATCAAGAAGACCGGACTCCAGACAGGCAAGTGGCACTGCCGAGAGAGAAGAACATGCCGTTCGGCTTATGATTCTTACTGCAACTACAGCATTAATCTGAGTAGCAGCTGGCCCAGTAGAAAAACAATGACTGTTATAAACGGGTTACCCTGACGACAGCACCGAGCCAGACGCCCTGTAGCGTACATTCCATTGAACCCCAACCACCGAAATTTGCGGCTTCTGTGGTATCAAGCGAGAGATCACTGGGAGGCAGGGTGGAGGCCTGTTGCGTTTTCTGATGAAAGCTGGTTCTGGCTCGGTGCCAGTGATGGCCGTCTGTTGGTTAGGAGGTCAGTTGAGGGCCTGCAACCAACCTGCCTGCGCGCTGAGCACACTGGACCTACACCTGGATGCGACTTCGTGTGACAGCAGGGGCACTCTCGCTGTCATCCCACGCATCCTGACTGCAAATCTGCACACGGTCTGGCGACTCGACCTGTTGTGCTCTCATTCAGGAATAGCATACAAGGGGGTGTTTTCCAACAGGATAACGCTTGCCCACATACCACTGTTGTAACCCAATACTCTACAGAGTGTCGCATTGTTGTCTTGGCCTGATCAATCACTAGATCTGTCTCCAGCCGTCGAGCACGTATGGGACATCATCAGATGACAGCTCCAGCGCCATTCACAAGCAGCATTAACTGTCCTTGTATTGACCGACCAAGTCAACAGGCATGATACTCTGTCCCACAGACTGCCATACTGCACCTGTACGACACAACCCACACACATTTGCATGTTTGTGTTCAACATTCTGGTGGTTACATCGGTTGTTAATATATAAGCATTTCACGTTTGCAATAGCTTGTCTCGCGCTTACATTAACCTGTGATCTTCCAATGTTAATCACTTAAATATGTTGCATAGACAAATGTTTAAAAAATGGCTCTGAGCACTATGGGACTTAACTGCTGAGGTCAACAGCCCCCTAGAACTTAGAACTACTTAAACCTAACTAACCTAAGGACACCACACACATCCACGCCCGAGGCAGGTTTCGAACCTGCTTACCGTAGCGGTCTCGCGATTCCAGACTGTAGCGCCTAGAACCACACGGCCTCTCCGGCCTTCCAGACAAATGTTATTTCCGAAGTTTTATTACTCTAGATTACTTTTCGGAGTTGTAATATTTTTCCGACAATACAATAACATGTAGCGTCATTTGCTGTGGAGCTCCACGTTTAACAATATGTGCTGAATGATGTGCTCTGAAATACTAGTGTCTGCACCAGCAATTGTGTTGTCATCAGATCCGCTGTGTGTCCTTTCTCAGAGAGTGGGCAAGCCTCCGAAGTTCTTGTTCCGTGGTAGTGTGCTCACGTTCAACACCTGTTCATGGTTTCACCGTCCTACAACCACTTTTCGTAGATGTTCATGACAATAGGACGGCCAGCCGCGGTGGCGGAGCGGTTCTAGGCGCTCCAGTCCGGAACCGCGCTGCTGCTACGGTCGCAGGTTCGAATCCTGCCTCGGGCATGGATGTGTGTGATGTCCTTAGGTTTAAGTAGTTCTAAGTGTAGGGGACTGGTGACCTGAGATGTTAAGTCCCATAGTGCTCAGAGCCATTTGAACCATTTGACAATACGACGCGGTCAGCCGACCGACTTCACTGTTCCGGAGATGGTCATTTCCAGGTGCGAGCCATAACAATCTGTCGCTTGTCAGACCGCTTTTATAAGTGGATGTCCCCATTAAATAAAACTACTACTGATATATCAAATTTATTTTAAAAAACAAATGGAAACCACACAGCTTAATTCAGAATAGAAGAGAATACATTTCATTTATACACTATGAGGTAATTTACTGAAAATTAAATGTCTTACCTTAGGATTTACTGCAGACATTTTTTTCAGCAGGAAATCTCTTCAATTCCACAGTGAACTTTTTGAAATTTATAGTAAAAACCTGGTTACGAGGGGCGTTTGGACGGTCCGTGTAAAGTCCGAGAGATGGCACCAATGGCGTGTATCAAGGTCATGTTTAGTTAGTAGAATCTTTGGAAAGAACGCACACAATATGGCTGACCATATTGATCTATTTCTTTGTGTTTGGCACTAATGTGAATCAAGGAAGTCGAGTGATTGTTAAAAGCATGGACGAAAAAGAATTTCCTGTGGTGATTAAACATTACTTTATGAAAGGCAAAACACCTCAAGAGGTTAAAGAGAAGCTTGATAAACATTACGGTGACTGTGCACCTTCAATTAGAACAGTTCATAAGTGGTTTCAAAATTTTCGGAGTGGCCTTATGGGCACAAGTAATGCTGAACGTTCTGGACGCCCTGTGCGGGTTACACCTCCAGAAATCATTGATAAAATCCGTGATATGGTGATGGATGACTGAAGAGTGAAGGTGCGTGAGATTGCTAGTGCTGTGGGCATCTCGAATGAACGATTACATAATATTTTGCATAAAGTGAGACTGTTAGTGTTGTGGGCATCTCGAATGAACGGGTACATAGTATTTTGCACAAACATTTGGACATGAGAAAGCTATCCGCAAGATGGGTTCCGCGATTACTCACGCTTGACCAAAAACGGAATCGTGTGAAGTGTTGCAAGGATGGTTTGCAGCTGTTCAGGAAAATCTGCAGAACTTTAAGCGTCGTTTCGTCACTGTGGATGAAACAAGGATACATTACTATACTCTTGAGACCAAAGAACAATCTAAACAATGGGTTACCAAGGGAGAGTCTGCGCCAAAAAAGGCGACTGTCATTTGGGATTCGCATGGGATAATCCTCATCGACTATCTGGAAAAGGGTAAAACTATTACAGGTGCACATTATTCATCGTTACTGGACCGTCTGAAAACCGAGCTGCAAGAAAAACGCCGGCGATTGGACAGCAAAAAAGTCCTTTTCCATCACAATAATGCACCAGCACACACCCCAGCAATTGTGGTCGCAAAATTAATGGAAATAGGAATCCAACTCGATGGCTGGCGGAACAAAGGTTTTATTCAAACGAGGAGGTGATTGCAGCAACTAACAGATATTTTGCAGACTTGGGCAATTTCTATTATTCAGAAGGGATCAGCAAAGTAGAGCAACGTTGGACGAAGTGTATAAGTCTAATAGGAGACTATGTTGAAAAATAAAAAGGGTTTACCCCCAAACACGTAAGTAGTTTTTATTTTTGCACATACTTTTCAAACGCCTCTCGTATAATGAAGATCAGTAGTATGTAAATATGAAACATATACAAAGACGACTGCAACAGTAAACTTCAGTACAGAGCAAGACGATATAATATCAAAACCGTCATTGGATAGCTCTCATTGGTCAATTCCAGCTTCATTTGACCCCTAGAGCCTCTAGTAGTCTGGAATGAACTACGTGGCTTGTTGCCTCTTCTCCCATGTAGCTTTCACACCCGTGGTACACCCTGCCATCTTTTCTAGTGGAGGGTCCGTCTCTCGTGACATCTAGTGGCCAGTTCAGTATTACGCAGGATTGTCTGGATACGTTTGATTAGATAGTCTGTTTGTTTCTATGTACTGCATTCGATTAAACTGCAGACTCTGGATACATATTTGTGAAGCTACGCTCTCTCTCGAGTCGTTCTTAGAACGTGACTTATTTACCGATTTATTCGGCTTATTTCAGGGTGTAAAACTTTGTTTCTCACAGTCGTAGCACGAATAAGACTGCATTCATTCACATACGACCCGCTGACTGATGCTGTGGTGTCTGATAGCATTGTCTGGACCCACCAGAAGCACCATTGTTCGCCTGCCAACACTCCCTTCTTTTAAGGCCGATGTCTTAATTATGGCCGTTTATCACCGGAAAGCGAGCTCCTTCTTGGCAAAGGTACTTTAAACTGAGTCATGTCTCTTCTTAATTTCATAGTTTCTGGACGGCTACAATCGTAGCGAAATTTGTCGTCTGCACGGGCAACGACGCTTACAGCGTATTTCGTACAATTTCTCAGAGGAACCATTTCTTTACGCGCACGTAACAGAATCTCCGAGTTATGGAGATAAATTGCGCCGAGACGAACCTGTAGGAAATGTTTTCTGTTAACTACTTATGAAAAATTTCACTGGGTTTTCGATCATACGAGGGTGAGTCAAATGAAAACCTTAAATTTGTAATAACAAATCGAAATTTCGCGTCATTTTCCTGTAATTTGGTAGGGGTGCTACAAACAGCGTGCAGAATGTCCTGTAGGTGGCAGCATAGTGCAGAAGCACACATAGCGTCACAGTATCAGTATAAAGATGGCCGCCACACTTGAGACTTGCACCAGGGAAGAACAACGTTCTGTTTTTCGGTTTTTGTGTAGTGAAGGTGTGAAACCTATTGAAAGTCATCGACGAATGAAGGTTCAGTACGGTGATGCATGTTTGTCACACATCACCAAGTCTACGAATGCAGTAGGAAGTTCGCAAATGGTGTGAATTCAGTGGAAGATGCTCCTCGTCCATGTCAGGCACAACGAGTTGTGACTCCACAGAACATTGCATCAGTTGAAGCCATGGTGAAGGAAAAACGACGACACTGCAGCATGTTTACAGATTAGTAGTGCGTCAGCACACCACATTGTGCATGATGTGCTCCAGTTTCACAAGGTGTCTGCAAGATGGGTGCCACGGCAACTGACTCCTGAAATGAGAGAACGATGTGTTGATGCTTGTGAAGAACTTCTTTGGCACTTTCAACGAGAAAGCGATGGCTTCCTTGCAAGAATCGTTACTGGGAACAAAACCTGGGTTCAGTTGCAACAATCACAGACCTGCATTTTGAGTGTCTTTCTCATCCACCATACTCAGCAGACCTTGCCCCAAGTGATTTCCATATATTTGGATCACTCAAATGGGAGGAAAGAAGTTCCGTTCTGATGAGGAGGTACGCCACGCGATGAATGAGTGGTTACGCAGACTACCAAAAGAATTTTTTTCTAAAGGAATTTATGCACTTTGTAAGCACAGGAGGACTTGCATTAAGCATGGGGAGATTATGTTGAAAAGTGATACAGCTTTGCACCAGTTCTGCAAAATAAGTAATATTTAAAAAATATTTAAGGTTTTCATTGTACTCACCCTCGTACATTCAGTTTCGAAGTATCACAGAATTATTATTTTGCAAGAACACAAAAACCATTCTGTTTCACACTTTACTACCAGGCTTTGAGGCCCACCAATAAAGAATAGACGACAAATATTGTCTTCTAAATGCGGTATTTCGAAACAAAATAAAGATTTTCTCGCCATGTTTCTCCTGCTGCGCCGGCCAGGGTGGCCGAGCGTTTCTAGGCGCTACAGTCCGGAACCGCGTGACCGCTACGGTCCCAGGTTCGAATCCTGCCTCGGGCATGGATGTGTGTGATCTCTTGAGGTTAGTTAGGTTTATGTAGTTCTAAGTTCTAGGGGGCTGATGACCTCAGAAGTTACGTCCCATAGTGCTCAGAGCCATTTGAACCATTCTCATGCTGCAAATTCACTGGCGTGCCACTTCGATAGCGTCTGTCGCTCTCTTGTTTCCATGTGGCAACACAGATCTTGCATTTCTTGAACGCAAGGGGACAAAAGAACGCACCACTAAGGAATTATCCGACAAAAAAAGATTACAATTTCCGAAATTTGTTCAAGAGAAAGAGCTTCATAAGTCTAGCGACTCAATAATTTATTGGTCCACCTCTGGCCCTTATGCTAGTAGTTATTCAGGTGGCATTGATTGACAAAGTTGTTGGATCTCCATCTTCAAGATATTGTACCACATTCTGTCCAATTGACGCATTAGATTGTCAAAGTCCCGCTATGATTGGAGAGCCCTGCTCATACTGCTCCAAACGTTCTCAAATGGGGGGAGAGATCCGGTGACCCTGCCGGCCAAAGTGGGGTATGGCAAGCACGAGGATAAGCAGGTAGAAACTCTTGTTGTATGTGGGTAGGCTTTATTTTGCTGAAATGTAAACCCAGGATGGTTTTTCATGAAGAGTATAGAATATTGTCGACCTACCTCTGCGTTGCAAGGGTGCCGCGAATGATAACCAAAGCGGTTCTGGTATGCAAAGAGATGGCACCACAGACCATCACTCCTGGTTGTTGGGTCGCCTCCAGACACGTCTTCGGCCTTGAATCTCACTCACTGGAGAAGAACTGTGTTCAGTGATGAGTGTAGCTACTAGCTGAGCCCCGAAGACCAGCGAAGGCGTGTTTGGAGCCACCCTGGACAGCAAGGAATGATGGTGGAGGAGGGGGGGGGGGGGGTTACCATTCCATTTCATAGCAGGACCTCTTTGGTTGTCATCCACGCCACCTTTACAGCACAGCGGTACATAGGCGATATTTTGCGCCCCGTTTCATTTCCCTTCTTGGCAAACCATCCTGGGATTACATTTCAGCAAGACAATGCTCTAAAGGTGGCAGGGGTAAAATACAATACATATTTACAATTATTTGTACAGAAACCAGATGACAGTTATAAGAGTCGAGGGGCATGAAAGGGAAGCAGTGATTGGGAAAGGAGTGAGACAGGCTTGTAGCATCTCCCCAATGTTATTCAATCTGTGTATTGAACAAGCACTAATGGAAACAAAAGAAAAATTCGGAGTAGGTATTAAAATTCATGGAGAAGAAGTAAAAACTTTGAGGTTCACCGATGACATTGTAATTCAGTCAGAGACAGCAAAGGACTTGGAATAGCAGCAAAACGGAATGGACAGCGTCTTGAAAGGAGTATATAAGATGAACATCAACGAAAGCAAAACGAGGATAATGGAATGTAGTCAAATTAAATCGGGTGATGCTGAGGGAATTAGATTAGGAAATGAGACACTTAAAGTAGTAAAGGAGTTTTGCTATTTAGGGAGTAAAATAACTGATGATGGTCGAAGTAGAAAGGATATAAAATGTAGACTGGCAATGGCAAGGAAATCGCTTCTGAAGAAGAGAAATTTGTTAACATCGAGTATAGATTTCAGTGTCAGGAAGTCGTTTCTGAAAGTATTTGTATGGAGTGTAGCCATGTATGGAAGTGAAACACGGACGATAACTAGTTTGGACAAGAAGAGAAAAGAAGCTTTCGACATGTGGTGCTACAGAAGAATGCTGAAGATAAGGTGGGATATCACGTAACTAATGAGGAAGTATTGTATAGGATTGGGGAGAAGAGAAGTTTGTGGCACATCTTGACTAGAAGAAGGGATTGGTTGGTAGGACATGTTTTGAGGCATCAAGGGATCATAAATTTAGCATTGGAGGAAAGCGTGGAGGGTAAAAATCGTAGAGAGAGACCAAGAGATGAATACACTAAACAGGTTCAGAAGGATGTAGGTTCCAGTAAGTACTGGGGGTGAAGAAGCTTGCACAGGATAGAGTAGCATGGGGAGCTGCATCAAACCAGTCTCAGGACTGAAGGCCACAACAACAACAATGCTCGCCCGCACACAGCGAGAGTTTCTACTCCTTAACTTCGTGCTTCCCAAACCCTTCTTTGGCCAGCAAGATCACCGGAATATCTCCTCCATTCATAATGTTTGGAACATTATGGGAGGGGCTCTCTAACTATGTAAGTAGGATGTTTAGGTTTTTATGTTGGTGACGCCACGTACTGCTCTGTATGAAAATCGATGCCTGCGCTGTGTGCAGTCTGTGGCTAGGCGGACTCATTGTTGGGATATTCGCTTGTGTAGTGTTGAGCAGTTGGATGAGAACAGCGGGTAGCGTTGTGCAGTTGGAGGTGAGCCGCCAGCAGTGGTGGATGTGGCGAGAGAGATGCCAGAGTTTTGAGCGGACAATCTGGACAAAATCTTTCATTTGCTAACTATGCCTATCAGTAGTTAGTGTCTTCAGTAGTTAGAATCTTTTATTTAGCTGGCTGTATTGGCGCTCGCTGTATTGCAGTAGTTCGATTAACGAAGATTTTTGTGAGGTAAGTGATTCGTGAAAGGTATAGGTTATTGTTAGTCTGGGCCATCTTTTGTAGGGATTATTGAAAGTCACATTGCGCTGCGCAAAAAATATTGTGTCAGTTTAGTGATGATCAGAATAAGTGAGGAGAGAACTGTCTTGAGTGTGTTGTGTATTACTCAGCTGTTTCTGTATCAAATAACATAAGAGTTTTTCCAGCACTGTCATTCTTAATTTCTCAAAGGGAATGTTTCAACGAGCTCGGGATTTTTTCTGTCTAATACGCCAGTGTGACGGAATTTGGCACGATATGCCTTAGGAAGACAACCAACAATTCTATCAACAACGCCAAGCGGAATAACTGCTTCCATAAGAGCTAGAGGTGGACCAACGCAGTTACTGACTTGCTGAGATTGTGAAGACGTTTTCTTGGATAAGTCATCCAATTTTTCAAAAACTGTAGTCATTTATTTGTCGATACATTTACATCACATCTACAGGTTTCCGTGGCAACGGCCTTGCCGCAGTGGATACAACGGTTCCCGTCAGATCACCGAAGTTAAGCGCTGTTGGGTGTGGCCGGCACTTTGGTGGGTGACCATCCGGGCCGCCATGCGTTGTTGCCATTTTTCGGGGTGCACTCAGCCTGGTGATGACAATTGAGGAGCTACTCGACTGAATAGTAGCGGCTTCGGTCAAGGAAACCATCATAACGACCGGGAGAGCGGTGTGCTGACCACACGCCCCTCCTATCCGCATCCTCAATGAGGATGACACGGCGGTCGGATGGTCCCGGTGGGACTCTTGTGGCCTGAAGACGCAGTGCTTTTACAGGCTTCCGTCCCATTCGGATAATTTCTTCGTGGTGTTGTTGTCCTAGAGTGTATTTTGGTGTTCTATGGTTTACGCGTGTAATCCTCAAGCTGCCAGACACGGAGAGTTCGTAGTATACCAATATCCCTCCCGTCTCCATTTCAATTCCATGCACGGATGGTGGTGCACAAGGAGAAATATTGTCCGAATTTATCTAATTTTAGCATCTTGGTCACCACACGAGATGTAAGTTCAGCAGACAAAGTATTAGTCATCCCGTTAATAGAGCACACTGGTCGCTTTGGATCGCAGCGATGCATTTTATCTGTTGGTAACGTGACCACCACCGCTGAGGTAAGGCATGGCAGAGAAGTGGTGTTTGTGGGCCAATCGGTTATATGGAATCACTGCAGTAATAAATGAGAGTGCAGGACGGTGTTCGCAGGATTCTCCCAGTCGCTCAGAGGGCTGCCGTCGTACTCTGCGAAGGCATTTTGTTGATGTCGTTTAGCGTCCTCTGGGTGCAATTTTTTTACTTATAAATGCATAATACAATCTTAAGGGTGTACAATGATGATCTAAACTCACTTTTGTAATTTCTTTGTTCTTTCCTCGGAAAAAAAATCCTGAATATCGGTTCCAAAACCGAGCATCATCCTGATCCACGCCTTCAGTGATACCACTCACTATTTATGTGTTGCAGCCTTTTTCTGAAATTACAGAGATTACTCTGGGGAATTAAGGTTTTTCCAAACGTGACAAATTTTTGCAAGATACAACATGGCCATGTACAGAGGAAAAAACATCGACTGAAATTTAAAGGCTTTGCGATTGAGAAAATCATGTCAATATTGTATCTAATCGTCCAGCCACCCGAATTGCCGTGCGTGTTTTGTTTCAAATATTTCATCTTTGCGTCAATGCTTTAATTTCTGTTTCTATCAATATTTGCAAACTTTTCTGAGATTTTGCCCAAAAGCTACGCAGTTTCGTTCGTGAAATGCTTAACAGTTTCTTGACAAGCTTCCACTGCTGCCAGCTCATCCATATCAGTATTTGTATCTTAGGTATTTTTAGCTAAAACTTCATTTTCCTCGATACAAATTTTCTTAACTTTATTTATCTGACCTGATTCTACATCCAGAACTTGTTTTCTAAAAGATCAAACTGTTCATCTGATCGTTTGTGTTCTGGCTCTATTAAATGTTCCTTTTTCAGTTCCACGGTCCAATTATTGGTTCACAATCACGGTTTTTTTCACTTCATTGTTGAAACTATCAATTTTACTCGCCAAGCTGTTTTTTAACGTGTCAGTTTTACAACTTAAACTCTTAATTAGATCACTCATCATTCCGGCGACTTCATTATTCATTCTCGACCTTTTCATTTCTTTCCGCGACGTAATTATAAAGATCATTGAATTTTTACTGCATAAACGATATTATCTGTTGCTCTAATCGATGTAATGTTTACATAAAATTGTTTCACTTTTTCTTTCTGTATCAGAGCCTCCCGGCGGATTAACGACACCTCAGTTACAAGATTCGCAAACACTTATAAAACTTTCGCTCACTTCCATATGAATAACACTACACGCAGACATTTGGAGCACACACATCCCCTCCTGGGGCGAAACGGGAAACCATCCGACTACGTCTTAAACTAACCATGCCTAATCCGTTAATAACCATGCTGACCTTGTGCCACAGTGGGACAAAGGCACAAGCAAAATAAAGAAGAAGACTATATTTAATCGTCTATGTCTTACATAATTACTCTAATACACATCAACAATCACCAAGTAAAACCAAATCAAGCAACAGCACTATCAAAAGCCAATCACAAGCCAAATACATTTTAAAATTGTAGCTATGGGAAACGAAAACCAGTTTCCATTTTCAAGACAGGGAAAATTATCAAGACAGTAAAGAAACTCAATTCTTTTGCAAGTATCATATGTTCCATGGTAAAAGACCTTCTGTTTCAGAATGCAAGATCGTACATCACCGACGAAGCATTGCTTACTGTCCACGTGTTATGTGAATAGCTTAAAAAGTATAGTATTACTCTCAGCATAAAATTCTGTACATGAACAATTAACAACATATTCCAAATAGATTTAATTTGTTACGAAAGATAACTGATCACGGGCGAAGTAGAGAGGATATAAAATGTAGACTGGCAATGGCAAGAAAAGCATTTCTGTAGAAGAGGAAATTGTTAACATCAAATATAGGTTTAAGTGTTACGAACTCTTTTCTGGAAGTATTTGTTCCGAGTGTAGCCACGTATGGAAGTGAAACATGGACGATAAGCTAGATAAAAAGAGAATAGAATGCTTCGAAATGTGATGCTACAGAAGAATGCTGAGGATTAGACGGGCCGATTACGTAAGTAATGGGGAAGTACTGAAAAGAAGTCGAGAGACAAGTAATTTGTGTCACAACTTGACCAAAAGGAGGGAACGGTTGATTGGACACATTCTGAGACATCAAGGGAAGTATGGGGGGTATATGGCGTAGAGGGAGACCAAGAGATGAATACAGTAAGTAGATTCAGAAATATGTAGGTTGTAGTAGCCATTCGGAGATAAAGAGGGCCGCACAAGATAGAGAAGCGTGGAGAACTGCATCAAACCAGTCTTCGGAACTGAAGACAACAACAACAGTACTGAAATGTGTAGAACGGGAAATGTTGACAAATGTTGTTCAAAACACAACCTCACGTCTAACAACAACAGAAAACTGTAGAAAATAGCGAGAACTGTTAATGACGTTCCCTAGTGCGCATTCCGTCGAGCAATTCTAAAATCAGACGTTTGGCTGCAGTACCAGCCATAACACAACGTGCGTTTCTGGGTGCACCACACTCTACGTACACTTCATGCCAGTTTGACGCTTGTTGCATGCCGCCTTTATGGTGTTGCAGTTTTAATAATCCAGCAGCGTAGAAGAAACAGAACAGCGAGCAGGCGGTAACGGAAACTCGCATACAGTCCCCTGGTTATCGGCCGCTTGCGTGGCTGGCGACAACTATCTCCCAGGAGCGTCCAGCGATAACTCAACCAACGAGGAAGTCGCCTGCTTCCGATAAGGGGCGTGCTTGCTACGAAAAACGTTCGCAGCTGTGCGCTCGTACTGCAGTGTCACAGAAAACGTTCTACCTCCGACAGTCTTATTCATTTTTCTTAACTTGCGTGACTATATTACTTAGGTATGATAATGGAATAAAGTGCTGTCACGCAGTATCGAATACGATTCCTTTTCTTTTCAAGCCGCACTAGGTTTATGGAAAACAATGGGAAAAGGAATAAGGCGTGAATAAAAGAATGAAATTTATACGTAATAGTGTTATTTAATCTGTATACTGAGCAAGCAGTAAAGGAAACAAAAGAAAAATTCGGAGTAGGAATTAAAATCCATGGAGAAGAAATGAAAACTTTGAGGTTCGCCTATGACATTGTAATTCTGTCAGAGACAGCAAAGGCCCTGGAGGAGCAGCTGAACGGAATGGACAGTGTCCTGAAAGAAGGATATAAGATGAACACCAACAAAAGCAAAACGAGGATAATGGAATGTAGTTGAATTAAATCGGGTGATGCTGCACGAATTAGATTAGGAAATGGGAGGCTTAAAGTAGTAAATGAGTTTTGCTATTTGGGGAGCAAAATAACTCACAATGGTCGAAGAAATAAAGAGGCAATGGCAAGGAAAGCGTTCCTGAAGAAGAGAAATTTGTTAACATCTAGTATAGATTTAAGTGTCAGGAAGTCGTTTCTGAAAGTATTTGTATGCAGTGTAGCCGTGTATGGAAGTGAAACGCTGACGATAAATAGTTTGGACAAGAAGAGAATAGAAGCTTTCGAGATGTGGTGCTACAGAAGAATGCTGAAGATTAGGTGGGTAGATCACATAACTAATGAGGAGGTATTGAATAGAACTGGGGAGAAGATGAGTTTGTGGCACAAGTTGACTAGAAGAAGGGATCGATTGGTAGGACATGTTCTGAGGCATCAAGGGATCACCAATTTAGTATTGGAGGGCTGCGTAGAGTGTAAAAATCGTAGAGGGAGACCAAGACATGAAGACACTAAACAGATTCAGAATGATGTAGGTTGCAGTAGGTACTGGGAGATGAAAAAGTTTGCACAGGATAGAGTAGCATAGAGAGCTGCATCAAACTAGTCTCTGAAGACCACAACAACAACAGTGTTTTTTTAGTATAATTTCACCGTCTTAATAACAGCTTTGGTCTGGAACACTCTTCAAAAACTGGTTATTGTGTCCATTCCATTACAGGAACCTCTTCCTAAGCCAAACCAAGACCTTGATCTCTACGCGAATCAGTAAGAAGTACAGTTAGGAGGGAGGAAGGTAAAATGATGAAATCACTAGAGACGGAGCATAAGTTGAAATGCGTAATGATGGAGTTAAATGGCCTTGGACTTGCTCGAGCAGCCTTTTCGATATTCATATGAAGCCACTTAGAGAAAAATGGAAGTCCTGAATCAGGATGGCTAGGCCTGGCTTCGAACACCACATCTCACGAAAATGACTTCAGTATCTTTAGGCATTGTTGCTCTTCGCTTGCAAGCCTGAAGCACTGCAAAGCTGCTTAAACTCTATGTGTTCTGTGCAAGTTAGTAGCAGTGGTAGTAGTAGCAGAAGTCTGGTGTGCAAGGAGCAACTAACATTCGCATGATGTCTCACTGTCAAGTAACAAGTTCGATGAAGCTAGGAAAGAACTGCTACGATCTAGTACAGAACCTAAACCAACGAAATACGCAATGAAACGAACACAAATCACAATTTTATTCAAAGACACTGATTAAGTTGCGATATATGGGATGTGACAAATGTGGGTGAAAGAACGCAGTAAATCGGCCAGCTGGAGCATCTCCAGGACCACACGCATGAGTTAACAGCGCTGGAAATAGTAACACCGAACGATAAGTTCGTATTACGAAATTTGTGCTACAAAAAGTTGATTCTAACCTAAGAAACAGGAGCAAAACACGACAAAATATAACATAGCAGCACATTGTATCTACCACATAATAGGTTTATTATAATGAGAAGTTTATTGGAGCCAAATAGCCATACAAATTCAATGTACAGTAATAATAATAAGATAAATTAGAAATTTCACATATTGTGATTTGCATAGTCACTTATTGTTCGTGTCCTTTTGGTACAGAGCTGTATATGGTAACGTTTGCAAATTTGGTGACACAGTTTACACTCACACATTTCGTTTGGTTCATGATATGACGTGTTGTTGCAAATAAAGTGGTGGAAACAATGGACTGCCAATCTGATGATCACGTGTCTCATTTCGAAGTTATCCTTTGTCCATATTCGGTCAATCATGGCACCTGTGCTGTAAAATTCTGGGGATACGTCTTCCCATTTTTCCTTCAATGTTTTAAGGAGACTTTCCAAGGCGCTGCTATTGGGTAGCCTCAGGATTGTCCGAAGGTCTTCAATGTGGAAGGATTCCCTCGCCAGCAAGTATACAGGTCTCGATCGTGTAGTTTTGGACACTCCTATTGCTTTCTTTATGTAGGTCGTTTTCACTCCTTCTAACGTTGTTAGGTTGTTCACTGTAAGATGTGGTCCAATAATGTCTATGCCGTACGTCAGTATTGGGAAGATTTATTGTATGTATGAAAAAAAAAACATGTATTACAGGCCACTGAATATGCTTCCCAAATAAAAGAAGCGAAACGCTTATGGCAATAAACAAACTGTCTTCAATTAGTTGCATAGGCGGAACATACCTCCACGAATTAAACTGAGGTCACGTCATGATGCCCAGAACATTACAAAAGGCAGAACATGGTTCCTAAAAATGTGTCTGATCACTTCGTAAAATTTAACCTCTTGATGCTGAAGGTTGAGTGTATCTCTTATCTGCAATTTCTCTCCACCTGTAAGATGGTCTAGGTTCACCGTAATTTCAGGATCAACCCATCTTTATTAAACAAATCTAATGAAATGATGTAGCAGAAACGAATAACTGTGCTTCGTAAATTCTTTAATGAATCACAAATGATATCACACTGAGCTTCATAAAGTCTATGGTCAAACTGAATTCGCTTCGCCTGTTGACGCCCTTCATTATATACTTTACAACAATCGGAACGTAAGTACAAGCATTGTTTAAAACCTTTCCGTATTTTACAATCAAAAATTATTTGATTTTCTAGAGAAAGTTAAAGAATTTGGATTCATAAATCACTACAATCACTTCAGAATAATAATCATGCTCAATCAACACATTTATCAGAATGAGATTTTCACTCTGCAACAGAGTGTGCGCTGATATGAAACTTCCTGGCAGATTAAAACTGTGTGCCCGACCGAGACTCGAATTCGGGATCTTTGCCTTTTGCGGGCAAGTGCTCTACCATCTGAGCTACTGAAGCACGACTCACGGCCGGTACTCACAGATTTACTTCTGCCAGTACCTCGTCTCCTACCTTCCAAACTCTACAGAAGCTCTCCTGCGAACCTTGCAGAACTAGCACTCCTGAAAGAAAGGATATTGCGGAGACATGGCTTAGCCACAGCCTGGGGAATGTTTCCAGAATGAGATTTTCACTCTGCAGCGGAGTGTGCGCTGATATGAAACTTGCTGGAAGATTAAAACTGGGTGCCCGACCGAGACTCGAACTCGGGACCTTTGCCTTTCGCGGGCAAGTGCTCTACCAACTGAGCTACCGAAGCACGACTCACGCCCGGTGAGTGTGTGAATTGATGAGAAATCGAATTGGAAGAAACACATCGGTGATCTGCTGAAACGGTTAGGTTCATCTACTTACGTTATTAGGATCATTGCAAATTTTGATGATAAACATATCAGTAAATTAGCCTACTATGCCTACTTTCATTCACTGCTTTCGTATGGCATCAAATTTTGGGGAAATTCGTCATTAAGACAGAAAGTATTAATTGCACAAAACCGTGTCATCAGAGTAATAGCTAGAGCCCACCCAAGATCACCTTGCAGACAATTATTTAAGGAACTCTGGATATTCACAGTACCTTCGCAATACGTATATTCACTTATGAAATTTGTCATTAATAACCCACCTCAAATCAAAAATAACCACTAAGTGCGTAGCTACAACACTAGAAGAAAGGATGATCTTCACAATTCTGGATTGAATCTCACTTTGGCGCAGAAAGGGGTGAGTTATGCTCCCACAAAAATCTTTGGTCATTTGCCAAATAGAATTAAAAGTCTGGCAGATAGCCCACCAGCAATTAAATGCAAATTAAAAGAATTTCTGAATGACAACTGCTTCTACTCAATAGATGAATTCTTAGATATCAAGCAGTAACTGTAAACAATTTATAAAAATTAAATTAAAATAAAAAATTAATTAACTATTTTGGTAAAGAAAACTTATATTAAAGTGACACGTCCCGCATCATTACGGAATGTTATATTCGTGATCTATGGAATAAGGATTAATGTATCTATGTATGTATGCGACGTGGTCTTGGAAGAAGCCTCAATAAAATGTTTTAATCATCAGTTTCATGAATTAATTGACAGGATTGATTACAAAATTAAACTGAGAGAAATTATGTAATAACACACTTTAAAACAAAGTTATTTCTCGCTTATTCACACAAGCACCATACGACACAGGTACTCTAGCGACAGTAGCTAATCTACCATAAGCAATGTCTCTGACCCCAATGTCACCAAGGCTGTCTGTCTCTCAGCAGACTGTCACCGACTATTTGTTCACTTACATTCCCACTATCTTCTCGGCTAATGTACATTTTATTCGGGAGTATTTATTACTGTAATCTGTGGTAAATATAGGGCATTAGAACCTCATTCTATTAACCCCCGACGGAAACAGATGGATGTCACAGGGTTAAAGTGTGTATCTGTGTGTCGCATCGTAGCTGTCAGGCGAAAGGCCCGATTTTAATGCAGTTCTCTTATTTGAAAGCTAGTTTAATGGAGATGGCTCTTAACTGTGTTCCAGGGGAGTATGTTCAGCCATTTAAATTTCATCAGCAAAATTAAGTAAGAACGGTCTCCTCCAGCACGTTCTCTTGATATGCGCTACCTATTACTTAGTAACTGCATCAATATACGTAGCAGGAGATCGAAGAGCTCAAAAAGATCTAAATAAAAGTCGGCTACAAGATATGTTTGTCTTTAACGGTGAGCAATACTGATGATTTTTGTCTTTTGAAGTCACTCGTTTCAGGACCTGCAAAACAGAAAGAGAGTGATTCTGCCTCAAGTGATAAAGATAAATGTATGCTCCCACGGACTTTTTTGTAGTTCTTTTTGAGGTCTACGATTCAGTAGCAGATCAAATGATTTTGCGCTAATGGTTTAGGCAGCCTATTGCAAGAGAGCGCAACTGCAACCCACTTTCTTCTGGCTTGATTTAGAGTAATCGCCATTGCATATCTCTTAAGTTCCCAGATTAGCTAAATATGTACTAAAAGAGAGTCAATAAATATAAGTGTGAATTGAAAAAAGAAACTCCTAAATCGTATAAGTGACTATGATAGCGTTTAATGCATTTTACTTACTAATAGTCGTTACATTTGACAACTGCAAAGTATCATAACCGTAAAAAGATTTTTAAACATTGCACTGCCAAGTTAGTACCATCAAACCACTCCAGGACATAAGCCTATTGAGATAGATTAGTTCATGAAACTAAGTTCTTGCCTAGTTATATAAAAATGTGATTCGAAATAAATAGATAATTGTATTGTTTAGCAATGTTAGGCTAATAAAAGACTGGTTGGTTTTCTTAATTTATGTAATAAGTAATTATAACTTCATTCGCCATTTTGAGGTGTGGATACGGGACGCGCAAGACTGTAAGAGGTGACGCCAAACAGAGGAGGCTCACACCCAGCAATAAAGAAAGTATGCTGTTCTAGAAACGATGGCTGCTGTTAACTTCGTATATTTTTTATTGACTTAGTGGTCCCCCGACGCGACGACGTTTGGGTCAAAATACTAATACTGATATTACACTTAATGGATCATACTTCTTAGAGTTTTTTGTGTCGGGATTTTTTTTATTTTTGAGTCAACACTTTTTATCAACATACTTCCGTAAAGTCTGCAGCTAGTCTACCCCATTTACGCGCACTGCCTGTGCAGCCGATCTTCTAGCAGTCTGTACCGACCACGTCCCCCAAGAAGGGTGCCACAACCCTTAATCAGTGGGTTCTGCGACGCTGTTGCTTTCTTGCATAAGTTGGCTGCCAGTATTTTGAACCGTTCAAGTACTTCTAGCACTTTCGTTGCTTTGTACAGGTGTTCAGCAGGAAAGTTGTACGGTATGTGCAAGATTCTTCGTAGTCTTCGTCTTGTTGTTGTGTTTGCAGCCGATGTAGATAAGTCCTATCTGCTGTGCCAAATGCAGTGGATCTGTAATCCATAACGAACCGAGTGCACGTCTTGTAACTTGCGTTTCCAGGGACCTGACCGCTTCCGAGTTGGCAGTCCGGCTGTCTTTTTGTCTAGGGGCGGCTCCGCTTATGACGAACACTGCAGCGACAATAAGAACTTGGAACACGGCGAATGTAGCGATAGGCGTAGACGTAGGGTAGACATATCTTTGCCACCATTCTTTTTACGAAGAAGGTGCTGCGAACCAACACGCTACAGCAACCCACAGACGGAAGAGAAGAGACGACAAGAATACGCCAGGTATTCAGAGGGATTTGTCGATGCGCCGAAGAAGAGACAAGCTAAACGAAGGTAAGTCACCAGAGTAACGGAACTGCACACCAGTAATAGATACGTAACTTGTGACTGGTCACCTGCATTTTACTTACTAATACCGTTCCAACGCGGCAAGCCGTTTTGCGTGCCTTCCAGTCAGTAAAAAAATATAAAAAAATAAAAAAACTTTCTTTGCAGTCCTGCACTTAAGAATCCATAACTAGCACCGTAAATAAACCGAGATATCCATTACAGTTGTGCACATTAATTATAGTAGCTTGAGTCTTAAAGGCGTGTCCGGTATTACGTCCCTCTACTATAATTTATTATTTGATATATTGATTTATTCATATTGACTGTTACGTAAGAAACAATAGAGGCCATAATAAGGAAATTGGTTTCTAGGTGGCCAAAATATGTTAAGTTATGATTGACCTTAGCGCCAGGCTCCCTACAAATTATTTCAAATGCTCTTAGCGTAATTGAATTTCAGCCAAGTCCACTGACCTAGAAATAATAGCATCTCCGAAAATATTTAGTTTTTGCCAAAATAACATTATTGAAATTTTCCACTTTAAATAACTTAGTGACTTGGAATGATTTTTACTAAGCTGGCTATTGAAGTAATCTGCACAAAATAGTAATTTTAAATATGCCGCGTAATGGCGGCCAGTTGTTACCAGTCAAAGATCACCACTACTCGCTTCGCAGCAACTGAAAACCGCTAAATAACTTTTTTGGTTCACACTTTATGAAGAGGTGCTTGTATGGTTTTTTAAATGATACAATGCACTCACTTATATATATATATATATATTTTTTCACCGTGCACAGGATACACTCTAATTAATCGCTAAGCAAGAGAACAAACAGAACAAATGCTACCACTATACGTAATCTCTCCAATACAATAGCGATCGTACTTTACAGACAGCATACTAACACCAGAAGAAAAATTGATTGTCTTTTTTCAGTTTATATATAAGAACAAAGATTATAATGATTGCGTCTATACGTTATACAGTACGATCTCATCCATTACATATAATGCATTTTTTTTACTTTACGAACGATATAATTTTTCCTTGAAATTAATTTGATAAATTTTCACAATAAATTTGACGCTCCTCTCCATTTAATATTATTCACAGTCTCTTTTTTTCGTCGTTTCATTTGTAATGTCCGTAATATTTCGAAACGGACACTACACCGGCTCTTAATTTTCTGGGTCGGGGTAACATGTTACACGCACGGGGCTGTACAATGTTTAAGTTTTTAATTAAATTACCAGAATTTTGGTATGAAAGGTTACTGAGGAATGAACGGGCTACCGATATTGGGGACTTCTTACACGCTCATACATATAATAAACTTTACAAAACGTTGCCATTTGATCGTGCCACGCTGTCCATGACGCGACCGGTGGATCGGTTAGTCGACGACACTGGGATGGCCGTCAAGGAGCCCCCAACTTCAATCGCTGGAAAATTATACACGATTATAATATTGTATTAACGCAGTCTGCTCTTGTCTTGTCTTGACACGTAAGAAGTCTTGTATGTATGGGCCAGCCCAGATTTACTTGGTAGGAGCAAACTGAAACAACACTCACTAATGATACCAGGAAATCACGCCATAATGTCTGTATGAGAAACGGAACAATACACTGAGGTGACAAAAGTCATGGGATACCCGCTAATTCGTATCACACCTCCTCTTGCCCGCCGCAGTGCAGCAATTCGACGTGGCATGGACTCAACAAGTCCTTGGAAGCCCCCGGCAGAAATTTTGAACCATGCTGCCGCTCGCTACAGCTGTCCGTAACTGTTGTAAGTAGCCTGTTTAGGTTTTTATATTGGTAACGCCACGTAGCGCTATGTATGAAAATCACTGGCTGTGCTGTGTGCAGTCTGTGTCAGGATTGCATTGTTGGAATTTGCTATTGTAGTGTTGGGCAGTTGGCTGTTAACAGCGCATAGCGTTGCGCTGTTGGAGGTGAGCCGCCAGCAGTGGTGGATGTGAGGAGAGAGATGGCGGAGTTTTGAGAGCGGATGATCTGGACGTGTGTCCATCAGAGAGAGTAAATTTGTAAGACTGGATGTCATGAACTGATATATATATATATATATATATATATATATATATATATATATATATATATATATATATATATATATATATATATATATAATAACTTTTGAAACTATTAAGGTAAATACATTGTTTGTTCTTTATCAAAATCTTTCATTTGCTAACTATGCCTATCAGTAGTTAGTGACTTCAGTACTTAGAATCTTTTATTTAGCTGGCAGTATTGGCGCTCGCTGTATTGCAGTAGTTTTAGTAACGAAGATTTTTGTGAGGTAAGTGATTCTTGAAAGGTATAGGTTATTGTTAGCCAGGGCCTTTCTTTTGTAGGGATTATTAAAAGCCAGATTGCGTTGCGCTAAAAATATTGTGTGTCAGTTTATTTTTGATCAGAATAAGAAAAGAGAGTAATGTCTGAGTACGTTCAGTTTTGCTCAGCTGTTTGAAAAGCAAATAATGTAAGAGGTTTATCAGCACAGTCATTCACAAATTTTTCTAAGGGGACGTTTCACTGTGAAAGCGTTGCCAAGCACGAGTTTTTGCACGTACTGATCTCCTGATTATGTCCCATAAATGTTCGACGAGATTCACGTCTGGCGATATGTGTGGCTAAACCATTCGTTAGAACTGTCCAGAATGTTCTACTAACCGATAGCGAACAATTGTGTCCCTGTGACATAGTGCATACATAGCCTCCATAAAAATTCCATAGTTGATTGGGAACTTAACGTCCATGAGTGGCCTCCAAGTAGCCGAATATAACCCTTACCACACAGTGATCGCTTCAGTTGGACCAGAAGACCCAGTCCATTCCATGTAAACACAGTCCACTCCATTATGGAGCCACCAACAGCTTGCACTTTGCCCGGTTGACAACTTGGGTCCATGCCTTCGTGGGTTCTGTGCCATACCCGAACCGTACCATCAGCTCTTACCAACTGAAATCGGGATTCATCTGACTAGGCCACGGTTTTCCAGTCATCTAGAGTCCAACCGACATGGTCACGAGCCCAGGAGAGGTGCTGTAGGCGATGTTGAGCTGTTAGCAAAAGGCACTTGTATCGGTCGTCTGCTGCCGTAGCTCATTAACGCCAGACCTCGCCGCACTATCCTAACGGATACATTCCTCGTGCGTCCCACATTGACTTCTGCGGCTGTTTTACGTAGCGTTGCTTGTCTGTTAGGAATGAGAGTTGTACGCCAGCGCCGCTGCTCTCGGTCGTTAAGTCAAGACCGTCGGCCACTGCGTTCTCCGTGGTGAGAGGTAAGGCCTGAAATTTGGTGTTCTCGCCACACTCCTGACACTACGGGCCTCGGAATACTGAATGCTTTAACGATTTCCGAAATGGAACGCCCCTGCGTCTAGCTGCCACTACCATTCTGCGTTCAAAGTCTGCGAATTCCCGTCGTGCGACTAGGATCACGTTGGAAACATTTTCACATGGCTCACCTGAGTACATTTGATAGCTCCGCTAATGCACTGCCATGTTGTACCATGTGTACGCGATACTACCGCAATCTGTTTACGTGCATGTCTCTATCCTCTGATTTTTTCCCCTCGGCACATATTGCCAGTGACTTACAGCAATTATTTACTTGTGATTGGTAGTTTGACTAAACTGATGTTTGTTAGCGAGTTGGCCGGACTTTGTCACATATTTTGTAATATAAACGCGTTTATTCAACCCTTTGAAAATAATTTCTGCCCTATGTATTGCATCTCTTCAATCAGAAATCAGAACAAATTGTCCCAGTGTCATCCCACTGCTGCACATTATTCTCAACAGGCTACTGTGTCTGCTGTGCACAATACAGCATTAAAGGCGGAGTAATTTCAGTTACAAGAAGCAGCGCAGCAACAGCATTTTCAGTAACTGAAGCAACTTCAGAGACAAGGTAATAACATACGTTAGGCAAAATTAATTATCTTTTAGTTGCTTACACATATTACCAGCCCTAGAAGCCGGATAAGAAATATCATTATCCAAGGGAAAATTTGTTTATTTTCGAATTAAATACGAGTTTGAACGATATAAACTTGATGCCTAATCGAATGTCAGTTTAAAGTAGAAATTACTATATCAGTGGCTTTTATTATGCTTTCCACTAAGGGTTCGGATGACTATACGTAAATCATCAGGTGATTTATTTCAGTTAATAAAGCATGGAGGTATTACGTGTACAATTTCTCTCTCTCTCTCTCTCTCTCTCTCTCTCTCTCTCTCTCTCTATCTCTATCTCTGTCTGTCTGTCTGTCTCTCTCTCTCTCTCTCTCTCTCTCTCTCTCTCTCTCTCTCTCTCTCTCTCTCTCACACACACACACACACACACACAAACACACAATGTCAACATTATATAATACTTAAAAATATTATATACATATGCCACTTTTGGCACCGTTAGCTAATAATATCCGATCTTTGTTTAGTTCACGTCGTTATAGCAAGTACATGCGATTACGTGATACAAACAGAACTGGAAAAGGTGACTAGCAACAGAGAGGCATTTGCATTTATGTAAGTGTCCACATATGCAGTGAAAATATCCACATAGTTTTGAACTATGCCCGACAGTGCCATTCTTCACCAAAAAAGTAGTGAACAGAATACAGAACTTCCGTGTCTTCTTAATTCACAAAAGTCCACCGTATGATGGAGGTATAATCTCATAAACGCTTCATGGAAAATATAGTAGAAATAAAGTTTCAGTTTATTAGAGTTAGGACATTTACGTGAAAGCGGTAGTTTGGGTATTTTTAGAAAGAGATACACGTTCTGTGGAACACGAAATTTTTAGCAATCGCAGCAGTCATGATTTATCTCTACTCTGATAAAGGGAAGCCAGATAACGAGGATATGGCGGGGCTTATTAGCTATCAATACGGGATTACCAGGTGATTTATGATAAGGCCCCTATAGTGTGGTGTCTGACGTGGGTCGATGACGAGAACTTAGCACGTCCTTGGGCGTGCAGGCCGTTGGTGGACCTCACGTCAAATTACCCACACGGTCAGTAGATTAGCCACAAGCTACTGAATACGACATCCAAGACAATGAAGACGTAACAGCGTAGCAATAGCACTCCAATCCAATCCTCTTGCAATACCCAGAGACGTATCGTATATCACCTGTATGGCTGGCTCGAGAGCAACCGAAAACATATCTTCACCACCAGACAAGCTGGTATGGACAAGTTGAAACTTACGCTCTCGCCCATCCAGGATTACGCCAGCGTTATGGATATAGCCATAACAAGAAGAATTGCGTGCTTTATCTTTTCAATGGTGAGCCGCAAATGCTGAAAGCGGCAATCTACGGTACGCCTAACACTTCTGTAAAGCAAGTGGGAGCCGTTAATTGTGACATCGCGTGCGTAGTGCTGCATGATTATCATAACTGGAAAACATAAAATATATGTTTCAAAGTAATTTGTGCACCAATATTAACCACATGGTTGTTAATAACTCTATCTATCGATCCCCACAACGCTACAAACTAATATTAAGAGATGTATACCACCTGATATTGAGTCACTATGTGACACGAAATCGTTAACGCAAAAGTAAAAAATTTCTACAATCTGAAAAAGGACTGGCTGCAATTTCTTCCGATAACCTTTATTCATCACAGTCGCAATTGTCCACATCTGTAGTAAATAAAGTATCAAAATACGAGGGTTGGAAGTTTAATATTGGCAACTATTTATTTGCAGCTCGTACAAAATAGATACGTGTTTCAAAGTTTCACTGACCTTCAAAGTAGTCACCAGCATTGTCTATAACTCGTTGCCGGCGATGGGAAGTCGTAGGATACTCTTAGCAGTGCCAGTTGTGTTGACAGTTCGAGCGGCGCGGTCTATTTCCCGACGAATTTGTAGCAGTTCTGGAGCGAATGCCGTGAAGTGCAAATCGAGCTGAACTCACGAGGGCTTAAGTCAGGGGAGTTCAGTAGGTGGTATAGCACTTAGCAGCCCCATCAGTCAAACAAACCAGTAACAGCTTGCACTGAACGTCCTTGAGCATTATCCTGCAAAATGATCGTCAGGTCCGGTAAAAAGTGTCATCACTTCTGTCTCTATGCTGTTCATTTTTGGAACACAACGTACGACCAGCTTATAAACAGAAGTGATGACACATTCTGCAGGACCTGACCATCAGTTTGCAGGACAGTGCTCAAGCACGTACAGTGCAAGCTGTTCATCTGGCTCTGAGCACTATGGGACATCTGAGGTCATCAGCCCCCTAGAACTTAGAACTACTTAAACCTAGCTAACCTAAGGACATCACACACATCGATGCTCGAGGCAGGATTCGAACCTGCCACAGTAGCGGTCGCGCGGTTCCAGACCGTACCGCCTAGAAACGCTCGGCCACATCGGCCGGCTAGTGCAAGCTGTTACTGGTTTGTTTGACTGATTGGGCTGCTGAGTCTTATAACACCTGCTGGCCTCCCCTGACTTAAGTCCTCGTGAGCTCAACTCGATTTCTAAACTGATGGAAACACTTCACGGCATTCGCTTCAGAACTGCTACATCATAGACCGCGCCGCTCGAACTGTCAACACAATTGGCACTGCTAAGAGTATCCTACGACTTCCACATCGCTGGCAAAGAGTTATACACAATGCTGGTGACTACTTTGAAGGTGAGTAAAACTTTAAAACACGCATTTATTCTGTACGAGCTGTAAATAAATAGTTTCCGCTATTAAAATTCCAACCCTCGTTTAATTTTACACTGTTACTGAGTCATCCTCACACAGAAGGAATCCTTCAACGTGCGTGCTTTCTCTCCCACTATTGGACACTCTTCAGTACTATAGAGCAGGAGTATGCGTTAGATTTCCTTGCAATACTCTTAATAGACAAGTGATCACTTTTTTTTTTTTTACCCGTCCCCGTAGTTACTAACCTTATGTCATGCAGAGCTTGTGTCGAGCTGTGTGATGTTGTCAACTTAATACCGTTACGCTGGGACGTTCCAGATATTGACCTGTGCCGGATTTGTTATCGCTAGTTGCGGGGACTACCACGTAAATTATGCACGTCACCATCGGCAAAGATCGTTGCGTGCAAGCTTCCCTCCATACAACGAATTGCCATCAAGTATCGTGCGACGCACACTTTATGGATGCCCATTGCTGTCCGTTCCGAAGACTCTAGCTGTGTAACTAACACTGAGGAGTCCTCGTCTTTCTATTACAACAGTACTGCAGTACCAGTATATGCTTTCTACTAAGTTTTTACGGAAAACGGAATTTGCTACCGTGTTTCCCCAAGCCTAATGAAACCTGTCCGTTACAGAACCCTCGAGTACACTGTAAGCTTGCAACATCCCCTTAGAAATATTAAGAATGACAATGCTGGTAAACCTCTTACGTTATTTGATTTTCAAACAGCTGAGCAAAACTGAACGTACTCAGACATTTCTCTCTTTACTTATTCGGTTCAACACTAAACTGACACACAATTTTTCTTTTAGCGCAACGCAGTCTGACTTTCAATAATCCCTACAAAAGAATGGCCCTGACTAACAATAACCTATACCTTTCATGAATCACTTACCTCATAAAAATGTTCGTTACTCAAACTACTGCAATACAGCGTGCGCCAATACTGCCACCTAAATAAAAGATTCTAGCTACTCAAGGCTCTAACTACTGATAGGCACGGTTAGCAAATGAAAGATTGTGATGGAGAAGAAACAATGTATTTACCATAATAGTATTCAAAAGTCATTATATATATATATATATATATATATATATATATATATATATATATATATATATATATAATCAGTTCATGACATCCAGTCTTACAAATTTCGTTTTTCTGACGGACACACGTCCAGATCGTCCGCTCTCAAAACTCTGCCATCTCTCTCTCCACATCCACCACTGCTGGCGGTTCACCTCCAGCTGCACAACTCTACGCGCTGTCCACATCCAACTGCCCAACACTACAATAGCGAATATTCCAACAATGCCAACCAGCCACAGATTGCACATAGCACAGTGATTTTCATACAGAGTGCTACGTGGCGTTACCAACATAAAAATCTGAACAGCCTACTTAAAAGCTCAAACAAAATGGCTATCCTGGACGAGAACCTTCTCTGAAAGAATTTACGAAAAAAAAAACAGTCGTGTGACAAAAAATTGTTTGATTCACGCATATCGTGCAAATGATGGATGCAGATAAAAAGTAGGTTTCCAAACGGCACTCGACATAGTATAACATTGTTGACTAATAATTCAGACACGACCACATGGTGCATCTTCCCAGATATGCAACTGGCTCCATGGAATTTTGACTTACACAGCTCAATATCTGACGGTGAACGTTCAACAGAGATGAAAGTGACATCAGGCGAGTTATAAAACCCACCTGGATAACATTGCGTGTTAGGCCGCTGCTCCCGGGACGGGGAGGTGCGCCGGGGACAAGACTGAAGCCGCCTGGCGTATTAACGACGTGGATCGTTGTGATGGCCACTCAGCGGATGTTTTTAGGCGGTATTTCACATCCCACCAAGTGAATACCGAACTAGTATAGAAGTCCATCCTCATATGTATAACAGTACACCACGCAGGCAGTTGGGGTACACATAGTCCATCCCATGATATGGTGAGGCGGGGGGTGGGGTGGAGGAAGAAGGGCATCCGGCCCAGAGGTGTACACATTCCGCTTTTAACCTGCCCATGCTTGTCTGGTAACCACGCACGAAAGCCAGCGCACGTTCTCACAAGGAAAACTCCCCATCGCACCCCCTGAGATTTAGAGTTAAGAGGGGCCATGAACAGCCCATTACAAACTGAACAGGGAGTAAGCATGAAAACGGGAATAAGGTGTACTGAACTGTGAAAAAAATAGAAACAGTGAAAAGTGCAAACAAAAGTGCATACAGAGGGGCGGTAGCAAAGCCCCCATAGCTCCCCACCCCCCCCCCCACCCCCACTGGATAAAATTTCAACAGATTCAATCATGTTTTTTATAATTATGTAGCAATATAGGTTGCAGTGTATTTCAAACACATTTTAACGAAAGAATAAGAGTGGCAAATAGCTTACTACCTAAACCAATAAATATCATTTAACTTAAATTGGGCCTTATTATTTATACAGTGGATGTATATTAATGTACGAGTACCACTTACGATTCAAGAAAGCTGAATATTACGGGAATGCCTACCAATACTTAAATTGCTGACCCCAGACAAAAACTTCGAAATCGCCGGACATCTGGGTGAAATCTTATTATTTTCCCGGGCACACACATTCTGCAGGGACGTTTCTACAATCACCAAAAACTACTTTAAGCAACACCAAATTTTGACAGTTTGTCGGTGGAGGACCCTAACTTTCCTTTTGTTAAGCGATATCCCATTCCGCTCCCCCCTCACCCTCCCCCCCCCCCCCCTCGCCATTAGCTAATCGCCCCAGCTTACGAAAGCTGTGTGAACAAAACAATTACGCAAAGCAAGTTGATTGTTGACTTCCTTATAGCATAATCCTTATTGCACGACATGTACCGTCACAACGAAAACATATTTTCATATGCTGTGTAACACCGCCACCTTTCAGACGTATTAGATCATCGATACGTAAGCCTAGTTCTCAAAGACCCCACACACGACCGATATATCGCTGGCAATCTCGACAGCAATATCGCGCGCTATCAGACGTTTCCTTCGACACCGCCACACACGAGAGATTTACCAAACAATTTAAATTACAAACGACATTTTGCAGTTACGTTGTGCTGTGGAAAAGTTATAATTATATTTTGCAGAAATGGCAACTGATAAGTGTATGTTGGCTAATATAACAAATGAAAGAAAACAGAGCTGAAATCTATTAAATATATTTTGGAACGTTTTTCTTGGGTCTCCAGGCTATGTTACATAATACATGACATTTTCGCTATAGTCGGATCCACAAGCGATGGCTCTTCGCGCATATTGAGGCACTGACGTTGTCAATTCCAAGAGACAGTTGCGTTATGCGCATGAACATGCCATGCGCTTGAAAAAAGTGTATATCCTGCAAATTATGCCTCTCGCGATGACAACTCGCAACAAATGGAATAGAAATTACCTAAACAACTCGCTACCATCATGTCTGATGCTCATATGATGATGATGATGATGATGGTGAGGTCCCATACTCCGAGGTTGTAGTGCAGGTGGTTTGCCATTGCCTTCCTCCGACCATAATGGGGATGAATGATGATGATGAAGACGAAACAACAACACCCAGTCATCACGAGGCAGGTAAAATCCCAGACCCCGCCGGGAATCGAACCCCATGCACGGGGAGCGAGAACGCTGCCGCAAGACCACGAGCTGCGGACAATGTCCATATAAGCAACGGTATTAACAGCAGAGTGCTCACAACGCTAATTGGCTGTCGGAGAATGCATGGCGCAGATGCTCAGAACAAGCCTGAACTCGACCGCCAGGTGCGTTGTGCACATTTTTTGCAGTACGTATTCCTCAGATACATTTTAAATACTCAATTCTTTTTTACTCTCGTAGTTGAAATGCAAGTGTTTATGTTATGGCTTTGGAAAGTTGATGTATCAATAAAAATGTTAACAATAGCAGCGCAGCTGATTCCTATAACTCTCATTGTAAATTGTATGTGAGAGAGATAGAGTATACGAACTGAAAAAAAAGCATTAGGTCACATTTACAATAGGTAGTATGTCCTAAAAAATTAAAGTCTCTTCTTCATATTACCTTGTCCTGTTTAGAAGTTTAAAATTTAATAAAGCGTCAAGCTGTTTCATGAATACCTAAGATATCTAAGTCACTAGCTAAAACTCTATATTGTAATTATTTCTGTTAACTTTCAATGAATTTTTACTTCTATGGCACTAGTATCAAATACTGATCGCTACAAAAATGAGATTTTCGATATTTATTTGTATCCCTTCTTATTGAAACAACTGCTCCTTTGACTTCACTTTTAGGAGTGGTTCATTTTCCCTGAATAATTATATAAAGTCCAAAGCAAAGTCCTTCGCCATAGGGAAACGAAAAAAGACTACACAGTCAGGCTTACTAGACAAACGAGACGCAGCCACCCTGCCACGTACGGGCGATTCGTCGCCGGCCACAGATCCAATTGCCTGGGAATAAATCAGGGATCCTGCGCATCATCAAGCACAACGACCAGGTACTACCCTGGAAAGAAGTAGTTACCTACCTAGGGCTAAAACTGGATACAAATATGACATTCACCCATCACATCAGAGAGGCCAGAAACAAGGGCTCCGCCCGGCTCTTTCAGTTATGTCCACTCCTTAAAGGCAGGGCACTCACAGTACCTGCCAAACTCAAAATTTTGGAAACGATCATCCTGCCAGCCATGCTCTACGGTTCAGAAGCGTGGTGTATGGCAGCAGACACCAACCTCAAACAGTTGGAAATCATCCAAAACAAAGCCTTCCGAATCGTTGCAGACGCTCCGTGGTTCTCGAGCAATGAGGAGATCAGAGCAATGTTAGGTCAGCCCTCATTCTACCATCTCATAAAACAAAAATCATTAAAATTCTATGAATCATCCAGCGCATCACCACACCAACTCATCAACTCTCTAGGAAGGGATGAAAACCCTGACCAGAGAGCACTAATCACTAACATCCATCGCCAATTCAGGCGTTAGTCATTTGAATTCATGCGCAAACATACACTTACATCTTCATCGCGGCCGCCTCCACTAACATCATCTACCCAGGGGAAAAACGACCCCTAGCCAGCACGGTATAATCCCCAAATCCGAACCAGCAAGGGTCATTTCGTAAGACAGAGCGTTTTCAAGGACGCTGGTTCTTCAAACACATCATGAGTATAGACCCAGTCATTTCATGTCAGACCTATGATGTAGGACGCCAGACCGAGCGACCTATTGCTGCAACCTGTCGCTCTTTTGCTGAGCGCTGCAAGTGCAAGGTTTCCCAGTTTATGAAGCGCCTAAGAAATAGGGAGATCAACATAAACATCATTTTCGCCCTTTTTATTGCTCATTAATACCACACGTTGCATGTTGTACCACCATACAGCGAGATCTTCAGAGGTAGTGGTCCAGATTGCTGTACACACCGGTATCTCTAATGCCCAATAGCACGCCTTCTTGCATTGATGCATGCATTCGTCGTGGCATACTATCCACAAATTAAACGTGGAACTGTTGGTCCAGATTTTCCCACTCCTCAACGGCGATTCGCCGTAGATCCCTCAGAGTGATTAGTGAGTCATGTCGTCCTTAAACAGCCCTTGTCAATCCATCCCAGGCATGTTCGATAGGGTTCATGTCTGGAGAACAAGCTGGCCACTCTAGTCGAGCGATGTCGTTATCCTGAAGGAAATCATTCACAAGATGTGCACGCGAATTATCGTCCATGAAGACGAATGGCTCGCCAATATGCTACCGATATGGTTGCACTGTCGGAGGACGGCAGTCTCGTATCGTACAGCCGTTACGACGCCTTCCATGACCTCCAGCGGCGTAGGTCTGCCCCACATAATGCCACCGCAAAACATCAGGGAACCTCCACCTTGCTGCATGCCGGCCCTTGTGGCGGGGCGTTTCAGTCCAGAACCGCGCTGCTGCTACGGTCGCAGGTTCGAATCCTGCCTCGGGCATGGATGTGTGTGATGTCCTTAGGTTAGTTAGGTTTAAATAGTTCTACGTCTAGCGGACTCATGACCTCAGAAGTTAAGTCCCATAGTGCTCAGAGATATTTGAACCATTTGATCCCTGCTGCACTTGCTGAACAGTATGTCAGACTGTGTCTGTGATACAATATCAACAGTCAACGTCTGTCTTCAGGAGTTCTGGGAATCGGGCTGGTGTAATACTTTTTTTTGATGTATGTATATCCACTTCATAATTAAGTAAGGTTACACCTAGATTGCTGATAGTATATACTTGCCGAGAGTGCAGCAGATTTGGACTCAACATCGCATTGAGCAACTCGTGAAAGATAACGAGAAATTATCTGTAGAGAAATATCACGCAGGAAATAACTTACACGAAGTTCTCTGATTTAATTAAGAGTTGTTGCTTCAGTGGCAGTGTGGACGTCGTACGGCACGACAAAGGAAAAAAATATTTCTTCGAAGATGTTTGTGTCGTTTCATTATGATGAATCAGTGTGACACAGATTTACTATTGTTACAGACATTTATATATTGGGAATCAATTTCCACGTAGTAGCCAGAGTACTTCACTGTGCAAGACATGGCGACCTGTATACTGCTTGCTTAGTGATTCATCACTGAAATTTATGGTGAGCTTGTTTCTATAGCACAAAATAATGCGTTGTTAACTCTGTAAATGTGGGACGGAAAATGCTGGGCTCCATTATATCACGAGACAATTATCTAGAAACCTCAGCCGTTGAAACATAAGGAAACATTTGTATCTATTGCGGTAAGGGTTCTAAGCGACTCAGTAACTCACCGGATTCTTACGATAGCGCTAATTCTTGGAATCGAAGGAAAAGAGGCACACAGGAACGACAGCTGCATACTGTGGCATCAGATCTTTCTTATATCGTAGTTAAAAATAGCCACTGCTATCAGTTTCCGAGGTCGCTAGTTCCACGTACGGCGGGTGAAAGTCGTTTCCGATTGAGAGTACAATACTTGTTTCGCTTCAATCTCGCGCATTTTATTAACGTTTGCTACAAAATGGCACGGTTTTGCTGCTATATCAGCACTGATTGTCATCTATAAGGTGTGTTCATCTGCTTGTTTTCTCAAAAAAACCACTACCATGATACTATCTACCAACAAAATGCAATCATAAATGAAATGTTTATAAACAACAGTGCTTCAGTAGTAAGTAAGTAGTATATGCGTTAGTTTTTATCTAGTAGACCGCAATGAGCTTCTTACTCTTCAAAAGGTTGGTGAAACCCATAATCGGAAGCGGCAAACTACAGCTGCGTTAACAAATTTAGAAGTTTGTCTTCCTCTCAGAATCCTTTAAAAACAATCGATCAAAATTGTTAAGGTAGCGGCATTGTCGGGATGCGTCAAAGATACAAACTATGAAATAGGAAGCGAAAAATATAACGTTGGCCATAACTTCTCCTCTGAGGGTCCGCTATACTATCCGTAAGAAGGTCGAAGTTATTGGAAAGTGTTCTGAAAAGAGAGCAAATTGAACTATGCTCCACGTTTATAAAATTATTAAATGTCCTTTAGCTGTTTCCGGTTATTGTTGTGTAATTTAGCGCTGTACTCAGAAATGATTTAAACATTTGATGCCTATATATATTCGGATTTTTAAGATTCTTTCACTTTTTATAAAGCAGTGGATATTGTCGCAGCAAACACGATCTCCTCCACATATCAGAGGGAAAAAAATATAACTGGCAGTACATGTGAACAACTATATCTTCAAATAAATATGGCAGGCATAACGTAATGTTCATTACGTGTGATGAGTGTAGGTTGATCAGGACTCAAGACTATAGGCACTTAATACCACATGTACCGATCTGAAAATAAGTGTAACATCTAATTCTTAAAAATGGCAATTCTGGATAGTTGTCTCTTTGTTCAAAATTCATACCAGACTGCGAGATTTACGTTCCAGGTGAAAATACCCAAAATCTTCTAGAATCTTGAGAGGACTGTACATTCGTGGCACGAAAGGAATCTACTGTCATGGCGGGCAACATAATCCACTACACCACATCAGAAAAGCCAGTACAAGTTACATATCTATGCTAATTACCCTTACTTGCTATATATATAATTTGTTGACATAGTCGTATCGAGGGAGGGGGCCTGGTGTATAACAATTCCCTTACCCCTCCCCCCCCCCCCCCACCTCTCTATTTCCCACCCAGAGGGTCTTGCCCGACAACACATACAGACATATCGCTTCAATATGAGCCTGAAAAAAAGGCAGAACATGTAAAGGACATTGGTCAGCAGTAGCAAGTGTACCCAGAACCATTTGTCGTGAAATTTCAAAATTATTTCGCCATTCCCTGTGAAACTAATACAGGGCGGCTACTCACACATGAAAAAAAGAAAAATTCCGTAAGCTAGATGGTGTCATAAGAAGTTCCTGGTAATTAACGATGACTGGGTGGATGGGGAGGGGGGAGTATCGCAGAATAACGGTTTTTCTTTCCTCTTGGCCAGGTTAGTATGAGCGCAATTTTTAAACATGGTATAATATCGATATAATTAACATACTTTGAAATGTCAAGTGTTCTGAAATTTGTGATTTATAAAACTCAACACATTCAAATTCCAATGCTAGGTTAAAAACACATGATTCCCTGAGATTTTATGAAATACCCAGGGATTCCCTTGCTTTTCCAGGTTAAATGTAGTTCCCTGGGAACTGCACTTAGTACAAGTTGTACTGTTTCTCCTGTGTGGACTTGGGTTTAAAAAAATGTAAACTAAATATTGCGATAAATTTTTTAAGTGATCGACAAGTACGCCAAAGAAGAAGAGATAGAAATACAATGGACATGTTATTCCACAGACCCTTGCGCTTATATGCATGAACTACCTTTCCTTTGTCTTTGACTTATCTGCTTGGATTCGTACGTAAGAGGACGTTCTTGTGTAAAGCTCATCTTGATGAACCAGCCGATAATGTAAGTTGCACTTAAAACCCGACAAATATAATGGTTATTTTGTCAAAAAATCTGTGTATGTGGTCAATGAATTGGTAGTCTGATACCTGGATTCTCTTAAGTAGATATGGGCCTTTTCATTGTTAGGCGCCATCTTAGAAAAATCTTTAACATTTTTCTTTTAGCTCATCTATGAGACGTGCTGGCGGTTAGGAAAATTAACTTTATTTCAGATCCCACGAGATCGGAGGCAGCTACTAATAATTTAACAACTTTACTTACAGATTTTGTTTGTATAACCAGATAACATTCCAGGCAGAAAAGGTCTGGTCACAGGGTTCCAGTTCCATTATAGGATTTCATTTGTAGATGCTACTCTTGTTATGTTATATTGGGGAATCGAAACGAAACCACGATGTTAAGTTACGTACTGCAGTAGTGTACATCGAACAGACTTGGCAAATATTCTCTGGTGCAATAAGCACACGACTTCTCACGAGCCTAGTGTTGGGTAAATAAGAAAAGGACAATTAACTATCGACGATTACGTAAGTACCCTGAGAAGTGAGCTAGTTTACTGTGTGCTTGTAGACGTCGGGCTAAATTAAACAACATATTAACTGTTAATAATATTCCTACATTAGTTATGTCTCTTTTATGCTGAGACATTGCATTAATGTGTGTTTCTCTTTTATATAAGTCTCGCCTCATATTCATTCTATTACATCACAGTGATAGCAATGAAAAAGAGTCACAAATAATTTTTATTTTATTACATTACAAAGTTTCAAGCATTATCTCATCCTAAGATGACCATCCAGATTATATAAAAACATTACTTAATTGTCAATCGCTTTACATACGAGTTGTGTAAAATTACATTACTTGTTCGCTATTTGGCAATTAGATATTCGTTGTTCTTACTTGTGTTACAAATGCAGATTAATAACTCTGCTTTCCATGAATTATTCGACGTCTAATACTCCTTTTCGCAGGGCGGCACTTCTAAGACTGAATTTACCGCCAGAAGGAACGAATCTATCGAATAAATCTGATGACCGATACCAATGTACACAGTACTTAATTGGAGTAATGAATGACGTTATCACTGTTAGCTGCATATTATCTCCGCGCCAATAATAGATATGTTGTAGTATTGTGTTCACAGAAAAATAGAAACCACTGGCATCCTATGGAGCCGATAAATTTGTACACATTTCGTCATGCAGAAACAAAGTGTGGCAATTAGAAGATGAGGTAGCATGCCCTGCGGCGCGTCTCAGGAAGACGTAGTCAGTGGGTTCGAAAATACGTCCCAGTGGGGAAGGATTGGGTTAAATATATTTGCACGATAACACGGTTAAAATCTTTTCAGGTCGTGCCGTGTCCTCTCCGTTAAAGAAAACGCGGGCCAGTTGTGTCGTGCCGCTGCTGACGCGAGGACCGGCCGCGACCAGCTCAACGGCCGCCCGCAGCGGCGGCTATTTCGAGAAGAGGGAAGGGAACGGAACGTTGGCGTTTGGCGACGCAGCGGGCGTCCGTTGCGACACCGGCGTGGGTCACGTGACACCTGCAGCCAACCGCCGGCCGGCTCGCCTCGCGAAAACGGTGACCTCTGGCGTCGAGCGCGGGCGTCACAGCCGCCGCGGCCGCCGGCACGCGTCCGCCTGACGTCACAGCGGCGGCGCTCGCACTCAGCGAAGGCCACTACGAGCGCCAGCTAGTGCTAAACAGTGACTCATTCACGTGCCAGCGCTGGTCGTAGCCTTCACTTGCAACGTAACGACCTAGCCGACGCGAGATATTCCAGGGCGAAGGTTCGGCGAGCTGTGCAGATATTCTGAGAATCTGCTGAAAGTCTCAGGCGAGAAGGTTAGCCTGCGAGAGAGAGTTGAGCTGCCCTGAAGACTCGGGATTACGACTGGCCCATTCAGAAGAAGCGTGGCGACTGCGCCTCCGTCCTGCCCGTGGCAGCCTCGAGGCCCATATGAGTCAGTGAGGCAGCTGAGCTAAGGCAGCCGCCTCCTACCACCAGCCAGACGGGGCAGCGTTGCCTTTTCGTCAGTTTCTCGCCTTTCCCCCGAGCGGAGGCGAAGGCGCTATGTGGCAACGGTGGCAGAGCCTGCGGCCCGGTTTCTGTTACGCGGCTGGCACGACGGTGAGGGGGGGGGGGGGGAGTAGGAGGCAAGGAATCGCGAGGCAGCATGGGTAGGCTGCCAGCTGAGGAGGCGGAGGCGACGCGGCGACCGGAAGGCGAGAAGAGGCGACGGCCCAGAACACTTGCTGCCGCTCGGGCGCGCATGCGCAGACACGGGCCGGGCTACTGAGCCACATCAGCGGGGGAGTGCGCCCGCTACTAGCCGCGCGGAAAACATCTGCCTCGGCGCGCTTCCAAGAATATCGTCTTTAAGGAAAAGAAAAACCGGAGTTCTTTGCGGGCGCTGGCGATCACGCGACACGAGACTGCCTCGCGCGCAGCTTCTCCGCCTGCAAACGCGCGTACGAATACGGAGCGTGCTGTAATTTAATCAGAACTGCAGCATTTGTAATTCCTCCAATGACAGATAGTGTACCGATTACACATTCAGCATAGCATATCTGATAAAGAAACAAAATAAACATGGTATTTACTCAATCGCTGCGAATAGCAAAGAGCAGATTTTAGAGCAGCTGGCATCAAAATCCCGACTTATGCAAGACACTACCCCTTTAAATGAATTTTATCCATAGTGGGTGCTGTCGAACTCCGTGACTGTTCCTTTATAGGGCGTAGAAAAATTTCCGCTACCAGTCACAATAAAAGGTTATTTATTTGTCACACGACCGGTTTCGGGCTTGCGCCCATCCTCAGGTGTTTATACATTCGTGTACATGTTTATATTGTTGGAGATCAACTATAATAATGCTGCTTCATCTTAACTGATCTCCAACACTACATGTACATGAATGTATAAACATCTGAGGATGGGCTCTAGCCCGGAACCCGTCGTGTAACAAATGTGACTGGTACCGGATATTTTTCTACACACTACCCCTTTATATTCTGACCCCATATCGCCACACGTTTCGAAACAGGGTTTCGTCAAATTATTTTACATCATGAAAACCTTATCTGAAGATGACAGCTTTTGAAATTCGTCGTGCAGTTATGTTTAAAATTATTTCCACAAAAACAAAGATTGTATTGCTGTGTCATGTTATATTAGTCATTCATGTGTGTAAAGAGTACCTGTGGAGCTGCTCTTTCCAAAAACATACTTTATCACTTACCGGCTCACACATAAAAATCTCCTAAAATAACGGAAACTATCACGAATAATTAACCCTTTATTTTACCTGACTTTAACCCTTTCAGGTACATAAGAAAACTAAATTGCTAGTGATTAAATTTTTGTATTTCTGTGGTAACTGGAGGTTTTATAAACAAAATATGTTATTATTTCAGAGAAGACATTACACTTAATATATCGAAAAATTGCAGAGGCTGTGTATAAGTTGTCTATTTGATGTGAAATTCTGCAAAACAGTTTCTGCTTGAAGTAGAGCATAAATTAGCACCACACTGTTCACAAATATTGTAAGTGCGATTTTCAACACACTTTGAAGCACAATGAACACATCTGTTCCTTACGTCTGATTTTATCATTCGGTGCTCTGGACTCTTTGGATTGCAACTGGTATGCAATTTTCTTGATGTTTCCACTACTGTTGATAAATTCCTTTGTCGACTTGAATAATATCCAATTAGATTTCTCGCAATGCATTCTCTGAACTCTAGGCATGATGTGTTGATTTGAATCCTGATTCTTCTGCCAATTTTGAATATATTACATACGCATTGTTTACGCCAATGTCAAGAAGATCAAAGAAAATTCTCAGGTAATATTTAATCTTTGCCTTCCTGTCGATCTCAGAAGTCACTTTCTTCTGGTCTATAAGGTCCACCCCTCCCATCCACATGTTGCACTTTCTTATCATAAGAGGACACTGAACATTGATCTTTTCAGAAGAACCAGACTGACGCCTCTTCACTGTCGTACATGGTATTGGGGAAACAAAATTAGTCAGTAGAAAAACTGGTTTGTTATCCCTCCATTTGAGGATTGTCAGACCATTGCTACTGAGACTGTATGAATCACCTCGTTTCATTTCCTTGTCTGGAGGGAATGTCTTTGGGATGTTTTTACGATTGGTGCGCTCTGTTCCACATGATCTGATATTTTGTAAACCAAGGTAATACTGCAAAGCTGGAGAGTTAAAAAAGTTATTTATGTAAATTTCACATCCCAGTCCGGATAGTGATTTTGTCAGTTGCAGAACTACTGACTCACCAAGCCCTACTTCAGAACCTGAGGTTTTTTTTTGCCAGTGTGTAAAGCACACTCAAATAGGTAGCCTGTTTCCGAATCTGCAACACATTTTGAAACCCCATTTGACTGGCTTATTTTTGACAAACTGTCGCATAATATTATGTCCTTTGAATCTGATCATATGCTCATCTACAGATTGAGCCCTAGTTGCACTAAGAGATTCCTGGAAGGTTTTGTTCAAATGGGTAATTACAGGTCTCACTTTCTATGTGCGTTCTTCCTTTTTTGACTGATCTGCAATGTTGGAAAAATGTAAGTACTTTCAAATCTCTTCCAACTGATGTAGTGGCATAATTGAGCCATATAAGGAACACCCAAAACGGGTTCAGTTGCCCAGTAGCTTCTAAATGTAGGCAAAATATGGTACCCCATTACCAGGTTCATACCAAGCAATGCCTTGATTTCATCTTCATTTGTGCTGAATGCGTTGCCTGATTGTTCTGCATACCGAATACTTTCAGCAATTAATATATCATGCAGCAAATCTTTTAGGCCAATAGTGGAAGAAAAAATTTTAAATGGCTGTCGCATTTCACGATTTTCACTGACACTAAACAAAAGCATTTTGCCAAATTCATGATTCATGTTATCACTGAACTGTCTTCGTTGATAAGTTCTGGACCTTTTAAATTCTGGTAAATCTGGAAGGGAATCAGGTACCTCAGCATTTGGTTCTGGTATTTCGTCTGTATGCCTTCTTTTACTAGGTGTACTACGTATTTCTTTTTCAAGATCTTCTATAATAACATGTTATCTTTCATCTTCCATATCTCCTTCAAGAAAAATTTTATCTTCTTCATCCAGTAACAGATTATCTTCGTCTTCACTACTGCAAGCCTCCAAAATCTGCATAACACTTTCATCAGTGATGAAAAATTCCCTTTTTCTGGAGCACATGACCTAAAAGCAGATTTGAAATTATACCAGTACAAATTTTTTCCGCTTATTTAATAAAATGAAAGATAATATATTTTCAACCGAATTTTAAATACCATTCTGCTCGTTTTTTTACGTAATAGTAACGATTTCATGACATTCAAAAACAAGTGCACAAATTACCATTGTGGTACATTGGGACAACCATGTCCCAAAGAATGAAAATAAAGATATCCACTGATGAAATACAGTTATTTTCTAAATGAATGGTGTAAAGTAAAAGAGAAACTTACTTGAATACACTTTCAAGCTTTGACAGTAAGGCAGAGAACACAATACGCACACAATAAGTGAATAAATTTGTGTGTCTGCTCGAAGTGAGAACCACCAACAATAACCGACGACTAATGGTAGCTATAGTAATTGTTGCCACCAAAGATGTACGATATTAAAAAAAAACAAATATCTCTGCTTCAAGTAGAGCATCTGCAGCACATCAACTGTGATTACAGTCCAATTATATATGGGACAAATGTGTCCCATGTACGTGAAAGGGTTAACAGCTTGTCATCTGCAACCACAAAACGTCGTACTTTGCTCGTCAGATGTCTTGAATTTATTTACTTGCTGCAGTACTGCACCTTTTGCTGCTTACTGTCTGTTGTCACGCGAAAATTAGAACATAAGCAGTTCTCAATTACATTACACGAGTACCACAATTTTCTTAATACGAGATAGAAACAGCTGTTGCGAGAACTGGCGCCACCGTCGGTAGTAGCTAGTTTTACATAAAGTATACTGAAAAATTTTAAACTCCCGCTTTCGAAAGGGGAGTAAAGGCCTAAGTTTCGTAACAAGCTTTGAGAATACATGCAAAGCAATGTTTGTAAGCATTTGTTTAACACCAAACGTGTATCACAGACTTTTGCTACATATTCATACATTAACTACAAAAAGAATCATGATTTCATAGAAAGAGTTTTGATGCTGACTGCAAGAGTAGTATCAAATTACTAGCAACTTTTCTGGATGTAGAATAAACTTTGTATCTGCCGAAGGTAATACACGATGTGCTGAATAGTGATTCAAAAAAAGTAACACGTCGGAGCAAAGTATAATTAATTCAGAAAAATGTCTCAGGCCAAAAACGTGTGCCTGTCTGGAGTGACATGACCTCATCCATCAAGCGGAGTTAAAGTTTTCCGAATCCAAAAGCGCGTAATACGAATTCATTATGGCGTGAACCCACGAACGTCCTGCAGAGGTCTGTTTAAGCAACCGGTGATGCTAAATACTGTCTCCCAATATATTTATTTCGCAAGGAAATTTGTTCAAATGGCTCTGAGCACTATGGGACTTAACATCTGAGGTCATCAGTCCCCTAGAACTTAGAACTACGTAAACCTAACTAGAACCACTTAAACCTAACTAACCTAAGGACATCACAAATATCCATGCCCGAGGCAGGATTCGAACCTGCGTCCGTAGCGGTCGCGCAGTTCCAGACTGAAGTGCCTAGAACCGCCTGGCCACAACAGCCGACAGGAAATTTGTCTTTATAAATAGACAGTATCCCCATCAATGTTGTTGTTGTTATTGTCATCAGTCCTGAGACTGGTTTGATGCAGCTCTCCATGCTACTCTATCCTGTGCAAGCTGCTTCATCTCCCAGTACCTACTGCAACCTACATCCTTCTGAATCTGCTTAGTGTACTCATCTCTCGGTCTCCCTCTACGATTTTTACCCTCCATGCTGCCCTCCAATGCTAAATTTGTGATCCCTTGATGCCTCAAAACATGTCCTACCAACCGATCCCTTCAATGTACGAGTACAAAATAAATGCCCAGTCTTTGGAAGCGGTAACATCCGTCAAGTATCTGGGTGTGACTATTCGAAATGATCTCAAATGGAATGATCAGATTACGCAAGTAACGGGTAAGGCGAACTCTAGATTGCCGTTTATTCGTAGAATCCTGAAGCGATGCAGTCCTTCAACAAAGGAAATAGCATACAATACATTAGTTCGTTCAGTCTTAAAGTATTGTTCATCTGCATGGGACCCTTACAAGTAGGGTCTGATTCAAGAGACTGAGAAGGTCCAAAGAAGAGCCGCAAGATCCATGACTGGTACATTTAGCCATCGCGAGAGTGTTAACAAATCACATAGAAAGTTTAAAGTGGGAGACACTTGCAGATTGAGGGGGCGCTAAACGGTAGGGGCTGCTCACTAAATTCCGAAATTCGATGTTCACTGAGGATAGAGCATATATTATTACCACTAACTTTAAAATCGCGCAATGACCGCCATTCAATGATAAGGGAAATTAGAGCTCGTACAGAGGCGCTCAGGCAGTCGTTTTTCCCTCGCGCGACCCGCGAGTGGAAAAGGGGGGGGGGGGGATATGACTTTTTCGCGAATTGTGCCCTCCGCCACACACCGCTTGGTGGCCAGCGGAGTATATATGTAGATGTAGATGTTTTTCAAACCAATAGCTCAGTTCACACGATCAGTATTGAAAATGGTAATAGTCTTCACAAAGATTTAAAGTCGCTAACTTTGGTCCAGGAAGGTGCCCATTATTCAGGAAGACAAATTTTCAATGACTCGCTAACAGCCATAAAAACTACTAATAAAGTTCAGTTTATGAGGAGCCTATAGCGAGCATTCAACAAGTAATGCAAGGCATTTTTTTCTGAAAGCAGGTTGGTTTTACTGCGGATTCCAATACACCATATTACTCCCCACTCTTTTGGCTACAAAATCCTGTTTTTCAACTTCCATAGAGAGCACGCGAAGGAACTTGTCCCCCTTCTTGCAGCGGTGTACCGTAGGTCTCTAGAAGACCGTAGAGTTCCAAAACATTGGAAAAGGGCACAGGTCATCCCCGTTTTCAAGAAGGGACGTCGAACAGATGTGCAGAGCTATAGACGTATATTCTAACGTCGATCAGTTGTAGAATTTTGGAACACGTATTATGTTCGAGTATAATGTCTTTTCTGGAGACTAGAAATCTACTCTGTAGGAATCAGCATGGGTTTCGAAAAAGACGGTTGTGTGAAACCCAGCTCGCGCTATTCGTCCATGAGACTCAGAGGGCCATAGACACGGGTTCACAGGTAGATGCCGTGTTTTTTGACTTCCACAAGGCTTTCGACACAGTTCCCCACAGTCGTTTAATGAACAAAGTAAGAGCATACGTACTATCAGATCAATTGTGTGATTGGATTGAGGAGTTCCTAGATAACAGAACGCAGAATTTAATTCTGAATGGAGAGAAGTCTTCCGAACTAAGAGTGATTTCAGGTGTGCCGCAGGTGTGTGTCGTAGGACTGTTCTATTCACGATGAAACGTCCCCTTGGAAAAATTTATACATGACTGTCCTTAGACACACATATATGCGCAACGCAATCTGACTTTCAGTAATCCCTACAAAAGAATGGCCCTGGCTAACATTAACCTATACCTTTCACAAATCACTTACCTCACAAACAATCTTCGTTACTCGAACAACTGCAATACAGCGAGCACCACTACTGCCAGCTAAATAAAAGATTCAAACTACGGAAGGCACTAACTACTGATAGGCACAGTTAGCAAATGAAAGATTTTAATAGAGAACAAACAATGTATTTACCTTAATAATCATTATATATATATATATATATATATATATATATATATATATATATATATATATATATATATATATATATATATATATCAGTTCATGACATCAATTCTTACAAATTTCAAAACTCCGCCATCTCTCTCCCCACGTCCACCACTGCTGGCGGCTCACCTCCAACTGCCCAACGCTACGCGCTGTTAGCATCCAGCTGCCGCTGCCCAACACTACAATGGCAGACAACAATGCAAACCAGCCACAGACTGCACACGGCACAGCCAGTGATTTTCATACAGAGCGCTACGTGGCGGCGGCGTTACCAATAAAAAAACCTAAACAGCCTACTTACAACGATATACATAAATGACCTTGTGGATAACATCGGAAGTTCACTGAAGCTTTTTGAGGACGATAGTGTAATATATCGAAAGGTTGTAACAATGGAAAATTGTACTGAAATACAGGATCTGCAACGAAATGACGCATGGTGTAGGGAATGGCAATTGAATCTCAACGTAGACAAGCGTAATGTACTGCGAATACATAGAAAGGGAGATCCTTTATCATTTAGCTACAATATAGCAGGTCAGCAACTGGAAGCAATTAATTCCATAAATTATCTGGGAGTAGGCATTAGGAATGTTTTAAAATGGAGTGACCATATAAAATTAATCGTCGGTAAGCAGATGACAGACTGAGACTCATTGGAAGAATCCTAAGGAAATGCAGTCCGAAAACAAAGGAAGTAGGTTACAGTACACTTGTCCGCCCACTGCTTGAATACTGCTCAGCGGTGTGGGATCCGTACCAGAGAGGATTGATAGAAGAGATAGAGAAGATCCAACGGAGAGCAGCGCGCTTCGTTACAGGATCATTTAGTAATCGCGAAAGCGTTGCGGAGATAATAGATTAACTCCAGTGGAAGACTTTGCAAGAGAGACGCTCAGTAGCTCGGAACGGGCTTTTGTTGTAGTTTCGAGAACATACCTTCACTGAGGAGTCAAGCAATATATTGCTCCCTCCTACGCATATCTCCCGAAGGGACCATGAGGATAGAATCAGAGAGATTAGAGCCCACACAGAGACATACCGACTATCTTTCTTTCCACGCACAATACGAGACTGGAATAGAAGAGAGAACCGATAGAGGTACTCAAGGTACCCTCCGCCACACACCGTCAGATGGCTTGCGGAGTATGGATGTAATGTAGATGTAGATAATCTCCGTTGAATGCGACGGCCTTACGCCACGTTACTGGGAGGGCATGTATGCCCGCACTCTATTGGTCGACGTCGAAGCAACGTGTTGCTGCGTCAGTGATCTCCACGTTATCCACGTAGTACTGCTTTCCAAGGAGTGGACCAAACAGATGGGCCTGCAGGTTGGATGAGGAAGAACAGCCCATGGAAGTTCTGTGAGCTCCTATCGGGTGTTCAGACTTGTGTGGCGGGCCTTGTGCCTTGTCGTACAGAAGTTCGTTTGCATTTTTGTGGCGACGAACACACCGAAGTCGTTTCCTCAATTTCCTGAGGGTAGCACAACAAACTTCGGAGTTAATCGTTACAACATGAGAGATGACATCAACAGAATAACCCCTTCAGAGTCCCATAAGACTGTCGCCATGATTTTACTGACTGAGGGTGCGACTTTGGACTTTTACTTCGCATTGTTTTCGGTTCGAAGTGATGAACCCATGTCTCACCGCCTGTGGTGATGTTCGACAAAAACTTGTCACCATGAGTCTCGTAACGCGCAAGCAATTCGGCACAGATGGAGCTCCATTGCTCTTTATGGTCTTCCGTTCGAAGGTGAGAAATGCAACTGGAGTTCTCAAACTGGTGGATGAGTGTGTCAGCACTGCCAAAACAGACATACAGTTGTGCAGCGAGGTGTTTGATCGTGACTCGTCGGTCACCTTGAATGAGAGTGCTCGCACGTCCCGACAGTGCCAGAGTCAGAGCTGTTTGCGGCAGCCGGCACGCGGCAGATCGCACAGGTTTGAGCGAAGTTGCTGCGATTATGGCAGACTCACCGTCCTTTTGGTCACTGCCAGGTGTCTTGATAGATATTCTGCAAGTGCGTATGAATGTCTGTGATGCCCTAGTTTTTCGCCAAAAGGAACTCAACTCTGTGCTTGGAACGTACCTCTGTTACAGAAGCTACACTACTGGCCACTAAAATTGCTACAGCACGAAGATCACGTGCTACAGACGCGAAATTTAACCGACAGGACGAAGACGCTGTTATATGCAAATGACTATCTTTTACACATCTACATTTATACTCCGCAAGCCACCCAATGGTGTGTGGCGGAGGGCACTTTACGTGCCACTGTCATTACCTCCCTTTTCTTTCCAGTCGCGTATGGTTCGCGGGAAGAACGACTGTCTGAAAGCGTCCGTGAGCGCTCGAATCTCAATAATTTTACATTCGTGATCTCCTCGGGAGGTATACGTAGGGGGAAGCAATATTTTCGATACCTCATCCAGAAACGCCCCCTCTCGAAACCTGGCGAGCAAGCTACACCGCGATGCAGAGCGCCTCTCTTGCACAGTCTGCCACTTGAGTTTACTAAACATCTCCGTAACGCTATCACGGTTGCCAAATAACCCTGTGACGAAACGCGCCGCTCTTCTTTGGATCTTCTCTATCTCCTCCATCAACCCGATCTGGTACGGATCCCACACCGATGAGCAATACTATCTACATCTACATCTACATCTACATCCATACTCCGCAGGCCACCTGACGGTGTGTGGCGGAGGGTACCCTGAGTACCTCTATCGGTTCTCCCTTCTATTCCAGTCTCGTATTGTACGTGGAAAGAAGGATTGTCGGTATGCTTCTGTGTGGGCTCTAATCTCTCTGATTTTATCCTCATTGACTCTTCAAGTATAGGTCGAACGAATGTTTTGTAAGCCACCTCCTTTGTTGATGGGATTCAACCAATGAATCTCAACCTGGTACCCGCCTTACCAACAATTAATTGTATACGATCATTCCACTTCAAATCGTTCCGCACGCATACTCGCAGATATTTTACAGAAGTAACTGCTACCAGTGTTTGTTCCGCTATCATATAATCATACAATAAAGGATCCCTCTTTCTATGTATTCGCAATACATTACATTTGTCTATGTTAAGGGTCAGTTGCCACTCCCTGCACCAAGTGCCTATCCGCTGCAGATCTTCCTGCATTTCGCTACAATTTTCTAATGCTGCAACTTCTCTGTATACTACAGCATCATCCGCGAAAAGCCGCATGGAACTTCCGACATTATCGACTAGGTCATTTATATCTATTGCGAAAAGTAATGGTCCTATAACACTCCCCTGTGACACGCCAGAGGTTACTTTAACGTCTGTAGACGTCTCTCCATTGATAACAACATGCTGTGTTCTGTTTGCTAAAAACTCTTCAATCCAGCCACACAGCTGGTCTGATATTCCGTAGGCTCTTACTTTGTTTATCAGGCGACAGTGGGGAACTGTATCGAACGCCTTCCAGAAATCAAGAAAAATACAAACTACCTGGGAGCCTGTATCTAATATTTTCTGAGTCTCATGAACAAATAAAGCGAGTTGGGTCTCACACGATCGCTGTTTCCGGAATCCATGTTGATTCCTACAGAGTAGATTCTGGGTTTCCAAAAACGACATGATACTAGAGCAAAAAACATGTTCTAAAATTCTACAACAGATCGACGTCGGAGATATAGGTCTATAGTTTTGCGCATCTGCTCGACGACCCTTCTTGAAGGCTGGGACTACCTGTGCTCTTTTCCAATCATTTGAAACCTTCTGTTCCTCTAGAGACTTGCGGTACACGGCTGTTAGAAGGGGAGCAAGTTCTTTCGCGTACTCTGTGTAGAATCGAATTGGTATCCCGTCAGGTCCAGTGGACTTTCCTCTGTTGAGTGATTCCAGTTGCTTTTCTATTCCTTGAACACTTATTTCGATGTCAACCATTTATTCGTTTGTGCTAGGATTTAGAGAAGGAACTGCAGTGCGGTCTTCCTCTGTGAAACAGCTTTGGAAAAAGGTGTTTAGTATTTCAGCTTTATGCGTGTCATCCTCTGTTTCAATGCTATCATCATCCCGGAGTGTCTGGATATGCTGTTTCGAGCCGCTTACTGATTTAACGTAAGACCAGAACTTCCTAGGATTTTATGTCAAGTCGGTACATAGAATTTTACTTTCGAATTCACTGAACGCTTCACGCATAGCTCTCTTTACGCTAACTTTGACATCGTTTAGGTTCTGTTTGTCTGAGAGGTTTTGGCTGCGTTTAAACTTGGAGTGAAGCTCTCTTTGCTTTCTCAGTAGTTTTCTAACTTTGTTGTTGAACCACGGTGGGTTTTTCCCGTCCCTCACAGTTTTACTCGGCACGTACCTGTCTAAATCGCATTTTACAATTGCCTTAAACTTTTTCCATAAACACTCAACATTGTCAGTGTCGGAACACAAATTTTCATTTTGATCTGTTAGGTAGTCTGAAATCTGCCTTCCATTACTCTTGCTAAACAGATAAACCTTCCTCCCTTTTTTTATACTCCTATTAACTTCCATATTCATGGATGCTGCAACGGCCTTATGATCACTGATTCCCTGTTCTGCACTTACAGAATCGAAAAGTTTGAGTCAGTAGGTCCAAGATGTTATCTCCACGAGTCGGTTCTCTGTTTAATTGTTCGAGGTAATTTTCGGATAGTGCACTCAGTGTAATGTCACTCGATGCTCTGTCTCTACCACCCGTCCTAAACATCTGAGTGTCCCAGTCTATATCTGGTAAATTGAAATCTCCACCTTGGACTACAATATGCTGAGAAAATTAATGTGAAATGTATTCCAAATTTTCTCTCAGTTGTTCTGCCACTAATGCTGCTGAGTCGGGAGGTCGGTAAAAGTAGCCAATTATCAACCTAGCTCGGTTGTTGAGTGTAACCTCCACCCATAATATTTCACAGGAACTATCCACTTCTACTTCACTACAGGATAAACTACTACTAACAGCGACAAACACGCCACCACCGGTTCCATGCAATCTATCCTTTCTAAACACCGTCTGTGCCTTTGTAAAAATTTCGGCTGAATTTATCTCTGGCTTCAGCCAGCTTTCTGTACCTATAACGATTTCGGCTTCGGTGCTTTCTATCAGCGCTTGAAGTTCCGGTACTTTACCAATGCAGCTTCGACAGTTTAGAATTACAATAGCGATTGCTGCTTGGTCCCCGCATGTCCTGACTTTGCCCCGCACCCGTTGAGGCTGTTGCCCTTTCTGTACTTTCAGAGCATTCACACAAGATTGGCGCCGGTGGCGACACCTACAACGTGCTGACATGAGGAAAGTTTCCAACCGATTTCTCATACAGAAACAGCAGATGACCGGCGTTGCCTGGTGAAACGTTGTTGTGATGCCTCGTGTAAGGGCGAGAAATGCGTACCCTCACGTTTCCGACTTTGACTATCGCGATTGCGGTTTATCGTATCACGGCATTGCTGCTCGCGTTAGTCGAGATCCAATGACTGTTAGCAGAATATGGAATCGGTGGGTTCAGGAGGGTAATACGGAACGCCGTGCTGGATCCCAACGGCCTCGTATCACTAGCAGTCGAGATGACAGGAATCTTATCCGCATGGCTGTAACGGATCGTGCAGCCACGTCTCGATCCCTGAGTCAACAGATGAGGGCGTTTGCAAGACAACAACCATCTGCACCGACAGTTCGACGACGTTTGCAGCAGCATGGCTGCGGTTATCCTTTGACGCTGCATCACAGACAGGAGGGCATGCGATGGTGTACTCAACGACGAACTTGGGTGCTCGAATGGCAAAACGTCATTTTTTTGGATGAATCCAGGTTATTTTTACAGCATCATGATGGTCGCATCCGCCTTTGGCGACATCACGGTGAACGCACATTGGAAGCGTGTATTCGTCATCGCCATACTGGCGTATCACTCGGCGTGATGGTATGGGGTGCCATTGGTTGCACGTCTCGGTCACCTCTTGTTCACATTGACGGCACTTTGAAGAGTGGACGTTACATTTCAGATGTGTTACGACCCGTGGCTCCACCATTCATTCGATCCCTGCGAAACCCTACATTTCAGCAGGATAATGCACGACCGCATATTGTAGGTCCTGTACAGGCCTTTCTGGATACAGATAATATTTGACTGCTTCCCTGGCCAGCACATTCTCCATATCTCTCACCAACTGAAAACGTCTGGTCAATGGTGGCCGAGCAACTGGCTCGTCACAATACGCCAGTCACTACTCTTAATGAACTGTGGTAACGTGTTGAAACTGCATGGGCAGCTGTACCTGTACACGCCATCCAAGCTCTGTTTGACTCAATGCCCAGGCGTATCAAGGCTGTTATTATGGCCAGAGGTGGTTGTTCTGGGTACTGATTTCTCAGGATCTATGCACCCAAATTGCGTGAAAATGTAATCACATGTCAGTTCTAGTATAATATATTTGTCCAATGAATACCCGTTTATCATCTGCATTTCTTCTTGGTGTAGCAATTTTATTGGCCAGTAGTGTATTTTGAACATTACGTTTAGCGCCGCTGCGTATCGGAACTACTTGAAACCACAGGGACCGAAGTGAGAATATTCCACGAAGTCTCACAACAAATTGCGCATTTTTCTACCGAAATTGGCCGAGATAAAAAGTGATGCATTATTTAATGAACTGGCGAGACTTAATTCTATGCGGTACAAACTACCTTTACCAATCATACAGACATGCTACTGTGCGCTCTTCGAATCAGAACTCTGCTTCCCGCCGTCCGCGGTGGTCTCGCGGTTAAGGCGCTCAGTCCGGAACGGCGTGACTGCTACGGTCGCAGGTTCGAATTCTGCCTCGGGGGCATGGATGTGTGTGATGTCCTTAGGTTTATGTAGTTCTAAGTTCTAGGAGACTGATGACCACAGATGTTAAGTCCCATAGTGCTCAGAGCCATTTGAACCATTTTTGAACTCTGCTTCCCAGCTAGCAGGTGGAGACGTAGTCTGAACCTGGTCATCAGCAAAGCATCAGTCAGACGTGAGCAGAGGTGTGTCCTACTTAGGCTCTCACTGGAGCCTTCAGCACCATCTCAGTGGATGCTCTGCGTGTGGTGCTCGGAGAATGGCCCATGATATCGCTATCAATTACAGATCTGCAAATTACTGGTTAAAGATGGGGAGACTAGGTAAGGTACACACATAACTGGTTTACCGATACAGGCGACACGTCACCTTAAAAGTTGGCGTTTGGATACATGGTAAGGTGAATGGAATGTAAATGATAATGGACGTAAACTGCACGACTTTCTCCTTTACGTAAGTCAGAGGGTGAGTATGAAATACGTCGATCCCAGCTGCGGTATGGTACATTTCTTAACCGGAAACGAACCTTATACGACCCACTTAAACCACGTGAGTCTGAGGCAGTCGCGTACATGCACATGCGGGTAAGAAAGTTCCCCAGAACACACTGTCTTCTGCTGCGGGCAATACGCAATAGTAGACATGTGCTACACTTAGACTACACAGAAACATGTCTTCCGCTGCGGGCAATACGCAATAGTAGACATGTGCTACACTTAGACTACACAGAAACAGACGTACATACACGCACAACAATACGAGACGAAGAACGATAGGCACAACTAAACGCATTGACGAACCGTATTTCAAAACCAACAAATGAAGAGTACCTTCGGACAGGACTTAACAGACATGCCTATGTGCAAAGTAACAACGATCTCCAGAAGGTGGACAGCGACATGTAGGGAAGCAGCCTACTCACGCGTTACAAAATTCACATCAGTCTTTCCATTGTGTGCCAGCCAGTCCACTGTAACTAGCTCTGACGTCATAAATGTTGCGCAATACTTTAAAAATCAAGTAAATAACCTGAAATGTTTCTAGCATGTCAGGAGTAATACTAAATCACTATGTGTTGAATATCAGTTCAGTAACTTTAACCATTTTCGTAATTTGGACGTTTTTTCTGTAAAAAACATTGGTGCAACAGAAAAGAGCTAGAAACATAAAAATTTATATTTAGATTCCTTTTGCATAATAATTTAGTATTCTGGATCTCATAAATTAAAATTTTAGTTGAAATTCATGATTTTCTGGTTTTTGTCTTAAAAATTAAGGAAGCAAGATAGATTAATTAGGCGAATAAATAAAGCTAGAATGTTTAAATTTAAGTAGAAGGGAGATACGCTACAATCATAAAGATGTGAGAAGTTACAACTGAATAACTATAAAACTATAGCGATAGCGTATCTCCAAAGGGCAAGTTCAGAGCTCGTCTACTGCGTGTAGTGTAATTAAATTAATTCTCTCGCCCAAAATATTGGACTTAGCCACGTCAGACTTTTATTATGATTACTTACCTCTGCGCTGATTGCACGTTTAAATTGAGAGCTTCATTGGCCATCAGCAAAGAAAGCAATGATTTATTCGATAACTTAAAGTGGTGCATTACTAGCTCAGCGGCTAGTCGGGAGAGCGGATTTAATCATGCGTTCCCTTAGCCGTCCGCACCGCGGCTTTATATATAAGAACGCTGCGCGAGGAAAAAAGGGCCCCAGTTCTCTCCAGACGCTGATTAGCGCACCATCTGTGCCGGGAGTCGCGTCGCGTCGGTATCATTGCTATAAACAGCCTCGGATGCCGTAATAAGTTACTCCGGATACGCGTAACCATGAAATTATTTTCGAGTGAAGTGTTAATTCTGGGATGACTTTAATGATCTATCTTCAGTTTGCGTATGTCGTATTTTCACGTGCCGCCGCGGAACAGACATTCTACTATTATTTAGCGTAGCGTTTGATGAACATTATCATCAAATTATAGCGAGCATTCACTTGAACATTTAATTTGAACAGTTATAGCGCATTAGACTCTGAACTCCTCTGGTAGTTGGATTGTGTGGATTCTTTTTGGTCTGTGACTTTGAGAATATAGTAAACATTTTAGAAAGAATCGTTTTTGATTATGAATCCCAGACAATCTCCTAATTCCTCAGAGCTGTAAGCTGTAGCTATAAGTGTATTTCTCAGTTGAAGTGGGCACTAGGAATTATAATTACAGGCTTCACGTTTTGCTAATCACTTTCTGGTTGCCAATATTGTAGCTAGGGAGCCAGTGTTGAGAACGCCAAACAACAGCATTAAATAAATCTTAGGAACAGTTCATTAAGAATTATTTCCACCCGCCGCCCCACATATGTGGCTAATCGATCGGGAAATGCGTCTTCTCTACATTACAAAACATTTAATATACATTAATTTCCACCCGCCGCCCCACATATGGTGCATCGGCCGGGAAGGACATTTCATTTCCACATTCATTAACTATAAATTCCACCCGCCGCCCCACAGACACTCACAGTGACGGTGAAAACAGTGACACTGAAGAGCAACAGGAGGAGGAGGAAAATGGAAATGATGGTATGGCGTCAGTGGTCGGGAGTTCCCACTCGGGAAGTTCGGCTGCCAAGTGCAGGTCTTATTGAGTGCGGCGCCACAGTGGGCGACTTGGGGATGAAATGATGATGACGACAGCACAGTATTCAGTCCCGGAGGGGAGGAAAATCTCCCTCCCGAGTCAGGAATCGAACCCGGGCCCCGTGTGTGGCATTCCAACGCGCTGACTATGCAGCTAATGGGGCGGATAGGAGGAGGAAGACGAGATGTAACAGCTAACAAGCGTATGGTGCTGGCATTCTAACCAAGATAGCACCAAGTGTTGTACACGGATGAGCCCCTAAAGCTAAAACATAGGGTTAGAAATACTAGTACTAACCAAACTTTCTTCTTTTGTGTGTCCATCCTTTTGACTCGAGGTCTTGGGGGCCACGGCCGTTCACTATTGTAAGACAATTAAACGCGTGCAGCTGTCCTTACGATCTTATTTATTGTGTAGCTGGCAGTTTCGGCGCTTCAATGCGCCATCTTCAGGCCGTAGTTGATGGTGAAGGGGTATCACGATCCATATATATGCTGCATCAGTGACCAACATAACTGTTTCTCCACTGAATTGGCAATTGATGACTGGAGTGCTGACACCACAGTTATAGACAATCTGCGTAAACCAGTTATGTTGACCACTCAAGCAGCATATAAATGGATCGCGTCCGCCCCCGGTAGCTGAGTGGTCAGCGCGACAGAATGTCATTCCTCAACGTCCGGGTTCGATTCGCGGCTGAATAGGAGATTTTCTCCGCTCAGGGACTGCGTGTTGTGTTGTCCTAATTATCATCATTTCATCCACATCGACGCGAAAGTCGCTGAGGTGGCGTTAAAACGAAAAACATACACCCGGCGAACGGTCTACCAGACGGGAGGCCCTAGTCACACGACATTTACATTTTAATGGATCTTGATAACCCCTCCACCATCAACTAAGGCTTCAAGATGGCGCATTGAAGCGCAGATACTGTTAGTTACACAGTAAAGAAGATCATAAGGACGGCTGTAGGCGTTTCATTTTCTTACAAACTTTTTTGTTGTGACCGGCGGTCAACACCTCGAAAAAACCATTCTGAGGCATTTACTGCCAGCCACAATCGGTGATGACACTAACGAATCTCCCCTCTATCCTACCATCTTTTTATATCATTCTTAAAATATCAGAATTTTATTTATATTTCAATACTAAATTATTGTTATATTAAAAAGAATTATTCTTTGTGAAATGTTGTAGATAAAAATAAAAGAAAAGAAAACAACAAAAAAGATGAAAACCGGAAACTGTAATAAGTACGAGCTGTTTTAAAACATCATGTACTGGATCTATAATTTGGCAATAAAAAATAAATAAATTACTTAGTGAGCGTCTCTCTAACTATTCATCTCAGCAGAACTGAATGATGTATATGTCTCATTAATAATATCAGATAATGCGAGTATTATATACAAACTGACGGGTACAAATACAGTGTAGTAATGCAATCAATGTAAGTAAGTGTTGTAAAATGATTTTTCTGTTTACTGATATGTGGGTACAGCAGCCTAAACTTATCATATGCACTACACGTATTTTGTGAATAGTAAAAACTGTGCTGTGTGCAGTCTGTGGCTGGTTGGACTCATTGTTGGAATATTCGGTTGTGTAGTGTTGGACAATTGGATGTGAACAGCACGTAGCGTTGGGCAGTTGAAGGTGAGCCGCCAGCAGTGGTGGATGTGGAGAGAGAGATGCCAGAGTTTTGAGAGCTTACTATAAGTGGACGATCTGGACGTGTGTCCGCCAGAAAAAGGAAATTTGTAAAGATGGTTGTCATGAATTGATAGATGTATATGATGACTTCTGAAAATTATTAAGGTAGATACATTGTTTGTTCTCTATCAAAATCTTTCATTTGCTCACTATGCCTGTCAGTAGTTAGTGCCTTCAGTAGTTTGAATCTTTTATTTAGCTGGCAGTAGTGGCGCTCGCTGTATTGCAGTAGTTCGAGTAACGAAGATTTTTGTGAGGTAAGTGATTCATGAAAGGTATACGTTATTGTTAGTCAGGGCCATTCTTTTTTCTAGGGATTATTGAAAGTCAGATTGCGTTGCGCTAAAAATATTGTGTGTCAGTTTAGTGATGCTCAGAATAAGTAAAGAGAAAACTGTTTGTGTACGTTGATTTTTGCTCAGCTGTATGAAAATCAAATAACATAGAAGTTTATCAGCGCAGTCATTCATAATTTTTCTAAGGGGACGTTTCAACCAGATCATTTACGTTGCAGTCAGTAGTGGTCCTGTAACACTTCCTTGGGAGAGACCCCCGATGTTTTGTTTACATCCTAAGATTTCATCTCGTCATGATCGAAGCGATCGTTTCTAAATGTTTGAAAGTCATGAATTCAGTCACAAAGCTGGCTCAGAGGCTCGTATTTCGTTTACTAGGTGACATTTTTTCTGGGTAAGTACCTTGATGAATACTGACGACAGTTTTAAGCGGAGATTTAAGTTCTCCAGTCGAGTTCGCACTGTACAGCTGACAGCGCAGACCCTGGAAAATCCAACGAAATGGGTCTGAATTCCGATCCATCTCACAGCCCCAGCCTTTCACAGACGCTCGTTCGTCGACGCGAATAACTCAAAAAATTGTAACCACTTTTCATTTAGAGATAAATACGACAGCAGGGATAGAATAAAAATATAAACATATCGAAGACCATAAAATAGACTCTATGAAAAAGAAGTCCTGAAATTATTCGAATGGGACGGAAATTGGTAGATGCGATTTACATGTACAGACAAAGAAATGATTACAATTTCAGAAAAACTGGATAATTCATCCAAGAGAAAGAGCTTCACAACTTGAACAAGTCAATAAAGCGTTGGTCTACCTTTGGACCTTATGTAAGCAGTTACTCGGCTTGGCATTGATTGATAAAGTTGTTGGATGGCCTTCTGAGGAATATCATGCCAACTTCTGTCTATTTAGCGCGTCTGGTCGTCAAAATCTAGAGATTTTCTCAATTGGGAAGAGATCCGGCGACACGAGCATTATCTTCATCTACATCTACATCTATATACATACTTCGCAATCCACCATACGGTGCGTGGCGGAGGGTACCTCGTACCACAACTAGCATTTTCTCTCCCTGTTCCACTCCCAAACAGAACGAGGGAAAATTGACTTCCTTTATGCCTCTGTACGAGCTCTAATCTCTCTTATCTTATCTTTGTGGTCTCTCCGCGAAATGTAAGTTGCGGGAGTAAAATTGTACTGCAGTCAGCCTCAAATGCTGGTTCTCTAAATTTCCTCAGTAGCGATTCACGAAAAGAACGCCTCCTTTCCTCTAGAGACTCCCACCCGAGTTCCTGAAGCATTTCCGTAACACTCGCGTGATGATCAAATGTATCAGTAAGAATCAGTCAAGAATAGATCGTATTAGTTGTTTTATAAGCGGTCTCCTTTACAGATGAACCACATCTTCCCAAAATTCTAGCAATGAACCGAAGACGACTATCCACCTTCCCCACAACTTCCATTAAATGCTTGTCCCATTTCATATCGCATTGCAATGTTACACCCAAATATTTAATCGACGTGACTGTGTCAAGCGCTACACTACTAATGGAGTATTCAACCATTACAGGATTCTTTTTCCTATTCGTCTGCATTAATTTACATTTATCTATATTTAGAGTTAGCTGCCATCCTTTACACCAGTCACAAATCCTGTCCAAGTCCTCTTGTATCCTCCTACAGTCACTCAACGACGACACCTTCCCGTACACCACAGCATCATGAGCAAACAGCCGCACATTGCTATCCACCCTATCCAAAAGGTCATTTATGTAGATAGAAAACAACAGCGGACCTACCACACTTCCCTGGGGCACTCCAGATGATACCCTCACCTCCGATGAACACTCGCCATCGAGGACAACGTACTGGGTTCTATTACTTAAGAAGTCTTCGAGCCACTCACATACTTGGGAACCAATCCCATATGCTCGTACCTTAGTTAGGAGTCTGCAGTGGGGCACCGAGTCAAACGCTTTCCGGAATACGGCATCCGTCTGATACCCTTCGTCAATGGTTCGCAAGATATCGTGTGAGAAAAGTCCAGGATGGCTTGCTCTGAAGAGAAACGAAACTGGACGTAGAGTATTGTGAAAGTACCGCTGTGCTGTAACTGGGAAGCGGATGGCAACCAATGGGGTGCTGCTATGAAAAGAAATGGCAGCCCAGACCACCCCTCCGTGTCGTCGGGCCGTATGGTGGACTACAGACATGCTAGTATGCCTCCGCTGTCGGGGCGTCTATAGGCAGGTCTTCGCTGATCATTAAGCGGGACTCACCACTGAAGACAATTCCACTCCAGCCAATGATATTCCAGGCCGGAGCAATTATTAAGTCAGAACACGCAAATAAATCTGAGATTACATTACCACACAACATCTAAACATTCATGGTGGTGTCTGTTCGTTCTATATCGTGTCTCCCTACCACTTTCGCGCAACGACGCTCTGAGCGTGTTTTTTAGGGTATTAACTAGTTTGAACCTGGGACCTGTTGCTGGTAAGGAGACGCGAGACCACACATGACATGTAGAATTCAGAAGAGTTCAGTGAGACTAGTGATTATATAACCAAATACTAAATGATCTCAGCGTCAGCTCCACTGCACTACCTGTAAAAGAATCTTAATACTAACTAAATTTAGTGGAAAGGGTTCAAGGCTTTCCTATTTTTAGTTAGCTGGTAAAATAACGTCGAAAAAGCAGTTAAGTTTACCATTGGAAATTTTATTCTACTCACAAAACATCGTTTATAAATTGCACTATTGCTAAAAGGAAGTGTTTTAATACAGGATGGTAAAAACCAACTGCGTTCAACAAAAATGTGAACGAATATTCCCTGAGTGGTTTTCCAAGTTCTACAATAGATCGAAGGATGACGTATGCCATATCACATCTATAATCTAGGTTTAAATTAAGTTTCACAAAAGAGAAAACTATCAAAATGGTCTACAGTGACCCTCAATTATCTTTAATTACTTATTTAACTTGTCGTAAATTACAGTGGCTGATGTAGCTTCTCAATAACTATATAAAAGAAAAATCATCGCGTTTCAGATCTTTTCTTCAAGTGGCAAATGTGAACACCATGAGTTTTAATTAACGATCGACACTAGTATTACGCAAAAAGGGGGTGTAACAGATGAGACTTCTGCAGTTCTGAGTGAAGCCTTATGCGCTCAAAAATGCGGCATCGCGTGCGTTCATTATCTTGTCGGTGTTTAGGCAGCGTCAGGGCGGCAGCGGCCGGCGCAGCAGCCATCCAGCTCGCCGTCTCGGAACCAGCTCTCCTCTAACTTCTCCTTACTACAATTTACCGAAGTTAGTTTAAAAAAACTATCTGGCTATGTTTTAATCTGACCAATCAGGGTCTCAATGTTAACCTTAAGCCTCGCCTACAAAAATTCTGTCTATCCAATGAGAAACGTTATACTTGGGGCAATGTTTTTTAAAGTTTGCAACGTAACAGAGACGCTAAAAAGTCTCACGCTAAAACCTGCAGCTGGTGTGGTCCTTTTAGCGTTATCGTGAGATCTATACTGTTCTTCTGGAGGGCTCTATCTTTTAACATGGGCTGGAGGATTGTCCTAATGTAACAGACACGCGAAAAAGTCTCACGCTAAAACTTGCGAGTTGTAGTGGCCCTTTTTGTGTTATCGTAAGATTTATACTGCTTTTCTGGAGGGCTCTAGCTTTTAACACGGGCTGGGGGTGATCCTTGACGTAACTGAGACGCGAAAAAGCCTCACGCTAAAACGTGCGGGTTGTGTAGTCGTACAGGTAGGCTCGCGGCGTGGGTGTCCACTCCGTCCGTTATCGTAGGGCCTTCTAGCTTAACACGGTTCTGCTCTCGAATTCTGTCCTCGTTTCTCCCCTCGGAACTGCGTCTTCCTCACGGTGGGAAGGTACGACATGCATTTAGGCATTCTTGTGTTAGTCTGTGGTATTCCATTTGCTCACTCGTTACTCGTATTACTTTGGTTAATTTAATGTCACGATTTATTCGGAGCTATGTGACATACTAGTAGATTTGCTTATTATGTCAGGGTTTTCATGTAAGCTGTTGGATTTGTCTGACACCTTACAAACATATACACAGGGTGGTCCATTGATAGTGAACGGCCAAATATCTCGCGAAATAATCATCAAACGAAAAAACTACAAAGAACGAAACTCGCCTAGCTTGAAGGGGGAAACCAGATGGCGCTATGATTCGCCCGCTAGATGTCGTTGCCATAGGTCAAACCGATATCAACTGCGTTTTTATTAAATAGGAACCCCCACTTTTTATTACATATTCGCGTAGTACGTAAATGAGTGACTGAGTTGGAGCACTTTTTTCGCTTTGTGATAGATGGCTCTATAATAGTCACAAACGTATAAATATGTGGTATCACGTAACATCCTGCCAGTGCGGACGGTATTTGCTCCGTGATACATTACCCGTGTTAAAATAGACCGGTTGCCAATCGTGGAAAAGGTCGATATCGTGTTGATGTATGGCTATTGTGATTAAAATGCCCAACAGGCGTGTGCTACGTATGCTGCTCGGTATCGTCCAAGTGTCCGCACCGTTCGCCAGATAGTTAAGTTATTTAAGGAAACAGGAAGTGTTCAGCCACATGTGAAACGTCAGGCACGACCTGCAACAAATGATGATGCCCAAGTAGGTGTTTAGCTGCTGTCGCGGCTAATCCGCACATCAGTAGCAGACAAATTGCGCGAGAATCGGGAATCTCAAAAGCGGCGGTGTTCAGAATGCTACATCAACACCGATTGCACCCGTACCATATTTCTATGCACCAGGAATTGCATGGCGACGACTTTGAATTTCGTGTACAGTTTTGCCACTGGCCGCAAGAGAAATTACGGGTCGATGACAGATTTTTTGCACGCGTTCTATTTAGCGACGAAGCGTCATTCACCAACAGCGGTAACGTAAACCGACATAATATGCCCTATTGGGCAAGGGAAAATTTACGATGGCTGCGACAAGTGGAACATCAGCGACCTTGGCGGGTTAATATATGGTGCGGCACTATGGGAGGAAGGATAATTGGCTCCCATTTTATCGATGGCAATCTAAATGGCGCAATGTATGCTCACTTACTACGTAATGCTCTACCGATGTTACTACAAGATGTTTCACTGCATGAAAGAATGGCGATGTACTTCCAGCATATTGGATGTCCGGCACATACCTCGCGTGCGGTTGAAGCGCTATTGAACAGCATATTTCATGACAGGTGGATTGCTCGTCGAAGCACCATACCGTGGCCCACACGTTCACCAGATCTGACGTCCCCGGATTTCTTACTGTGGGGAAAGTAGAAGGATATTTGCTATCGTGATCCACCGACAACGACTGACAACATACGTCGGCGCATTGTCAATGCATGAGCGAACATGACGGAAGGCGAACTATTCGCTGTTGAGAGGGATGTCGTTAGAGGTATTGCCAAATGCACTGAGGTTGACGGACATCATTTTGAGCATTTATTGCATTACTGTGGTATTTACAGGTAATCACGCTGTAACAGCATGCGTTCTCAGAAATGACAAGTTCACAAAGGTACATGTATCACATTGGAACAGCCGAAATAAAATGTTCAAACGTACCTAAGTTCTGTATTTTAATTTAGAGAACCTACCTGTTACCAGCTGTTCGTCTAAAATTGTGTGCCATTTGTTTGTGACTATTACAAAGTGAAAAAAGTGGTCCAACTAGAGCATTCATAATTCTTTCCGTACTGCACGAATATGTAATAAAAAATGAGAGTTCCTATTTAAAAACGCAGTTGATATCCGTTTGACCTATGGTAGCTCCATCTAGCGGGCCAACCATAGCGCCATCTGGTATCCCCCTTCAAGCCAGATAAGTTTCGTTCTTTGTAGTTTTTTTGTTTCACGGTAATTTCGTGAGATATTTGGCCCGCTCACAATCAATGGACCACCCTGTATACACCTGCACAGACAAAACTGTAGCTGTTGCGTCGAACACAGTCCACTGTAACAGTATGTGTGTCGTCCATAAAGTGATAGAGTTTAATAATATCCATGGAAGGCAGAAAGTCGTAACACACACATAAAAAAAAAGTTTTCCATCATCCCGGTTCCCAGAACTCCTGAAGGCAGACGTTGACTGTGGATATTGCATCACAGACACAGTCCCTTTGACTGCTCAGAGATTTCACTTAACTTGCCCAAAGATGTAAACAACCACGCGTGACCAGCGCCTATTATATTGAGGGGTTCCGACAGCAGATCGGTTCCAGTCATTCCACCAAGAAGGAGGTACGCGTCTGTGGTTCATCCATGCCTAGACGGTCAATACCGGGGTTCGATCGCTTCTTCATTGCTACTTTGTGCCAGGAAGGGCTCTCAACAAGGGAAGCGTCCATGCGCCTCGGAGTGAACCAAAGAGATGTTATTTGGACATGGAGGAGATACAGAGAGACAGGAACTGTCCATGACATGCCTCGCTCAGGCCGTCCAAGGGCTGTGGATGGCCGCTGCCTACGGATGATGGCTCGGAGGAACCCTGACAGCAACGCCACCATGTTGAATAACGCTTTTCGTGCAGCCACAGGACGTCGTGTTACGACTCATATTGTGCGCAATAGGCTGCATCATGCGCAACTTCAGTCCCCGACGTCCATGGCGAGGTCCATCTTTGCAACCACGATACCACGCTGAATGGACCGCTTACGATTGGCATCATGTTCTCTTCACCGATGAGTGTCGCATATGCCTTCAACCGGACAATCGTCGGAGACGTGTTTGGAGGCAACCAGCCTTAGACACGGTGTCCAGCGAGTGCAGCAAGGTTGAGGTTCCCTGTTCCCTGATGTTTTGGGGTGGCATGTGGGGCTGACGTATGCCGCTGGTAGTCATGGAAGGCGCCGTAACGGCTGTACGATACGAGAATGCCATCTTCCGACCGGTAGTGCAACCGTATCGGCAGCGTATTGGCGAGGCATTCGTCTTCATGGACGATAATTCGCGCCCGCATCGTGCACATATTGTGAATGACTTCCTTCAGGATAGCGACATCGCTAAACTAGAGTGGCCAGCATGTTCTCCAGACACGAACCCTATCGAATACGCCTGGGGTACATTGAAAAGGGCTGTTTATTGACGACATGACCCACCAATCACTCTGAGGGATCTACGCCGAATCGCCGTGGATAGAATGCCACGACGAATACAGGCATGCATCAATGCAAGAGGACGTGCTACTGGGTATTACAGGTATCTGTGTGTACAGCGATCTGGACCATCACCTCTGAAGGTCTGGCTATATGGTGGTGTATCGAGAGGTTGCAACAATGGAAAATTGTACTGAAATGCAGGGGGATCTGCAGCGAATTGACGCATGGTGCACGGAATGGCAATTGAATCTCAATGTAGACAAGTGTAATGTGATGCGAATACATAGAAAGATAGGTCCCTTATCATTTAGCTACAAAATAGCAGGTCAGCAACTGGAAGCAGTTAATTCCATAAATTATCTGGGAGTACGCATTAGAAGTGATTTAAAACGGAATGATCATATAAAGATGATCGTCGGTAAAGCAGATGCCAGACTGAGATTCATTGGAAGAATCCTAAGGAAATGCAATCCGACAGCAAAGGAAGTAGGTTACAGTACGCTTGTTCGCCCATTGCTTGAATACTGCTCAGCAGTGTGGGATCCGCACCAGATAGGGTTGATAGAACAGATAGAGAAGATCCAACGGAGAGCAGCGCGCTTCGTTACAGGATCATTTAGTAATCGCGAAAGCGTTAAGGAGATGATAGATAAACATCAGTGGAAGACTCTGCAGGAGAGACCCTCAGTAGCTCGGTATGAGCTTTTGTTAAAGTTTCTAGAACATACCTTCACCGAAGAGTCAAACAGTATATTGCTCCCTCCTACGTATATCTCGCGAAGAGACTATGAGGATAAAATCAGAGAGATTAGAGCCCACACAGAAGCATACCGACAATCCTTCTTTCCACGTACGAGACTGGAATAGAAGGGAGAACCGATAGAGGTACTCAGGGTACCCTCCGCCACACACCGTCAGGTGGCTTGCGGAGTATGGATGTAGATGTAGATGTAGATGTAGACAACATGCAATGTGTGGTTTTCATGAGCAACTCTCGGAAACGAGGTGATGCAAAACTTTTTTTTTGACGTGTGTAAAATAACGATAAGGTACCACGTATAAAAGAATAGTAAACTGAAGCAATTTGAAACATGTTTTTGTCGCACTTCCAAGTAATACGAATTTCAAACCAGACAACACAATGTCTAATTCATAACCAGGCATACTTTCGTAAAGACTACTTAACTATGATCGTAATCGGATGTCTAAACGGAAACGAAGGTAACTGAAACAGCAGTTTGGCAGAAATAGCACATAAATTACTACAAATGGTGCAGCGAAAAAATGTCTCATATTGCATTAAAACATGAGGCAGATTGTCAATACAACTACCATACAGGGATAACACGGTTTGTGGAGTTGATGACCACGACCTCATCAACACTAGGCTCTTTGTACAATACGACTATGTTTTGCACTGAAATAAAGAGAAAATGGTTGAGGATGGTGTAATTGGTGCAAAACATGTATGGAAAGAAATGAACCAAGAACAAAGTTAGATAAACATGAATACTCGCACAGCGGGTACCAATACCACTCAAATCATATTGTAAGCTTCTTCAAATACTGAAATAGCGAAGTTGCGGCGGTATTGGTGTGGCCTTCTTCAGGAAGTGGACGGTGTTATAAGCCTAGCAGCGTCAATGTTCAAAGTTTTTATTACCCTTAAAACTGCAGTGGTCTGCTGTAGAGCAGTGGGAATGCAGTCTCTTAACGCAACAAAATCGCTTAGTAGCTTCTCATTCTTATCAGTTCCAAACTATGTATAGTCCACGAATAGTCTCCCATATACCAGCTGTCTCTCTTCTACGATAGTTAACCAAACACTAATGTTTATTTTTTTTTTTTTTTTTTTGCAGTAGGTAGGCTGATTAACAAAGACTGAGTCTGATATCTATTCCAGATGTTTATTACTCCACTGCAATGTTTACAAGTTCTTCTTCAAAGTACTCACTTCCTACTTGAATGCACTGTTTTTAGCGCCTCTGCCAGTCCTCGAACTCATGGTGCAGGCCCTTCTCTGTCAGGTCGCTGAGAATCGCCTCACTTTTCTGGAGCACTACTTCAGAGTTCTCACATCGAATGCTCTGAAGCTTTGCATTTAGTGACGGGAATAAAAAAGAATCATAGGGTTCAAGATACTACACGACGAGTGCGGTACACAGTTAACGCTGAACTGAGCCAGAAGCTGCATGCGACTTGATTTGCGACCTGGGTCGGCGCATTGTTGTGATGAAGTCGCCACCCAGTTCGAGAAAGTTCTCGTCGTTTCCTTGAAATGTGCTCCCTCAGTTTAACCAATACTGACGTATAGTATGCTACTGTTACAGCAGTATGCGATGGAACTGCATGATAGTAAATAATTCTATGACAGTCAAAAAATGCGATCATCGTCATTTTGTGTGGAAATGGAACAACTTTCGCCTTTTTTGGTACTGGAGAACATGGCGACTCCCACAGTGTGTCTGCTCGTTCTTCTTCAGGATCGTAATACTGCAGCCATGACTCATCGCCGGGGATAATCAATTGCAGAAACGCATCCCCTCCATCAGCAAAGAGACGCTGCACTGCACGCCTTGTCTCGAATCGCACGGTCTTTTGTTCGGGAGTCGACAGACGTGTCACCAGTTGTTTGTTGTTGTTGTTGTGGTCTTCAGTCCTGAGACTGGTTTGATGCAGCTCTCCATGCTACTCTATCCTGTGCAAGCTTCTTCATCTCCCAGTACTTACTGCAACCTACATCCTTCTGAATCTGCTTAGTGTATTCATCTCTTGGTCTCCCTCTACGATTTTTACCCTCCACGCTACCCTACAATACTAAATTGGTGATCCCTTGATGCCTCAGAACATGTCCTACCAACCGATCCCTTCTTCTAGTCAAGTTGTGCCACTAACTTCTCTTCTCCCCAATTCTATTCAACAACTCCTCATTAGTTATGTGATCTACCCATATAATCTTCAGCATTCTTCTGTAGCACCACATTTCGAAAGCCTCTATTCTCTTCCTGTCTAAATTATTTATCGTCCATGTTTCACTTCCATACATGGCTACACTCCATATAAATACTTTCAGAAACGACTTCCTGACACTTAAACCTATACTCGATGTTAACAAATTTCTCTTCTTCAGAAACGCTTTCCTTGCCATTGCCAGTCTGCATTTTATATCTTGTCTACTTCGACCATCATAAGTTATTTTGCTCCCCAAATAGCAAAACTCCTTCACTACTTTAAGTGTCTCATTTCCTAATCTAATTTCCTCAGCATCACCCGACTTAATTTGACTACATTCCATTATCCTCGTTTTGCTTTTGTTGATGTTCATCTTATATCCTCCTTTCAAGACATTGTCCATTCCGTTCAACTGCTCTTCCAAGTCGTTTGCTGTCTCTGACAGAATTACAATGTTATCGGCGAACCTCAACGTTTTTATTTCTTCGCCATGGATTTTAATGCCTACTCCGAATGTTTCTTTTGTTTTCTTTACTGCTTGCTCAATATACAGATTGAATATCATCGGGGAGAGGCTACAACCCTGTCTCACTCCCTTCCCAACGACTGCTTCCCTTTCGTGTCCCTCGACTCTTGTGACCGCCATCTGGTTTCTGTACAAACTGTAAGCAGCCTTTCGCTCCCTGTATTTTACACCTGCCACCTTTAAAATTTGAAAGAGAGTATTCCAGTCAACATTGTCCTACCGGAGATGACCATACATAACCATAAATACACTGCAACATAAAATTCTCAACATTTAACGACAGTTACGTAAAGCTACCCACCGACCCTCACAGACATTCGCACCAACAGTGATGGTGTTGCCTTCAGGGAGAAGCCGAAACACTAAGCCCACCTCGGTTAATACAGAGAAATCGTCTTTATTTTACGTCCTTGAACCACCTAAACACTGTTGCACGTGGTAGTGCATCTTCACCGCACGCTGCCTCCAGCATTTCGAAGTTTCAGTGACTGTATGGTTTAAAGGGGATACGTCTGATGTCAACAACTACCGCCCAATTTCTGTTCTGACTGCCTCATCCAAAATTCTTGAAAAAGTAATGTATTGTAGAGTAGCTTCACACCTTTGTAAAAATAAAGTTTTTACAAAATGTCAGTTTGGTTTCCAGAAAGGTTTTTCGCTAATGAAATATTAAATGCTCTGAGCAACTGGAAGTGACCCACTGGCATTTTTTTGTGATCTGTCAAAGGCTTTTGATTGTGTAAATCATGGAATACTTCTAGATAAGCTCAGGTACTGTGGTGTGAATGGGACAGCGCTCAAATGGTTTAAATCATAACTAACTGAAAGAGTGCAGAAAGTTGAAATAAGCAGTTCACATAATATGCAAAAAAAAAAAAACTGCTGATTTCTCAAACTGGCGAACAATCAAGAATGGGGTGCCGCAAGCTTCGATATTGGGTCTTCTGCTGTTCTTAATATATATTAATCACTTGCCATTCTATAATCACGAAGATACAAAGGTGCTACTTTTTGCCGATGACACAAGTATAGCTATCGTACCCAACAGACAAGAATTAACTGGTGAAATTGTAAACGATGTTTTTCAGAAAATCATTAAGTGGTTCTCTGCAAATGGACTCTCATTAAACTTTGACAAAACGCAGTACATACTGTTCCACACAGTAAATTGAATGACACCGTTAATAAATATACGCTTCGATCAGAAATCGGTAGCTGAGGTAGAATATTCAAAATTTCTAGGTGTATCCATTGATGAGGGGTTGCACTGGAAAAAAACACACTGAAGATCTGCTAAAACGTTTGAGTTCAGTTACATATGCTATTAGGGTCATTGAAAATTGGGCGATATACATCTCGGTAAATTAGCTTACCACTCCTATTTTCATGCTCTGCTTTCTTGTGGCATCATAATCTGGAGTAGCTCATCACCGAGTAAAAGAGTGTTCATTGCACAAAAGCGTGTAATCAGAATAATTGCTGGAGCTCAGCCAAGATCATCCTGCAGACACTTATTTAAAGAGCTAGAAATCTTCACTGTAACCTCAAAATATATATATTCTCTTATGAAATTTGTTATTAACAATCAGAACGAATTCAAAAGTAGTAGCAGTGTGCATGGCTACAACACTAGGAGAAAGGATGATCTTCACTACTCAAGATTAAATCTATTAAATCTAACTTTGGCATTGAACGGGGCAAATTATGCTGCCACAAAAGTCTTTGGTCACTTACCTAACAGCAACAAAAGACTGAAAGAGAGCCATATAGCATTTAAAAGGAAATTCAAAGAATTTCTTAATGGCAGCTCCTTCTACTCATTAGATGAATTTTTGGATATAGTAAGTGGGTAATTTCCCCAAACCCCACCAATAAAAAAAAATTTCAAATATTACGTATCATGTAATATTTTGTGTAATGAAATATCTTGTATAGACACCTTTTATTAACCTGACACGTTCCACATCATTACGAAGTGTCGTATTCATGATCTATGGAACAAGTACTAATCTAATCTAAATGAATTAAGAGTTTTACACGATAGTGTAGTGCCTGTGTTATTCTGAATACGATGCAAAGTTTCTTTGGACATGCCTGCATGTCCAAAGCGACAGGCACTGCGGCGACGACAGCCGTTATGAAATACGTTGAATGAGTAAGGACAACCATCGGCTGTAGAATGGAATGACAACAACGAAAACCGGGATTTCCCTCTTATCGCGAGCAGTCGACTTAGCAGTTGGCTATCCGTGCTTGACTCATGACCAGACCCAAACTTCCGTTTGTCAACCATGCGTCTATATACATTTATATTCGCAGTTTCCCCCTACTTACGATCAGACAGCGTGTCTTGAAGGTGGGGGAAACTTGAAGCAAGGCTGAGAGCATTGGCACTCGTGCCTCCGAACAGCCCACGAACCAAAATATTCGCCCGACCTGCTTTGCAGCCTCCATAGCGGCGACAGAGCCACACATTCAGGAACACTAACTAGTAATCCCCGCCAAACCATATAGGTAACGACCTATCTGCGATTTCTTTAGAAAAATGTTATCAGCTGCATGTCGCTGTTGTTTTTTTCGACTCAAGTATGGCCTGTTCTCTTACGCTTCCCAGAAGGAAAGGAAGGGCGATCAAGATCCAGTTCCCAGTCGACGATGGGGTCATTAGGGGCGGGTCATAAACTAGGCTAGGGTAACTATGGGAAAAGAAACTGGCTCTGTAAGTTTCAAAGGAACTATCCCAGCTTTCGCTTCAGTATGGTTACATTTGCCAGCTGAGTTATATCCTCCATCTCTGATAACCTAGCTGTCTACCGGGATTAAAACTATGACATGCTTAGTCTTTGTTCCCTGCCATAGGCAATTGACTGTCCATTTTTATTGTTATTTTTATTACTTGTTTTTAGTCATCAGTCGTCTGACTGACTTGATTTCAGTGTTTTCCATGTGTTACTTTCTCAACCGACTCATTCCTTTATCTTATTAGTCCATCTAATTTTTTAAACATTCTTCTGTAATACATCTCAAGCGCTCAATTTCCATCAGAGGTTCGAGTCCTCCCTCGGGCATGGGTGTGTGTGTTGTCCTTACCGTAAGTTAGTTTAAGATAATTTAAGTACACTCCTGGAAATTGAAATAAGAACACCGTGAATTCATTGTCCCAGAAAGGGGAAACTTTATTGACACATTCCTGGGGTCAGATACATCACATGATCACACTGACAGAACCACAGACACATAGACACAGGCAACAGAGCATGCACAATGTCGGCACTAGTACAGTGTATATCCACCTTTCGCAGCAATGCAGGCTGCTATTCTCCCATGGAGACGATCGTAAAGATGCTGGATGTAGTCCTGTGGAACGGCTTGCCATGCCATTTCCACCTGGCGCCTCAGTTGGACCAGCGTTCGTGCTGGACGTGCAGACCGCGTGAGACGACCCTTCATCCAGTCCCAAACATGCTCAATTGGGGACAGATCCGGAGATCTTGCTGGCCAGGGTAGTTGACTTACACCTTCTAGAGCACGTTGGGTGGCACGGGATACATGCGGACGTGCATTGTCCTGTTGGAACAGCAAGTTCCCTTTCCGGTCTAGGAATGGTAGAACGATGGGTTCGATGACAGTTTGGATGTACCGTGCACTATTCAGTGTCCCCTCGACGATCACCAGAGGTGTACGGCCAGTGTAGGAGATCGCTCCCCACACCATGATGCCGGGTGTTGGCCCTGTGTGCCTCGGTCGTATGCAGTCCTGATTGTGGCGCTCACCTGCACGGCGCCAAACACGCATACGACCATCATTGGCACCAAGGCAGAAGCGACTCTCATCGCTGAAGACGACACGTCTCCATTCGTCCCTCCATTCACACCTGTCGCGACACCACTGGAGGCGGGCTGCACGATGTTGGGGCGTGAGCGGAAGACGGCCTAACGGTGTGCGGGACCGTAGCCCAGCTTCATGGAGACGGTTGCGAATGGTCCTCGCCGATACCCCAGGAGCAACAGTGTCCCTAATTTTCTGGGAAGTGGCGGTGCGGTCCCCTACGGCACTGCGTAGGATCCTACGGTCTTGGCGTGCATCCGTGCGTCGCTACGGTCCGGTCCCAGGTCGACGAGCACGTGCACCTTCCGCCGACCACTGGCGACAACATCGATGTACTGTGGAGACCTCACGCCCCACGTGTTGAGCAATTCGGCGGTACGTCCACCCGGCCTCCCGCATGCCCACTATACGCCCTCGCTCAAAGTCCGTCAACTGCACATACGGTTCACGTCCACGCTGTCGCGGCATGCTACCAGTGTTAAAGACTGCGATGGAGCTCCGTATGCCACGGCAAACTGGCTGACACTGACGGCGGCGGTGCACAAATGCTGCGCAGCTAGCGCCATTCGACGGCCAACACCGCGGTTCCTGGTGTGTCCGCTGTGCCGTGCGTATGATCATTGCTTGTACAGCCCTCTCGCAGTGTCCGGAGCAAGTATGGTGGGTCTGACACACCGGTGTCAATGTGTTCTTTTTTCCATTTCCGGGAGTGTAGTATGTAAGCCTAGGGACGGATGACCTCAACAGTTTGGTCCCATAGCAACTTACCACAAAGTTCCAAATTTCCAAACAATCAAATTCTTTTCTGTTCCAGTTTTCCCGCCGTCCACGATTCACTACCATACAATGCTGTGCTCCAAACGTACACTCTCAGAAATTTCTCCCTTAAATTAAGGCCTGCGTTTGATACTTGTAGGCTTCATTGGACAGGAATGCCCTTTTTGCCAGTACTAATCAGATTTTTATGTTCTCCTTACTCCGTCCATTATGAATTATTTTTCTTCCTAGGTAGCAGAACTGCTTAATTTCGTCTACTTCGTGATCCCTAAATCTGTCGTCAAGTCTCTCGCTATTCGCATTCCTTTTGTGTTTTTCCAGTTTGCTCTTAATCCGTATTTTGTACTCGACACACTGTATATTCCATTCAACAAAGCCTTTAATTCTTTTTCACTTTCACTGAGGATAACAATGTCATCAGCGAATCTTATCATTGATATCCTCTCGCCCTGAATTTTAATTCCACTGTTGAACCTTTCTTTTATTTCTGTTATTGCTTCTTCTTTATACACATTGACGAGCAGGGGCGAAAGACTGCATTCCTATCTTACACCCTGTTTAATCCGAGCTTTTCGTTCTTGGACTTTCAATATTATTGTTCCCTCTTGGTTGTCATACGCGTTGTGCGTTATCCATCTTTCCCTATAACTTACTCCTGTTTGTCTCAGAATTTCAAGTATCTTGCACCATTAACAATTTCCAAAGCTTTGCCTAAATTGACAAATCCTATAAACGTGTCTAGATTTTTTTTCAGTCTTGCTTCCATTATCATGAGCAACGTCAGAACTTCGGCGATCCTCATTTTCTTTTCCATTCTTCTGTACACTTGTCTCGCCAGCAGCTTTGGTGCGTGAGCTGATAATCAGATAGTGCGATACTTCTGGCGCATATGTGCGCTTGCTCTCCTCGGAATTGTGTGGATGATATACTTTCGAAAGTCTGATGGTACTTCTCCAGCCTCTTTGATTCTACACACCGACTTGAATAATCGTTTGGTTGCCTGTTTCTCCAATGTTTTAGAAATTCCGTTGGAGTGTTTATCTATCCCTTCTGCTTTATTTCATCTCAAGCCTTACAGAGCTCTTTTAAACTTTAACCCTAACACTGCATCTCCTAAGTCTTCCACATCGACTTCAGTTTCATCTTCTACACGCAATCAGTTATGTCCTCCCCTTCAATGTGCACTTTCCTCCTACCCACTCTCTCCTCTGTGCTTAACAGTCAATTCCCATTGCACCCTTAATATTACCGACCTTGCTTTTAATTTCATCGAAGGCTGTTTCGACTTTTCTATACGCTAAGTCAGTCGTACCTGCGATCGTTCCTTTTTCGATTTCTTTACATCTTTACTGCAGCCATTTCGCATAGGCTGTCCTGCACTTCCCATTTGTTTCATTCCTAAGTGATTTGTGTTGCTGTGTTCCTGTCTTTCCTTGGCACTTTTTGTAGTTGCTTCTTTCGTCGATCAGCTGACACATTTCTTTCGTTACCCAAGGTTTCTTTGCAGTCACCTTCTTTGTACCTGTATTTTTCTACCCAACTTCTGTGTCTGCCCTTTTTCAGAGACGTCCAATCCTCTCGGCTGAACTTCCTACTGATTTATTCATTATCGCAGTATTCACGGCCTCACAGAACTTTGAGCATATATCTCCTTTCCTTAGTGCTCCCGCATTCCATTTCTTTGTGGACTGATTCTTCCTGACTAGTCCCTTAAACTTCATCCTACTCTTCATCACGAGTCAATTGTGATATGAGTCAGTATCAGCTCCTGGATACGCGTCACAATCCATTATTTGATTTCGGATCTCTGCCTGGCTATGATGTAATCTAACTGGAATCTTCCCGTGACTCCCGGTCTTTGCCAATTATACTTCTTCTTTCTTGTGATTCTCCAGCAGAATATTCGCTATCATTAGCTAAAATTTATTGCAGAACTCCAAAAATCGTTCTTCTTTCCCGCTACCGAATCCACTTTCCCCCGTAACCCTTTCTTCTACCACATCCTAGTGCTGCATGAATATTATATTTTAATCTCCCTATATGTACTGAACCATCAGTTCAATATCCTCACATATTTCCTCTATCTCTTCATCTTCTGCATGCGACATCAGCATGTATACCTGAACTAGTGTTGTCGATTTTGGTTTGCTGTCGAATCTGATGAGAACAGTCAAAAAAATGTTCAAATGTGTGTGAAATCTTATGGGACTTAAGTGCTAAGGTCATCAGTCCCTAATCTTACACACTACTTGTTGTTGTTGTTGTTGTTGTTGTTGTCTTCAGTCCTGAGATTGGTTTGATGCAGCTCTCCATGCTACTCTATCCTGTGTAAGCTTTTTCATCTCCCAGTATCTACGGCAACCTACATCCTTCTGACTCTGCTTAGTGTATTCATCTCTTGGTCTCCCTCTACAATTTTTGCCCTCCACGCTGTCCTCCAATACTAAATTGGTGATCCCTTGATGCCTCAGAACATGTCCTACCAACCGATCCCTTCTTCTAGTCAAGTTGTGCCACAAACTTCTCTTCTCCCCAATCCTATTCAATACTTCCTCATTAGTTACGTGATCTACCCATCTAATCTTCAGCATTCTTCTGTAGCACCACATTTCGAAAGCTTCTATTCTCTTCTTGTCCAAACTATTTATCGTCCATGTTTCACTTTCATACATGGCTACATTCCATACAAATACTTTCGAAAATACTTCCTCACACTTAAATCTATACTCGATGTTAACAAATTTCTCTTCTTCAGAAACGCTTTCCTTGTCATTGCCAGTCTGCATTTTATATCTTGTCTACTTCGACCATCATAAGTTATTTTGCTCCCCAAATAGCAAAACTCCTTCACTACTTTAAGTGTCTCATTTCCTAATCTAATTCCCTCAGCATCACCCAACTTAATTTGACTACATTCCATTATCCTCGTTTTGCTTTTGTTGATGTTCATCTTATATCCTCCTTTCATGACACTGTCCATTCCGTTCAACTGCTCTTCCAAGTCGTTTGCTGTCTCTGACAGAATTACAATATCCTCGTCGAACCTCAAAGCTTTTATTTCTTCTCCATGGACTTTGATACCTACTCCGAATTTTTGTTTTGTTTCCTTTACTGCTTGCTGAATATATAGATTCAATAATATCGGGGAGAGGCTTGAATCCTGTCTTACTCCCTTCCCAACCACTGATCCCTTTCATGTCCCTCGACTCTTATAACTGCCATCTGGTTCTGTACAAATTGTAAATAGCCTTTCGCTCCCTGTATTTTACCCCTGCCACCTTTAGAATTTGAAAGAGAGTATTCCAGTCAACATTGTCAAAAGCTTTCTCTAAGTCTACAAATGCTAGAAACGTAGGTTTGCCTTTCCTTAATCTTTCTTCTAAGATAAGTCGTAAGGTCAGTATTGCCTCACGTGTTCCAGTGTTTCTACGGAATCCAAACTGATCTTCCCCAAGGTCGGCTTCTACTAGTTTTTCCATTCGTCTGTAAAGAATTCGTGTTAGTATTTTGCAGCTATGGCTTATTAAACTGATAGTTCGGTCATTTTCACATCTGTCAACACCTGCTTTCTTTAGGATTGGAATTACTATATTCTTCTTGAAGTCTGAGGGTATTTCGCCTGTTTCATACGTCTTGCTCACCAGATGGTAGAGTTTTGTCATGACTGGCTCTCCCAAGGCCGTAAGTAGTTCTAATGGAATGTTGTCTACTCCGGGGTCCTTGTTTCGACTCAGGTCTTTCAGTGCTCTGTCAAACTCTTCACACAGTATCGTATCTCCCATTTCATCTTCATCTACATGCTCTTCCATTTCCATAATATTGTCCTCAACTACATCGCCCTTGTATAGACCCTCTATATACTCCTTCCACCTTTCTGCCTTCCCTTCTTTGCTTAGAACTGGGTTTCCATCTTAGCTCTTGATGTTCATACAAGTGGTTCTCTTATCTCCAAAGGTCTCTTTAATTTTCCTGTAGGCAGTATCTATCTTACCCCTAGTGAGATAAGCCTCTACATCCTTGCATTTGTCCTCTAGCCATCCCTGCTTAGCCATTTTGCACTTCCTATCGATCTCATTTTTGAGACCTTTGTATTCCTTTTTGCGTGCTTCATTTATTGCATTTTTATATTTTCTCCTTTCATCAATTAAATTCAATATTTCTTCTGATACTCAAGAATTTCTACTAGCCCTCGTCTTTTTACCTACTTGATCCTCTGCTGCCTTCACTACTTCATCCCTCAGAGCTACCCATTCTTCTTCTACTGTCCCCCATTCCTGTGAATTGTTCCCTTATGCTCTCCTTGTAACTCTGTACAACCTCTGGTTAAGTCAGTTTATCCAGGTCCAATCTCCTTAATTCCACACACTACTTAACCTAAATTAACCTAAGGACTAACACACACACCCATGCCCGAAGGAGGACTCGAACCTCCTCCGGGACCAGCCGCACAGTCCATGACTGCAGCGCCCGAGACCGCTCGGCTAATCCCGTGCGGCTGAGAACAGTCCTATCAGTTAACTATTCAAAATGGACTCACTCCGTGCCTTACTTTCCTATTCATATCGAATGCTGCTTCTGCTACACCATTTTCTGCTGCTGTTGACATTATCCCATTTGGCCAGAAATGCGTATCTTCCTTCCATTTCACTTCTAGATAGAGCCTTGATAAGAAAGGATTATGAGGCAATTAAGGCTTGGCTGTATAAGTGAACCTTGGCTGTTCCTTCAGCAAAGTGCGGAACGGAGGTGATTGTGGAGTTAAGCCAGACCTCTCTCACAACTACGGGGCGGTCAGAGCAATTTTCTAGCGTTGGGGCTGTTGGCCTCGTGAGGCGGGAGCTGAGAAACGATGCCAAGCAGCGGTAGCAAGCAGAGCCGAAGATGCCGGTCAGCCAAGCCACTTGCCGGGTTTTTCAGCGCAGCGGAGCAAGGTAAGGCGGAGGAAGGCGGAGGCGCAAGGACGGAGGAGGAGGTGAAAGAAGGAAAGAGAGACGACAAGGCGGCCGCTACCCCGCTGGGCTAAGCGAGGCGGTCACGTGGCGGCGCGCTCGCTCTCCCCCCCCCCCCCGCCCCCTCCCACGCCATCGCTCTCTTACTCCGCTCTCCTCTCTTCAAGGCCACGGCTCGGCCGGCGCCACAACAGCTGGCTGCCTGCCCTCCCCTCCCCTCACCCTGTTCCCCCACCAGCCCTCCGGGACACGTGGCGCTGCGCGGCCCGTCTCGCCTTGGGACTTGGTCGCACCACGTGGTGTGTCTGGCCGCGGGTGGTCTTCGCCCGCTGCTCCCCTGCAGGGCACCTGCAGCGTGCTCGAGAGATGCACCAACTCGCCCCACCTGCCGCTGCAGAAGTGCCTTCCTCGTCTCTGGTTTGTGATGGCACACTACTGCGCCAATGTGGTGTGACTCAGCTCTCTGCGCTATACCCTGCAAGCCTCTCCATATCTGTATCATCTCTCCACTCTCTAGTGCTCGATTTAATTCGTCTCCCTATCCTTGTTTTAACTTGATGTTACTGTATTCATCCTTTTGTCTTCCTCCACAATTCCCCCCCCCCCCAAAAAAAACACACACACATACACATTTACATTACGAACTTGACGAGACCTTGATGGTTCACCTACGAAACGATACAAAATGCAACCAAGTCTGCTGTAACCAGTGTGGAGCAGATAATAAGATTAAATCTACAGGGTGACACAGAAAAACGGGATCATTTCCAAAATCCAATAAAACTGTAAGTGATGAAGGAAAGAAATTGCATTCATAGTAATTGAAACCTTACAACTTCGCCATTTACAAGACATTGATAGCATTCATAATTTTTTTTAAAAAAAAATTACGTTCTTTAGATTCCTCATTGACTGTTGCAACATCTCAGCTGGAAAACTGTGAATTGCACCCCGAATTCTCTGTTTTAACTCATCCAAGGTTCTTGGTCGAGTCGTGTAGACTTTCCTCTTGAGGTAGCCCCACAAGAAAAAATGAAAAACGGATAAATCTGGTGATCTAGGGGGCCAGGGAATATTAACGAATGCTATTGTTTGCCATGCAGTGTGGCATGTCGGCCCGCCTGTTGAAACCAGTCTTCTTGAACGTTTGGAAAGTTGTTCAATGCAGGTATAACGAAAGTTTGTAACAACTCCACATAACGATCGGCATTGACAGTTATTGTGTTTCCCTGTTCATTTGCCAAAAAATACGGTCCGATAACCCCATGTGATGAAAGACCACACCATACTGTCACTTTACTAACTTGTAAAGGGCGCTCAAGAAAGTCATTAGGATTTGTGTTTGCACAGTAACGGCAGTTCTGTTTATTCACATAACGTATGAGCTGAAAACACCGGCCGCTGTGGCCGAGCGGTTGTAGGCGCTTCAGTGCCGAACCGCGCTGCTGCAACGGTCGCAGGTTCGAATCCTGCCTCGGCCAGGATGTATGTGATGTCCTTATGTTAGTTAGGTTTAAGGGAAGGTTTACTATCTTTGGCCCGAAAAAAGCAGGTTCTTTGATAATTTTTTGGGGATGTGTTATAAATATCAATGTTCAGTTTGGTCAAAATGGTTATTGATATTTCCTCTACAAACTGGAATTTTTGCGACCGGAGATGTCGAAGAGCAAAGGCGCAAGTGCCGTCGGAACGAAACAAAATTTCGATGTAGGCCTCCACGCGCGGTATGTCACAGGTCAGCCGGCTCATCTGAAATCAAAACTGAGTTGACGTTAGAAAAGTGTATAAGATTCTATAGAAGTTGTACCTCGCTTAAGTTATTTGGACCATAGGAAACAAAATGGCGGCCATTTAAAAAAATAGGATTTTTTCATCGATTTTTCGACTTCGTCGGCCACGTAAAAATATTTATAGTTGATGGATCGGAATAAAAGTGGTACAACTCCTAGACAATTTCGTTAGCTTCGACGGAAACAAGGAATCATGCCAATCGGTTCAGTAGATTTGAAGTTACCTTACCGCGCGATAAAAGAAACGTCATTTCGAGAAAGACTAGTTTGAAGTTTTGACTACATATAAATGCAATATCATGCAACGTACGTTCAATCTGCTATTCTGGGTCCATAAAGTAGTCCTTCCTCTTCCTCATAGAGGGCGTTCTGCTTCAGAGCCTCACGTACGTCCGGCGACAAGCGGTTTTCGGCCGCTTGAATCCGGTGGTCGTCCGAATGCTTGGCGAACTGCGTCGAATAGAGTCCCAGAATGACGTCCGTCGTTGTGATGGTCTTCAGAATTGCTGAATTCCCTTCGTTGAAGCTGCTCACTGCCGAGAAAGTCGCAATCTCCACAGTCTACGCACCAGAATGCAAATGCTTGGAGGCTAACTTCCAAACACAAGCGTTCAAACTTTCATTTGAATTCTGCGTGATAACAAACATTTCCGTTCAGTATTCGGAAAAGACGTTTCAGGGGTGGATTCTAAACACTTTTATGGCTCCAAAAATGCAATTTAAAAAAATAGTTTTTTTGAGCCAACTCCCCTTAAGTAGTTCTAAGTCTAAGGGACTGATGACAGTGCTTAGAGCCATTTTTGTGAGATGAAAATCTGACAGCCACAATTTGTTTAGTTTTCCATCGTCATTTTTTATTTTTGTTATGATTTGTTGACAGAATCCTAATCGTAACCAGTAATCGTTGTCCTTCAGTTGTTGCACCATGTGCAGTTTGCAGGGATGACATTTTAAATCAAGATTAAGAAATCTGCGAACACTCTCCCAGGACATTCCAATCACTGCTGCTTGCTTACGAATTGAACGCAGTGGGCTCCATGAGATAAGACTCGTGTACATCAATGTTCGCTGGAGAACGCAGACTTCTTGATCGTCCTGTGCGTTTCTTCTTGAGAGCAGATCCAGTCTCTTCAAAGTTATTAATCCAACATTTTGTCGCGTGTTTTGACGGAATGGCATCACGACGTCCTAAGTTATAAAAACGTCGAAACTCGGTCTGCGCCGCTACCAAACTATCATGGTTTTCATAAAACATTTTTATAGCTAAAGCACACTGTTGTCTATTCCAGTTATCCATGATTACTGAAATGGCGGATTGCTGTCACGAACCCGCAGTGCTGCCACCTCCCCATTCCTGCCACTACTCATTTCAAACATTCCCATTATTGTGTGTCACCCTGTTAATGGCGTACTGTCAAACGGGAGACAGGACAGCCAGTCAGTGTACAAGATACCATAACAATTAAACTAAGTGAAAGTGTTGTGACTCAGAATTCAAAAGCTGCCAGTACTTTTCAACAATCACTTTTTAAATGTAGCAGCAAAAACAGGACCAAATGGTTCAGCTGAAGAAGCAAGAAAATGTATTAAAAATGTCCTACCACGAAACTTTAAGCACTTACAATAAATTAATGGGAATATAAAAACTCCAGAAACAGGCTCTTGAGGTGTTGATGGTATTTGAAACAGTGTTGTGAAAAATTATTCCAACTTACCTGTAATAAGTAAATTTTAAATGAAATCGTTACGCTTTATGCACTTAAAACATTATTTATTGCGATTCCAAGTTCGACTTTTGGTCATTTTCAAGCATTCTGAAAGCTATGACAGGTAATTATGAAACTGACAAACACTGAAAGCGCAAATTTCAAAGATTCTTACGTGGGATGTTGTAGCGCACTCAATAATATAAAGCTGAGACATGCTGTTGTATCTTGTGGTGGTGTGAATTTATCTGCTATACCATATAAACACGCAGAGACGTGTATGGTACAAGACAAAGTAGATAAATTCACTGCACCACGAGATATAACCGCTCTTACATAGCATGCCACAGCTTTGAAATGCTCACTTTCAACGATCGTGAGTTTCATAATCAACTGTCTGATATTTGACGACTGATTGCTTTCAGAATACTTGAAAATGACCACACGTCAAAACTGCCATCTCAATAAATCACATTTTAACAGTCCAAAACGAAATAATTTCGTTTAAAAATTTCGCGAAAGCTGCGGACCCAGTCATCAACAAATTAGTTAGTAACGCATAACTGGCACATAATATTCGGATACAGCGTTAGTAGTGCCCTGCTCGACACAATCACGTCGTTTAAATATCTGGGCGTAACGTTGCGAAGCGATATGACGTGGAACGAGAATGTGAGGATCGTGAAAGGGAATGCGAATGATCGACTTCGGTTTATTGGGAGAATTTTAGGAAAGTGTAGTTCATCTGTGAGGGAGACCGCCTACTGGCTATTCTTAAGGACTCCTCGAATGTTTGGGATCCGTACCACGTCGCACTGAAAGAAGACATCGAAGCAATTCAGAGGCGAGTTGCTAGATTTTTTACCGGAGGGTTCGATCAGCATGCAAGTGTACGGATATGCTTCGGGGGCTCAAGTGGGAATCCATGGAGGGAAGTAGACATTCATTTCGAAGAACTCTACTGCTAAAGATTAGAAAACCAGCATTTGAAGGTACTGCCGCCAACATACATTTCTCGTAGGAACCACGAAAATACGATAAATTAGGGCCCATACGGAGGAGTATAGATAGTCGTTTTTCCCTCGCTCTATCTGCGAGTGGGCAGGAAAGGAAACGATTAGTTGCGGTACAGGGTATCCTCCGCTACGCACCCTCCGGTGGCTTGCGTGTATCTACATAGATATAAATAAAGTCTGACACTTAAGGGGAAACAATTTATTTTTCATAGCAGAACGGTTGCTCGGCTGAGACTGCTATTTATAAATTCAGTTATCAAATAATTTTAATGTCTTGGAAAAACTGAAGATATATGAAACTGATGGCTTCACACACTGTTGGTCTCAATCATATTTAACTTAGAGAATGCAATAGGTAGGAGTTGAATATTTTGGTAACTGGGCAGGAGTACTCCTCTAATCCTTGGACTGCAGGAGGAGACGTTGAAACATCTCAGGAACGTCTGCTAGGATGTTAACTGGTCCACGTGGTGGACACAGAAGTGCACCGACGCTGGTCATGTAACTTATGTGTGAGCCGTTGGGAGAAAGGCGAAGTTGTTTTCGCCAAACCCTCTTGGGCAAATTTTAATAAATGGATTCGAGGTAGACTGAGCCACATTTTAACAGCCTTCATCATATGTGTCACGCACGCACCATGAGAATAAGATAAGAGAGATTAAAGTGCTTACAGAGGCATGTACACACTCTTCTCGCTCTATTAGTGAGTGAAATAGGACACGAAGCGGCTTATACTGGTAAGAAGTACCCTGAACCAGGTACTGCACAGTGGCTTGCAAAGTGCCTAAGTACTTGTAGCGCGATCAGCCGTAAACTCCAGAGAAATGGCCGTGTAAGTAGCATAAAGAGCACTACGATAACAAACGCTCTCGTAAACAGAGAAAGGAAAAGGAAACGAGGAATCGGTGAAGAACGTCGTTGAGAGTAGAGGACTGAGAATGGAACAGCTCCAGGGTAAGTAAACTTTTAATACGAAGTAGGTATGGCAGGATATTGTGCACCATTCGCGGGAAAACCAGTCTGAAAATTATGATGCTGAAGACAGTAATGGGAATGACGATGGTCAGGTAAAGATTTTACCTACAACACTGTATTCGGCGCATTGTTAGGCTAGGGCGATTCAACAGGAAAAGCACATTTCAGCTTTTTGTTATAGACAAACTACAAAAGATAGAAATACATCTCGCATATCACTGAATTGAGGAAGGTTCAAAGTTTTGACAGAGCTGCGCTGTCGTTTGTTTGTAGCAAGATGGCGGCTACAGCACATGAGAAATCATTTTGTATGCTCGAATTTGTGCGAAGTCAATCCACTGTTCAAGGGCAACGTGAATTCTGCCGTCGATTCAGAAAGAAATCGCCTGTGCACATGTAGATTTATGATCTGGCATACAGAATTCTTGGAAGTTGGTTGTATATACAGTGGTGGAAATATTTATTGCTTCACCTCTTACAATTAACAATTTCTGTTACAATCTTTAAATAACTGAGCTACATTTGCCTGGCTTCTCTTGATATCTATCAGAAATGAATATACACAATAATTTTTGTCAATTTGTTTCTATTCTTAATTTTTGTTTCTATAAAAATGTTTGATTTTTATAATTTAACACTTTCTTGAAAAATGAGTGTATGTGGATATGTCAGCTATTCTGTTTGCTATTCTGAAATATGAATACTAATGTTGAAAGAAACACTGCATATTAATGTTGTAACAGAACACTGGGGTATTTTAGTGTTTGTATTGCCTCATATGAGCACACCGTTGCATTTAATATTTTGTTGCTCCACCACACGCCTTAATCACCGCTTGGAATCGTGAAGGCATTGAAAGAATTGACTTTTTAATGTACTCCTCACTAAGTTCATGAAACCACACATGCACAAGGGTCTCCAACAGCTCCCGTTCATTCCGTGGCTTCTTTTTGGTTCTAGCATTTCCCATAGCCTTCTAACAGTTCTCTTTAGGACTGAGATCAGGGCTGTTTCCAGGCTACTCTAATACTTGAACCCCGTTTTGTCGAAGGAAAGATTTTACCTGAAATGTAGAAATAAGTGATAATTAACCAAGAAAGTAATCTGTTTGGTGTTTGGTACAAATATTAGTCAGAGAACTCACCTTCAAAGCTCTATGGCAAGGAGCGGAGTCATCCTGAAAAATGTAATTGGAAGCATCTCCAAACTGGCCTCTAATGGTTGGCATAAGCTTCCTTTCAAGGATGCCTATGTAGGCTTCTGCATTGACAGTACCATTGATGAAGCCCAGACGACCTACTGCGTGACTGGAAATGCACCCCCAGACCATCTGTTCTTGTGGGTGTTTGACTGTGTTTTATGCATGATGGCAAAAATTCTTCATCATTCGTTCGACGCACGAGCACTTTTCCATCCGAGCCATGCACATTAAATTTGGACTCGTCTGAAAAGATTACTTTGCTCCACATCTCTGGTGTCCATGTCGCATGTGCCTTTGCCCATTGTAGTCACTGTTGTCGCATTATCTTGGTCAATAAAGGCTTCCTTCTAGTCTATTTCTTACAGTTCTGCTGGTTACTGAGATGTCGCACATTTCTTCCCAGTCTCGCTTTAGTTCAGTTGATGACAAGCGACGATTGTTGAGTGAAATCTTTTTCAATACGTTGTCCTGTTCGGCAGCAGAAGCCCTTTCGCGATCTCTTCTTTTCTCACGATCAACATTTCCTTTTTCCTGTATGTTTTTCAGTAGCCTCGAAATCGTAGACTGATTAAATCCTGTCTTAGAGGCTATCTCTCTGGTGCTGAGGCCAATAAACAAGTATAGCAGCTTTCGTTTCTGGCGTCAATTCAACTGACCTGCCAATCTTCTCACTGCAACGTCTCAAATCAAAATGGCAGTATACACACTAGTTTCATTGTCAAACCAAACGACAGCAACAAAGAGTTGTGTATCGTTGGAAAACATACGTGAAGAAGTCAGATTATTAAGGCAAGTAGTTGAGCGGTCTAAGGCGGTGCAGTCAAAGACTGTGTCGCTGGTCCCGGCGGAGGTTCGAGTCCTCCCTCGGGCATGGGTGTGTCTGTTTATCCTTAGGATAATTTAGGTTAAGTAGTGTGTAAGCTTAGGGACTGATGACCTTAGCAGTTAAGTCCCATAAGATTTCACACACATTTGAACATTTTTATTAAGGCAAGAATATGTCAACAAAGTTGATCAACAATGGAACTGGTATAACCTGAAGCAAACTGCTGCGAAAGACAAAAACACGAAGTATTTCACGGTGATGCAATAAATATTTCCACCACTGTAAAAAGGGAAGAGCACTGTCGGCGAGGCACGTCTGACTCAAAAGTCGCGCGTATCCGAGATGCGTTCTCACTCTGCGCCCCCGGAAGTTCTGAAGACGGGTAAGCCAGGGACTTCTTCCTCAAACAACAGTGTGTCATAGTGTGATACGACTCCTGCATAGGGAGTGTTACAAGTTGCAGCAACTGCATCCCGGCGACCGTAACAGAAGGTACGAATTTCGCATTTCAGTTCTCCAGAATATGGCAGACGACACTTTTTCCGATCGACTAATCTTTCCGGACTCATCGACGTTCCTTCTACCGAGTAAACTGAACCACCACACTTAAGAATTTGAGGATCACAAAATCGTGGCGTCGTCGTCGAGCATGAAAGAGACTCACTGAATCTGAATGTGTTTTGTGCCGTATCTGTTCACAAAGTTTGTGAACCTTTCCTTTTTGCGGAGGAATCTGTGGCAGGACTGCCACACCTGGACATGCTGCAAAATTGATTGTTTCCTCAATTTCATGAAGATCCCAATGATTTCATTTTTATGCAAGATGGCGCCCCGCCTCTCCTTCACGTTGAGGTGCGGCGTTATCATAACAACACTGTCTCATAACCTATTGGAAGCTGTGAGCAACAAAATCTTGTTCATTGCTATCTTCTTCCAGGGTCACCAGACCTAGCAGTTTGTTTCTGTGGGGTGCATGAAAATATAGAGAGTCTCTGTCCCATATATAGCAGTTACTCTTTAAGATCTGAGAAACGGAATTGCTGAAGCTCTCGATTCAAAAAACAGGGAGCTGTTGATTCGTGTGTGGAATGAAATGGACTACCGCTTCCATGTTTCTCGAGCAACGCATAATCATCACGTTGAGTGTGTTGTAGAGTGTGTGTGCGAACATAAAGTTTTGAACCTTTCTTTATCCAGTGACAAATGCAAAGTGTTTCTATCTTTCACAATTTCTCTGTTGTTTCATTTTGAGTCACCCGATATATCCGTTGATTGTGAGTGGAACCGCACTTGCAGACCAACTTCCTCAACATGGTGACTCGGCCTACGTAAAAGACGTCCTGCTTTGTATTTGGATCCGGAAGTGTTACCAGTGATGCATGAATCTTTTTACGAGAGGTAGTCATTAAGTTTTAATTAGCACCTAGAGAAAGTGTACTTACGTAACTCATTTTTTTGTTTGTTTACAGGTAAATGTCTGCTAATACAGGCTGAAATCCCCGCACTTTAGTGCCTTAGCACGTCGATGCAAGAGCCAAAACAAAATGGAGCAGCCCATTGATGAACTGGAATATCATGGAACATCATCCGGTAATTTTTTTTTTGGGGGGGGGGGGGGGGGGATGCCATAACAATCCATGCTGAGTTGGTGGAAGTTAATGACAACAATGAATAAACATACACTACTGTTTGCAAAAATTGAAACACACAGAAGCAGTGGTCTGCAACACGCCACGATAAGAGGACATGCAGAACAGTGGAACGATGACAAGTGACTTAAATGGGTCGTGCACGTGGATCCAACAGCGCCTTCTATTGTGTGTTTCTCTGGCGAAAAATGATGGAGCCATGTTTATCACCTGTCACAGTTCTTCCAAGAAATTCATCTCCATCATTTGTGTACTGTTACAAAAGTTCCCTGCATACCGTTTTTCTTGTTCTCGATTGTGAGCCACTGTTAACATCCTGGGAATCCACCTGGCACAACCCTTTTTTAACGCCAACACTTTCAGTATTCTGCAAACACGTCCTTCCCCTATCCCAACGTAGCGTGACAATTCGATCACTGTGATGAGTCTCTCAGCAGTCGCCAGTTCGTTAACTCACTGCACATTGTCTGGAGTGTGTGCAGCACGAGGCCTGCCGCTGCGAGGACAGTCCTCAATATTGCCGTGCTTGCTTTCATCGTGTAACCTGCTTGCCCACCGACTAACTGTACTGCGGTCAACAGCAGCATCTCCACACACATTTTTCAACCCCTTGTGGATGTTTCCCACTGTCTCGTTTTCGCCGCACAGGAATTCTATGATACACGTTGCTTCTGACGAAAGTCAAGTGTAGCAGCCATCTTGAAGACATGCTGTGACGGCGCCACTCGTGGGGACAGGTTGAACTAAATTTGAAAACAAGCGGGAAGGATATATCTACACACTGTAAAACTTTCACACATGCAGAATGAAAACTATATTTTACAAAAATAGTGTGCATTTCTTTTGGAGTGACCCTCATACAAACAACAAAGTGGTTAGGTGGCACACACGCTCGCAACATCGTCAGACAAGTCTGAATGACGAAGAACAAAGTGGCAGACTATCTCTCTGTGGAGACCTGTGAATGGCAAGAGAAGTGGAGGCTCTAGTGCTCGAACACCGGTGTTTCGCAACCGAGGCGACAGAGGGTCAGGTTTCAACATCTTGCCCGGCAGTTTGAAGTGGAAAAAGGTCGCCAGCCGTTTAGTTCCGCGTCTTCTCAAAGTCCGTTACAAAACCAAGTCGAACCGAAGCAACAGCCAAAGCTGTTGCAGCTGTGTCAGGCAATCCTAGGTGACTTATTCGGCGACCTGGTCAACTGCCATGAACGAGTGCTGGGTTATCGCTGAAACCTCGAGACAAAAGACCGAACCAAGCAGTGGAAACATACGGTTTCACCACATCGTCAGGCAAGGTGAAGCTGCGTGTTTCTTGCGACTGCCCTGCCGCTTGGCGACACATGGCATGAAGATCTGTGGCCCGGTGCGGTGGCGCCACCTTTGACTGGTTGCTGTGTAGAGTGCCCGGAGCGGCAGCGGGGGGGGAGGGGGGGGGGGGACGGCCAGGAAGACACCTGAGTACTTGCATACTGCCGCCGGCGGCCAACTGGCGCAACAACGGGAAGTGTGTGGTAGTAGTGTCTGACGAATGGCCATGTTTTCTGTAGCGCGGTGCCGGATTACATTTGCATTGGAATCCGGATTAGCGCTCAGCACCGTATGAATTCTAATTATCTACGACACCTTGGAGTGTTATACTAGTACAGCTGAACTTGCAGAATGCGAAAATATTTTGTGAGTATCTTGTCTAATCCAGGCTGTGTTCGAATATGTGGATTTCATACTAGCTGTTTTAAGATAATGTTTCGGAACACGTGTGGTTCGGCTTAAATAGGGAAATTTGTTCAGAGCTCGTTGGGTGCTCGTCTTCCTCAACTTGTTATCACTGTGGGTGCCGGGCGTTGACGTTGTACAGCCTAGTAGTAAGAAGTGGTTTCTCGACATACGGCATATCCTAGTGCTTGCTGTGTTTCCCTCGTTCAGTATTCGGGACCATAGTGGTGACCAGGGAGTGTGATATAAAAATTTTATGTATTGCATTTTTAAAAAACACTTGTAGGTTAGTAGTTCGATCTTATAAATTATTTTGTATATTTTAAGTCAGTCTTATTGACGTGCTTGTTGACTGTTAAACTTCCATCTGAGTGCGTTTTGCTTGTGTGGCATATTCTGCTGCATATAATAATTATTTTATGGAGAATGGATTGTGGATTTGTTAACGTATTCTGAAGAGTTAACTCCGAATTGGGGCTGAGGCGGAGCTGGAAAGAAGTTAATAATCACAGGTGAAAGTTAGCTTCAAAAGAATTGTAACTCTCTGTCTCGGTCAATGTTAATATTGCTTGGTTTTCAGATGACCTCAATCATTTTCTCATGTGACTTGTAAGCGAGTGGTCAGTATGGAACTCAGGTATTAACGTCTTGTATCCTGTGGACGCAGCCTCCATCTAAGTTGCTACAAGTGGTACTCATTGTGTTATTGTATTTATAAAAACTGATTTGCTCTATTCAGTGACATATACGCTTCCTTTCTTAAAATATTTTTATTAACAAATTGTATGTGTTTAACTTATGAATCTTTTGAGTTGTAATTATGAACTTTAGTAACGCAGATGTCGCTCTTCTGTGCACTGCCATTGTGTGATGCCATCAGATTATGCTCTTAAGGAGCAAACAGTCAATCGCAGCACACTACCGCAATTTCGTGACAAGGTTACGGGAGGCTGGGAAGACGAAGCATCGCACCTAGCTTTCCGAGGGGACATTTTTCAGCACGACAACGGACCGCTTCATTCTCCACGGGATAAAGTCACAGATGGTGCGTCTTTGAATTTTCAAATTTTGCCTAACCCCTATATTTTTCTGACCTGGCGCTCAGTAACTTCTTCTATTTTCTGCGAAACAGGCCTTGGCATTTCCAGAATGACGAATAGTTTGCTGTCGAAGTGCAACGTTCGCTGAACATCCAAAATGCAGACTTCCTCACTTCCTCAGCCAAGGCCTTTGCCGTGTTTCCATGTTGCGAGATTCTGTAACATTGAAGGTACAATGCCCATATTATTACGTTTTTTTTAGTGTTGGAAAGAAAACTACGCTCCCAATATTACGGGCAGCGCTCCTCATTGAGTTGTGAGTAAAATAAGTCGTCCAGAAAACAAGAGAAGACACGTAAATAGTTATAGTACCCATTTCTGCCAGTTTGGCTCACGAAAATGCACTCAGCTAATCGAAACACTCAAACTAGTCAGTTGAGTGCGAGACGCCACTGTTAGCACATTGTGTACTCAAACGATATATCCAACAACAGTCCATACAGTGATACACAGATTCTAGCATTCTATAAGAATCTGAAGAGGATATTAGCCATAGTTTTGATGCTGATGACACGGATGAAGATCCTACTTACGGTTTTTCTGATTTTGGTAAAAAACATTCTGTAACATTTTATGTTGTATACATATTTTGTTACCGTAATGTATCTGATGAAATAACATAATACGGCGTTTTTTACACCTTTATTTACTGTTACGTCACATATGCGTTCATGTTCACTCATAATATAATATTATTTCAGAATAAAGTGCGGAAAGTGAAGATATGGCATCAGCTGCTGCTGGTACCTCAGAAAACTGCGAGGCATTTGCAAGCAGCAAACGGCAAGGGGTGAAAAACTGGTAACACCCAAGTAAATAGAGAAAGTACCATTCCGGTTTATATTAGTACTAATGGGTGCATACAAACATAAACGAACTTGAACGACATAGTCTGGCACATTAGCTTGGCGAAGAAGAAAGTAACGGCCAACAGATTAATTTTGTTTGCAAATATCTGTCAACGACATGAGGCACCCGCACTCTATCTTAAGCAAACGGTGCTGAGATTTCGTGGCTGGCGGGAAATCATTATCTGGAGAGAGTACCAGTACAACCAAGACAGAAGAAATAACAGCAAGGGTGTACAGTGTGCTCATAAAGATGCACGAAAGAAGGAGGCAGCCAAAAGGAAAGATACGTTGTTTCAGTGTGGCGTGTGTAAAGTTTTTTTTTTTTTTAAATTTTTAAACATGTTTCACTCTCTGACGCGAAAAAGAACACTTTGAAATATTAAATTGTTATCGCAATAAATTCTTCGTTTCCATTGTATATAGAAACGTAACTCACACTTTATACTCGTAAATTTTAAACGAAATGCTGAAATAAATCATCTTTTTATTTTAAAAACAATTAATAAACTTTACTTCAAAGTAAGAAAAATAATTTGCCGTTGTTTCTTGAGTTTGTACCACAGAGTTTTATCGTAGTGAAAATGGCTGGCACTGGATTAAGAAGCCGTAGATTGCAGCTTGGCACTGGGGTACTAGATTTATATAAGTGACTGGTAATCAAATTGTTAAATACGTAGAAGAGGAATTACACCGCCACCAGGTCCCACGGTCGCAATTTACTGACCAGCCCCCGTACTATTCCAAATTAGTTCACGGGCTGTAGTAAAAAACTACTCTTCAGCAGTGTCGCCAGCACATACTGTGCAATTAGTTCCAGTTTCTGCGTTCTCGCTGCTTAGAGTTTTAATTTCTAAGCGTCCTTCTCAAAAAGGTGCTTAAGAGATTAACATCTACTCGACGGCGTGGTTGTTCTAGCGGAACAACCAGTTCGTATTAGGCAAGGATGAACTAGGATATCGGATTCTATGCTTTTTAAAGGGAAATATTCCGGGTTGTGCTTTAGCTGATTTAGGGAAATCAAGGAAAACCTAAATCACGGTAGAAGCTCGTAAATTTGAACCCTACTTCTCACAAGACCCAGTTGAGTGCTGTAACCACTGCAGCACAACGCTCTCATCTCAATTCCCTCTTATAGGCTTACAGTCTGTATCCTCATTCTTCAAACGAATGCGAAAACGTAGCGGGTTAAAAGTGCTGTGGCAAACCTTGCCGAGTGCAACTTTGGCTCTCGCCTGAAAAGCATGCTACCCGCTGAACAGTCGTGCTCTGCAGGAAGTCCGATTAGCACGGAATGGACAGAGGGCTGGATTAGTGTTCGACACACACACACACACACACACACACACACACACACACACTTGTAAGGAAAACCATTCATTTCTGTGAGAATTACCTGCAGGAATGTTCCCACAAGTGCGTTTATAAATAAGTGTATTGCTTATTCGGAAGTAAAACTACAGATTATTTATCTGGACTCTAAATGCATTGTACAGCGATGAACACGAATAGCAAGAGTATAATAGAGTTCCAGGAAGGAATGAATAATTTATTATTATAATAAACTGTTACTGTACTGGAAGAAATCACCGAAACCTAAGTTTGATTAGTTTGCCGGAACACATCACAATGTAACTCTAATATGTCTCTAATGATCTCGATGACGATGGGACTTTAAACCATAACGATCCTTCAGTAGAATGCAAACAGAGCGATGATGAACATTAAGGAAGACGTATTACTCGACCTTTGCACATGAAATTGATCCTGAACACTTGCAGCGATGTGAGCGAAGCCGTAACGAGCTTTCACGAAGTAATTCCCTTCTGTGAAACAATATCTGGGTTTTTAATTGAACAAAATAATCGAAAATGGTCTCACACACACAGAAAGTAACCTTTTCTAGATCCCGTGGTCTAGGGGTAGCATCTATGAGTAGTAATCAAAACGTCCTGGGTCCCGCGTTCGAACCTTGCCACGGCTCAAATATTGAATAAAAACGTCTTTAATGGCGGCCGAAGACTTCCAGCATAAGACGGCACCCTCGTTCTGCCAACGGCCTTTGTCAAAGAGGGTGAAGGAGCGGACAGAGGTTCAGGATATCCTCTTGCCTTTGGGGTGGAAACTGCCCCCTAAATGAAGGAAAAATCAGTTATGATCAACGACATGAAGATGCAGAAGCCAATGGAAACCACTGCGTGTATCCACAGGACATATTACCTAAATTGGAAAAGCGTCATGATGATCTCTCCATTGGCAAAAGATTCCGAACTAGTCCCCCTTTCGGATCTCCGTGAGGGGGAGATCATTATGAGAAAAAGACTAAACAACCAACGAAAGGATAACGTTCTACAACCCTGGGCGTGGAATGTCAGAAGCTTGAACGTGGGAGGGAAGCTAAAAAATCTGAAAAGAGGAATGCGAAGGCTCAGTCTAGTTACAGTGGGTGTCAGTGAAGTGAAACGGAAAGAAGACAAGAATTTTTGGTCCGATGAGTATAGGATAATATCAACAGCAGCAGGGAATGGTATAATGGGAGAATTATTTGTCATGAATATGACAGAAAAATGATTCAGATGGCTCTGAGCAGTATGGGACTTAACATCTGAGGTCATCATTCCCCTAGAACTTAGAACTACTTCAACCTAACTAACCTAGGGACATCACTCACATCCGTGCCCGAGGCAGGATTCGAAGCTGCGACCGTAGCAGCCGCGCGCCTCTCACTGAAGCACCCAGAATCGCTCGGCTACAGCGGCCGGCTGATATGGCAGAGAGGGGGTTGTGAACAGTTCATTGATATGGTTTTTCTTATCAGAATCGACAGCAAACCAACACAGACAACAATACTTCAGGTACACACGCGGACGTCGCTAGCGTAAGATGAAGAGATAGAGAAAGTCTATGAGAATACTGCCGCGCGGAGCGACCACGCGGTTTAAGGTGCCCTGTCAAGGACTGTGCGGCCTCTCCCGCCGGAGGTTCGAGTCTTCCCTCGGGCATGGATGTGTGTTTTGTTCTTAGCGTTAAGTTAGTTTAAGTAGTGTGTAAGTCTAGGGGCCGATGACCGCAGTAGTTTGGTCCTTTAGGAATTTACACACATTCTATGAGAATACGGAAAGGATAACTCTGTACGTAAAGGGAGATGAATATCTAATAGTCAAGAGGGATCGGAAATCAGTTGTAGTGGAAGAAGCAGAATAAGGGGTTACGAGAGAATGGTAATGAGTGAGGAGAAAGACTGATTGAGTTCTGCAGTTGGTTTCAACTAGTAATAGGGAATACGCTGTTCAAGAATCACAAGAAGAGGAGGTATACTTGCAAAAGGCAGGCAGATACGGGAAGATTGCAGTTAGATTACATCGTGGTCACGCAGAGATGCCGAAATCAGATGGATTTAAAATGTACTCGGGAGCAGATAAAGATTTAGATCACAGTTTAGAAATCATGAAAAGTGGGCTGAAGATTAAGAAGCAGAATCAGTACACAAAGAAGTGGGATACGGAAAGTACTAAGGAATGAAGAGACACGCTGGAAGTTCTTTAAGGCCGTGGATACTGCGATAATGAATAGCTCCGTCCGCAGTTCAGTTGAAGAGGTATGGACGTCTCTAAAAAGGGGAGTCACAGAAGTTTCAAAGAAAATGTAGGTTTGAGGAAGACAACTGCGAAGAAACCGTGTGTAACAGAACAGTTGTCGACGAGAGAAGGCAGAACAAAAATTTTCAGGTAATTTCAGGAATACAGGAACACAGTCAGTTAGGAATGAAATAAATAATGACGTGTAGGAAAGCTAAGGCGAAATGGCTACATGAAGAAATCTAAAAAGAAATGATTGTCGGAAGGTCTGACTCAGCACATAAAAAACTCTAAAAAACCTACGTTGAAATTAAAATCAAGGGCAGTATCATTAAGAATGTAATGGTAATTCCACTGTTAAATGCGAAGAGAGAGCGGATAGGTGGAAAGAGTTCGTCTGTTAATCGACAGGGAAGAGATAGGCGATCCAGTATTAGAGTAGAATTTAAAAGAACTTTGGATGACTTAAGCTCAAATAAGGTAGAAGGGATAGACAACATTCCAGCAGAATTTCTGAAGTCGTCGATGGAATTGTCAACAAAACGACTATTCACGTTGGTGTGTAGAATGCATGAGACTGGCGATATACCATCAGACCTTCGGAAAAATTTCATGTACACGATTCCGAAGATTGGAAGAGCCAACAAGTGCAAGAATTATCGCACAACCAGCTTAACAGCTCATGCATCCAAGTTGCTGACAAGAAAAATATACAGAATAATGGAAAAGGACATTGAGGATCTGCTAGATGACGCTCAGTTTGGCTTTAGGAAAGATGAAGGCGCGAGAGAGGCTGTTCTGAGGTTGGGTTTGGTAATAGAAGCAAGACTGAAGATAAATCAAGACACATTCATAGGATTTTACACGGAAAAAGCGTTCTACGATGTAAAAGGGTGCAAAATGCTCGAAATTCTCAGAAAAATGGAGTAAGCAGTAGGGAAGACATGTAAAATACGATATGTACAAGAACCAAGAGGGAAGAATAAGAGTGGAACATCAAGAACGAAGTGCTCGAACTGAAATGAGTGTAAGCAGGGATGTAGTCTTTCGCCCCTGCTGTTCAACCTACACATCGCAGAAGCAATGACGGAAATAAAAGAAATGGTTCAAATGGCTCTGAGCACTATGGGACTCAACTGCTGTGGTCATTAGTCCCCTAGAACTTAGAACTACTTAAACCTAACTAACCTAAGGACATCACACACATCCATGCCCGAGGCAGGATTCGAACCTGCGACCGTAGCAGTCGCAAGGTTCCGGACTGCGCGCCTAGAACCGCGAGACCACCGCGGCCGGCCGGAAATAAAAGAAAGGTACTAGAGTGAAATTAAAATTAAAAGTGAAGGATGCCAGAAAGGGCATTCTATCAGTAACGCCAGACTTCCTTTTTTTCTCGGCCACTTTCGGTTGGTAAAACGCGGAATATCTTGCGGGGCATCGTGGAATATTCCCGCCTCAACCTCTGTAGTTTTATGACGCTCCTATTGGACGCGGCGTCTGTAACGGGCATGCGCCCCAAGCAAACAGCTGTCATCGAGTATTTTTTGCAGAAAAACCGGAGCATCCCAGATATACACAAGTGCTTGCAGAATGTCTATGGAGACCTGACAGTGAACAAAAGCACGGTGATTTGTTGGGCGAGGCATCTCGCAAACCTGTCCCATGTCCCTCACGGCGGGCAGCCGCACTCAACTGAGACTCCTGCGACGTTGGAGCTTGCGGACACTCCCATTCGAGGTGACCCACAGATCACAGTCCGACACCTCGTTGATCAACTGGAGTTCTCCTGTTGGTAGTGCTGGCACTACCAGCTGGGGTACTCAAACGTGTGTGACCGCTGGGCCTCACGCCACCTAAGGAAGACCATAAAGACCAACGAAGGACCATCTGTTTGGCGCAATGAAGGATGCGCACTGGGGGAGCAGTGCATGGATCATGAGGAGGTTTATGCTGCAAGACGTTGGCTCCGACGTCCGGCAGTAGAGTGGTACCATGCGAGCATACAGGCCCTTTTACGCTACTGGCCATTAAAATTGCTACACCACGAAAATGACGTGCTACAGACGCGATATTTAACCGACAGGAAGAAGATGCTGTGATATGCAAATGATTAGCTTTTCAGAGAATTCACACAAAGTTGGAGCCGGTGGTGACATCTACAAAGTGCTGACATAAGGAAAGTTTCTAACCGATTTCTCATACACAAACAGCAGTTGGCCGGCGTTGCCTGGTTAAACGTTGTTGTGATGCTTCGTGTCAGGAGGAGAAATGCGTGCCATTACGTTTCTTACTTTGATAATTGTTGGATTGTAGCCTATCGCGATTGCGGTTTATCGTATCGCGACATTGCTGCTCGCGTTGGTCGAGATCCAATGACTGCTAGCAGAATATGGAATCGGTGAGTTCAGGAGGGTAATACGGAACGCCGTGCTCGATCCCGACGGCCTCGTATCACTAGCAGTCGAGATGACAGGCATCTTATCCGCATGGCTGTAACGCATCGTGCAGCCACGTCTCGATCCCTTAGTCAACAGATGGGGACGTCTGCAAGACAACAACCATCTGTACGAAGAGTTCGACGACGTTTGCAGCAGCATGGACTATCAGCTCGGAGACCATGGCCGCGGTTACCCTTGACGCTGCATCACAGACAGGAGCACCTGCGATGGCGTACTAAATGACGAACCTGGGTGCACGGATGGCAAATCGTCATTTTTTCGGGTGAATCCAGGTTATGTTTATAGCATCACGATGGTCGCATCCGTGTTTGGCGACATCGCGGTGAACGCGCATTGGAAGTGTGTCTTAGTCATCAAATGGTTAAAATGGCTCTGAGCACTATGCGACTTAACTTCTGAGGTCATCAGTCGCCTAGAACTTAGAACTAATTAAACCTAACTAACCTAAGGACAGCACACACATCCACGCCCGAGGCACGATTCGAACCTGCGACCGTAGCGGTCGCTCGGCTCCACACTGTAGCGCCTAGAACCGCACGGCCACTTCGGCCGGCGTATTCGTCATCGCCATACTGGCGTATCAACCGGTGTGATGGTATCGGGTGCCATTGGTTACATGTCTCTGCCACCTCTTGTTCGCATTGACGGCACTTTGAACAGTGGACCTTACATTTCAGATGTTTTACGACCGGTGGTTCTACCCTTCATTCGTTCCCTGCGAAACCCTACATTTCAGCAGGATAATGCACGACCGGATGTTGCAGGTCCTGTACGGGCCTTTCTGGATACAGAAAATGTTTGACTGCTTCCCTGGCCAGCACATTCTCCATATATCTCACCAACTGAAAACGTCTGGTCAATGGTGGCCGAGCAACTGGCTCGTCACAATACGCCAGTCACTACTCTTGATGAACTGTGGTATCGGGTTGTAGCTGCATGGGCGGCTGTACCTGTACACGCCATCCAAGCTCTGTTTGACTCAATTCCCAGGCGTATGAAGGCCGTGATTACGGCCAGAGATGTTTGTTCTGGGTACTGATTTCTCATGATCTAAGAACCTAAATTGCGTGAAAATGTAATCACATGTCAGTTCTGGTATAATATATTTGTCCAATGAATACCCGTTTATCATCTGCATTTCTTCTTGGTGTAGCAATTTTAATGGCCAGTAGTGTAGTAACGTTGAACGGAGATGATGTTTAAAAATAGGATTTTGCTGAGTGGGGAATGAAGAAGAATTGCAGGATCCGCAGATTGGAATGAACGGCCTAACGAGTACAGAATATAGACTGAGAGCAAATCGAAGAACGACGAAAGCAATGGGAAGTAGCAGAAATGAGAACAGGGAGACACTTATAGTCAGACTTGAGAATAACGAAGTAGACAAGTTTAAGGAATTCTGCTGTCTAATAAGCTAGGTAACGCATGATGGACAGAGCGAGGACGACATGAAAAGCAGACTAGCACTGGCAAAAAGGGCATTCCTGGCCAAGAGAACTCTACTGGTATGAAACATAGGCCTTAAACTGAGGGAGAAATTTCTGAGGACGTACGTTTGGAGCAGAGCACCGCAAGATAGTGAAACACTGACTGTCCGAAAACTGGAACCGAAAAGAATCGATGCATTTGAGACGTGGTGCTACAGAAGGATGTTGAAACCGAGCGAGGTGGTGCAGTGGTTAGCACTCTGGACTCGCGTTCGGGAGGACGACGGTTCAAACCGGTGTCCGGCCATCCTGATTTAGGCTTTCCGTGATGTCCCTAAATCGCAAATGCCGGAATTGTTCCTTTTAAATGGCGCGACCGATTTTCTTCCCCATCCTCCCCTAATCAGTTGGGACCGATGACCTCGCTGTTTGGTCCTTCCCCCAAATTAGCCAACCAACCAACGAAGAATGTTGAAAATTAGATGGACTGATAAGATAAGGAGCGAGGGAGTTATTCGTAGAATTGGAGAAGGAAGGAGCATATGGGAAACAGTGACAAGAAGACGGCTCAGGATAGATGGCTTGACTGTTGGTTCTCACGCCATGTCTCTATCTTTATCTCCTGGGGGCGGGAGGCAGTATTTAGAAGAAAGCCCTGTTTCCTGTCTTTTCCTAACAAATGCGTCTTTCCGGACTTCGCTAAAAATCGTGTTCCTCCTCCTCTCACATTCGAGTCACAAAACAGTTGCTGGTGTCCCTACAGGAGATGCTGTTGTTACTTCATTGACAGACGCCCTCCGGCGTCTCGTCAAAGGAAAGCTGGTCGGCCATGTGGTGTTTATCTGAGCAGCTCACGACTGGCCCCTTGCGGGAACTCATCGGGGGGGGGGGTTCCTATTGACCTGTGTGACCTAACTGCTCCTGGCCACTTGCAGCCCAAATTAATATGTTTCCAAAGTGGCGTCTTATTTAGATTGAGCCACGCAATACGATAAAAGAATGTAAACTACGTGGTGGTCATGTCCAACGCAGTCGCTGGGGCCGGTCCGGGTGGTCGAGCGGTTCTAGGCGCTACAGTCTGGAACCGCGCGACCGCTACGGTAATCGCCGGTATGTCCACCTTTGGCACGGGTAATAGCGGCGAGGTGTTGTGGTGTGGAAGCAATGAGACCTTCGTAGGTCGCTGGCGAGAGCTGGCGCCACATCTGCACACTCAGGTCACCTAATTCCGAAACGTCCCCTTAGAACAATTATACATAACTGTGCTTAAACTGACACACAATATTTTTAGCGCAACGCAATCTGACTTTCAAAAATCCCTACAAAAGAAAGGCCCTGACTAACATTTACCTATACCTTTCACAAATGACTTAACTCACCAAAAATCTTCGTTACTCGAACTACTGCAATACAGGAGCGCCACTACTGCCAGCTAAATAAAAGATTAAAACTACGGAAGGCACTAACTACTGATAGGCATAGTTAGCGAATGAAAGATTTTAGTAGAGAACAAACAATGTATTTACCTTAATAGTCATAATATATATAGCAGTTCATGACGTCCATTCTTACAAATTTCAAAACTCCGCCATCTCTCTTCCCACATCCACCACTGCTGGCGGCTCACCTCCAACTGCGCAACGCTACGCGCTGTTAAGAGCCAACAGCCCAACACTAGAATGGCGAGTATTACAACAATGCCAACCAGCCACTGACTGCACACAGCACAGCCAGTGATTTTTCATACAGAGCGCTATGTGCCGTTACCAATAAAAAAAACCTAAACAGCCTACTTACAATTCCCATAAATTACGGGGTTGGGTGCGATGAGCTCTGACAGCACGTTGACATTCGATCGGGTTCATACCTGGCTCGTTGAGGGCCCAGCACATCAATTTGAACTCTCCACTGTGACCCTCGAAACACTCCATCAAACTTCTGGCCTTGTGACATGGGGCATTATCTTGCTGACAGTTGCCTCTACCGTCGGGTTCAAATGGTTGAAATGGCTCTAAGCACTATGGGACTTAACATCTGAGGTCATCAGTCCCGCAGGCCGGTGTGGTCGAGAGGTTCTAGGCACTTCAGTCTGGAACCGCGCTGCTGCTACGGTCGCAGGTTCGAATCCTGCCTCGGGCATGGATGTGTGTGATGTCCTTAGGTTTAAGTAGTTCTAAGTCTAGGGGACTGATGACCTCAGATGTTAAGTCCCATAGTGCTCAGAACCATTTGGACCATTTCATCAGTCCCCTAGACTTAGAACTACTTAAACCTAACTAACCTAAGGACATCACACACACCCATGCCCGAGGCAGGATTCGAACCTGCAACTGTAGCAGCAGCGCGGTTCCGGACTGAAGCGCCTAGAACCTCTCGGCCACACGCGACTGGCCTACAGTCGGGGAACGCGATCGTCATGAAGAAGTGTACGTGGTTTGCAACCAGTATACGTTATTCTTTGGCCTTCAAGGTGGCTAGCGCGAGCTGCAGTGAACCAGTGGATGCCCACGTGATTGTTCCCCAGAGTATAATGGAGCCGCTGCCAGCTTGTCTCCACCCCGCAGACAGGTTACAGGGAGCTGTCCCCCTGGAAGACGACGGATACGCGCCTTCCTATTGGCGTGATGAAGACGGTACGGAGTTTCATCAGACCCTGAAACGCTCTGCCACTGCGCCAACATCCTGTTCCAGTTCCCATTCCATTTGTAGTTGCCAAAGTCGTGGTGTTAACGTTGGCCCGTGCATAGGTCTTCAGTTGCCTAGTTTCGCCACAGTTCGCCGCCTGCCCAGCCTACGATATCCGACACGTGTAATGAAGGGTCACCGCCCAACCGCACGGCATATGGTTTCGCCACGTGTTGAAAGCGCCACAGCACTCCTCGAAGAACCGACAGGTTGTGGAGTTTCTGAACTGATCGTGCCGGGACATCACTATCTGCCCTCGGTCGAACTCACACAGATTGTGCGCCTTCCCAATTCTACTCACGGACAGCACCCTCACTCACACCACATCCACCGTGCACGTGTCTGACTAGTAGTCATTCCTCGCTAGGTGACGCTGCTATCTTCTGGACGGGCTTTATCGATACTAGTCTAGTGGAAATAATGACCTGGTTAATCCATGTAGAGTGTACAGTGTACAGGGGCCAAATATCTCACGAAATAAGCGTCAAACGAAAAAACTACAAAGAACGAAACTCGTCTAGCTTGAAAGGGGAAACCAGAGGGCGCAATGGTTGGCCCGCTCGATGGCACTGCCATAGGTCAAACGGATACCAACCGCGTTTTAAAAAAATAGGAACCCCCATTTTTTATTACACATTCGTGTAGTAGGTAAAGAAATATGAATGTTTTAGTTGGACCACTTTTTCCGCTTTGTGATAGATGGCGCTATAATAGTCACAAACGTATAAGTACGTGGTATCACGTAACATTCCGCCAGTGCGGACGGTATTTGCTTCCTGATACATTACCCGTGTTAAAATGAACCGTTTACCAATTGCGAAAAAGGTCGATATCGTGTTGATGTATGGCTATTGTGATCAAAATGCCCAACAGGCGTATGCTGTGTATGCTGCTCGGTATCCTGTACGACATCACCCAAGTGTCCGGACCGTTCGCCGGATAGTTACGTTATTTAACGAAAAAGGAAGTGTTCAGCCACATGTGAAACGTCAACCTCGATCTGCAACAAATGATGATGCCTAAATAGGTGTTTTAGACGCTGCTGCGGCTAATCCGCACATCAGTAGCAGACAAATTGCGCCAGAATCAGTAATCTCAAAAACTTCGATGTTGACAATGCTACATCAACATCGATTGCACCCGTACCATATTTCTATGCAGCAGGAATTGCATCGCGACAACTTTGAACGTCGTGTACAGTTCTTCCACGGGGCACAAGAGAAATTACGGGACAATGACAGATTTTTTGCACGCGTTCTATTTAGCGAAGGAAACGTAAACCGGCATAATACGCACTATTGGGCAACGGAAAATCCACGATGGCTGCGACAAGTGGACCATCAGCGACCTTGGCGGGTTAATGTATGGTGCGGCACTATGGGAGGAAGGATAATTGGCCTCCATTTTATCGATAGCAATCTAAATGGTGCAATGTGTGCTGATTTCCTACGTAATGTTCTACCGATGTTACTACAAGATGTTTCACTGCATGACAGAATGGCGATGTACTTCCAACATGATGGACGTCCGGCACATAGCTCGCGTGCAGTTGAAGCGGTATAGAATAGCATATTTCATGACAGGTGGATTGGTCGTCGATGCACCATAACATGGCCCGCACGTTCACCGGATCTGACGTCCCCGGATTTCTTTCTGTGGGGAAAGTTGAAGGATGTTTGCTATCGTGATCCACCGAAAACGCCTGACAACATGCGTCAGCGCATTGTCAATGGATGTGCGAACATTACGGAAGGCGAACTACTCGCTGTTGAGAGGAATGTCGTTACACGTATTGCCAAATGCATTGAGGTTGACGGACATAATTTTGAGCATTTATTGCATTAATGTGGTATTTACAGGTAATCACGCTGTAACAGCATGCGTTCTCTGAAGTGATAAGTTCACAAAGGTACATGTATCACATTGGAACAACCGAAATAAAATGTACCTACGTCTGTATTTTAATTTAAAAAATCTACCTGTTACCAACGGTTCGTCTAAAATTGTGAGCGACGTGTTTGTGACTATTACAGCGCCATCTGTCACAAAGCGAAAAAAGTGGTCCAACTAAAACATTCATATGTCTTTACGTACTACACGAATATGTAATAAAAATTGGGGGTTCCTATTCTTAAAAAAGCGCAGTTGATATCAGTTTGACCTACGGCAGCGCCATCTAGCGGGCCAACCATAACGCTATCTTGTTTCACCCTTCAAGCTAGACAAGTTTCGTTCTTTGTAGTTTTTACGTTTGACGCTTATTTCGTGAGATATTTGGCCCAATCACGATCAATGGACCACCCAGTATACACGCACATCCATATTTACCATGTGTATGAAAGACAAAAGATAAACGATAGTTATGTAATTTTTGTAGGCGTTTTATTAAACAGCGAACTAATGATGCAATGACTCAGTTGGTACTCCTTATTTATAACAATCTGTTTTTTCTTGATAATGATGAAGCAATTCTCAGGGTATCGCAAATATTACCTGCAACTCCTTCTCAGAAAAGAAAGCTGACTATCTAGACTGAATGCACACACTTGTAACAAAACATGCTTCCTCTACATCGCTCCTTTCCCTACTGACACTTGCTTCACCCACATGCTGCACCCCCATTCAAAATCGACGTGGTTAAAATATGTGCACAATACTTACTGCTCGTAAATCATTATACTTACTTTTCGTAAATCATTTGACAGCTGGACACCTTACTTCTGAACTGACAGAAATTGAAAGAGTACACTCTGACAATGATTTGTGTCTGACGAGTAGCACTTATAGTAATAATAAAGATAATAATAATAAAATAATAATACTATGTACGCCATACGACAGAGTAGTAGCCGTTGCATAGTTACTGTCGAGTTAAATGTCAGTTTGAAAGACTTACGGCGCCAGTGTTTCGTGTCTGACCAATTCCGCTAATAACTGTGATACTACAATAGTAATAATAATAATCGAGAAATGGAGAAAGAACTAAAGAAACGCGGGTTTTGAAAGCCAATCTGACTGGGCTTTCCCAAAATCAATCTATCTCTACCATAAATGGAAATTTGTGGTAAGTCCCTATGGGACCAAACTGCCGAGGTCATCGATCCCTAAGCTTACACACCACTTAATCTAACTTAAACTAACTTACACTAAGGACAACACACACACCCATGCCCGAGGGAGGACTCGACCCTCCGACAGGGGGAGCCGCGCGAACCGTCGCAAGGCGCCTTAAACCGCACGGCTTCCCCGCGCGACTTATCTACCATACCTCGCGTTTGCGGACGACCTGGCGATACTTACAGAAGGCCGCCAAGAAGCTCGACATACTTAAGGAATGTGCAGAAAAAGTAGGGATACAAATCTCATTCGAGAAAACTGAATTCTTATGTTCAAAGACAGACACTGCACGCCTGAAAACAAAATTAGGGTAAAATCAACAGAGTCCCGTACTTTAAATACACAGGAGAATTCATCGAACTGACAGTCCTTGAAAAAAATCTCACAGAAAAATGGCCTCCAAAAAGGCAAAACCTGTGCAACAAAAAATCCACGTCAATACAGACAAAAATTCGGCACTACGACACATTTACAAAACCAACAGTCCTCTACACAAGTGAAACACTCACAACAGATGTCGCAAACTTCAAGAAATCAAGGAAGACTGGAAGATCATTAGGAAAATTTTAGGAGCAAGACATACCCAAGACAGTTACAGGCTCATATCAATCAAAACAACAGAATAATTTCCAAACATCGAAACTGACATTAAGAAAAGGCGGATGAAATTCTTTTGTTGAGTACCAGAAAAGCGATTAACAAAAATTATAGTAGGCTATATATCATCAGTTAAGAACTCAGCACCTTGGCAGCATGAAATTCAAAAGGACCTCAAAAATGGAAACGTAAGACGAACTAGTATTTCAGAAAGAGATACCTTCAGACACAATGCTATCAAACTGGAAGTTAAATCAGAGCAAATAAACAAAAACAGCAGAGATGAAAGCGGTCGGAAGAACGTAAACAAGGCTTCTCAGAAAGGCCCCTACTGGAACAACAAGGAGAAGCTAAAGAAACGTTGACTGAGTTATTTGCTTAAAGTCTTCCAATTATCTGTATGGAGTGTAGCCATGTATGGAAGTGAAACATGGACGATAAATAGTTTGGGCAAGAACGGAATAGAACCTTTCGAAATGTGGTGCTACAGAAGAATGCTTAAGATTAGATGGGTAGATCACGTAACTAATGAGGAGGTACTGAATAGAATTGGGGAGAAGAGGAGTTTGTGGCCCAACTTGACTAGAAGAAGGGATCGGTTGGTAGGACATGTTCTGAGGCATCAAGGGATCACCAATTTAGTATTGTAGGGCAGCGCGGAGGGAAAAAATCGTAGAGGGAGACCAAGAGATGAATACACTAAGCAGATTCAGAAGGATGTAGATTGCAGTAAGTATTGGGAGATGAAGAAGCTTGCACAGGATAGAGTAGCATGGAGAGCTGCACCAAACCAGTCTCAGGACTGAAGACCACAACAGCAACAACAATAATGCTGTGCGTGCAGTACAGCTCTTTAGCAGCCTTTACATAGTGACTGTCAAGTTAACTGTCAGTTATTTCATGTATTGCTGTGAACTGAATACTCTGGTCTACTGGCGGAAAGTTCTTGAGCATATTTCATGTAGGAGATGCCTCAGTTTTACTATCATAGATGGGTGGTACAAAGTATGTGTGAAGCAGGTGGATCATGTGACGCAGATTATGCTCTTACATTCGTTTCACAAACTGTAACATCCACCAGGTTGTGTTACACGTTACTGCCAGTGTCTGGGGAAAAAATGGTTCAGATGGCTCTGAGCACTATGGGACTTAACATCTAAGGGCATCACACACATCCATGCCCGAGGCAGGATTCGAACCTGCGACCGTAGTGGCCGCCTAGAAAAAAATAATTATTGGTAACTTACATAATTATCCTTACGAAATACTGGTAATAGTAACATCTTTTAAAAATAATCGAGTTTTTTTTTTTTTGATTGAAACACAAATGAACACTTTTGTTTTGACCCCTCAGGAAATTCAGTTTATTACCCGAGGTCGGGAGCCACTGGTGTAGACGAACTGGTGTGGTTCCCCTCGTAGATTGCACCTGTGAAAAGCAGCAGAGTTACGCCACAGTAGCCGGTGGCGATTCCTTGGCGGCACGCAGGGGCTGGCGTGCGCACCGGCCGGACGCGGCGGGCAGGAAGTAGGAGCACTCACGACCTGTTGTGCGGCCCCTGATGGACGCACTTCCGGCGCCGGAAGGCACGCCCGGGGCGATGGCCGCGCACGGCGGCGGTCAAGTCTGCAGCGCGTCCCAGGCGCGCAGCGGCTCGCCTGCAGCAGTGCCAGGAGCCTCCGACTGCCGGGGTCTGGTTTCCCGTCTGCGCATGCGCAACCGGTCACGCAGCCCGTAGGGACAACGTCAACATTTCCAACATGTGCGGCGTTGCCAGCTCTCCCGTATTTCCCGAGATCTCGTACATTATAGAAGTTCGTCGTATTTCCCGAGATCTCGCACATTATAGAAGCCCATAGGAACAACGTCAACATTTCCAACAAACATGTGCGGCGTCGCCAGCTCTCCCGTATTTCCCGAGGTCTCTCACCTTATAAAAGTCCGTAGGAACAACGTCAACATTTCCAACAAACATGTGCGGCGTTGCCAGCTCTCCCGTATTTCCCGAGATCTCGCACATTATAGAAGTCTGTAGGAATAATGTCAACATTTCCAACAAACGTGTGCGGCGTTGCCAGCTCTCTCGTATTTCCCGAGATCTCGCACATTAAAGAAGCCCATCGGAACAACGTCAACATTTCCAACAAACATGTGCGGCGTTGCCAGCTTTCCCCCTTATTTTCAGAGATCTCGTACATTATAGAAGGCCGTCGTATTTCCCGAGATCTCGCACATTATAGAAGCCCATAGGAACAACGTCAACATTTCCAACAAACATGTGCGGCGTTGCCAGCTCTCCTGTATTTCCCGTGATCTCGCTCATTACAGAAGTTTTGTTTTAATCCTCCCGTATTGATCGGCTGTTTCTTCCACATATTTCGTCAGTGATCACTATTACGAACAGTAATCCACGAAGTGTTGTCGATAGTTTGTGCTCTATGGCCGACAAATCGCGAAACGTTTTCGTATAACAATTGACACTATTGTCGATGTACACTACTGGCCATTAAAATTGCTACACCACATCGATGACGCGCTACAGACGCGAAATTTAACCGACAGGAAGAAGATGCTGTGATATGCAAATGATTAGCTTTCCAGAGCATTCACACAAGGTTGGCGCCGATGGCGACACCTACAACGTGCTGACATGAGGAAAGTTTCCAACCGATTTCTCATACATGAACAGCAGTTGACCGGCGTTGCCTGGTGAAACGTTGCTGTGATGCCTCGTGTAAGGAGGAGAATTGCGTACAATCACGCTTCCGACCTTGATAAAGGTCGGCTTGTAGCCTATCGCGATTGCGGTTTATCGTATCGCAACATTGCTGCTCGCGTTGGTCGAGATCCAATGACTGTTAGCAGAATATGGAATCAGTGGGTTCAGGAGGGTAATAGAGAACGCCGTGCTGGATTCCAATGGCCTGGTATCACTAGCAGTCGACATGACAGGAATCTTAGCCCCATGAGTGTAACAGATCGTGCAGCCACGTCGCGATCCCTGAGTCAACAGATGGGGACGTTTGCAAGACAACAACCATCTGCCCGAACAGTTCGACGACGACTGCAGCAGCATGGACTATCAGCTCGGAGACCATAGCTGTGGTTACCCTTGACGCTGCATAACAGACAGGAGGGCCTGCGATGGTCTACTCAACGACGAACCTGGATGCACGAATGGCAAAACATTTTTTTGGATGAATCAAGGTTCTGTTTACAGCATCATGATGGTCGCATCCGTGTTTGGCGACATCGCGGTGAACGCACATTGGAAGCATGTATTCGTCATCGCCATACTGGCGTATCACCCGGCTTGATGGTATGGGGTGCCATTGATACACATCTCGGTCACCTCTTGTTCGCATTGACCTCACTTTGAACAGTGGACGTTACATTTCAGATGTGTTACGACCCGTGGCTCTACCCTTCATTCGATCCCTGCGAAACCCTACATTTCAGCGCGATAATGCACGACCGCATGTTGCAGGTCCTGTATGGACCTTTCTGGATACAGAAAATGTTCGACTGCTGCCCTGGCCAGCAAATTCTCCAGATCTCTCACCAACTGAAAACGTCTGCTCAATGGTGCCCGAGAAACTGGCTTGTCACAATACGCCAGTCACTACTCTTAATGAACCGTGCTATCATGTTGAAGCTGCATGGGCAGCTGAACGTGTACACACCATCCAAGCTCTGTTTGACTCAATGCCCAGGCGTATCAAGGCCGTGATTACGGCCAGAGGTGGTTGTTCTGGGTACTGATTTTTCAGGATCTATGCACCCAAATTGCCTGAAAATGTAATCACATGTCAGTTTTAGTATGATATATCAGTCCAATGAATACCCATTTATCATCTGCACTTCTTCTTGGTGTAGCAATTTTAATGGCCAGTAGTGTATATTTTGTGATCGTGCTTATGCGGAAAGCAGACGGTTTAGATCGACGGAATGGGGGGAGCAGAGAAAGAGTGACGGGCACACGTCTAAAGGTATAGTCAGAAGGGGAATATTTACTTGTTTCTTGGCCAGCACAGGCAACTGAGGGATGTGCTCGTCTCATGCTGATCAGCAGCTATGGTATAAATGACACACGGACGTACTACCCAACCTTGATGTTACTGCACTTGGCTTCCCGTGGCTGATCGGAAACACGTGGCGACGTTAAAGTGAACAGAAACAGTATCCATTTGTCTGACTGTCAGATAGGCTGGGAAGTCGGAATAGTTTCAACAGCAAGTTGTCTGGTCGACAGAACGGCCAGAACAGATTTTGTTAGTTTCAATGCGCACATGTAAATACACAAGCAGACCGAAGTGACCTGACTTCCAGTCGCAATAACCTTGTCGTCAACAAATAACTAGTACTAGCGAAAGCGCATTTTGGAGACGTTCGTGTTTAAACAAAATGGTTCAAATGGCTCTGAGCACTATGGGACTTAACATCTGAGGTCCTCAGTCCTCTAGAACTGAGAACTATTTAAACCTAACTAACCTAAGGACATCACACACATCCATACCCGAGGCAGGATTCGAACCTGCGACCGTAGCGGTCTCGTGGCTCCAGACTGTAGCGCCTAGAACCGCTCGGCCACCCCAGCCGGTTGGTAGTAATCAAAAACAGAGAATGCCAAACATGAAATCCTCCTATTTGTATAGCCTGCTTTCTGTAATTGTACCCACTGTCCAGTGTTCACGTGTGTGTTCACTTTCTCCTAAGATGAGACAGTTGTCATAATGCGCTTTCGCAGTGAAAATGAAGAAGTAAAAACTTGTTGAAGCAAGAAGGTCAAATACAGTACTCCAATGTTCATTTGAAGAAGGATGAGGGGCAATGTTCTTGGTTAAAGCCCATGGTTACCAACGGTGACTGATCTTAGTGTGTGCTAAGTAGGCGTAATTTCAGCGCCCCGGATGGAGGTAATGCTGACTGCAGCCTACATGCTAAAGCTCCCTTAAAAATCGTGTCCAGATGTTGGCCATCTCCTTTAAAATCCTGTTCAAATGTTACTCGCCCTACGTTCGCTCCTCGATAGAGTCAGGCGTTCATACACAAACTGCGGGGTTGTATAGTATCGTGCAAATAGAAAGGGGGCCGCGTAATGCGTTCTACGCAGGCGGACATGGGAAAAACTTCGCGTTGTCGCCCATATCCTCTCTGTGTTTCTCCCTCGCCACACACTGCAGTCATTACATATCCCTGGTAAGTGGCTACGCTGCAGGAAGTTCCATACAGTTTCTGCTTTTGTCTCTTCCTATAACATTTTATAAGCTCGGAAAACTATGGCTGTCGCTTCTTACTTGTGTTTTCCTTACGTCACCCATATCGAACACTACAGTGGCTAAGTACGTACGCCACATGTAACCTAACATTTAAATCAACACTAAATGCTCACCGAGCGAGGCGGTGCAGTCGTTAGCACACTGGACTCGCACTTGGGAGGACGACGGTTCAAATCCACGTCCGGCCATCCTGATTTAGGTTTTTCGTGAGTTCCCTAAATCGCTTCACCCAGGAAGTTAATCTAGAAGAAGGTATTAGCCATCATAATATCGTTGTGTCTACTATGTCAGTGGAAGCCGGAAAAAAAGAAAAAAAACAGCGTAGAGTTTTCTTGTTTGGGAAAGCAAATAATAGTATCTTTAATGAATATGTTCGTAGTCAGCTCCAAGCATTCACCGCGGGACACAAAGATATTGAGCATCTTTGGTCGGAATTTAAAGGTATTGTCCACCATGTACTAGAGAAGTATGGGCCTAGCAAAAGTATATGGTAGCGAAAAGATCCACCTTAATAAAACAAACATATTAGGAGCTTGCTGAGAAAGCACAGAATTTTGCACAGTCGTTTTAAACGTAGTCACCGCCCCGATGACAAACAGATATTATGCAGAATGAAAGCAGTTGTCAGAAGGACAATCAGAGACTCTTTTAACGAATTTGAAAGCAATATTTTATCTGCAGATTCTAAAAATAACCCCAAAAAATGTTGGTCGTACGTAAAATCTGTGAACGCTACAAATAATTCAATACCTTCTCTGGCTGACAGTATGGGTAATGTAACTGATGATAAACAGAAGGCCGAAATTCTAAACCTAGCTTACAAAAACTCATTTACGATAGACGACTGCAGCACCATTCCGCCTTTCAATTATCGAACAAACGAAAGGATGGCTGACATAGTGTTTAGTTATCTGGGATTGTAAAACAGTTAAGATCCTTAGACGCCAGACGGTATCCCTGTAAGATTTTATGTTGACTATGCTACAAATATAGCACCATTCTTATCCGTCATCTCTCATAAATCATTGGAACGGCGGAAAGTTCCACGGGACTGGAAGAAGGCCCAGGTCATAGCAGTCTATAAGAAGGGTAGAAAATCGGATGCATATAATTACCGGCCAATTTCACAGACATCTATTTGTTGTAGAATCATGGAACATATTTTGTGTTCAGACATAATAACCTTTCTAGACTCTGAGAAGCTCATCTGCAGAAACCAGCCCGCTTTTAGGAAACAGCGGTCATGCGAGACACAGCTGGCCCTCGTTATGCATAATATACAACAGGCTCTAGATACCGGCTCCCAGATTGATGCCATATTTCTCAACTTTCGAAAGGCGTTTGACTCAGTTCCACACTGTCACTTGCTACAAAAAGTGCTCGCTTACGGTCTATCCAATGACGTATGCGGTTCTATAGAAAGTTTTCCGACAGGGAGCAGTATGACGTCCTGAACGGGGTAACTTCAACAGAAACAAGAGTAAGTTCAAGTGTGCCCCAGGGCAGCGTAATAGGTCCTCTGCTTTTTACGATTTACATAAACGATTCCAAAATCCAATCTTCACCGACGATGTACAGCATATGTTATTACCACCAACTTTCAAATCGCGTAATGATCATCATTCAAAGATAAGGGAAATAAGAGCTCGGGCTCGTACTGAGGCGTTCAAACTGTCGTTTTTTCCTCGCGCGATCCGCGAGTGGAACAGACGGGCAGGAGGGGGGGGGGGGGATATGACTTTGGCGCTATTTGTGCCCTCCGCCACACACTGCTTGGTGGCTAGGGGAGTATATATGTAGATGTAGATGGTTCCCATTTCTTCCCTAATCGCTGTTTGGTCCCCTCCCCCAAATCAACCAACCAACTAAATGCTCTACGGGCGCCTGAGAGGGCACACTACGGATAGACGCGGCAGAATCAAGCTGATGAGAAGTATAGTTAAATGAAAATAATATACAGTGGTTCCCTAGCCAAACCTTATTCTAGCTCTCATTTTATATAAAGCAACACCAGCAGATGAGCCTGCTAGATTAATTTAAATTAATTAAAATGTTATTGGGAAATATTGCAAGAAAGAGAGCTGATACAGTACCCCTTCCTGCTGTAGTTCGTTAGGGTCTTCACTTGCACATATGTGATCGTTATGATAATTGAAGAAGCCAACATGTTTAAAGCCAACTCTCGTCAGTGAATAGGGTAAACGCTGAGAAATGCATGAACATAGCACACTGACATAACATACAGTGACAGAAAGTTGTTTTTGATTGAATGTCTACCTCATTTAGTACTTGCTCCTGTTGAGGGTAATACGGGTGTGAACAGTTTTCATGCAGAATATTGCTGATGGTGCCGCGGGTACAGAGGTTACTGGGCTTCCAGCCCACAGTTCAGCAGGCCGGTGCTACAGTCGCAGAAAAATCCGTGTTGGCAGTCGTAGGAAATTGAAAAATGCAAGATTTCTGTGGCAGAAAATTAAAAAGGATCCATTGTGGTGGTTGTGGCAAATTTAAGAATCGAAGATGGTGGAACTAGCCAAGTTGTGCTAACCTTAACAACGGTAAGAAAATTGAAAAACATCGAAGATGGCGTAACATTTATGCTAGCAGCCTTCACGGTGTCATGTTCAAAAGTATGTCCAAACGACCTGATCTGTATAAAGTGGTGTCATATTCAATATTATCAACAGAAACTGAATTATTTTTCAGAAGCACAGCACAGACACACACACACACACACACACACACACACACACACAACACACACACATACACACAGTTTATTCTGTCAAAAAGTTACTTCCACGCCTAAAATATCCATCAAAATTGATATTAAAAACAGGACTGTGGACTCACAAATTATGTGCTCCAATGCTGTTTTCGTGTATAAATTGTTCGGTAACAGTACAACATAGTCATCGCTAAAAATATGATGCTAAGCCGCAGCTGACACTTCATTTCAGGCCTAAATGAGGCTGTGTACACAAACAAAAATGACCAAGCGTTCAGCTGCACATATCACATATTGTCGACAGACAGCGACAGTTGACAAAAACAAACTGGTATCTGAATTACTGTTTATAACAGCTGTTATTGGAAGAGAACACCCACCAAAGTTACATTTTTCCGATGCTTTAGAACAACACACCATAGTAAAAGTGATGCACTTCAAGATGTTTAATGTGCTATATCACTTAAAGTATATTTTTTTGCGATAAGGAAGAATAACTTCATAATACTCTAATTACGAATTGTAAAACACAACATGGTCAAAGACAATTAATGGACAACGTTCCACACAGAGAAGAGAGTTCGATATACCTTTTCACAAAAATAAAATTTGTTTTACAAATGCGTAAAGATTTTCAGTACCAAACATACGTGGTATTACTGTCGCACCTAATTCTTCTTTAACATTAAAGAAAATACACAAGGCTTGCATAATAGCACTGCTGATCTAACTTATGTAATTTACAGATTAGGATGCACTTTTAGATGAGCTAGTTCAATTATTGAACAGTAAAGTATCGATATTTCAAGTCTAGATATTTCCAGTCTCGATAATTCAAGTCTCCGTATTTGGAGTTTCGATATTTGGAGTGCTAATATTTCGAGTTTCTCATATCCGATTTGTAACGGGAAGGGTCGCCAATTGTGCTGGAGTCGACGTTCAGTGACTAAAGACACCGTCTCAACGGATTCAATAAATGTATGCAAATGACCAAATTTTGCTACGTAATTTATCGTACCTGATCCTGAGATACGATAAAATACCTCCATGAAGCACGTAGATTACGTGAGATATACCGTCTATTGGGCATAAGAAAATCTGAAATTAAATGCCTGAAACTATCAGGCGGCCTCGTCCACTAGCTTCTGGTTAATGTGTAGGGTAATAGAGCAACTACTAAATGAAAGAGTATGATCAAGTAACATTTTATTTCATTGAGTAACAAACTAGGTAATTAGAAAACTTGATGAATAGATTGGAAACAAAAGAGCTATTAATACATGGCTTTATTAATTACAAAAGATTCCCACCAGCATTACACTGGACTAGACGATTTAAGTGGTGTCCAAAAAAAAAAAAAAATCGGACACACAAATAATAATTTCAACTGTGGTAGAAAAAGAAACAAATTTGCATGACGTCTACTCAGTACACAATTAGAATGGAATTTGAAATCGAAGGGCTGCAAAATCATTAGAACAGGTGCAAGACCTACAACTGTTAACAACATCGCTTAATTGATTCATGACTGGTTAGCGACTGAAAACCCCTAGAAAGGAAAAATTGCCTGAAGGAAAAAAGTGCAGGATTTCAAGTAAGTAAATCAGTGTCTCAGAAACAGTAAGTGCGCTGAGATTAACCATCTCTTTCTACACTTTTCCGCACGACCTGCAAGCGTGCATTACAAATGTCAGTGTTACCATGGCGACAGAATCATAGCTGAGGGTGGTAGCGCCAACCGGAGCCACAAGAGCTGCTAATAGAGAATGCTGCTGGTTGTAGTGGACTGACTGCCAAAAACATCATCTTGTCAATACCGATACAGTTGAATAATCTCAAAGTTGCGACAAAGTTAAAATATAATTCCAGAATGACTTGGCAGAAGGTCGAAGTCCAACCACCTCCTTCACTTGACAAGCCACCAACTTGACTCCCTCACTCTGGTGCGCAACAACTTACTCCTCACCTCGGGAAAGCACTTGAAAAAACTCTTCCACGCCCAGTCAACATAAGGGCCTCAGTGAACTGCGAATCCCAGTCCTGGAAACTGGTTTCCTTTCTCCCGACAATTCCTTGAACAAATCCGACATAATGTTGGTTCCCTAATCAATTATTGTCGTTCCAGGTACCCAATTGTTTACTAGCGATTGTGCCAATGTTGCTACCTGTTTGTTTGGCATTGCGACCATTTCCACATTCGATCTATAATTGTGAGTACATATTTATTCCATGAAGGTGTTTTGCTGAAAGGACTTAAAATATCAGTCCTGAGAAATTCAAACGCTGCCAATGCTTCAGGTAATCTCTGCAATGATATTCTCAGTTGACAGGAATCTGCTCTCAGTGCACACCATATACAACTATGCACACACTGGTTTACGTCTGTGTTCCCATTCTTCCACCAGTACCTCTCTGCTACTCTCCTGTTGATAGTATTATATCCTCCAAGACCTGCTAACACGTGATCATGTGTCTCTATTCCTCTGTTTTGCTGCCACTACTACTTGTGGTCCCAACTTCGTTGCTTTGCATAGCAAATCATCCTGCATACAAAACTGTAGTTGTTTACTTCAAAGCTTACTCTTGTCTTCCGTGCTTTCTACCATTTCTTTAGCTCATTACCACATATTTGAAACACTGCTACTTTCCTACTTGGGTCATTTCCATTCCCATGCTTTTTTTCTGGGCTTATATACGATCTCAAAATCAACCTCACTCAATTGTACTCACCTCTGTGTCAATCTACTAGACAGGTCCTTCAACCCCACCAACCATTTCAACACTGCATGATATGTTATCGTTTTAAAATTTTTCCCATAGAAATGAAGTGGGTGATTCCACAGATAAGGCTCAACATATCTTTTTGCATCTTAGAGTAATTCCTCTCTGTTGAGTTTATTTGCCTTGGTACATAGTCTACCAGGTGCTTCACACTCACTATTTCTTGAGACAACACACACAATCAATTCCTTACTTGAATCTGGAAACACTGAGATCAGACTTAATGTCAAAGCTTCTGTCAGCTTTTCAAAGGCGCATTTGCAATCCTCTAACAAAACAATTTTTGAACCTCTCTTCAGCAATTGCGTCAATGGTCGGGCACGATCTATAGATCCCTTTACAAGTCTCGGTAATAATTTCTGACCCAAACGAATGATTGTAGTTACTTCATTGACTTAGGCACAGAAAATTCACATTGTGCTTTATTCAATCTCAGGGTCTGTCTTAATCCCGTTCTTGCTAATTATGTGAGAAACATATGTCACCTCTTCCAACACAAAATTACACTTTTCTATTGCCAACATTAAATACGCTCCCCACAATCTCAGATATACCTTCCTCAGTTGTTTTATGTGCTATTACATATCACTTGGATACACGATTATCTGTACTGTTAATGACCCCACAGTGAAGAAATGCTGCTTCTGGTCGATCTTCCAGAGCGACTTCTAGCTGATGGTGGCTACTTGTTAAGTTCATCATTGAAAAATACTTGCACTGGCCCAAATATCCTTTGATTTCTGCAGTGTTTGGCAAAGGGTAGGCATCTGTTACCGTCTCAGCAATCAGATGGCGACAATAGAAATAAAATCTGTACTCCCATGATCCATCCGCTGACTTTTTGGCTATGGCTACAATTCCGGCCCACCGCCTGCGAGATATTACTTTTCTCAATAACCCTATCCTTCAGCTGCCGATCCATAAATTCCTCCAGAATCGGCTGCAAAAATCTTGTGTTCTATGTGGTTTGCGGTAAACCAGTGATTCATATTTTGTTGATATACAGTGCTGGATAATATGCGTAGTTGACAACATCCCTTTTGGAAAAAGCAATCCCTAAATACCAAAGTAACTCTTTCATCCATTCCCTATCACTTCTCTTTAGCTGAGCTGCTTTATCTTCTTTCGTAATGCAGTTTCAATGGTATTTGGTGACTATCCATGGCCGACACTCCTTGTGTCCCTCTCTTCCTCGTCCAGGATATGCACATTAGCAATTAACTAGCTCTTCATTAACCATAAATTCTCAGCACTGAAATTATCGACAAATATTGGTACCATTTTCTGATCATTTTTCTCTCGTACACACACAACACTTCTCTTCATTGAGCAACCTGCCTGACCCAGTACTTCATTTATGTCCAACAGCTGCAGCACACACAAAATTCCTACCAGAAAACTAGACTCAACATTAGCATAAAGTGATTTCCTAGTACCCTTAGGTACATAATTATGTGAACTGAATGTTAGCGTGACTGCTCACAGTATAAATAATTTATCATTGACGATAGACTGGTCTCGCAACGTCACAACACTGGGAGCAATTTCACCCAACCGAAAAATTTTCCCATCAGCTTCCACCATATTCTGCCGAAGATCGCTTTTGACACAATGCTGATACAAGAAATCCAACCCGAAAGTCATGTCATAGCCCTCACGCAGATGTGGGACAGTATATACACACTCCAGAATGAGATTTCCACTCTGCAGTGGAGTGCGCGCTGACATGAAATTTCCTGGCAGATTAAAACTGTGTGCCGGACCGAGACTCGGATTCGGGACGTTTGCCTTTCGAGGGCAAGTGCTCTACCAACTGAGCTACCCAAGCACGACTCACGCCTCGTCCTCACAGCTTTTACTTCTGCCAGTTTATACACATTATTTAAACTGAACCATATCCAGCAAAAATGCACATCTAACAATCCCAACAGCATCACTTCTTTATCCCCCACTCCAGGTAATCTATGCTGTGGTGGGTTCCATTACTTTCGTTCCACCAAATCCCCACTGGCAACCAACACATGCACTCATGTGTCCAACAACATACTGCAATTAACTTCTCTGAGTGCACAATCCACCTCTGCATATGACTTCGTAGTATCTAATCTTACTGGGACCGTAGGTGACTTAAGGTTCCCTTTGACGTTTAACATCTACTCCTTTTCTGCTACCTCTGAAACTACTGCGACTTCTGCCTCCACTCCCATTGCCCCAAGGCTTACGGCATTGCTTCTTTATTTTCCCTTTTGTCCACACCTATAACGCCTTATAATGGCTTAAAACATCGTCTACCTAATCCACACTCCACCTGATATGTCAGTTTCTGCACATTCTGTTGCTCATCTGACAACTGCGCACAAATCCATTGGACCCCCTGCCATCCTCTTCTTGACATCTCTGAAGGTAATCGTCTTTTGAATGCTTGAAGTTGCATCTCATAAAACCACCTTTCTCACCATAACATCACGTCCCAACTTGTAAGTCCATTGATCTTCCTTATTTTATCTGCAAATTCTTCCCCCGACTCCTCATGCTCCTTCAGTACGATTAATAGCTGTTCCCTAAAATGTCTGCCAGTATTTGCTTCATATACCTATGGACTAACCTCTTTCTAAATACCTCAAACGTTCTAGCTCCCTTGAGAGCCTCTGTATACCCGACATAAGTTTTTGCTTCTCTCATTAATCTCAACTTTCCTACCGTTAAAAGTTACACTCAGACCACCCTTTCACCTCTCCCAAATTCTCAAAGTCTTCCACAAATGCTAGCACATCCTCAGTTAATTTACCGGAGAGAGGAGCAGCTAAACATACGGATGACAAATCCATACCTTGTGTAGTAATTGTGATTCCACTAGACCAGCTCTGTACTGCCTGTTGTAACTGATCTACCTTTTCCAATAACATGTAAACTGCCTCTGGTTCTGACACTCCTTGTGTCTGTGACTCTGCTGGAGCCTTGTCCTTCCTGATACTCATTTTGAAACACCAATAATCACAAGGCACAAAAATAAAATATATTAATCTGAAACAGCCCCTTAGAAAAATTTATGAATGATTGTGCTGATAAACCCCTTAGGTTACTTGATTTTCAAACGGCTGAGCAGAAGTGAACGTAGTCAAACATTTCGCTCTTTACTTATTCTAATCAACACTAAACTGATACACAATATTTTTAGCACAACGCAATCTGACTTTCAATAATCTCTACAAATGAATGGTCCTGACTAACAATAACCTATACCTTTCATGAATCACTTACCTTACAAAAACTTCGTTACTCGAACTACTGCAATACAGCGAGCACCAATGCTGCCTTCTAAATAAAAGATTCTACCTACTGATGTCACTAACTACTGATAGGCATACTTAGCAAATGAAAGATTTTGATAGAGAACAAACAATGTATTTACCTTAATAGTGTTCAAAAGTCATTATATATATATATATATATATATATATATATATATATATATATATATATATATATATATATATATATATATATGTTCATGCCATCCAGTCTTACAATTTTACTATCTCTGATGGACACACGGCCAGATCATCCACTCTCAAAACTCGGCCATCTTTCTCCCCACATCCACCACTGCTGGCGGTTCACCTCCAACTGTGCAACGCTACCCAACACTACAATAGCGAATATCCCAACAATGCCAACCAGCCACAGACTGCACACAGCATAGACAGTGATTTTGATACACAGCTCTACGTGGCGTTACCAACACAAAAACCTAAACAACCTACTTGCAAATCTAGTGCTTACATCTAATTAACCATTTCAATTCTCAGCACTTCCTAGCCAGTCACATTGCATACATTTAAAAAAGTACTAGCCAATTGTGACTCCAGTCACCTCTAAAGTGTAGCAAATCTACTAACTCTTTACTTGCAACAAAATTCATTTTACAAAAAGCTTGGTACTCAAGCTCATTTTCCACGACTAAAACACTCAAAAACAATTATGTTTTCTTGACTCACCATGCCGCAGGCTGTAGGTTCAGATGTTGCTACGTACCTATTGTATCATGTATTCTGACACCAGTAAAGCAGGCTGGAATCAGAGAAAAATGATAGACACCAGTAAAGTAGGCTGGAGTCAGAGAAAATTTATAATATTACGATAAGATCTGTATCGACTAAGGAAAGACTTAAATGTTCATATTGGAAATAGCAAAATGTTCCAAGAGGACGTTTAGGGTAGTGAAGGTTAAATGAGCATTTCTCCTACTCACAGACTATGCACATAGAGAGTATTACACTGATCAGACGGAATGTATGACCACCAACCTCCTATCGGTATAAACCCGTCCAGGTGATATCAGCGTCACTTGACGAGGAATGACTGCTAGTTAGACACAAGCAAGGCGCATGTAGTATCAGTGAACATGCTGTCTTTGTGTAGAATGGGGAAAGTGCACAATCTATCTGAGTTGGACCTTGAACAGATTGTGATGGCCCAGAGGAGACTTAACGACCTATCAGGTGTTCTAGGAGTGCTGTGGTAAGTGTCTTCCGGTGACGAAATCATGGGGTTGGGCGGCCACTGCTCGTTACAGACATCGGACGTCATAGGCTGGGCAGACTGATAAAACAGGACAGGCAGCTAACTGTGGCGGAACTAACATCCGACTTACTGGGCAGAGTGCAAGTGTGTCTGAACACACAGTCCACTGAACACTCCTAGCGATGGGCCTCTGTATCTGATGACTCATGCATGTGCCAATGTTAACACCATAACATCAGCAACTATGACTAAAATGGGCATGTGACCATTGGAACTGGATATTGGCACAGTGGCAGAATAGTGTGTGGTCTGATGAATCCCGATATCTTCTTCATCATGCTGATTGGAGTGCTCGAATCCATCGTTTTCTAGGGGATTAACTATTTGACACCTGTACTGCAGGACAGAGAAAGCTGGTGGCTCTGGGGAACATTCACGTGGGCGTCCATGGCTCCAGCAGAGCTCGTGTAATGAACCATGACCTTCAAGGACTGTCGTACTATGGTTGTAGAGCACGTACGCCTATTCATGACGATTATGTTTCTTGATGGCACCTGTATTTTTGAATAAGGTAGTACGACATGTCAGAGGGGCGGGAGTGTGATGGATTTTTTTGAGGAACATAGTGGGGAATTCCAGTTGATGTGCTTGTCCCCCCCCCTTCCCCGCCCCCCACTTGCCAGATCTGAACCACGATCGAACACATCTGGGATGTGGTTGAATGATGCGGTGTCAGAGCTCATCGCTCCCCTCTCTGGAATTTACAGAAATTAGGCGATTTGTGTGTGCAGATGTGCCAACTCCCTCCAGTGACCTACCAAGGCTTCATTGCTTCCATGCCACAATGCGTCTCTGCTGTTACCCATCCCAAAGGTGGACACATCGGCTGTCAAGTAGGTGATCATAATGTTTTGGCTAATCATTGTATATTGCTTGACATTGCTCTGAAGTCTTAAACGAACTAGCAGACATATGCAGTTATGCAAACAGTAGTTGTAGCTTGGTTTAAAGACAAACACTGTGGTGTTAAGTATGCTACTTGGTCAGTACACAATAGGATTGAACCTAAGCGATATAAAGATGATGAGTAATTTCAGTATGTAGATAAAAGAACAGCACGAGAAGACTGATTTTTTCAAGACAGTTACAAGCAACACACAAAAAATGTAAAGTACCATTTCTCTAAGACGTTGAAGAGTTGACAAAAAGGTAAAGAACGATGACACATATATACTCATCTAGGTAATTTCATATGACATGAACACTTTATGACGAGATCGTTGCGTTTAACAGTTAAACTAGATGGATAATCACTGAAAATTTCTTTCCAATGCTTATAGTGTCAGTAAATAAGAGTCTGGGCTCAACGAGAAGGTCCTACAGAACACCAACCTTGTATGTACCCATATATTTTATGTTGCCACACATAGTTGCAATATTTAGATATAGTACTCTGCAAAACCTTTTAAATATTGCCCTTCAGTAAAACAAGAAAGTTCTGTATGAGCACTTCTCGGTATTTTGAACACTGCTCAGGCCTAAGCCTTGATTTTCTTTTGTGTTTAGCTACCCTATCCGTGTCCCACGCATTAACTTGAGCTGACACTCTATATAATGGCTAGACATGTCATTACAAATAGACAATGTCGACCTTGCCAGTCTGTAATGCAGTCCTAATATAAAGTAAGGATACTATCTGGACAATCTAAATCGTAACTGGCATTGGACAATGGTTGCTAACTCTCTCTATTGTAATGTATGGCATTAATACTTACGCCATGAGGTTGGCTAATTATCTTTTAAATATGTTAGTTGGCAATATCATGGGTACGTTGATAGCCTTTAGATTCTGTGCGGATGGAAATGGTGTTCGCTATGAAATGTTAAACAATTGAAGTATGATGATGTGAACTCAGTTTGTAGAAAACAAGACTGTTACGCCTGTGAATAAATGACATGATACAGACAGTGATAAACACTGCAAAGGAGATGGTGGCATGTTCTGAGGTAGTACTTTGTCGAAGCGTGTTGCTGCGAATCGCAAAACAGATTAATAATCTGCCAGCGTACGCTTGCAGCGGGATGTGGTACTCACCAGTGACGTACTCAGGAATGGGTCGTCTGCTGCCGGTCTGGTACAAATTTATGATGGTGTTATCCAGTGTGAAGTGAGACATCTGCACGCATGGTACGCAAAGACACGCCATGAAGACTATATTGTTACGATGTAATGTTATTTTTATTGCATTTTACCGTTTTATTGACAAGTTTACCATATATTCTTGGCTTTCAAATGGTATATTGAAATGTCAATTGAAACAAAAATCGCCTTGTGTGTGTTTTGCCATGTGGTAACACGTTGGTAAAGAGCTGTGGCGGATTTCTTGTTGTGTGCTCTTGAGTCCTTTGCAAGTCGAGGTGTTTATTTGCAGGTTCGTTCGCCCATCTTCCCAGTGTCTCTCCAACTGCATGTCGATGTAGTGTAACTGAAACTTTCTACGGTAATTTGACTAGAAAGAGTAATATTTACATTCGAGTATCAACTAATTATTTACCACAGATGATCACTTGTTTATTTCTTCCTTGAATACAACTTTTACTCTTGCTATCGAGCTGCAATATGTAACATTCACAATTATAAGTTCCCTTCGTCTTTATGAGAGCAATAACAAAACCAGAGTCATCACCATTACGTACGACAACAGAGATGATAAAAATCATAGATAATGCAATGATAATATTCGATTTTCTTGTGCAAGGAGTAACGTCTTTGGTTCCTACAAGCAGCACAGTATCTGACTTAGTTATTTCCATAGTAAACTCCGATGTTGCAATGGCCTCCCCAGGAGTACAGCAGAATGAGTTACGAATCGATGCTGAACTCCTGCATTAGACAGTTCAAAGTTCACATTCCAGTTACTGAATGCAATATTCTTCACATGTTTTCATACTACATTAGTTGTAATATATTATTAAGATTACATTACATTGCCCAATTCGATATTACTCTTGTGTAGCATGACAATAATTATGTATTAATCTACATCTGTATTTTCTTGTAGTGATGTAGGTTTAAGTGTTGTGTGGTATTCACTGTGTTTTATTACAGTTCTCAAAACTTGAAATACTGTCCTGGATTGTAACTTGCCTCCTCATTCAAGCATGGATGGACAGGAAAACCAGAAAAAACCGCATAGAGGCCTTCAGCACTGAGAGTTGCAATGGAGTGTCAATGTGTTTGATTGAACTAATTATGTTTGATTAATAACGTTCGATAAACGTTTCAGTGCCCTAGTATTAGTCATGTCACTCAGGTATATGTCTGATATCGCAACCATTCGACATTACATTCACCATTGGACATTACATTCTTCTAATATACGGTTGTCGTCTTCTGTCGTCGTGTCGGTGGCAGATGATGATGAAGTTGACAGCAAAGTCGGCCAAAATCTGGATAGAAGGAAGACATGTTCAGAACGGCAGTTGACATGGAGCATAGGTTTGTACAGGAAACAACTCAATGATAGAACTTGGAACAATCACCGCAATAGGAATTAGAATTTGGACAGGGAATTTCAGTAAACAGCGCGTGTAACAAATGGCTTTTATGGCTTTTATGTAACCCATTCACACACAACGTATTGGTGGTCCTTAGAAATTCAAGTTTACGTTTGCCCCGTGAATCTTAGGAATTATTAACATAACTAATATGTAGCCTCTGGTCCGCATAAATTAGGGAAAAATTCAGAGCACATCGTTCTTTCGGTTACCATGAGAACACAAAATGTCTTTAGTGACCACTTCATTTAATAATTGTAGCACACCATTCATGGAAATGTAATGATCTATTACGACATGTCAGTTCGTTGCAAATCGAGCAAATAGGCTTTGTCACAATCCATGACACTGATTTAGTGTTCACAACAGATAACATTACATCACATGGTAGCACAACTTATCATAAAATTACAGGTAGAAATGAACTGTTAACACAAGTTTCAATACAAATTTCATGTTAAAAACAAAATTAGAAATGTTCAGAATGTAACTGTATGTACCAGTTAATTTGCAATGTGAACGCATAACGACTCATTCCACATTATTACGATCTATGATGCAAAATGACCCATGAAACATGTTACTAACTACACAAAGTTCATACACGTCATTATGCGTCTTTGAAAATCATTGCATAGGAGATCACATCACTAAATTATTCTATGGAAACACTGTGTCTGAATATCCTTAGAACACAGATAGTCCCACAGTCATTTCTTTACAAGCATCTCCTTACACTTTTTATTACAAGTAAACTAAAGTACTAAAAATTACAATGACTACTTGCATGGAGTGCTGCTGCACCTTTATACATACAGTTTCATGTCCGTGTCTACTGACTCATCTCACACGAATGGGTATCCTAACTACGAAAAAAATGATTGAAGGCCAAAAAATACCCAAAGGACTCAAACAGACATAATCCAGATCTTTGTATTGGTAATAGACATAACTAAGATTAAGGTATGTGGAGATCTAGTTGAGTGTAGAAACGTCAAATCATATACCTTTCAGCCGAATAAATTTCCAAATTGTTACTTTATTGGGCTACCTGTTTTGGCGATATATTACGCCATCTTCAGGTCCCCTGACCGAAGTGTAGGAAGATTCGGCAGGTGCTGTTGGAGGTGATCGCTGTCCCAAAAATCTACAGATCAGTCTCTGAATTCTGGCTCCTGTTTTGACTGGATCCGAGGATGGATTCTTTCTTCACATCGCTCAGGGGGCCTGAAGATGGCGTGACATATGGCTGAAACTGGTAGTCCAATAAAATAACAATTTGGAAATTTAGACTGCTGAAAGGTGTTCGATTTGACATTCTATACTGAACAACCGAGGTCTCGAACTATTTGTGTGTGTGTAATGCAGGAATAGATCACTCGCATCCTTTTCAGTGAAAATTAAAACCTATCACTACTGACGTAATACTACCAAAAAATAACAAATTTGCATAGTTAAATTGCTGCAACAATGTCACATACACTTAATATTAATATGCATGGAACACAAACAACCTAATATATGTAGTGGCAAAATTATATCTCAGCTAATAATATATCTCAGTTTTGTTTGTCAGTGAAATATGAATGTAGTTGAGAAACAACAGTAACCGAAAACTTATCATTGAACATTATAAGAAAATATTTCTATCACTGATTACATCAGTCTTTAGAACACTATCGTTTTAGATCATGAAGAGGGTTCTTCGCATTTACCTTATTACTAATTGTGTAACATAACACATACCGTCCAGGATTCGGTATTGATATAATCTGGTATGGTTCTGAGTACACAAGAGACCATTTTTTTGGTTTTCTTCTTAAGTACCGAAGCCTTTGGGTGACTCTTTAGTAACACTTTTGTTCCCACTGGGTAGAGTTGCGTCCTCTTCAACTGCTGGTTATACTGCTTCTTGCTTTGTTGTGCATTTGCCTTCATTGTATTTGACATTCGATGAATCTTGGCCTCCCCAGACTCCTCTGTAACCGTCATCTTCGACAAACAAGTGATCCACTCATTGTTTTCCTTTTTATTCAACTGAAGTTCTGTTGTCGTAGCCTCAGTTGGCGAGTGAGTCGCATTATTGTATTCTTCTTCAGTGCACTTACAATGTTTGTTTATGGTGGCAATATGTGAGGATAAATCTGTTCAATTCACGAAAAAACAACCTCTCTGTTTGGTTGGCTTCCGGGTCGAACCTGGAGATCAAAATTTGCCTAATCCCATTGTTTCGTAAATATATTCTCCACCTGTGTACCAATAAGTTGGTAGCTTTGTGTGACAATAATCTATATGGCTTGCCAACACACTGAATGTAATAATTTGTGAGTCTGTTGATGATGAATTGTGTGGAAAACATCTTGACAGGAAACAGTTTTACATATTTGGTAAATAGGTCGTAAAATCCTATAATGTATTTAACATTTCCTCTCTAACGAAGTAGGGGTTCCATTACATCAACACTCACAACCTGTAGTGGTTTTTCTATGATGATCGGATGCATAATTACTGGGCACTGTGGTTTCAAAGTTTAGACTTTTGACATATTTCACATTTTTTATTATGTACTGGACACTTCTTCATAGATTAGAAACGTGACAATGTATTTCAATCTTTTCCACGAATCTGTAAATTCTACAATGACTCCATACTAGGTGTGTATGCCAGATTAATTTTTCTACATAGTCTTATGGAATGCAAACACACCAATTGTTTGACTAAGAATATCTCCTTTGAGATAAAACATTATCATATAACTGTTAAAGCTCTCTTATCTTTGCTGAACTTCCGGCCTCAATCTCAGTGTAACATGATTCCAACGAGAATCAGTTTGCTGCAGATGTGCCATGTTCCTACACATTATAAGATAGGCTCGACAATTTTCTATGTCCTTCATAAACAAAATTTTGAACTCTGTCGTTTGTTCTTCTATCAGTAGCGCCTGTTAACACTTCTGGGAGCATTGTATTGAGAAGGCATCTGCAATAATATTTTCTTTGTCATGCACATATTTAATTTCAAAACCATATTTCTGTAGAATCAGTATCCATCAGGCTAATCGTGGATGTTAAAGATTGCAGTTATTAAAAAAGCTCAGTGCTTGATAACTGCAATATAGCTTTATATCTGCTCCAAACAGTTATAATGAAATTTACAAAACGCTCGTATCACTGCCAATGCCTCCACTTCTGTAGTCGTGTATGGTCGCTCACAATTTGTAAGCATTTGACTTGCAAAAGCTATGGCGCAAAAAGTAGGTAATCCATCGACTAACTGAATCTGAAACAGACAGGCTACTAAGCCACAGGACAATGCATCTGTCATTAATCCAAAATCTACCATCATGTCTAGATAACGTAATATTTGTGCACTGACAAGAGTGGTTTTTATATTGTCAAATGCTATCTGGCACTCAAGAGTCCATTGCCATGACGCATTCTTCTTTAATAAATTTAACAAGCGCTCCGAATTTAGGACTTGGTTTGGTATAAAACGACAGTGAGATGAGGCTAATCCTAAAAATGTCTTCAATTACATTTTATGGCATGGTGGTGCTGCATTCTCTATCGGACTAACATTTTTTCTCGTAAGTAAAATCCCATACAAAGAAATTAAATGTCTAAGGAAGTTGATATCTGTCGGTGCAAACCTTGACTTTTTGAGGTTGGCAGTCAACCCTGATTGTCGAAAATTTTCCAGAATGCGTCTTAGAATCTCTACCAAAATGGTGCTGCAATTAAGATATCATCAACAAACGGTGTAGCTAACCCATGTAACTCAGGTTCCAACACAGTGTCTAGTGCTGGAATGAATACACCTAAACTAACAGTAAGACCAAATGGCTATGCTGTAAATTGGTAACAGTGTCTCAAGTAAAGGAATGCTCCGTGCTTTCGTGGCTTCCATCTCTAGTGCTACTTTTCGAAACAGAGATCTTTAATCTATTGTGGTGAAAATCTTGACACCAGAAAACTTTCGAATTGACTCTTCGGTATTTTGGGGTTGTGTACTCTGTAGAAGAATTGTTTTATTTATTTCTCTGGCCCAGATAATGCCCCAGATAAGCATTTCATTGTGTTTCTCGGTTGGTGGCTGACCTTAGCGCACATGGCATGGAGTAATACCTGTGACAGCACGTTTTATGCGGTTTCACATTTAGATGACAAAGATGTCCTTTAATTATGCCTGGTTTCTCATCAAATACCATAACATACTGTCGTAGCAATTGTCTTGATCGTGTCTTTCGTTGTGGCATTAGGGCATTATATTCAGTTACCTTTCCATTAATTTAATTGGTGTTCCTTAACTAGAAGAATTGGTCAGTGGTTGGTGAACGTACTACCAGTATCACGAATAATTATTTTCATTGCAAGTCCTTGACAACGGGGTGCAAGTAATTCTGGTTCCTGCGCCAAAATGACTGTTAAGGGACTCCATCTTTATTTAACATGGGTTTACTGGAGGCAAAATCTATTATTGCATTCATCTCTCCCAGTAATTCATGCCCCAGAATCAAGTACCAATAGGGTTAGGTACCACCAGGCACATGCAATCAATAGCTCCATTACCAAGATCCATGTTAACTCTTGTTTGTAGTTTAACTGAATGTGAGCGTCCTCCTACAGTACCAAGTATCTTGCAGTTCGCCACAGGTAAGGTCAGCAAACCAGGTCGTCCCTGTAATGCTTCATAAGAGCTGTGGATACAGCACTCACAGTTTCGACAATGTCCAAGATTTGCCAAAACATTGAATCCCACAGTAGTAACTCTGATAGATGCTTGTGGCACATTTTTTGGTTTAAAATCACAGGGTTGGTCACCAAGCAATAGTTCGTCCCTAACGTCAGCTCCATCGTTATACCGTATCATCTTAATATTACTGTCACAACGCCATTCACTTATTCTGACCAGCCTTTCAAGTTGGTCGCATTTAGTTTTTCTGACGTGGATTGGTGGGTATAGCTTGTTCATCAGTCACGTCAGCAATAATAGGCAAACGATTGCTCCAATTATTACTTGCCTCATTAGGTTTTGGTTAATTGTTAGAATTTGCATTCCTATGTGATTTTCTGATTTTATTGATATCCGGGATTGTAGCGCCTATATCTCTTGTTCTTGTATTAACTGCCCTGGTTAACCCGTTTCCACTTCTTGAGCTACTCATATTATTGTACACAGTATTGTGAGAAACCCATTGTTGATTCTCTTCAGCATTCGATTCCTGCTAAAAGTTATTTGTATACAAGTGTATGAGAATAATTGTTTCTGTTAGAACCATATTGCCCATTGCCATTGTTACCTCTGGCTTCTACGTCTTTCATCAACATGTCTACTGCATTAAGTTCAGACAAATACTCGACAAAATTGATAGCAGTGACAGGCAATAATTTATTTTGAATGTCAAATGGTAACTCCACTTTTAATATTCTAATATAACCTTTGGCAGAGATTGGTTCTGATAAACATTTCTTCTTATTATAGTACTGCCCAAAGTAACTGCTTAGTGTACCTATCCGTGAATTGTACGGCTCTGGATTGTCAATCTTCTGACGGATTCTCTGTTGACTCGCAGCAGACCAACACTCTGCAAAAAATGCGTTCTCGAGTTCCGCATATGCACTACAACTTCTGCACTTCAAATGCACAGAGAGCTCCGGTCACCTATCATACGTCCATTCACATAACTTACCTCCTGACTTCCGGTCCAGGATCCAGGTAATACGTCTTTAACTGACCTGATGAAAACGATTGGGTATACAGTTTTCTTGTTGTTGTTGTGGTCTTCAGTCCTGAGACTGGTTTGATGCAGCTCTCCATGCTATCTATCCTGTGCAAGCTTCTTCATCTCCCAGTACCTACTGCAACCTACATCCTTCTGAATAGGCTTAGTGTCTTCATCTCTTGGTCTCCCTCTACGATTTTTACCCTCCACGCTGCCCTCCAATGCTAAATTGGTGATCCCTTGATGCCTCAGAACATTTCCTACCAATCGATCCCTTCTTCTAGTCAAGTTGTGCCACAAACTTCTCTTCTCCCCAATCCTATTCAATACCTCCTTATTAGTTATGTGATCTACCCATCTAATCTTCAGCATTCTTCTGTAGCACCACATTTCGAAAGCTTCTATTCTCTTCTTGTCCAAACTATTTGTCGTCCATGTTTCACTTCCATACATGGCTACACTCCATACAAATACTTTCAGAAATGACTTCCTGACACTTAAATCAATACTTGATGTTAACAAATTTCTCTTCTTCACAGTTTTCTTATTGGTATTAAAAGATGGAAATAGTCTACACTTAATTTTTCTTCTTCCATATGAAATGCTGTGTATGGTGATGTTAGTGTCTGTACTTCCTCATGTTGTTTAAAAGAGTGTTTTTCAGGGTCTGAACTAGCTCTCTTCGTCATGTATTCATTATCAGCAATGAGCGAGTAATTATCCTGCCAAGTACGACGTAGATTGTTCATTTGCTGATTGACATTTTCCATCTGCTTGTCTATAGTTACACGCCTTTCAGAAAATTGTTCGCTTAATAGAGTACGAGCTTCTTGCAAATCTCTGAAAAGTTCTTGGATAGCAAAATCTTTCTCTGAAATGACTTCACTTACCACTGACTGAATCTTCTGTTCAACAGTAGTAATCAGTTGTATACCTTTTGTCTTCTAACCACTGGTGGAAAACCTGCGTAAATTGTTCTGCTTGTTGTCGAGTAGCGTGTTAATATCATACTCAACACGAGAGACATCTCCTACTGCTTGTGACGGATCGGCAGTGCCTTGTCTTCACATTTTCGAGTTCCAGTCTTAAATTATCAAATGCATCTCGCAAATGTTTGTGCTGATCATGGAACTAACAGGATGTGTCAGCTAAACTTTTCTGTGCACTTGAACTCTAGAATGACACTAGGTCTGTGATTCTATTATTTGATTTTGTAATGCTGTCTTAGTGGCCTCTAATTCTGTCTCTAATGACGCCTGACTAATAAGAAATTCAGTTTTCAATGCGGTCGACATCTGCTCAATATGTGCCAACTTTAATGTAAACGTATCAGCAACATCCTGTACTTTCACCGCCTGTTGAACATTTTGTGCCGCCTGTTGCACCATTCCAGGCTGTTGTCTTGTTTTAACCGTTCGAATTTTAATGTCGTACTCAGATTGTCGTAATTCATTCAAAATGATTACACCAATTACAGCTGAGTCATAAACAATCTTTTCCTGCTGTAATGCCTTGATTGTGACTCTGAAACAGTGCGCCAAAAACAATGTAATGTGGACGGAGTAGCAACGAAGTCGCACATATAGTTGACATAAACGAATTATTAAAACTGACTACGTCTAATCTACAAAAATGAAATTGCCTGTCTACTGTTAATAATTGTTTTCTACACTCTTTTAGAAGAGTCAGCAGAAATAGAAATGAAAATATACCCCTACTTTTCGTAGACTGTCGCGCAATCGTCATATGTTACAATTATTGTGATCTTAGTTTTTCTGATTTACATATATCTTCTCTGCAATACTCCAACAATCGTACGTGCAAAAAATACAATATTAGTGTCTTACAGTAGTAACATATACTTATTTGTAACAAACACAATATGTTGTAAAGTATGGTATGCGCATATCCAGACTCAAGATTAGCCCTGTCAATGGTAGACAGATTACACTGTTATTTTTGTTGTATTTTATAGTTTTATAGACACGATTAGACTCTATTCTTGGTTTTCAAATAGTGTATTGAAATTAATGTCCATTGAAACTAAACTTGGCCTATGTGTGATTTGTCGTGTGGTAACATGTTCGTACAGAGATGTGGCTAATTTCTTGTTGAGTGCTCTTGAGTCCATTGAAAGCCGCCGTGTTTATTCGCAGGTTCGTTCGCCAATCTCCCCAGCGTCTCTCCAGCTCTATGTCGACGTAGTGTAGCTGAAACTCTCTGTGGTAATTTGACTAGAATGAGTAATATTTACTTTCGAATCTCAGCTATTTACCAGAGACGAGCCCTCGTTTATTTCTTCCTAGAATACAATTTTAACTCTTGCTGTCGATTTGTAATGCGTAACATTCACAATTATAAGCTCCCGGCGTCTTTATCGGAGGAATAACAAAATCAGAGTCATTAACATTACATTCGACAACAGAGATAATAAAAATCAGAGATAATGCAATGATAATGTTCGCTTTCCTTATGCAAGGAGTAACGTTTTTGGTTTCTACACATGGCACAGTAGCTGACAGTTATTTCCGTAGTAAGATTTGAATTTGAAACGACGCGCGGGAGTTGGTGACCTGAGGAATGCCTCAACACCGCTGACCGTGGTGCGCTCCCCAATAGTCGCTGTGAACACTCGGCGCGCCGGCTTTGTTAAACAGGAATGCACGTTTGGAAACTAAATCGACTTGCCGACAGACACACTAACGATGTGCATGTTATAGGCATCGAATAAAGTAAAGACTTCTCTTCAAAGATTAGTTCATTACGAACTTTAGTAACTGTATTTCTGAATATGCAACCATGTTGAGGGTAATATCAAAGAATATCGGTCCAATGATGTACGTTCGTGTTACAACGCACCAGAGGCCGATTTCTTCGTCATGGAGTGGTTGCTGACACACAATGTTAGGGTTCTCGTGTTCTGTGAATTCACATGACCAGAAGGATGAAACCATGCTTTGTCACTTCTGATGTAAAGGAAATGTTCTAACAAACCGTCGTTGACGTTCAGATCCTATGTTCAGCAATCTACACGTTCCTGAGTCATCTTCCCGTAATCACTACACAACCATCACACTATATGGCCTCAAATTAGGACTTCGCAATATCCACTGGAAACTCTTCCTACTTAGATGCGCCTTTTAGCCACTTTACGTGTAGACTCTTTCGTCTCTGAATAATTTTTAGGTGAATGTCTGCAGCAACAACTTCTGGGGTGCCAACTGAAGAAATTCTTTGTTGTTTTACATTCTGCACAGACCCTTCGGTGCGACAGTTTTTATACAGACTCTGTATTGCTCTCTTTGCTGGTAGTCCTCTATTCGGATATTTGACCCCGAAATTTTCACGAGTTTCCTTAATCGAATCTGTTCTCACATATCCTTACACAATTTCAATTCTCTCTTCCGTCGACAAAGTCATTTTGCAGACCGCAAAGAGAAAGTCTAACTTCGCTAATGAAATAAATTGAAACGCTGACAGAAGAATGCTAACAATCGATTATTGCATAAAACTGTCCAATGTTGTAGCTGTTTACTCCAACTCAAAAGTCGAAAAATTGCATTCGCAATCAAAGGGGAGGCGGTTTACTTTTATCTGCGCCACCATGTATTTTTTACTAACGTTGCGCAGCTATGATCGTCAGATGCCGCCACCAGAGACCGGCAGACATCAACGGACGACGGCTTGATACCAGAGTGTCCGATCTTCTTCGTTAGTTTTTGGTGAGATCAAGGAGATTAGAATCTATTTCGGCCTGCATATGCCAGGAAGAGAATGTGGCAAGTACTGCACACTCTTTCCTCTGTTATTGGAATAACCAGACAAATTTTACAAATATATAAGATGAAGAGAGACCCGTTCTATTACACACTCGAGATGATTCGTGAGGACGCTGAAAAGCAAGATTACAAACACTTCCCAGAACTTCAAATAAACTCAGCAAAACAGACAAACTTATGAATAAGATACTCTGAATACCGTAAGCACTGAACAGTGGAAACACATAACACCACTTTTGCGATTTTTTGTTGTGCCAGATCTGGCGATTGGATAACCCACAACTCGTCACGAGCAATTAAAAACAAGGAAAAAAATGTTGACGGCTGAGACAAGTTTATAATCATTAGTGCTGTTCAATTAATAATTATTAAAAGCTGTTCGAAACTTGTAGTTTCCAATAAAGTTGTGATTTCAGACCACAGAGTCTTAGACACATCCCTACTATTATATTTCTCATCCTCACGGTGCTACAAATTCCTTCTTTGTAGTATAAACTTTAAAAATTTCTCATTATCCATGCTATGCGCAAGGAAACGTCGGCTGGTTTGACCGAAGAAAAAAATTTTTTTTCAATTCCGCCGACCGTCATCCGTAGTTAGTATGTTAGTTGCGATTGTACTGGCGTAATGCTTTTAAAAGATCGGCCGTCTTAAGCCGGTGTCAGTCGTCGGTGGAATGCACCGATGTCGGTGCCACTGTGACGCCGGCCTAAGTTGAACGGTGACTGGTCAAGTGTCTTCCTCCAACCCATCTCACTTACCACTTGCCCGCCACTGGACAAGTGTGAACAGCTGCACACCTGTTTAATGGAGCGCGCTAGTGGTACGGTGAAACTATGCCTCACTCAAGAGCCATCTTTTGAATTCAAAGGAATGCATAAAAAAGAATCCAAGGAAGAGGTTTCAAACTTCAGTCCCATATCATCAACGCCTATATTCAGTAAAGTAGTTATAGCTGTATTGCTGACACAACTCGTTGATCATTTCTTGAAAACTAAGTTGTTAACAGAAGCAAAGCTTAGTTTCCAAAATGATCACATCACTATCACAACAATTACAGTGTTTATTCATGAAGTGTATTGTGTCCTTGATCAAAGTATGCGAACAGTTGACATATTTCTAAACATCACTAGAGCCTTTATGCAGTAAATCATGAGTTATTCCTAAGTAAACTTGAGGCCTTCAGTATAAATGCTGCATCCATGCAGATGCTGACTACATACCTAGTCAACTGTAAGCAGTGTACAAAGCTCACTTACAAAATCAGCGATCAGGTTATAAATTTCCGTTCCAGATATGAAACAGCCAAAGGAGGTGTACACCAGGGCTCACTTTTGGGGCCTTTCCTCTTTCTTGTGCACGTAAATGATACAGAGCCACCTCTTATCTCCCAGTTGGCAATCTATGCACATTATTTATACCTTACTGTTATTTATTGGCAAACAAAATGATGGGTTAACACTGGTAGGCAACAGAGGGACTAAAGTTCGATTAAAATTACTGAACAGTTGACACTTCATGGTTTGGAGCTGGTTTCCTCCAATCAGAGCACTCAATGTCACGCCCAAACCGTTCACCGTTGCCAAAATGCTGTGACAGCTGGTCAGCTCACTTTGTTTGGCTTTCTTTCTTGTTGTGTTTGGTTCCTGTATCCTGGATCTTGTCCTTTAATTTCGTATTTCATCAGCATGATAGCCACAAAACAACACACCCACGTGGAACACTAACGGTATAAACACATTTCATACATAGCACCAACCTAACACTTCTAGATCCTTCTGCAGAAGACATGACTTAGTATTAGTATATAGTTATTATAATCACTGAGACCTCCCATAAACCATGGACCTTATCGTTGGTGGGAAGGCTTGAGTGCCTCAGCAATACAGATGGCCGTACCGTAGGTGCAACCACAATGGAGGGGTATCTGTTGAGAGGCCAGACAAACCTGTGGTTCCTGAAGATGGGCAGCAACCTTTCCAGTAGTTGCAGGGGCAACAGTCTGGATGATTGACTGATATGGCCTTGTAACATTAACCAAAACAGCCTTGCCTTGCTGGTACTGCAAACGGCTGAAAGCAAGGGGAAACTACAGCCGTAATTTTTCCCAAGGGCATGCAGCTTTACTGTATGATTAAATGATGATGGCGTCCTCTTGGGTAAAATATTCCGGAGGTAAAATAGTCCCCCATTCAGATCTTCGGGCGGGGACAGCTCAAAAGAACGTTGTTATCAGGAGGAAGAAAACTGGCGTTCTACGGATCGGAGCATGGAATGTCATATCCCTTAATCGGGCAGGTAGGTTAGAAAATTTAAAAAGGGAGATGGATAGGTTAAAGTTAGATATAGTGGGAATTAGTGAAGTTCGATGGCAGGAGGAACAAGACTTCTGGTCAGGTGACTACAGGGTTATAAACACAAAATCAAATAGGGGTAATGCAGGAGTAGGTTTAATAATGAATAGGAAAATAGGAATGCGGGTAAGCTACTACAAACAGCATAGTGAACGCATTATTGTGGCCAAGATAGATACAAAGCCCACACCTACTACAGTAGTACAAGTTTATGTGCCAACTAGCTCTGCAGATGATGAAGAAATTGATGAAATGTATGATGAGATAAAAGAAATTATTCAGATAGTGAAGGGAGACAAAAATTTAATAGTCATGGGTGACTGGAATTCGGTAGTAGGAAAAGGGAGAGAAGGAAACATAGTAGGTGAATATGGATTGGGGGAAGAAATGAAAGAGGAAGCCGTCTGGTAGAATTTTACACAGAGCATAACTTAATCATAGCTGATACTTGGTTCAAGAATCATAAAAGAAGGTTGTATACATGGAAAAATCCTGGAGATACTAAAAGGTATCAGATAGATTACATAATGGTGAGACAGAGATTTAGGAATCAAGATTTAAATTGTAAGACATTGGTTATGAACTGTAGATTAAAACTGAAGGAACTACAAAAAGGTGCTAAATTAAGGAGATGGGACCTGGATAGACTGAAAGAACCAGAGGTTGTAGAGAGTTTCAGGGAGAGCATAAGGGAACAATTGACAGGAATGGGGGAAAGAAACACAGTAGAAGAAAAATGGGTAGCTCTGAGGGATGAAGTAGTGAAGGCAGTAGAGGATAAAGTAGGTAAAAAGACGAGGGCTAATAGAAATCCTTGGGTAACAGAAGAAATATTGAATTTAATTGATGAAAGGAGAGAATATAAAAACGCAGTAAACGAAGCAGGTAAAAAGGAATACAAACGTCTCAAAAATGAGATCGACAGGAAGTGCAAAATGGCTGAGCAGGGATGGCTAGAGGACAAATGTAAGGATGTAGAGGCTTATCTCACTAGGGGTAAGACAGATACTGCCTACAGAAAAACTAAAGAGACCCTTGGAGAGAAGAGAACCACTTGTATGAATATCAAAAGCTCAGATGGAAACCCAGTTCTAAGCAAAGAAGGGAAAGGAGAAAGGTGGAAGGAGTATATAGAGGGTTTATACATGGGCGATGTACTTGAGGACAATATTATGGAAATGGAAGAGGATGTAGATGAAGACGAAATGAGAGATAAGATACTGCGTGAAGAGTTTGACTGGGCACTGAAAGACCTGAGTCAAAACAAGACACCCGGAGTAGACAACATTCCATTAGAACTACTGACGGCCTTGGGAGAGTAAGATGTATGAGACAGGCGAAATACCCTCAGACTTCAGGAAGAATATAATAATTCCAATCCCAAAAAAAGCAGGCACTGACAGATGTGAAAATTACCGAACTATCAGTTTAATAAGTCACAACTGAAAAATACTAACGCCAATTCTTTACAGACGAATGGAAAAACTGGTAGAAGCGGACCTCGGGGAAGAACAGTTTGGATTTCGTAGAAATGTTGGAACATGTAAGGCAATGCTAACTTTACGACTTATCTTAGAAGAAAGATTAAGAAAAGGCAAACCTACATTTCTAGCATTTGTAGACTTAGAGAAAGATTTTGACAATGTTAACTGGAATACTCTCTTTCAAATTCTGAAGGTGGCAGGGCTAAAATACAGGGAGCGAAAGGCTATTTACAATTTGTACAGAAACCAGATGGCAGTTATAAGAGTCGAGGGGTATGAAAGGGAAGCAGTGGTTGGGAAGGGAGTGAGACAGGGTTGTAGCCTCTCCCCGATGTTATTCAATCTGTGTATTGAGCAAGCAGTAAAGGAAACAAAAGAAAAATTCGGAGTAGGTATTAAAATTCATGGAGAAGAAATAAAAACGTTGAGGTTCGCCGATGACATTGTGATTCTGTCAGAGACAGCAAAGGACTTGGAAGAGCAGTTGAACGGAATGGACAGTGTCTTGAAAGGAGGATATAAGATGAACATCAACAAAAGGAAAACGAGGATAATGGAATGCAGTCAAATTAAATCGGGTGATGCTGAGGGAATTAGATTAGGAAATGAGACACTTAAAGTAGTAAAGGAGTTTTGCTATGTAGGGAGTAAAATAACTGATGATGGTCGAAGTAGAGAGGATATAAAATGTAGACTGGCAATGGCAAGGAAATCGTTTCTGAAGAAGAGAAATTTGTTAACATCGAGTATAGATTTCAGTGTCAGGAAGTCTTTTCTGAAAGTATTGGTATGGAGTGTAGCCATGTATGGAAGTGAAACATGGACGATAACTAGTTTGGACAAGTAGAGAATAGAAGCTTTCGAAATGTGGTGTTACAGAAGAATGCTGAAGATTAGATGGGTCGATCACATAACTAATGAGGAGGTATTGAATAGAATTGGGGAGAAGAGGAGTTTGTGGCACAACTTGACAAAAAGAAGGGACCGGTTGGTAGGACATGTTTTGAGGCATCAAGGAATCACAAATTTAGCATCGGAGTGGAGTGTGGAGGGTAAAAATCGTAGAGGGAGACCAAGAGATGAATGCACTAAACAGATTCAGAAGGATGTAGGTTGCAGTAAGTACTGGGAGATGAAGAAGCTTGCACAGGGTAGAGTAGCATGGAGAGCTGCATCAAATCAGTCTCAGGACTGAAGACCACAACATCAACAATCACTGAGATCAGTTTATATTAGAAAAGTTTCTCAAAATATTACATGAAGACAAATTCTTGAAGGGTGCAGTTTATCGTTGCTACTGGAATATCAGAGTGATAAATGAAACAAATTTACATACTATAGCGTCGTAGTGCAGCAGTAAGTGCATTAACATGGTGTAGAGAAGGTATCAGGTTAAAAAATCGTGGAAGACAGAGAGATTTTTTTATTTCGAAATCATATCAGAAGACTTTCATTGTTTTTTTTACCCAATTAATTGATTTAAATGAATTTTTTAAAAGTTTCTAATATTTTGCTATGTCATTTTCACTATCGTATTGACTTTTACATTTGCCGTGCTTTTTCTTTCTATGATTCTTTTTTTATTTGGAATTTGCCAATATTTCTATAGACTAGAAGCAAGTGCCAATCAGGACTGCTCATTGGTTGGTAAAGCTGCAGTTCATGTAGCCAGTGTAGGATAGTTTCAAGTAAGCACTGAATGATAGCGAGATATTACAGTTTGTTTTTTAGTGCTGAAACTTAAATTTCTCTGTCTTGAGTTTGCATACTGATTTTAGTTTTAATCACTGTGAACAAAGTGATCATGATTTTAGTTCTGCCACTGATTGTCGATCGCCATTGTCTTGGGTACATTTCACATCATGAGGTTGTGGTTAGGTTAGGACGTGAGTTTAAATTCATAGTTACAAAATGCGCCATCGGCTGCTGTTCAGTGATTGGTCACTTAAAATCAGCTATCCTTGGAGCATCTCATGTTTCTATCATACCTCCCAGTGGCTCCTTCCAACACTGCTCCATGTTACACATTCATAGCATTTGTGAAAGGACAGGCCATGTTTGTGTGTAACCTATAACCGAGTGCTAGCTGGCAGCCAATGTGGCAACGCTGTAGTGGCAATTTAACAAATGTCACTGTCAAGTAATTCTAATCGGACTATAGATTAAATAACAACATATTTTCAGGATTAAGGTTTGAAGATTAATATCAGAAATCATAGTTACTGCCATTTAAAGTTGTAAATTCACATCACATCTCTATTAGTAATATAGGTGTAATTGAAGCAGTAGACACAGAAAACTGTAATTTCCAAGTATTTACCTAGATGAAAATCTACCATGGGTAAACAATATCAATTTTTTATGAACTACATCTAATTAGCAAGCTATCAAAAGTAATTGGCAAACAGTCATTACTCATTAGAGACAATTTATTGTTATGGGGCAGTTTCTGTACAGATTAATTGTCGACTAATCATAAAATCTGTAGTAAGTGCCATAACTGCTGTTTTGAGGAAATCACAAAAAACTTCCAGAAAGCATTCCTTTTTGATATCCTTATTTAGTATAAATGAATACAGTTAATCTACAAACATTTTTAGAACAATGTCACTGGAAAACATTTGACAACAATAACAAAATTGTTGATGGAATAAAACTAGAACAGAGCTAGGTGCCAACCTCTAACATAAAAACCAAGGTAAGTCTACCACTTATCTTAGTAAATAAAGGGGCGTTGAAAGGATAATAATAATAATTTTACTATTATAAAAATCTGGAAACTACCGTTTGCAGTTTTCCTATACTAACTATATTATTATGAAAAGTCAGTTAGTGTATAAACAGCTGCTGTGTTTACTCAGACAGAGTCTGGTAAAACAGTTTGTTTTCTTGTTTGAGATAAGGAATCATCTTTTTTAAGTCCTCCTTCTTCTCAGTTCTCAATATGGTTCTTCGTTCAAGCTGGGGTAGATCTAAGCCTTTTATGGTTTCCATCTTCACACCTTTTTGAATATATTCATTTGCATCCACATTTCAACTCCATTGAATGTTTTTTTGTAAACACTTTTCCTTGGCTGTTTTTGGAAACTTTGAGCCAAATGGCCTTGGAAATTTCTAACGTTTCCCATCAAATAAGAATTTTGCTTAACGTTATCATCTAGTTTATAGGACTGATTGAATATGTTTAATTTGTGTTCCAATGCAATGTTTCTACATTGCTGGCGGTACTGGCATGAAACCTACATCCAACATGGGAATCAGAGGCATTAAATAATTTGTGACTGCCACAAATAACCTGTTTGTTTGCTACTCTGCACAGTTGGTAGGTCTACTATAGTCCAGGAACCAAGTCAAACATAACATTAAGTGCTCTGCATAATCTAAACATAGGTTAGCTTAAAACGCCACAGAAAAATCATAATGAAGCGAAGTTCTTCAAAAAAGCCTTAGTCCTAAGGCATTAAATTTATTATATACACTTACCTCATCAGGTGGAATGGTTTTTCCTCGGCTCTCAGTTTCTTATTTATTTGGGAAACGCTACCTTCACCCCTTTTCCAACGGTTTCTTGTTTCACCAATCACATAAACCACAATAGCAAACACAACAAGCAGGGCTAATCACTGCAACTTGAACACAATCAAATGTCAAACTAAAAACATCTGCATGGGCACATAGCTCTGATTTTGTTTCACAGCAGGTGGCACTTAGCACCTGGCCCATTCTGGTGGTGATGTTTTAAACCACTTCCACACTGATTATTAGATAGCCCAGTTTTTACTGATGAATGTTAGGGACATAGCCCATATTTTGACAATAAAACGATTTTTTTTATTTTTGGCACTTAGACCAGATTTTATAATTTGTCGACAATTATGAAACAGAGATATGGCGCTGTGCTGCTGACATACATATGAATAGACATAAACCCAGAAAACAGCAATCACAATTAAGCGTGGAACAGAGTACAGAAACTGTACTTTGTACATTATAAATGCCTTACTGTCTACTCACTGTTTCTTTATAAATTAATTTAATTCTTTGTGACACAAAAAGAAATCAACCAAGTGCTCTGATATACATGTTGATAATAAGAGAAAGAAAGAATGTTACTGCAGACAAAGAACTAAGCTAAAAACAATGGGCCATAGTCCATGCATTAACTTGTAAAGAACTGCGATGGCAGTTGAAAGGCAGCTGTTGGTACCTCCATGTAAACAAAAAATACAAATAAATAAATAAATAAATTACCTGTCTTAAGTTCGTACCTCCATGTAAACAAAAAATACAAATAAATAAATAAATAAATTACCTGTCTTAATTCTGCTCTCTTTTTTCTGTCATCTGTTTCTTGTGAATCAGTAACTTGGCTTGTCTGACTGATGATGCAACACTTAAGTTAGTTTTCCTTTACACAGAATAGGAGTACTTGTAGGATGTGAAATGTTCATTGTAAAAAAATAAAGCAGTCAGGGGAGCCACTATCACAGAGCTGGGAAAGACGATGGGAATACGAGAGGATTCATAAGATTAAACAAAATTTAGAAGGATCAAATCAGTATTTAATGTTTCCTAATATTCTGCTACAATGAGAAGATTGGATCTACATTGTAACATTAACAGTACATTTTTTAAAATTATTACATTGCACATTCCTAACAGCTGTACCTACTCCCAAGAACTGAAGAAAATGAAAAGATCAAAATCTTCAGGGAAGGCTCTGATACATTGTACCTACCAAATGTTAAATGATTTAAGTTATTAGACAAACGTCCTGGAAACTGAAGACGAAAATTACACAAGGCAGTTTAGTAAACTAATATTTAACATGCATGTTTATCGTTTAGGCTCTAAAATAAGTATATCAGTATAATGTGTTTCAAACATTTTTCAATAGTCACTGAAACTGTCTACACATTGTCTGCTAGAATATCCTATACGACTGCTAAGGAATCGATCGTTTCCCTACAGAGAAATTGGCATTCTGTTCCTGAATAGCATGGGAACTGAGTGACCCGAGATGGGCTAAGATGCTCCACTGAGTGACCTGAGATGGGCTAAGATGCTCCACTGAGAAACCATATAACATTGCCGACAGAGGCAGAAATAATGAACATACAGAATTCCTCCCATTTACACCCTATCTTAGCCATATCCTAGATTTTTATCCACATTCATAATGTTGAGTGAAGTACTTATAGGTGGGATTGCACATTTCAGTTTTATATTGTGTAAATTTTGATGCTGTCAGACTTTTTATAGACTGTTGCTGTAACAGTTATTACATTAATTGTATCACACAATTACTTCACAAATTTCTGGATGAATGATTTCCAAATGTTTTATTTCTCTCAATGGTAGGTTTTTACAAATCACATTAAAGCGGTTTATTGAGGACTGATTTAAACAAATTGGTATTATATTGAAACATATTACATATTAAAAGCAGCGGTGGTGGTGATGGTGGTTGTCGTCATCGTCATGGCGGCAAGCTGTATTTGGTGCGAAGATAATGGTTGCTGTCTTCTGAGTAGGAAATGCCCTGAATTCCACTACCAATTGTTATTTTCGGCATATTTTCTTGCTCAGCCATAACGGATTTAAATGAAATTTTATGTGAATGTCTGAACATGTCCCAGATGAACATTGGTGAAAACGTTTGTCGAAATAATACTGACTGACATACAGTCACTCGTTTGACTCTATGCAAGACATTGCTCAGGGCGAGTGTGAATTCCTGTTGAAAGAAATGAAATTTGGCCATCTGTATGACTTTATGCGTTCTCTAAGAACAATAACGAAAAGAATTTTAAGAGCCATATTAAACCGAAAATTTTGAGCGAAATGGCCCGAAATATATCACAGTTTTGCTTCTTATATCTTAGGGGCTAAAAGTATGTGCGAACGTCAAACTTGCCACGTAGTAATCTAACATCACAAGGTTCTTGAACATAAGGCTTCATTCATTTACCACTTCCAATACTGAGTAAATTAAGTACAATGTTGAAGGTTTTGTAAAAAGGTCAAAATTCTGTTTTCGATCTGGTATTTCAAAAAACTGTGTTCTATAAAACTCTCGTAATTATTAGTAAGGCCATAGTATGGACTGCAGAACACAGTGTATTTCATTATCTAATGTGGGCTAACAATACTAGGTAACTTGAATCAATGTTTGAAGCGCAAATCGCGACATGGAAATATTTCGTGGTGTAAACGCATGTTGAACATGAAACATAATACGCAATAGCCCAGTAGCTCAAGGTGTGGAACAAAACATTTCATTTACCCACTATTTTCCAATAATCTCCAAATTTGTCGAAAAAAATTATGATTTTTTTTATAAAACGGTGAAAACAGGGTATATGTGACACTTCATTTACAAATATTGTTTTCTATTAAAGCTTCAAAACCAGTCTCATTCAAAACAATATTTTTAAGCTACCCCAGAAAAATGGGTTTAATTTCGAAAATGGGCTAACAACGCTACATAAAATGAGGCAAAGTGGCCGGAAATATCGCGCTGTGTGTATGGTTTTACCTTAGGCTTCTTATTTTTAATTGATTAAAGGCACAATAAACAAGATAACTAGCTATTTGTTTTCCAGTATAAAATATCATCCATCTACCACTTTCGAAATTTCTACAAAATCATTTAAAGCTTGATGTACGTAAATACTACAAAAATAGATCACATTCTACAGAGACCAACAGAAAAATGTATAAATTCTTTGTCAGGTTCTATCGAGATATCGATATAATCGTTCGATTTGAGTTACGAGTGTGTTGTAGTATGGTCCTTGGTTCAGCAGATGCTAGCAGTTTCATCTCAGTGTTAAGAAAATAAGATGGCTGGGGCACACTTGACATTCAAGCAACGAAAATCTATTGTGAAGTGGTTTTTCAAGTTTGATCATGTCTTTGAAGTGCAACGTCAGTGGAGGTGGGAGTATTAAATAGAACCGCCAACTCGCCTAGCAATTAAACGCATCATTGACAATTTTGAAGTGCATGGACGATTTGTGATATTCACAAAGGAAGATCAGGAAGACAGCATGCAGCTAAAAGTCCTGCTGCGTCGGCTCTCGTGTTGGTAACGTTTGTTAATTCTCCACAGAAGTCTGCTACGCAATGTGCATGTGAAGTGGGGGCTAGCAGTACAAGTGTACCAGGAATTCTGAAAGCTGCGAAGTGGAAGGTTTACTGCAAGCGATTAATGATGACGATCCTGATCACCAATGCAATTTTGTGAATGGTATCAGCAAATGGTAACTGATGAACAATTTGTTACGAATGTAGTGTGGAGTGACAAGGTACAATTTAAACTTAATGGAACCATGAATCAGCATAATGATGTGTGCCCATTGCTGGAGCAGTATACCTAGAAATGTTACGTACATCAATTCTGACAGGTATAGGTACGCTTTATGGGGCTGATGAAGAGGTCCTCTACCAATAGGACATGGCGCCAGGCACTACCATCTAGCCGTACGAGCTTTCCTCGGTGACCATTTTACGGGGCACTGAATTGGATAAAGAGGTCCCATTGAGTTGCCTTGCGCCAAATGTTACACCTATGGACTTCTACTTGTGGGAACTGTAAAGGGTAACATCTACTGACATAAGCCACACATGCTGGAGGAACTTCGCGAGGAGATTACAGTGGCACCTGCAGTGATCTACACTGTAACACTGACTGACATAGTTGCAGCGACAGCTCGTCGTTCTGTTATGAACATTTTGAACATTTAAAGTAACCATGTGCTAAACTGAAACATGTGTGATCAATTATTAAATGTAAAATAAACACATAAGCACATAAGTAATACTTCTCGTTCCTTTAAGTGTGTATACCTTTTTCTGGCAGAGTCCGTATTTGTTTTTATAGAAAATTTGTGTTTCATAATTTATTTCAAACAAATCACAGTTGGAAAGTGCATGTTTTCAAGAAATCCAAAAATCATGTTCTATTTTCCAGTGTTTGCTAACAATAGGAAAATGACAGACAAATTTGGGTAAATACACCACTGCAACAGGCTACATGGTACCAACATATTGTCATGATTCGTTGCATGTGGTTTATGTTTATAAACTGACAAGCAATATTTCAGTACTTTGTGTCGGTCCATGGTTACATTATCACTACCGTTCAAAAACATTAACTGGCAACTCCATCACCATAGGGGTCATGCAATACCATCCAAGATGAGTTTCTTGATCCAGGATCCCAAGTCTGTAAATGTGTTTCTTAATTTAGGTTCCACAGACTTATTAAAAATTACTTGCTTGTTGCCCAAGATGTTTCTGAGGAGTTTCATTTGGAAAATCTGGAAGCTTTTTGTAGCTTATTATCTCAAAAAGGGCATGTTGCAAACTGTTTGTTGTTGCATTATTTCAGATACTTGCAATGTGGTATGGGATCTGTATATGCGTTTATTCGAAAAATAATTTATTTTTTGTCGCCTCAAACAAAGATCACTAAAATACAGGGTTAGTCAAACAGGACTTTACCACTTGAGAATGACATAGAAATTTATTGAGATAACTTAAACAATCGGTAGATGTGTCGCTTTGTAGCCAACAACCTAGAGTTCAATTCAATTACGGCATCAGTACCCCAATGCGGCACCAGGACTGCCAGTGTAGTGAACAGTTACAATGGCTACTTTCACTAGTGCGGAGCATGCTCACTGTGTGTTTTGGTTTCATGAAACGAACTCTGCAGGAACGGTTTGGTGTAAATTTCGCATCGAATACATCAAAGAAACCCCAACGAGGCCTACAACTTAATCTTAGGGGAACTTTGTTGAGACAGGTTGTACACTGCAACATGATAAATCACTAGATCGCCCAAGTGTTGGTGATTACTGTGCTATCCTGCCCACTAATCTAATATAGGGTGCCTAGAAAGCTGTTTTCTTGGATCGCTAGACCACAATTCAAGCAAATCATATTAACGGAGTTTATTACAGTAAGTTAAACTGACAACAATTAACTTTGCATATTCACAGAGGTGTGTCGCAAGCAAATGGTGACATGAAAATAATCAGTATTCCTCCATATATACAATTTCAATGCAAGCAAAACAACTTACATGTGGTGTCCCACAAGGATCAATCTTATGGCCATTGCTTTTTCTTGTGTACATTAATGATCTCTCATCAGTTACACTGCCAGAAGCAGAGTTCGTTTTGTTTGCAGATGACACAAGTATTGCAATAAATAGTATGTCGAGTGTAGTTCTAGAAAGATCTTCTAATGATATTTTCATGGATATTAATAAATGGTTTAAAGCCAACTCACTGACATTAAACTTTGAAAAGACTCACTATATGCAATTCAGAACCTGTAAGAGGTTTCCATCCAGCATATGCATAAAGTATGAAGAAGAGCAGATAGAAGAGGTTGACAGTCTTAAATTCCTGGGATTACAACTTGATAATAAATTCAGTTGGGAGGAGCACACCACAGAACTGCAGAAATGCCCTAACAAATCTGTATTTGCAATTCGAGTGTTAGCAGACATAGGCGACATGAAAGTGAAAAAGCTTGCATACTTCGCCTACTTTCATTTCATAATGTCATATGGTATAATATTTTTGGGTAACTCTTCAAGTCAAACAAAAGTTTTCAGAGTCCAAAAGCGTGTAATACATATTATTTGTGGAGTAAACTCACGAACGTCTTGTAGAAACCTCTTCAAAAAACTGGGTATACTAACTACTGCCTCTCAGTATATTTACTCCTTAATGAAATTTGTCCTAAATAATATATCTCTTTTTCCAACAAACAGCTCAGTTCATACATACAATACCAGGAACAAAAATGACCTGCACAAGGACTTAAAAGCACTTACTTTAGTTCAAAAAGGGGTGCACTACTCAGGAACACTCATCTTCAATAATTTGCCAGCAAACATAAAAAATTTAGTTACAAATAGAGGTCAGTTTAAAAGGAGCCTGAAAGACTTAGTAGTGGCCAACTCCTTCTACTCCACTGACGAATTTTTTAATACAAACAAATGATGTGTTGTATATATTCATACTATTAGTATTGTTATTTCAGCTTTTTTTAAAAAAAAGTGACATGTTCCACATCCACGAGGATCTCCTCAACACGGATCTATGGAACGAAAAAATAATCTAATCTAATCTCAGTTCATAAATTACTGCTGTAGCGTTAGTACGACGGCCTGTCTTCCAACCCGGTCACGGCTAGGAGGTGCGGCGCTTATATTCTCTTCGTGTAGGTCCCGCTCCTGCCGTTGTGTCGTCTAGTCAGCACACTCTTGGCTGACGTCGTCTCACAGCCCTCTCTGCTCGCGTTTTTGATCCTCGTGCGGGCGCTTGTCGCTACGCTGGAACAATTACGTCGAACAAGTTAGGGAGAGCTTTTCTCGCAGTCCATAGAAATCAACGCAACTTGCGTCTCGCTAGACTGGTACTCCACAAAAGACTGTTTGGCGAGTACTGCATAGACGTTTACAATGGTAACCATACAGATGCACAATGGTACAACACATTAGAGATGAACATAAGATTGCTCATGGGAAATTCTGTGTGGAAATGTTGCATCGGATAGAGGACAATGGGCTATTCCTGGACACAATAGTGTTCAGTATCGAGCAACATTTCACATCAGTGGTATAGTGAACACCCACAATGGCAGAATGTGGAGCAGCAAAAATCCTCATGCAACCCTGGAACTCGTTTGTGACAATCCCAAAGTTGCCCTTAGCAACTGAAAGTGTATGGGCCTTTCTCTTTAGAGAGAAAACTGTCACTGGTCTTGTGTATCTGGATATGCTGAAAAACATTTTTAATTCTACAGTTCGATGAAGATGAATGAGATGGGATGGTTTACTACCGGAAAGAAGGTGCACCAGATCATTTCCTCGCAGAAGTTCGAGATTTCCTCGATAATCGCTTCCTAGGTAGGTGGACTGACTGTAAAGGACCAATCGCACGGCCACCTCGCTCCCCAGATTTGACACCACTGGATTTCTTTCTCTGGTGTTTTATTAAAGACCATGTGCATGTTCCTCCCCTATCAAACTATTCAACCGACCTGAAAACTCGAATCGACGCTGCCGTCGCACAAATTACGCACGATTTGCTACAACGAGTGTAAGGAAAAATAATTAACTACCGGCGGGATGTGTGCCGCATCAGAAACTGTAGTCCCATCAAACCAAACTGACACTTGAGACTCTTATGTGAAACTTGAAGTTTGCTACGAAGTGAGGCATCTACCGCTTTTGTAAGTTATCTCAATAAACTCTGTATCATTCCAAAGTCGTAAAGGTCTTTGACTCCCCGCGTATATTATTTCAGTGACGTCCCAGCAGGATCATTTAGAAATAAGAATTTTGTCAATCTGTGTAGCCACAAAAACGATTTCGACATTAACGGAGAATGGAACAATATTTTGCATCAGGCACGGAAATTCTCCGTGTAATGGGATTGGCGGCATAACCAAGCGATTGGCTACTATCCATGCAAGCCTACAATAGTGATCAACAAATCAAATATTGATTTTAAAAGATCTGGTCAGTTTTTACGACCAAAATGTACAGAGCATCGAATATGTATTTATGTTCCAAAACAAGAAATCTAAGACAGCGAAAAGTTCCAACATATAAGATGACGAGAAAGAAGCACGGTCACCGGTATCAGAAAACATCATAAATTTGTTCCTCTTGACTCGACTTCGGTTTGTATAAACACTATTTCTAATGACAAAATAAATTTTGTTGGCAGAGTGACTAGCGCAGCCATGCTAATTCTGAAACTGACGGAGTTGTTACTCTGGTCGTTTACATTGCCTGTATGTTTGATAATGAATGGTGGATCAGCAACATTGTTGACATATCAAGGGAACGAAATGATGCTCAGATAGAAGTTGTGCTTTCTCAAGGACCGTCTCATTTATTTCATTGGCCCAAAAGACTGGATGCTTGTTGGGTACCACAACAGCAACTCATTTTCACGCTCTGTTTCCCTTCGATATCATCATCTGGCCGACAGAACCAATTTCCAAGAGAAGAATTGCAGAAAGTGGTTCCAAAATTTCGTAAAATGTAAACTGTAATGTTGAGAAGTTTAAAATCAAAATTTATATTATTTTGTGCTGGCCACATATGTGAGATGCCCATACTGATTTGAGAATCGGGGGTGAGGTACTTAGCAGATGGCTTTGTAAGCAGACGGGTACCACAACAAGGCTGTGGAATGTAAATTAAGGAACCAAATTACAAGCTTCAGCTATGCGTGACAGCTATGGAGATGGCGTTGCCGGTTTATGTCTTGAACAGGCGATGACAATGTCACCATGGACCAACACAACATATAGTGAGACATTACTTGTCAGTTTAAAAACGGAAACGACATGCAACGAAACACGGAAAACAGATTGCTGCAATCTAGCTTGTTCCCGTGTTAGAATGACGCAAATTTGTTCGTCATTTTCAGGTATTGTTAGCGCACATTGGAAAATCGAAGGTGATTTTCTGGATGCTTGTGAACATGCTCTTCCAAACTGTGACTAGTTTGAAATCAACTGTGGAGCACAAATTTTGTAAAAGCAAATTGAACGTGACCTATTTTTTTTGTAATTTTTATGGACTTCACGTTTGAGCTGATTTCGTAGAAATTTGGAAAACGGTATGTGAATGATATTTTATACTAGAAAATCTTAGGTTGCTAAATTTTCGAGTCCGAAGTTTCGTGTTTATCAACAAGATATAAGAAACCCAAGTGAAAACTTTATTCACTGCACCATTTTTTCGTCTTCTTTTGCCACATTTTATGTAGCGTTGATAACCTATGTTGGAAATTAAACCCACTGTTTTGGGAAATTTAAAACACGTTGTTACGAATGAGACTTGTTTTGAACCTTTAATAAAACAGTATATCTAAAAGAAGGATCACATATACCCTATTTTCCCCATTTCACAAAAATATGTTTTTCGACGGATTTGGGGAAGATTGGAAAATAGTAGGTGAACGAAATTTTGTAGTCTACATCCTTGTGATATCAGACTACGGCATTTTTAGTCTCGTGTTGAAGATGCTTTTACTCTATCAGATATAAGAATCGGAATTTTACGTTTTTTTGGTGCCGCGATTTTCGAGCCCAACTTTGATTCAAATGATCTAGCACTGTTAGCCAATGTTGGAAAATCAAATGCACATTGTTTTGTGGTTGAAATCATGGCATTACTAATGAGGTCGAAAACAGATTTTTGACCGTTTAATAAAATTTCAATGCACTTAATTTACTCAGTACTCAGTAAATAAAAAAAAACTTATTTGAGAACACTGTGTTGTGAGGTTTACTACCTGCCACATTCGCGTTCGTCATACCGCTAGGACATAAGAAACAATACTTAGACATTATTTGGACGATTTTGCTTAAAATTTTGTGCCCGAAAAGCACTCGTAAAATTCTTTTCGTTATTATTCTTAGGACAGTGCATTGAGTTTTACAAGATGGCCAAATTTCATTTCTTTCTGATAACTATTGCCCGAAATATAACCTCTCAAGGTCCCCAGGAATTCATGCTCGCTTTGCACAAAGTAGCGCAGTCACACAAATGAATACACCTCGGTCAGTATTGCTTCGACGAACGTTAAATTTAATCAATGTTCATTTGGGAAATGTACGAATGTTCGCGTAAAATTTCAACGAAATCAAAAATAGCGGATCAGGAAGGGCTAGATGGGTTGACTTTTGGAAGAAACCAATACCTTTCCTTCCCCATATTCCACTTCAACATTGTGGAGCACCAGAGATTAGTTTAGGAACAGACAATCTAGCAGAGACTTCCTGCAGCAGTGCAAGTGAAGGAAAAATTGCTTAGCAGCACGATGAAAACGTGGTTTAATGAGCTAATACAACCTTTCAGTTTGTTCCGAAGAGGTGGCTATGTAACATTTAGGGATTTATTTTGGTACTACTGCGTAATATATAGTCCTCAGGAAAGCTATAATTTGTCTTCACTCTTCGCGCAATGTGGTGAATTGTTGTGTATGGGTTTCTTGGCAGGGACCATTGCATCATCATTTGAAGAACACCATATGGATAGGATAGATTGGGCTGCTTCATGTCCTGGTTTGAGCATCTCAAAAGGTCTTGAATACCACCTCTGTGCCATATCAATTAGCCCTAAAGCCCAGGCGTAAAATGCTTTAGAAACTAAGCAGGCAAATGTGGATCTGGAGGTTTCTGGGCACATTATCCAGGTGCTGCTAGCAACACCCACAATTTGCATTTGTATTTGGTGTAGTCTCTAAGAGTAATGTTTTCTTGTCACTAATTTCTTTAGATCTTGGAGTAGATGGAAGTCAGAGGGTGACATGGACGGTGCTCCAATAATTTATACTTCAAGTCCTTCATTGTCCTCATTGCCAAAGGATCCTTTTTTTTATTGGGACACTGTTTTCAATAGAGGTAATTGTCTTCTTTTGCAATTCAGACTCCTTAAAGAACTTTTACCCCTAGCTGTTTCAGATGAATTACATAATGTTTGCCGTCTTTCGATTTTACTTTTTGCATTATAATCAATAATGCTAATTCCTTTTGTACTCTACAACACACTGACTGAAACCTTTCTGCTAGATGAAATTGACTTTCCCATTTCTTATACCAGGGTTGCCACAAGTTCTTGAAATCAGGGAATACTAGAGAAATTTGAAAAAAAAAAAAGAAAAAAAAAACACACTGGAAAAATCTCGTTTTTGTTTCAGTAGATAAAATGGTTTGTTTACTGATATCTCATGCATAGACGCTGGCTGCGCGCCGCTTCCCTACTCCATCACTCTCACTGCTTCTTCCCTTCCTACCACTCCCCTCAGCTTGCAATCAGGTTAGCAAGTACATTGTGTCAGTGCAACATTTTATAGAAATTTTATTTATTCTAGTACATTTTGGCACCTCAAAAGTAGTTTATATATTGGAAAGTATGGACAGTTAGGAGAAGAAATTTGTGGCAGTTTGTACACTGTGTACTCATTTATTTCTCAAAAGAAAAATCACACAATACCTGTAAAATAATAGACATAACACAGTAGGTAATAACCAACACTAACAAACATAGTAGAACCAACATTTTATTGGCGGTCACCTACAGTGTTGGTTTTCACAACCTTTCCCTGCCTTATACACTTATTTCAAGACACCTACATTTTTCTGAGGTTATTTCTGAAATCAGTGAAGGTATTTTAAATATGTCTTGTGACTCCAAGGAAATGCATATTTTTGTCACCGAATGTGTTTCGTTTTATTGAAATAAAATAGTAACAGTGGTCTTAATGAAACACACATACCATTTGGCTTGCTTTCTCCATCTAAAAACAGTTCGTTACAAAAGATGATATTAGTACTTAAGATTTTTGCTCACAAGGGGGAGAAATACAGAAGTCCTTACATTTTTTGTCAACTATGTCTTTACTTAGCCTTGACGTCTCAAAATTTGTCAGGGAAAAATGCTAAAACTTGTCTGGAAATCAGAGAAATATCAGGGAATTTCACTTAGGGGAATCTTGTGGCAACCCTGTATACAGAGCACATGTGTTCCACCAGCTGCTGCTAAAGCTCTCTTGCTTCTTGCGGAAAGTAGTGGGTCCACATTTCATTCAAAGCAATCCAACATGGCGCTAAATTCTTTTTAAGTCACTTCAAACATTGCCGAGACATTCATAGTAACATTTGCTTAATATCACTATTCAACAAGTGCCTAAGTGCTGCCTCCACCCTCATCTTGCACGAAGCTGTCTCCTGCTTTGCTATTTATGTAGAAAGTGATATGTAATTTCTTCTGATACTCCTATGGCAACAACTTTCAATACTCTTTTACTCAACAATTGTCCAAGACCATACTGTAAATCTGCCAATATTTTAATCTGTTGTCACAGTGCCGGTCCATCTTTCACAGAGGATCCTGAAGAACTATGCCCATATTGAATTCTACCACTCATTTATTAAGTTTTGAAAATGGAAAATAGAGGACTAAACTCAACATCTTTAAATGAAATTTCCACAGTGTAAAAGTGCATCACACAATTTTTTATTTTTGCAAAACTGTCTTGTTCATCCATTTTAATTACTCACAATTATTACAAGAAGTTGTAAAAACAGATGTATTCAGCAGCTAAACTTGATACCTTCCTCGTATTATTGTACAATATCTACACACACACACACACACACACACACACACACACACACACACACACCCCGCAGTCCATCATATAGCGCATGGCGTACGACTAATTTCGGTACCCTGTACGACTAATTTCGTTTCCTGTTCCACTCGCAGATAGAGCGAGGGAAAAGCGACTGTCAATATGCCTCCGTGTGAACCCCAATTTCTCGTATCTTATCTTTGTGATACTTATGCAAAATATACGTTGGCAGCAGTATGATTGTTCTGCAGTCACTTTCAAATGCAGGTTCTCTAAATTTCCTCAATAGTGTTTCTTGAAAAGAACAATGCATTCCCTTCAGGGATGCCCATTTGAGTTCACAAAGCATCTCCATAATACTTGTGTGTTGTCTGAACCTACTGGTCACAAATCTAGCAGCTTGCCTCTGAATTGCTTCAGCGTCTTCCATTAATACGACCTGGAACGGATCCAAAACACTCGAGCAGTGCTCAATAATAGATTGCACCAGCACCCTATATTCAGTCTCCTTTACAGATGAACCGTGCTTTCCTAAATTGTCCGAGTAAACCAAAGTCGACAATTTGCCTTCCCTACCAAAAGTCTCACATGCTCATTCCACTTCATATTGCTTTGCAACATTACGCCCAGGTATTTAAATGACGTGACTGTGTAAAGCAGGAAGCTACTAATGCTGTGTCTGAACATTATGGGTTTGTTTTCCCACTCATCTGCATTAACTTAAAATTTTCTACATGTAGAGCCAACTGCCATTCATCTCACCAACCTGGAATTTTGTTTAAGTCCTCTTGTATCATCCTAGTCACTCTGTAGATTGGTGCCAATGTGTATGCCAAACCATTTGAGTGTATATAGGAAATAACAGATGTCCTATCATATGTCCCTGGGCCATTCTTGGCATTATCCTTCTCTCTGATGAACACTTGCCACTGAGGACAACATACTGGGTTCTATCACTTAAGACGTTTTTGAGCCACTCGCATATCTGGCCACCTATTCCGTAAGTTTTGTTAACAGTCTGCAGTGGGCTTCTGTGTCAAATGCTTTTCAGAAATCTAGGAATATGGAACAAAAAATGAGGTAGATATCAGTGCTGTCCGTTCACAGTGACAAAATTTTTTACCTCATCCCACTGCACTGTTGTTCAAGTTACGCACCTCAATTAGTGTTTGGTTCTACCACAGTTCCTCTTTATTCCACGGAGTATTGGTTGTCTAGGTGTGTGAGTGACAGTAAGTTGGCACTAGTAGCGTCAAAGGTGACAGCATGGAGTGGTGCAAGTTAGATCGGGTGGTCAGATCTCGACTGCCAGTGTTAACGGCTGCAGCATTGCATAGGAGAACCTCAGCAATTAGTGAGGGTTATGTTGGCCAGGGTTGTGGCTGCCGATAGCAAGTGGGTCCATTGGTGTTAAGCTTTGTGAAGGTTTTATATATGTTTGCAGTGGTTAAGTTCTTCTTTGCTATTCATCATCATCATTATTATTATTAGTTTGATTCACTCAGGATACTGGAGCCAACATTTGTGGTTAGGCTCGGTTGATAATTTACATTGTTGTTCTTCAACACTGCCAGCTGGGAACAGTTAAGTGGTGAATAGCATTGTTGTAACATTTATTTCTACTTTAAGAAGACAACGTCGACATACCATGCCAATGATAAGAACCGATGTTGTGTTGCCACAGTGGTTTACTTCGAGAGCTGGCTAAGACAGCTATGTCCTTAGCTTCTTGGTGGTGTTTCCTATCATATTAAATTGACAGTAAAGATGGCAAATTATTAGTGTTATTCTTCAACTGTGTGTGACGTGTTGATTTCCTTGTCTTGTGTTGTGGTGGGGCCGTGGTGAGTTATTGCAAGAGCTGGCTTTGACAACAGCTGCGCTTGATAACCATCTTGTTTCTAACAATAACTACAAAAGCATAATCACTCAAATAAAAGTGTTGGATAAGACTGCTGCTACCATTTTAGACGTGCTGCATTTGATACTTGTTGTCTTGTTTTGGTGTGGTGAGACACTTGTGAAATGTTGTACGGACTGTCTCCAGCAGCAACGTTGGTGGCAAAAGTTTAATTACTTGCAACGGAGTGTTAGCACATGGACCTGTCATAGTAAGCTAACGGAAAAGATAGTTATTCACCAGTGACACCATTCTTGGCTGTGGCAATTGACCATCATCCGTATTGGGTTGTTGCTATCATAATAACTCGAAAGGACGGGGTACTGTTGGTCTGTCATGTGGGTATTTGTGTTTCCAAGAAACTGAAGCTTGAACTGTGGAAAGTAGAGATGCCTATATGCTGTATTGTATGGTCACTATTTCCTGGAAGTGTAGGGCATTCTATGGTCAGGCCTTTTACCATATTGGTCCTTTCAACTGGCTCTAAAGCTTTTATTATGAAGAATGTATGTTGTCCTTCGTGACAGTTGTATTGCAGTATGTGTTCTTTGAAGTAGTGCACTTCTCTTCTGTAGAACAGTAAAGCAATGCACCATTACAGTTATTAGATTTCAAGTAAGAGTGCTCGACTGCAACTGATGAACTGGATACAGTCGTATGAGCTTTCTGCAGGGTTACAGCCTGTCCAGTGTTCAGTCTCACCTGCGTGGCTATGCCCTATTAAGGTTAAGCTATCACACTGCGGTTGTGGTCCTGTGACCACTCAGCATGTCTGGATGACAGTAGCTTATTGTCTGAATGTGGTTATCATGCACTGTGACAGTATAAAGTTTTTTTTTTTTTTTTTTTTTTTAAAGTTGTGTTGCTAAAGCTGGGCCCTGGTACCTTAATTCAGTAATTACACACTTGGGCACAATTAAGTTTAACTTTTAAGAACTTTCTTATTAAAGCTTGACTGTTTAGCCTGCCATTTGTGTGTTTGATAGTTAAAACCTAGAAAGGAAGTTGCCTACCTCCCTTCTTTGTTCAGTGATATTTATACGTATTGTGGGGCTAAGCAGTGAAACTTTGGGCAAGGACCACGGCCATTAAAGCTAAAAATGGATGATAATTTAATTGTACACTGGAAGCCTAACCCTTTCACACACAAAATAAATAAAATCATTTTTTAAACTTATTTGTTTTATTAGGATATAAGACGTACAAATGAAACCACTGCACACTAAATGCGGTGGGTTCAAATGAGACCACTACCAGTAACTTCATTACTTTCTGTGATAGGGCAAAAACAGTTCCTTTCTGCTGATAAATACAAAGCAACTTGGCAGGAAGAACATATCTATCTGCTTCTATGTGGATTACTTTTTGTGCTGCAGTGTTCACATCGCCTTGGTGTGCGATGTACTGGTAGATGTTTTGATTCTGTTGTGTGTTTTTCCACTGGAACAACAGCTGTACACTTTTTGTCACATGGTTCAGATGATGTGCTTGGGCGACCAGGACTGTCTTCGAAAACACTGGATTCTACAAGGCCAGCTACAACACACCGCCGAAATTCCTTTAACTTTTTCTTTTCATTCGGCTTGGTTAGTCGAAACAATATAAATGCATTTCCAATAGAAATATCAATCGTATACCAAAACAGTCTGAGCCACCAGTGTCCAGATTTTCTGTCAACTGCATGGAAACTATTCATCATGTCCGCTTTATCTACACATCCCAAGTTCGAATTATAAGATTTCACTATCTGTGGGCAAGGTATTTTTGTAATTGTACCATCCTTTTCTTTCCTAAGGACTTCCTTCAAAGTTACAGGCGAGTCAATTGTTGATAGTAATGTGACAACGTATTTATCTTTCCATTTCATGCACACAATCCCATCAGAACGAACTGACGAGTCAGTTTCTCCTCTTCGCAACTTTATGTCTGGTTTCAGAAGAGGAAGTCTTTTTCTGTGGGCTCTAATGGTACCACAGGCTAGGATACTATCAAGTTTTAGTGTCTGCAAAAGTGGAACACTAGTACAAACATTGTCGAAATCTATGTGACATCCTTTGCCTTCTAAGCCTTTACACAAATCTCTTACAATCCTCTCTCCCAAACATTTCTCCACTGGACCATCTGATTCTCCAGTTTATACCCATTTTGCCAGCTCTGGCCCATATTTTGTACCCCCTCTTGATGGGCTTTTGAGGCATATACTGTTTGAATGATATTTGTCCTTTGAATTTCACCATGGATTCGTCAACAGGTTGCTCCTTAGTTAGAGCATAACATTCTTTGAACCTTGTCAGTAATTGATTTATTAGTGATTGAATTTTATACAATTTGTTGTAACATTTATTCCCTTTTTGTGGCATAAGGGAATTGTCATTTAGATGTATATGAGATAAAATCCAGCTTAGTCTTTTCAATGACATAAGTGAAGAAATGTACTGATCTCCGAGTTTGTTGTGTGATGACCAGCAATCACGATTTGTGCAAGGTTGTTCGATACGCATTAGAATATTTATGGTCAAAAACACCTTGAGTTCATCTTTTTCAAGAGGTCTGTAATTCTTACCTTTTTGAGTCACATAAAGATTAGTCTGGAATACTGTGTGTTCCAGCATATTGTCCCCAAATAGATATAAAAAGTAATCAACTGGCAACATACCTTCACCTTCAGTTTTCATTTGACACCAACTTCCTCTAAAAAAATCGACAGACTGCATTGTACTGTCATCCCTTGCCCATGTAAAATTCACAGACCTTATAGTGGCATGTTATCTTCAGAACTGAAACTGTAATCACTGACATTTTCAGAACGATCATCACTTTCACTTTCAGAAACAACATTAGATATCCTGGTCTTGGCATTTGTGAATCAAGATAACTGTCTTCAGCCAAAATATCACTTTCATTATAACTGGTACTGTCAACCTCGGAGTCCGCATCAGAAGGAATTTCTTTTAAAAGACATGCGAGAACTTCCTCATCCTTTCATTTACGAGAAAACATTTCGCGAAACTGAAATTAAAAAAGATAAGCTTCTAATACTACCCCTGTAGTCAGTGGTTTCAAATGAAACCACCAAAGTAAATAGGCAAAAAGTACACGATTTTCATTATTGTTGCAATACATATAGCATGTACTTATATAAGAAAGTATTATGAATTTCTTCCATGTGTGAAACTTAGATTTCAAAGACAAATTCAATCACAAATCAAGATAAAGAGAACCAGCACACCACAAACAATAATGGCACTTATACATGAATCGAACTGCAGTTACTAAAATATGAAGCCCAGATTTGAGGAGCCACAATGAAGGTATGGTGCAGAAGCTACTTTGCGCACCCAAGCATTGGGGGGGGGGGGGGGGGGGGGGGGGGAACTGCCTGTTTCTGTTTCATCCTGTGGCAGTGAAATGGTGATGTGCTATCACCTATTAAAGAAGCAGTCGCCAAGTTGCAGGCAGTTTGACAACTTTTTCAATATCATTAAACTGTCACTAACTAAGCAGTGGAGATTGATGGCAAGGATAGCACATTACCAGAACAGGTGGAAGGATACTCAACAAATTAGGAGAGTGGAGAAAATGTGGAAGCAGTTGGAGCAATTGCAAAATGATCCGAATGAATTGTTGCAGTGGGTGGAGATGTGGAGTGGTGATGTGGTAGCTGGAGGTGTGCAGGGGCAATGTAATTCAGGGTTAGTGACCGACGGGAATAAGGGGGGCGATAATATTTGGTAAGCTACTCTATCCTTTGCAGAATTTTATTAGTGATACTGGAATAATGTGTGATAGTTCCATTGGTAATGTAGTTAACTTTTTGTATATGCTAGTTGATATATCAGAGAAAGGTGGATGTTTGGTATTGCAGATACCGAACTGATAGTTTTAATTGCATCAAAGATGGAGGGTGTTTTCATATCTTATGTGTAAAGGACTATAGATCATGGGGAGGGATTGCGCCAACTCTGAAGTCAAATTTTAGCGGAGATGCTACCTGAGCACGCCCTCCAAGAGTTGGTGCACATACATTATGCTACAGAACAGGCATCCCAATGACCAACACGTGACTATACGAAGAGTAAAACCGAGTGTTAAGGCACTGGGCTTGAGCTGTACCAAAAAACAAGTAGAACACCACATTATTAATGGACTAAACCTGGAGGGTAGGGTGAGAGCAGTATTGTGTTGAGCACTACAGAATTATCAACATTTGGAGGAATTATCATGCCAGGTGCAGGGCAAAATGTATACAGACCAAAGGAGGCAGGTTAATATCCAGATCGGGTGCAGCCAGAAAGTTGGAAAAAGACAATATAATTGTGATGAAGGTCACGTTAAATGTTTTAGGTTCAGAAATAGGGGTCACATCCAGAAGTTTTGTGATCAGAGTAGAGGTGGAACAGATATTTGACAATTAAGGAAGCTGAGGCAGAGGAGAGTTAAAAGAAAATACCCTACAGCCAGAATGTTGCAACCAAGTGTTATGACTCTCCCCTTTGTGTGATGCCATGTTAACAAGGAACTTGTTTGTGTATTTTTAGGTTCCCAAAGGACTATTATGGCCACTGATAGGTGAGGGCAAAGAACCAATCACATTGTGCATTTATGATAATACAATCTGACGGTGGAAGGTATTCTGAGGCTAACAAATCATGGGTTGGAATTATAGTCATCACTGAGGTAAAGCTGTTGATTGATAACTTCACATGGAAAGTGTAGGTTAGGGTCATGGATAATCTTACGACAAATCTGGTACTAGGACCTGGCTTTATTGCCAAGGTCAATCTCATGCGTAACTTGGCAGATCAGTATTTTCAGTTTAGGCATACCAAAGCAAAGAAATTTATGTTTTCTCAACTTCAGGGTGTGAAACACCAAGGGGAGGTATGGGGGGAGGAAATGATGGTTCCAGCCAAGGGTACAGTTGTGTGAAATGATAGAAAACATTCGGCACTTGTCTGATGAAGGTAAGACTAAGATCAAATTTTAGTGTGAAAAATTTCCTGATGTTCTAATTAAGAGAAGGGGTTACTCATTTGATGAAGTATAAAACTGAGGTAAGTGATGATATACCCATTTGGAGACCATCTTATAGATTGTCCCCTCCTCGTATGAAACAGCTAAAGCTCACAGTAGAGATGATGGTGCAGAGGGAGTCATCCAACCATCCTTTTCACCTTATTCTTCCCTTATATTCATGGTTAAGAAGCCACTAGGAAAATTCAGACTTTTGTTGACTCCAGTGAACTTAATAAGAAGATAATTTTGAGTTTGGTACTGTTACCCAATCTCCACACTGTTTTGCATTGTTTAAGGGAGCTAATTTCTTCAGCACTCTACATTTACCGTAAATCAGGCATGTACCAAATACCTCTTGAATAGTCTTCTAAGGCTTTAATCGTATTTAGCACAGACTGGAACTTATATGAATTTAATCGGGTTTCATTCGGGCCTTTGGTGCTGCAGTGTTGTCACAATTCTTGGATCAAGTCTTTGAGGGGATTAAATCTGAATTCCTTTACCATTACCTAGATGATGTAATTTATAGTGCATCTATGGAAGATCATTTCCACCACCTTGAGATAGTTTTCAAGCAGTTACGTAAGGCTGGCCTTACAGTCAATCCTTACAAGGTGAGGTTTGCTTGTCCCTCAATACAGTCCCTTGGGCATGTGGTATTTGCAGAGGGTCTCACTAAAGATAGTGAAAGAGTTAGGGTGATTACTAAATTTCCTATGCCCTGTAATATGAAGCAGGTGGCAAGATTTATAGGCATGACCAGTTGTTTATCGTTCAGACTGATGCATCACAGACATGTACAAGGGGTCCATTGCCCAGTTCTAAGAAAGGAAATTATATACACTTGTCATTGTGGATGCTTTCTCCAGTTTTACCTCGTTAATACCAACCAGAATGGGTACTGCAAGGACAGCAGTGGAGGCTCTGAAAGGTATATTTGGGGTATCTGGTCCTTGTCAAGTCCTGCTACCTGATAATGTTACCACTGTCACCTCCAATGAATTTAATAATTTCTTTTGTTTCAAATGGTTCAAATGGCTCTGAGCACTATGGGACTTAACATCTATGGTTATCAGTCCCCTAGAGCTTAGAACTGCTTAAACCTAACTAACCTAAGAACATCACACACATCCATGCCCGAGGCAGGATTCGAACCTGCGACCGTAGCAGTCACGCGTTTCTTTTGTTTGATATGGGTGTGAAACATCACCGGATTACACCATACTACCCCCACCCAATCCCCCGTTCACTGAACAAGTCAACCAAAATCTCCGGGCAGCCCCTTTCGCTTACCATTAGGAGAATCAAAGTGGGATGAAACCTTGAGTTGATTAGCTTATGCCTTTAATTCGGTGAGACACGAGAGCCATTTGAATATGACGGCTCGACTGATGTTCGCTTCTGTCCCAGATTCTCTACTAAGCAACTTGTGGGGAACTGAGGATTTGTTACCTGACAGATTACCACCTTCTGGTAACAGAAAGCAGTGGCATAAGGCCCGAAGAAACATTCGCTGGTCACAGCAGCAATGGAGAGTCTGTTATAATCAGAACAGATAACTTTACAAATACCGCATAGGGGACAGTTTTTTGGAAGAATTTTTCAGCCATGAGCAAGGTCCATGAAAAAATCTATTTGCTAACCTGTTTTATGGGTTTCTTCAACATTCATGAATATTTTTTACACCAGTCACAGTTAGATTGTAAGATGCTCTGAGTGGTCAGGTTCTTCCAGTACCCATATCACAGATCTAGCCGTTTGATTCGTAGGCACCATCCACTGGGTACGGCCCTCTCTCGGGGGTACCGTGAAGATTTGGAAGGGGGGGGGGGGGATGTTGTGCCCGTTGGTTTTCTCCACCAGCAATTTGCATTGTGCGGTGATGCTACAGCGACAAAGGTGACACATGGAGTAATGCAAGCTAGGCCGGGTGATCAGTTCTTGACTGCTCGTGTCTACAGCTGCAGCACTGTATAGGGGAACAGCAACAATGAGGTGAGGTTGTGTTGGCCAGGGTCGTGGTTGCCAATAGCAAGAGGGTTTGTTAGCATTCAGCTCTGCAGAAGTGTTGAAATGCCTGTGGTGCTTTAGTTCTACATTGGTGTTCATTGTTTTGATTATTAGTTACAGGGTGTTTCAAAAATGACCGGTATATTTGAAACGGCAATAAAAACTAAACGAGCAGCAATAGAAATACACCGTTTGTTGCAATATGCTTGGGACAACAGTACATTTTCAGGCGGACAAACTTTAGAAATTACTGTAGTTACAATTTTCAACAACAGATGGCGCTGCGAGTGATGTGAAAGATATAGAAGACAACGCAGTCTGTGGGTGCGCCATTCTGTACGTCGTCTTTCTGCTGTAGGCGTGTGCTGTTCACAACGTGCAAGTGTGCTGTGGACAACATGGTTTATTCCTTAGAACAGAGGATTTTTCTGGTGTTGGAATTCCACCGCCTAGAACACAGTGTAGTTGCAACAAAACGAAGTTTTCAACGGAGGTTTAATGTAACCAAAGGACCGAAAAGCGATACAATAAAGGATCTGTTTGAAAAATTTCAACGGACTGGGAACGTGACTGATGAACGTGCTGGAGAGGTAGGGCGACCGCGTACGGCAACCACAGAGGGCAACGCGCAGCTAGTGCAGCAGGTGATCCAACAGCGGCCTCGGGTTTCCGTTCGCCATGTTGCAGCTGCGGTCCAAATGACGCCAACGTCCACGTATCGTCTCATGTGCCAGAGTTTACACCTCTATCCATACAAAATTCAAACGTGGCAACCCCTCAGCGCCGCTACCATTGCTGCACGAGAGACATTCGCTAACGATATAGTGCACAGGATTGATGACGGCGATATGCATATGGGCAGCATTTGGTTTACAGACGAAGCTTATTTTTACCTGGATGGCTTCGTCAATAAACAGAACTGGCGCATATGGGGAACCGAAAAGCCCCATGTTGCAGTCCCATCGTCCCTGCATCCTCAGAAAGTACTGGTCTGGGCCGCTATTTCTTCCAAAGGAATCATTGGCCCATTTTTCAGATCGGAAACGATTACTGCATCACGCTATCTGGACATTCTTCGTGAATTTGTGGCGGTACAAACTGCCTTAGACGACACTGCGAACACCTTGTGGTTTATGCAAGATGGTGCCCGGCCACATCGCATGGCCGACGTCTTTAATTTCCTGAATGAATATTTCGATGATCGTGTGAGTGCTTTGGGCTATCCGAAACATACAGGAGGCGGCGTGGATTGGCCTCCCTATTCACCAGACATGAACCCCTGTGACTTCTTTCTGTGGGGACACTTGAAAGACCAGGTGTACTGCCAGAATCCAGAAACAATTGAACAGCTGAAGCAGTACATCTCATCTGCATGTGAAGCCATTCCGCCAGACACGTTGTCAAAGGTTTCGGGTAATTTCATTCAGAGACTACGACATATTATTGCTACGCATGGTGGATATGTGGAAAATATCGTACTATAGTTTCCCAGACCGCAGCGCCATCTGTTGTTGACAATTGTAACTACTGTAATTTCGAAAAGTTTGTCTGCCTGAAAATGTACTGTTGTCCCAAGCATATTGCAACAAACGGTGTATTTCTATCGCTGCTCATTTAGTTTGTATTGCCGTTTCAAATATACCGGTCATTTTTGAAACACCCTGTAGATACAGTCAGGATATTGGAGAGAGTAATTTGTAGCCAAGATATATGGTAAGCCTCAGCTGATCATTCCCACTGTCTTTCTTCAGCATCACATTGTAGTTGTGGTCCTGTGAACACACAGCACATCTGGGTGACAGTATGTTTGAAAGTAGTAATCATGCACTTGGCCAGTGCAAAGTTTTTTTAATTTTTTATTATTATTATTTTTTTAGCATAATAAGTTTTAAAAGCTGTGTTGTAAAAGCTGGGCCCTGTTAGCTCAATTTAGTAATCGTGCGTTTGGCCAATATTAAGTTAAAGTTGTAAAAACTTTCAAGCTAAAACTTGGCTCTGTTTTGCCTGCCATTTGTGTGTTTGGTGGTTAAAACATCACCCCAGTAAGGAAGCTGCCTACCACCCTTCCTAGTTCTGTGATATTCGTACTTATCGTGGGGCTAAGTAGTTAAACTTCCAACATGGGCCACATCCATTAGAGCTAAAAAGGGGCGATAAAAAATTAAACTGTTCATTGGAAGCTTACATTGTTAAGCCCATTGCTATGTTTGCACTAAGTTACTTCCAGAACGAAGGTAGTGATTGTGGTCTTAATATCAGGGATCCTGCTGCAGCATGATGCACACTTGGGCTGCATCCAAGTCTCACCACTCGATCATGCTGGAGGTCTTCCTGGGAACTGACCAATATCCAGAGCTCCATCAGTACGAGAGATTGCCTAACACCAGGAAGATGGCCATAATCTGCCCTATACTAATGAAGAATGACCCCTGGGATTTTGTAATTTAGAGGGATTGGCCTCCTTAATGTAAACTGCCAAAATCTACTTCAATGCCTACTGAAGAGAATGATCCCAACTGCAGAAGGAATTGCAGGTGACTATCAATGTGGTTCAAGGAGGATCTGATGAACTACAGGCCAACTTATTACGCTCTGATAGGTAAAATGAGAAAGGTTGGGAACATAATGTTGCTATTCACACAGATTTTGTAGATTCCAAAACAGCTTATGACAGCCTACATAGGGGTGCAAACACCAATGTATTGACAAAGTTCCTGTTTCCACAGAAGTTTTCACACTGGCCTTAGATAAGGAGAAGTGTTATCTCCAATACTTTTTGATTTAATTTTAGAAGAGATAAACAGAGAACACCAAAAATTAAACAAAGTTGGAATAAAACTGGGTAATATCACAACAAATTGGCTTGCGTATGTGGATGGATGATGATGATGATCTAATAGGGCTAGCAAAGAGTACCTGTAGCTTACAGAAGTTCTTACAGAAATAGTCCAAGGAAAGCAGGGTACAAATTGACACAGTCATGAGCAGAGCACCCAATGATCAAACCCCACTGATAGTTGATAAATTCACTTTTTTGAGTAGACATATTTAAATATTTCGGAAGCACTTTTAATGAGCAGACTAGGATGGACACTGAGATTAAGACAAGGATCACAGTGACAAAAATATCATGTCTTGGCTCACGAGACATGCTGTGCAGTAGAGCAGCTTCGAGAAGTTTTAAAATCAGACTATACCACATCATGATTCTCCCAGTAGCTCTATAGAAACAAAAACTGCTAGTCTTCAAGGGAACTGTATTAAGGAAAATAGTTGGTCCCAAGAGGGACACTCGCGTCAAAGGAATGGACGACATTAAACACAAGGAACTGGCAGGCCTATTGTCCCAAGCTGATATTGTTTGAAGGATGAAGAAAAGAAAATTGATGTGGGCTGAAGACGTTATTAGGATAGGAGAGGAAATACTACCACAGGTAGCATCATCATGATCCAGGGAGGACGGAAGTGGGTGAGGATCACCATGTACCCGGTGGAAGGAAGATAACAGCGATAAGGCAGGTGACGAGCCTGAGAAATGGAGAATAGACCATGAAAACCAGGCACAAAAATGATTGATGGAGGAATTTAGAGAACAGAAAGGGTCTCCAAGGCCAAAGTGACAATTAAGGAAGAAGAAGAAGAAGAAGAAGAAGAAGAAGAAGAAGAAGAAGAAGAAATTTAGCAAGACTACAGAACATGTAATGGGAAATGCTATGAAGTGATTGAGCCATTAAGTTAAGATTCTAATTCTTGCATACAGTTGGTTTACATGTATATTACTAAGCAATATCTGTAATGGTATAATAAATATATCTGCATATCCCAAAACTGTAAGCTGTGTCTGCTGCCAGAAGACATTGTTTAATACTTTATACAAATGAGCAGTGAAACTTTTTTCCTTGGCCAGTCTTCTGTACGAAATGAATGGCTGTGAAAAATAGTATGTATACTTTATTTTTCTGGGTTTTTATTTCCAGTCCTTATGGAAAAGGGCCACTGTTGTCACAAAACAAACCATATAGAAGAATCGATCTTATGAATGCTTTACAAGGAGACTACTCAATGGGTACAATCCATTAGCATTCTTCCAGTGGGTATCCCTCTCGGTATCAGCGTTTTCCACAACTATATATATACAAAAACAAACACAAACATACACACAAAATTCTAGCTTTCGCAACCAACGGTTGCTTCTTCAGGAAAGAGGGAATGAGAGGGAAAGACGAAAGGATGTGGGTTTTAAGGGAGAGAGTAAGGAGTAATTCCAATCCCGGGAGCGAAAAGACTTACCTTAGGGGGAAGAAAGGACAGGTGTACGCGCGCGCACGTCACATTTGTAAAGGCAAAGAGTTTGGGCAGAGATGTCAGTCGAGGCGGAAGTACAGAGGCAAAGATGTGGTTGGAAGACAGGTGAGGTATGAGCGGCGGCAACTTGAAATTAGCGGAGGTTGAGGCCTGGTGTATAACGAGAAGAGAGGATATACTGAACAGCAAGTTCCCATCTCCGTAGTTCTGACAGGTTGGTGTTAGTGGGAAGTATCCAGATAACCGAGACGGTGTAACACTGTGCCAAGATGTGCTGGCCGTGCACCAAGGCATGTTTAGCCACAGGGTGATCCTCATTACCAAACAAACACTGTCTGCCTGTGTCCATTCATGAGAATGGACAGTTTGTTGCTGGTCATTCCCACATAGAAAGCGTCACAGTGTAGGCAGGTCAGTTGGTAAATCACGTGGGTGCTTTCATATGTGGCTCTGCCTTTGATCGTGTAAACCTTCCGGGTTACAGGACTGGAGTAGGTGGTGGTGGGAGGGTGCATGGGACAGGTTTTACACCGGGGTCGGTTACAAGGGTAGGAGCCAGAGAGTAGGGAAGGTGGTTTGGGGATTTCATAGAGATGAACTAAGAGGTTACAAAGGTTAGGTGGACAGCGGAAAGCCTTCCGCTTTCCTCCTTCCACTTTCCGCCGTCTTCGCCTTTACAAATGTCTGCTTTTGTGTGTGTGTGTGTGTGTGTGTGTGTGTGTGTGTGCGGGCGCATGCGAGCGAGAGAGTGTATACCTGTCCTTTTTTTCCCCCTAAGGTAAGTCTTTCCGCTCCCGGGATTGGAGTGACTCCTTACCCTCTCCCTTAAAACCCACATCCTTTCGTCTTTCCCTTCCTTCCTCTTTCCTGAAGAAGCAACCATTGGTTGCGAAAGCTTGAATTTTGTGTGTATGTTTGTGTGTCTATCGACCTGCTGGCGCTTTTGTTTGGTAAGTCACATCATCTTTGTTTATATATATATATGAAGTTGTTCTGCCTTTAACAGACCTGGATGAACATCCTTACATAGGCTACATTGCTTAATATAGCTGTAAATAGACAAATTTACCAGTGCCATACAATAGAGATCTCCAGAATCTCTTATATTTGCACATTAACTGACAGTAGATGACCAATAGTATGGTGACAGCACACTTAGCATTAAGCAACATTACCACGAGTTAATTAGGTGCTTATTGTGGAATGGACAGTCGTCAGAGACTGCAAAATTTACTGGACTTCAAGGCTGCATGACTAATCTCCCTGTGAATTTTACAAGTGGGTTATATTGAAGGATCATCTGTACTCAAAACTGTCTTACACTGAAAAGCTACATCAAAATTTTGAAAATGCTATTGCTGCCACCCCCCAAATGACAACTGATGTCTGAGTCTCTCTGATACATTATGCACAGATCTGTATAGACATACACAGTGGATTTTCCAGCCTCTTCTGTCAACAGCAGCTTCTCTCTTCAGAAGTGTATATAGCACAATCCTTTTCTCGTCAGTTAATTTATTTCCTATCACAAACTATTCTCAGTGATCCTGGAGGGAATGAAAAAGGAAGACATATCAACGGAACATACCTCATGGTGATGAAACTGTACTATTTGCCTTTATTGCAAATAAACTTCAACTATGAATGGAAGGAATTAATACATTAAGTTTTCACATAAGCTTGGAAGTCAATTACAATACGACAGTGTACAAACTACATACTGAACAAAAAACAAGAATTAATGGTGTAATCATAGAATCATTGCCGAGTGTTTGTATTTTAGGTGGTTGAAGACTGTGTGGACAGGAAAATAAATACAAACAGTAAAAATTGCCTAGTGTTTTTGGAAAGCTATACAGCATTTTAAAAACTAAATTTCTATTTTTCCAGACAAGTGAAGTTCACATTATTGTTAATTCCCACTAACATCAGTGATACATGCACTTCCAAAATATCTGGAGTTGACCAGTTTGAGAGGCATAAAAATGACTAATGACAATGTAATGCAGACAGAAAATAATGAAAACTTACTGTGAAACAGTATGATGCAAAAATTCTGGAACTCCTGACAACACCCTTAAGCTATGATTTCTTGTAAGAAGTAACTGATCAGATATACACATGAGATTTTGCTACGGCTAAAGTGTTACAAATATGTGCTGTGGCAACAGCAAGATGGTAGCTTAAGTATTTTGACATTTTGGGCTATATCATACCAATGACACCTAAGTTCTCTTAATAATTTCAGACCGGAGATTTTTGAGATTATCACGCTGCCTCAGGTGCAGTATACTATCTGGTTTCGAGGCTGGATGTTACAACTTACTCCATGCAGATGGACAACATTTTAGCTGGAAGGATGTTTACTGTAACTATAGGAAAAGACACTGGCTGTCCAAAAATATTGAATAATGGCTTATCACAGGGATCCATCCTCACTTCTCTCTCAATTTGTGTGTGTCTGATATTCCTCGAACAGTCCAGAAAGTTTTGCTATGTGGATGATTTGGCAATGGCTACCAAACACAAATTCTTCGAAACAACTGAAGAAATCTTAACTTCTGATTTAGACATCTTACGCCAATCCTTCCATAAATGGACGTTACAACCTAAATCAAATAAAACAGAAGTTGTATCTTCATCTGTCCAACATACTGGCCCTTGGTGCCTATTTTGAAGGAGAAAAACATTGTAACATGCTTGCAAAATACCTTGGGATCACCTTAGACGGGACACTATCTTTTAAGGAGCACTTGTTGTGAACCTCTGCTAACTCAAAAGCAGAAATAATGTTCTTCATACGCTCTGTGGCACCTAGATAGGGACCGTCAGCAGACGCACTTCTCGTATTGTCACTAATTGGTATAGTCAACCGCAGATTACTGAGCATTGGATATCAGAAGGTTGTAGATAATGCACCAATATTGAATGATGTATTCTCTGGGGAGAAAAACAGATTTAATATCAAGTCATCCCACTCTTATAATGCCAGAAATCCTGTCCAAAATTCAATGCTATGGTGCACAGAAACATGCAACAGAAACATTTAACACTAGCTTTGAGCTCCTGCTCTTTTTCTAGTAGGATTACACATACCAAAATTCTTGGATAAAAATACATAAAAACGAAGAAAGACAACCAATTATCTATAGTGGATTGGTGCTTGGCACATAGAAACATGTGACAGAAAATAGTTAACACTAGCTTCTGAGTGCTTGCTCCTTTTCTAGTGCACTTGTGCTCACACACACACACACACACACACACACACACACACACACACACACACACACACAGAGAGAGAGAGAGAGAGAGAGAGAGAGAGAGAGAGAGAGAGAGAGAGAGAGAGAGAGAGAGAGGGGGGGGGGGGGGGCGGCAGTTACATCTGGCCACTACAGCCAGAGTTCTGGCTCAGATTCTGGTCAGAATGGGGAAAGATAGCAGTCATGTAGGCTTCAGGCATGCTTGGTGTGTGTGTGTGTGTGTGTGTGTGTGTGTGTGTGTGTGTGTGTGTGTGTGTGTGTGTGAAGAAGGCTTTGGCCGTAAGCTCAATGTGTAGCAGTCTTTTCGTTGTGTCGGGATGCAACTCAATGGGCCAACCTTATGGTGAGTAGCAATCTATGCATTGGTGATCAGTATTACCTTGGCCTGGAATGTGTTAATCAGCTACAGGGCCATGACTTCCTAAAATCATGCCCTGAAATGAGATCCATTCTGTGTGAAATTTTGGCCACCACACCTAGAATAGCCTCCCAGTCTCCACAATATTCTTGTCAGACCCTATGCTCCTTCTGAACTGATCTTCCTACCCTATGGCTCCTACCCCTGTGACTATCCCCACTGGAAGACATGCCCTATGCACCTTCTTGCTACCACCTATTCCAGCCCTGTAACTGGTGAAACATATACTATCAAAGGGAGAGCTGCCTGTGAAACAATACTCATATACCAGCTGTTATGTAAACACTGTTCGGCCTTCTACATCATCATACCTACCACCAAATTATCAATTAGAATGAATGGGCATAGGCAGGGCAGGGGGTGTATACTGCCAATTTGCAATATCCAGTTGCAGAGCATGCTCTACAATGTAACATTCGTGATTCGTCCCCCAGACAGTTCTCAGAACTACGCAGGTGGGAACTAGCACTACAGCACAGTTCTCGCCACCCACCTGGCTTTAATTTACATTAATTTCTTCCGTCTCCACATTTCTCTGGTTGGATTGGATTGGATTGTTTGGGGGAAGAGACCAGACAGCGAAGTCATCGGTCTCGTCGGATGAGGAAAGTACGGGCCCTTTCAAAGAAACCATCCCGGCGTTTGCCTGGAGCGTTTTAGGGAAATCACGGAAAACCTAAATCAGGATGGCCGGACGCGGCATTGAACCATTGTCCTCCCGAATGTGAGTCCAGTGCGCTAACCACTGCGCCTACATTTGTTCACTGTAACTACTCTTTGCTTCCCTCCATTTTAGTTTTCTACGTGTTTCATTGTCTTTCCAATCTATTTTTCTCTGTCCCCCCCCCCTCCCCCCCCCCCACCTCTTTTATGTACAATGCACTTAGCTTTTCACTCTTATTAACTCAGGTCAGGCATGATTAAGTAGTAATCTCTGTCTGCGCATATTACTCTGTCTTCCACCTTTAAGCACTCAGGATTGCAAATCTTGTTCGATGCAGTCCCAAACAACCAGTCTTTTCTTCTCATCCAGTACGATAAGTCTCTCCGGACCAATGGTTCTGGGTGACTTTCCCGAAACCTACCCCTCTCCAGTCCTTTTCCTTCACCACTCTTCCTTCCCCTTCAACCCTTCTACCTGAAGGAGCCATTAGTCCAAAAGGTTGCCAGTTACAACATGTCTTATGTGGATGTTCTGCCACTGCTTGTTGATAATCTATCCGATTAAATATTCTATCCTTTTCATAATATAGTTAAAAATAGTGTTTTATTACAAAACATTGAACAACAGCTGACATTTAAATACAGACGATAACAAATTACGCGACTTCATCAGGAGACAAGTTGAAAATAAAGAACTAGCATGTTTCATGAAGTGGGGATTGTCCATTGGGTAACAAACAACCATGTCTGTTTAATATTTTTCTTAATACTTACAATGCATTTACCACTAGTAGTGTAAAGAATCCACAAAAATCTGCTAAATGCATGAAATTAAACAGATTGTGACAAAACTGCCTATGCGCCGCAGGCATATTTTGTAACAAATCTCATTTTCTCTGATAAAATGAGTCCACATGACAACTAAGGCCCTTATACATACGTGCTATGTATGGCTTGAGAGGCTAGTCTGCAGCCAAATCATTCTTGATATTCATTTTTACTTGACATCTACAGTCCACTTTCCATATCTCTATTAATGATAACAAAAAAAATCTTAACAAGATAATTTACTCATGTTTTATGAATTTTGCAAATAGGAAGGAAGGTTTGTGTCAGTGCCCTACTGGCGAACAGCTCATCAGTGGTTGCACATACGCTTTGATAGGGCAAGGATGGGGTGTGAAAGTTGTTGTGGCTTTTAAAAGGAACCATAACCGCATTCAGTTCCACTGATTTAGAGAGAGGGGAGGAAAAAAAAAAAAAATTATGGAGAGCTGACAGGGATTTGAAATCCATTCCTCTTGAATTCAATTCTTTGGTGGCAACTTGACCAATATATTCATATGACAACTGCATCCGAAATGACTTTTGCATATGCTTCAGGATTGGCCCTTTATTTTATTTGTGCCTCTAGCACCCATTTTGTGTCACATTTTAATATAAATACATTCTACGGAATGCACAGTTATGTATAGTTTGCAACCAACAGAACTTGTGTGATACTGGTGTGCTTCAATGAGGTTGCCTATGTTGTTCTTTCCAGTATTTCTGTGAGTACCATCTAACACATTAAGAATTATATCACAATTTGATCAAAGTGAAAATCGACAGAATTTATTTAACCAAACTGTAGATACAATTTTTATTAATATAAACTCATTTTAAGAGTATGCATTCTGCAAAATGTATTACAATGTAGCAGTGACTATGAATGCCAGAAAAAATGTATTTTATAATACTACTATACAAAAAATAAATGCACAGATAATAATGTATCCAACAATGTCTCAAATTTTGTAGTGTAATAATGCACAAAGCATCAGAGTCAATATTGCTAACAAAACAGTACAACAATGAAATCTATTTACTTATATCTATCTCTTCCTAATCCTTTGGTGTTGCTCTTTACTAGTTCTTCATTTTCTATTTAAAGAAATAAAACTAAGCACACATTAGGAATTATAAAACATAATCTATTAGTAAAAACATGTTAGGTAGCCTTGTGCTGAAAAATATCTTTCTTTCCTCCTCTAAAGTGGATACATTTTGTTTAAGCTCTGAGGAAAATAGTTATGGCTACCATATTACAATGCTTATTAATGTGAAAAAATCTCCTGTGAATATGGTAATGAGTAAATTATTTTGCTTTTAGCCTACTATGCCAAAAACACAATTTTCCATTAACCCAATATTTTACACTCAAATGAAAGGCTGTGGCTATAAAAGTGAGTTCCCAAAATTCACAAAAATTGTTGAAGTCTACAAAAATGTTCAATGTATTCTTATTCTATGAACGATAGAACGATAAATTTCTGTCAAGCCTTTCCAATCTGATTACATGAAACATCCACACAAAAGTATCAGCCTATTACAACAAATTGTTCACACAAATGAATACAATTTTCCACCTTATAAAAATCACTGTTCCAAAATCAGTAACTTAAAGAATAATACTAGATTCATTCACAAAAAAACAACTACCCAGTTTACAGATGCAATATTCCAACATACATGTTGGTTTTGAAAGAAAAGGAATGAAGGAAACATTGAAAATGTTAAAACCTTGATTTAAAAACATCACAGTGGAAATTCTGTTTCAGACTTTATTAGGGTCTTACACTCCCACTGTGAAGGTTCACATTAATATGCAAACTTAAGCCAACAAACTAAATGTTTAAATTTTCACACTGTTTAATGCCTTACTCTTTACTCTCAATTTTATCTTTGTGATAAATAATGTACAACATTTTTACAATTATAAACAATTTCCACAAAGAAGTCTACATGCACCACTGGAAATCTAACCAGTGCTAAACGACTGTTTGTTTACAATATGAGCTTCAGAGAGAGATTCTTGAGCACCTACAATGCTTAATTTTTATTGGGAAAAATGTGGTAAGGATCAAAGCTATACATTTAGAAAATTAAATAAATCTTTCCGTAACAAGGTAATGATCATTTAGAAGTGAACAGTGCAAAAAATAGTGTTAGTTTTACACAAGAATTTGTAAAATCGTTTAAGGGAAATAATTTGCACAAGGATCAATATAGTAAATTTTTCACTATTAAACTGTAATAGTTTCTGTCACGAACAATAAGGTTTACACAAGGATATATGATAAAAAGGTACAGAGTATGAAAACAAATTTAGTCATACTATTGCATACTTGTATAATTTCAAATGTTGTTAACTGAAAATGAGATTGGCCTAGTTCGTTTATAATAGAAGAAACGAAGACTGAAGGTTTTTGATGAACAAATATACAGTGGTTATTCTATTGCACAAAAATGCACTTACTTCCTTTCCTAATTCAAAACACGCCTTAAGAACCACACTATTTGAAACCATCCATGTGTGATGCTGTTTTCAAATCAGATTTGTCAAATTTACATTATTGTGCCCCCCCCCTCCCCCTCCCTACTCCCATCAGTTCACCTTACACTCTACACCTTCTTTCCATGCCAATCAGAATTTTAACTTCTTTCTATAATAATTTTTTTATTTCATTTATCACCTCACCGGTACTCTGCATAATTTTATAATGCAGTAAATAAATTGCAACCACTATCCATGCTTCCATTTAAATTCTCCTGTCTTCCTTTGTGTTTTATCCATTCACATATACTTATATAATATCTCTGAAGTTGCATTCAGCTGGATTAATCCTCAATTTATTTCTAACATTTAATTTAATGACTGAAAAACTCAACATAATGAAGTAAAACATGCACCACACAGATAGAGACAGAGAGAAGGGGGAGGAAAGGGAGTGGTGTCCCCGCCATTTCTACACAATTTTTCTACGGAATATTTCTGTGACATCTTTCAATTTAAAGTGTAAAATATACTTTGTAATAAAATAAATTCTTTGTAGAGTTCTATATCTTATGAGGCAACTTACAAATGCTACAAAACCAATACATGACAGTTTTAGATATTACCAATTAAACTTACTTCCTTAATAACACACAATTCTTCTCCATTAGTTATTTGGTGTCCTATCATTTTATCCATGGACAGAAGAGTAAAAAATATGAATTAAGTCTCCACAGAAGAACACCCAAAGGCACATATACTAGGGCTCTCTTGAGGGATACCAGAATACAAGTACTTAAGATGACATTCAGGAAATCTAAGGAAACTACATATGTTTGCTTTTACAATATGCCACAGGAAATCTCTAGTGACTAATACAATCGGATTTTTTATGATATGCTTTCACCCACTTTTGTGATGAAGTTTAATATCTATTTCCCAGCGTGCCCTTTTTCTTTTTTTTGCAATAGACATTGCAATTGTGTCTATGAAACAAGAATGGGACAGCAAATGAAGTGCAATAGTGAGGCTAAATGTTGTACTGAATCACATATGCATCCAGCAAGCAATGTCAACTATTTAGTTCCATTCTGGAATATTTTTATGGTATTGGCTAATCTTTTAATGCAGCTTAACAGTTACTCTCTCTCTCTGACAAGAGTTTCACCAATGAAACACCTCAGTTATAATCTAGCAATATTTCAGGGTGTCCTTAAGCTTAAGTGAAAGGGTCATAGGCAGAACAGAGACTGGTCTGTTTCTCACAATGATTTAGTGGGAGAAGAATTAGGCAAGGAAAATAATTTTAAGTAGAACTTCAAATTTCTTCTACCATTGTCAACTCTGAATCCCTTCACGGACATTCCAGAGTTCCCACCAACAAAGAAATGGAAACAGCATCCTCTGACAATCTAAGGAAGTAACAAGAACATTCTTCTCATATGGCACACCCGCAACCTGTTAATATGACTGAACTATGGACTGCAACACACAGAGACCATTCATCATTTGCACAATGCAGATAGTATCCCTGAACATGCACAATACAAATGATATATCTTTTACAGGAAGGCAACTTTTTGATGTATGATTCACTTGTATATCCACAAATAAATGCCACAAAGTTGTGTACAAACTATTCACCTGACATAATCTTCTATAAAAGTGGTGTCACATGAATTTCAAATTTCCCACAGCAATAATGCTATGAGAAACACATGTACATCAACAGCATGTCCCCCTTGTCAGTTTTACTCTCCTGATTCCTCTGGCAATATGCTGAAATCCCTCTAACATGATGGGAAGATACTGGAATGTCAGTGAACTAAACCTTTGGCCGAGCTTTCATATAGTATATGGAACCTGTCTCAAAATAAAATAAAAATAATAATAATTGTTCACAATGAGTGAAAGGGGGGGGGGGGTGAGCTCTAAGAAAGAAGAACACAGCTATATAGGCTTTATTTGCAAATCTAAAAATATAAGAAAAAGGAAACCGTAAATAGCTGAACAGTTCGAAGAAAGAGAGCACAGAAACTCACCTCCCCAACCCTTATCAAATCACCCTGTTTGCTACTTAATTAGGCACACAACTTACATTTGTGGCACAGAATACATTACCTGTGTGCAGAATGTGCTGCAAGAACACAAAGTAAAATGCCAATGGAATGATGTATTAGTAACCATGAAAGAACACAATATATTTAACCCCGGGACTTTGCAAAGCAAGAAATACATTATAGGTTAAAAGTGACATTCCTATTTTGTGTAGTCAGTGAAGGGTCCTCTTAAAAATATATTAGAACTAGAAAGCACAGTGCAATAGAATAGTTCAACGAATACAGATTCTTAAAACACTTTATACATGTGTCTATGTATATTTATTACCCTGTGGCACTTCAGCTCTCATTTTATGTGCTTTAACATTAAATTGTTAAAGACATACCTATATAGCCCCTTATCAACATGAACACTGTTATACTCACTACTTGAGACTTTAGATGTGCCCTCATTAAATGTCTACATAACACAAACTGTCTCAAATAATATTTTTTGAGGGATGTTAACTTCAAAATGAGTTCTTGTAATGGCAATGAACATAATGATATCTAATATAATAACAATCCATATACAACCTAGGTAACCTATCAGTTACTTATAAAGAAAAAATATTTTGTTAATGGAACTGCATTTTATGAGAGTAAAGAACCAATGAAATATGAGACAAAAGTGCAGCAGGAATGTTGAAAACTACATTTGCCAAAATTATCAGTACTGTTGGAGTTACAATAATATTCTAAGTCAGGCCATAACAGAGGTAAGTACTCACAATGAACTATCCAGAGTAAGCACATTATCACCAGGAGAGTATGGGCAATAATTGCCAGCATCAAACACTTGGCTCCCTGAGACAACATTGAAACCAAATGCTCAGTATTTCTGATAATAGTAATACCAAATATGTTAGCTATACTAATCTTAATGCAAATCATTTACTCTTTTGCCAAGAACGATAACAGGGCCCATAACTAGGCACTTCAATAGCAGTCGGCAAAACAACTCACCATCACTTCGCATTAGAGCAAACATGCAAACTGTTGGAATGTTTAATAAATTCTTGCAGTTGTATACACACTTATCTGCCCCGAGCCCCTCAGTTTCTGTAAACTGAATATCATATCTTCATTTTGTCTAACTTACTTTTAAAATGGCATTGTTGCTTTTTAAAGAGAGGGGTGGAAGGGGGGGAGAAGAAGAGAAAGAGAGGGAGAGAGGGGAGAGTGTGTGTGTGGGGGAGAGAGAGGGAGAGAGAGAGAGAGAGAGAGAGAGAGAGAGAGAGAGAGAGAGAGAGAGAGAGAATTTATTTTTGTAAATTTTAAGTGAAAATTATTTAACTAAACACTTTCACACAATTAGGTAATCAAAGACATTTTACAAGCACAACATTTGAGTTTTAATGTCTCGTGTATTCAGCAGCAATTGATGTGTGTGTTTGGTTAACACACTTTAAACAAATTATGCTGAAATTGAGAACTGACGAAGAACAAGGACACGTGAAGGAACAAACTTCAATGAAGGCAGACTGGACCATTAAGAATACAAAGAACATGAGATTTTTGATCTTTAATTGTCACTTATAATCCTTTGAAGTCTTATGGAGGCGGCACTTGGCTATTGTGTATGCTGGCTGGTTCAGGAAGTATAGCAACTTCACTACCCACTATAGCATTGATTATCTTCTTGTCATTCTTATGAAACTTTATTTTTCTTGATAATTCATCAGTCAATTTTAAAATCTTTCAACATGGTGGCATATCTATGCTGTAATTAAGTGGAGCTATTGCTATCCTGCTTTATTTCAGAAGCTACATTTAAAAATTATGATTCAGTTGTTCCAGTCTAAAACTTTTACAACATTTTAAGCTGGAAACACCTGACTGTGTACTATACAACAGTACTGCTACACCAACTATACACAAGGCTGACACATATATAGGACAAGAGAAATTTGCAGATCTAAAATACAACAGACATGCATTTTACATACAACAGCAACAACCTCATATGGATAGAAGAGTTGAAACGTGAATATGAATTGTACCCCACAGTTCAAGGACTGTGCTAAATCATAAACCTCTGGTCTGAATTAAGATCATGCAGTTACACAACCTATACAACCTGATTACTGTTCAGTTTCTTTCAATCAACAGTCGATCAGTCAGTCAGTCAGTCAGTCAGTCAGTCATTCTGCCTCTTTGGAAGTTTTAATGTACAAAATTCACTGAAAGTTCGTGTGAGTTCATATTTCCAATATAACTAAAAGTTTTCTACTATAAACAAATGCTGCCTTTTTAAATCCAAAACATTTCACTGGATCAGTTCACAACTTTGATACTTAAGTGTCACCATTCTTTATGATGCTATTTCACTGCACATTTAATCTAATCTAGGCTCTTATCACCTAAAAATGTTACACTGATCAAAGGATATTAAGATCTTCCAAATACATAGAATGGCAACAAACATAAACAGCATTGTCAGAATGTCATATTACAAGAGCCATTCACAAAAATCCAATCAAACACTCAAATACAAGAATGTCTCTACAAGAAAACTGCACTTCTCCCAAAACACACACACACACACACACACACACACACACACACACACACACACACACACACACACACACAGAGAGAGAGAGAGAGAGAGAGAGAGAGAGAGAGAGAGAGAGAGAGAGAGAGAATACAACTATCTAAGCTTCAGCTTCAGTTTTTACTTCTTTTCAAGAAACAAGTCTGCAAGGAGAAACAGCGTGAAGTACAAATGTGTTATTTATAGAATATACATGTACTGTCTGAGTAACAAATACAGAAACCTACATACATTAGTGTGGAGAAAACCAAATGAAAATGGCTTGGATGCAAAAAATGCTATTAGTAGAAGAATTGTGAGACAAGAAGGCATTTCTACTACCTCACAAAATACAAGGTGCCGTAATGGGATCAAATAGTTTTATTGGCAGGATAATCTCTACTGATCTGATATGTACAAGTAAATAAAGGACCCAATAACATGATATATTCCTTGCCCCCTCTGCATAAAGTGTTCTAGTAATTTTTACAAAAGTCAACACAAAAACCTGTTAGTTATCACACTGCTATCATACTTTTATTATGGTATTTCAAATTTACATTGTCCATTTTGATGGCAATTATTTAGCATCTCATTTTTTTTAAATGTTCTAGTAATTAATCACAGTTATTATTTTCTACACCTCTCCAGTTCTGAAATCAATCTTAAAAATTCACAAGGACAACTATGAAAAATCAGTGCTCTATTACAGCAGTAATCTACATGTAAAAGCACATGTGAGCACCCGTGCGCGCCCACACACACACACACACACACACACACACACACACACACACACACACACACACACACACACACACACTTTTTATTCATTGTAACTTATTAACAAAAAACTATTTTTTGTAGGTACTGTCTGGTCCTTAGTGGATAGCTTATTAATGGCAAATATCTTGTTTCGTTGGCTACGGGAAGACATGATACATGTTTTTATTAATCAATTATTTTTCCCAGTACAATCAACTATAAATTTTAAGCTGTCCAAAGAGAAAATTTCTAGCCAACCATTTCCTGTTAAGTTGTATGTTTATATGGATGAGTTAATACATCTTTCATACAGTTTCTATATGTATAAAAGGTAACAATAGGTCTTTTACCTCGTACAGGCCCGACACTGACTAGCGAAATACAGTACAAAAGATAAAACTTCGCAACATCCTTTTAATGAAAACAATTTTGTATTTTTCTGTGCATCCCATCATCAACTACTGATACCGATGTAAACAGCAATCACATTTATATACACCACAGCTACATTTAAAATCATAATTACACAGATTTCACATGTGCATTTGTAAAGATGTCAGGTACTTCTCAACTCACCATTCCAAAGAGCAAACAAGTCAAATCTTCTATAGTCTAATTAAAAAAGGAAAAAAAGACTTCTTGGAATGATGATTTACAAAAGTTAGTAACAAAAATAAGGCCCTCTATATTCTTATATCCACAAATGTTTGAGGGATACATGCTATCAAGGCATAATACTGCTGTATATTTCTTTACTAGTGAGCTTCCTAATACTGATGACAAAGTCTTTAAAGATCGAAAGTGATGCCCCACTGCTCACATTCATAAACGGAACGCTCACAGTATGTACTGATGTAAATTTAAATCACATACAAATATCATTAAGGCATCTTCTTAGAAAGGATTAATAAAAAACCAATAGATGTACACACACTGAACCTTGTAGTTATAAAAATGTAGTGATTCAGAACAATTCCAGTAACAAAACGGTGTTCTCTTTTATTCTAGTTTTAAGTCCCGCTGTCTAATAACTACAATGTACCTGATGTGCACCCTTCAGTTCAGCTGAATTCTATTAGCTTTTTATTCTCCATGTTGCACAACCATTTATGCTCACCACGGTTGTTTAAATACATCTCCATACAACATAAAAATTCTGCAGTGTGCTTGTACTTTAGGATCTTTGATCTTTAATATATTTTCTGCTTAAAATTTACTTTTCAGTGCATTATGTAAAATATGGCAGTATGGTAAATAAAAATAAATTCTCTTCTAAATGACTCTTTTTTAGAATATGGAAACATTAAATGGCTACAAGGTTGAGACTGATACATAAGAATGTCATTGAACTCAACTGCCGGCTGCCCCTGAGCATTTAATGTCATGTGAACCACAGTTTCAGTCTGTTGTGCCATTGTGGAATTTAAAGTTGCAGTGTAGATAGTATTACAAATATTTTATTGTTTTATGGCACTTTTCAAATAGGTAATTTTCCAAGTGTTTGAAGTTGTGTGCATTTGTGGGGGGTGGGGGGAGAGAAAGCGAGTGGGGAGAGGGGAGGAGTGTAGGAGATCAGCAAAAATCAAATTCACTTCAATACTTTGGAACAACTGAAAACACTGCAACATTAAATTTATACTTTTATAAATGAATATCTTATCTTCAGCAATAGGCAGACAATAGCTGAGCTCTGATGTTCTATAAACCAGTATAGATTCTTAGCCCTATAAATGAAATGTAATGGAGGGTGATAATATGAACTAAATTAAGCTATTAACTTATATGAACAACACTAGGAAGTTCATTTTCAGTACTTTTTCTCAAGGCAAATCAGTAACATTTTATAGGAATGGGTAAAGGTGTAGACAATTTCTAGTTGCTGTTTTCTAATTCCCATCAAACCATGGTTCTTAATATAATAAATCAGTCTTTCTTGGAAAGAACACATTACTTGTGTATAACCTCAGCAGTCTACATTTTTTTAGTACAGTTTGCAACAATATTTATTGAATCTAATTGTGAATGTATGTATGTATGTAGATACCAAACTTCCACACAATAATGTAAATGAGTCATATTTTCTGCATTATGTAGTGTGTCTCCAGCATTTCCTGACTAGATGTAACGATCAGGTGTCTCCTGAGATTCTATAATGGGCAGCCAACAGGAAGAGAGCACTTGCATCATAAATTTCTATTTAAAACCTATTTCTTATAATCTCCAAACTTTAATGTTTCCACATCTCTGTATTCCGATACACTTATTACTACACAATATTAAAAGCACTTTTATACTCAACACACATACAACTACTTTAAAAGCTGCATCCGAGGCATGTGGAACTTCACAACTGTTGTTTACAAACAGTATCTCATAAACAAACTGCATCAATTAAAAATATATAACTGTAAAGGACATCAAAATAGGAAACGATAACGATCAAACACACTACAGATACGTTTATTCATAGTATGCACCTTACATCTCTGGACGTGACTTAATGTTATTAGGAAGGGGACATATTGCAACCCCATTAGTTTGCTGTTGAACTCTAATTCCTAAGATATCACAGATGTTATACACCCAATGCCTTGAATGACATAGGCAATCATGTTAACTATATTTAATCTAAGACATTTCTCAAAATATTATTAATGCAGACTTCCCAAGTGTCAAAAACATCTACATTGATCCCAACAGTATAATTTTGTGACTACTTTTGTCACATTGCACAGACTCAATATTAATAGCTGGCAAAATGAAACAGTCTTTGTGCATTTGTTTTACAATATTAATCCACACACCTTCACTAATATAGTGTACAAAATGTTCTCAAACTTGCACAGAACTGCTTACATAAGTCTTCGGTGATTATTGGAATGATATATTATACACCCTCCTTTTAACTGGCTCCTGAACCCAACAATTTAACATTAATGGTTTAGTGGTTATCTTTCAAAATCTCAGGCACAGCACCATAAAAAGTACATTTCACTACATCTTTCTTCATTTAGACTAGTGGTTGTAAATAAATAACTGCTCACTTCCTAAGCCTTTAAATGTCTTCCCCAAGGAATGCACATATCTTCTGCAAAACAGGTCTGATGAAGATATAAAAAGTACAATGACATGCTTATAATTGTAGCATGCAAAACAAATCAGGAGAGAGAAGGCTATGTGCTCAAGTTATGCACATACAAGTTAACTGGTTTAATAATTGCACCTGGAACCCTGGCAAACATTACCACAGTCATTTAACTTAAAACAGTTGAGACAAACAAATAAAATGTTTTAGATGCTATACATTGATTGTAGCTCATCTCAGTTGACTCTGTACACTTTTCTGATACAGGTGACAAAACTGGTCATGTAGGAATACATAAATAACCATAACACTGTATTCAACATAAAATTCTGTGTCCCATACATATACCGAGACCTGTAAGTTTTAACAATTTTTATTTGTCGATTAAATGGAAAAGTATGTAGACCATTTTAAATTTATCACAGATTGTACCAGGAAGCCTCCACAACAAATAAAAGTTGCTTTCAGCAAATCATCAGATAAACAGGCATGCGCGTAAGCTTATTGCCCTATTCACAACCAGTTCAAATGACTCCTGTGGATATAATCACCAATAAAACTGAACTGTATTGTTCTTCTTGACAATAAAATATTTTGCTCCAAGTGACCACAGAGTAAATGTTTTAAATTTACTTAAAAGATATACCACATTGTATCTGCAGCAGCTCATATTTGACAGCGGATTACAGATTCTTGCAGTGAGCAGTTTGTGTTGACCACTAAGTAATGCTGCAGAGTAAATGCCTAGATGCATGAGGTGCTCTTGCTACAGTATGCATATTCTACTCACAGAATATTAGCTGAGCCGAGATTTCCTACAAGAATAGTTTCATTATGCTGTTTCAGTATCTCTCAGTACCTGCAGGATGTACTCATCAGAATCTCCCAGGATAGGGTTGAGTATAACCTCAGGTAATGTAACATCGTCCAGTGGGGCCCAGGTTCTCTTCAATTCTCTGCTGATTTCCTGAGTACAGAGATAGACAGCATTAGCTCCAACAGGCCACTACAGTTGCCTGCTATTGCTGTAAAATTATTAGGAAAGAAAAGTACATTAAACTTTGGATCACAGAAAATCTTGAGACACTGCAAGACACTGAGACACTGTAGAAATAATATTCACACTTTTCTGTTATTTGAAGTGGAAAAGCACATTACACTGATTAAGTAGTGTTCCCATTAGAAAATTAATCACATCAATGACTCCTTTGCTTCAAACACCTTAAAACATTAGATGATAATCAAAAAAATTTACAAAAATGCATCAGCAAAATATGGTGGTCACTGTGACCATAATCTTACAATAATTAGGATGGGTTATAAATCATATACTGTATTAAAGACATTTAATAAAATGTGGCAACCAGAAATTAGTATGTCACAAGCCATCTCACTGTGGCTAGTCCATCAAAGAGCAATGCTCTACTCTTGACCATGCAACAACTTCTGTCAATTAAACAAATGGAAGTAGGATGTTCATTCTCATGTTCTTGAGACAACACATTGTAACCAACTCCCACTATCACTCATCAAAAGGAAATTACTGCCAGTGCACCAGCATAAGCCACAGCAAAAGGTATCATGAACTCATTCCTATCTATCAGAACGAGTCTTCTGATGCCTCTTCATACACATACAGTCACTGTAATGGACTGTTTCACGTACAAATGAAAGAAATGCTGCGCGTTAAACATTTTCGCCAGATATTAATGCCTTGATTGTCAAGCTAGATACAAAATTGTGGGTTTTTAACAAATGCAACATTGTTCTTTAAGTGGGCCCTGTCAATTATATTCATCTACTCAGTATCTTAGGTGAAAATTGTTTCATATTACTAAAGAGAATGTGCGCGTTTAGTCCATCTTAATGAATATTCTAACAAAAATTATCACTTTTTAACAATATAGTGTAGTTTAAATCTACATCTACATCCATACTCCGCAAGCCACCTGACTGTGTGTGGTGGGGGGTACCCTGAGTACCTCTATCGGTTCTCACTTCTATTCCAGTCTCTTATTGTTCGTGGAAAGAAGGATTATCGGTATGCTTCTGTGTGGGCTCTAATCTCTCTGATTTTATCCTCATGGTCTCTTCGCGAGATATATGTAGGAGGGAGCAATATACTGCTTGACTCTTCGGTGAAGGTATGTTCTCAAAACTTTAACAAAAGCCCGTACCGAGCTACCGAGCGTCTCTCCTGCAGACTCTTCCACTGGAGTTTATCTATCATCTCCATAACGCTTCCGCGATTACTAAATGATCCTGTAACGAAGCGCGCTGCTCTCCGTTGGATCTTCTCTATCTCTTCTATCAACCCTATCTGGTGCGGATCCCACACTGCTGAGCAGTATTCAAGCAGTGGGCGAACAAGTGTATTGTAACCTACTTCCTTTGTTTTCGGATTGCATTTCCTTAGGATTCTTCCAATGAATCGTAGTCTGGCATCTGCTTTACCGACGATCAACTTTATATGATCATTCCATTTTAAATCACTCCTAATGAGTACTCCCAGATAATTTATGGAATTAACTGCTTCCAGTTGCTGACCAGCTATTTTGTAGCTAAATGATAAGGGATCTATCTTTCTATGTATTCGCAGCACATTACACTTGTCTACATTGAGATTCAATTGCCATTCCCTGCACCATGTGTCAATTCGCTGCAGATCCTCCTGCATTTCAGTACAATTTTCCATTGTTACAACCTCTCGATACACCACAGCATCATCTGCAAAAAGCCTCAGTGAACTTCCGATGTCATCCACCAGGTCATTTATGTATATTGTGAATAACAACTGTCCTATGACTCTCCCCTGCGGCACACCTGAAATCACAGTTACTTCGGAAGACTTCGCTCCATTGAGAATGACATGCTGCGCTCTGTTATCTAGGAACTCCTCAATCCAATCATACAATTGGTCTGATAGTCCGTATGCTCTTTCTTTGTTCATTAAATGACTGTGGGGAACTGTGTCAAACGCCTTGCGGAAGTCAAGAAACACGGCATCTATCTGTGAACCCGTGTCTATGGCCCTCTGAGTCTCGTGGACTAATAGCGCGAGCTGGGTTTCACACGACCGTCTCTTTCGAAACTCGTGCCGATTCCTACAGAGTAGATTTCTAGTCTCCAGAAAAGTAATTATACTCGAACATAATACGTGTTCCAAAATTCTACAACTGATCGACGTTAGAGATATAGGTCTATAGTTCTGCACATCTGTTCGACGTCCCTTCTTGAAAACGGGGATGACCTGTGCCCTTTTCCAATCCTTTGGAACGCTTCGCTCTTCTAGATACCTACGGTACACCGCTGCAAGAAGGGGGGCAAGTTCCTTCACGTACTCTGTGTAAAATCGAACTGGTATCATATCAGGTCCAGTGGCCTTTCCGCTTTTGAGCGATTTTAATTGTTTCTCTATCCCTCTGTCATCTATTTCGATATCTACCATTTTGTCATCTGTGCGACAATCTGGAGAAGGAACTACAGTGCAGTCTTCCTCTGTGAAACAGCTTTGGAAGAAGACATTTAGTATTTCGGCCTTTAGTCTGTCATCCTCTGTTTCAGTACCATTTTGATCACAGAGTGTCTGGACATTTTGTTTTGATCCACCTACCGCTTTGACATAGGACCAAAATTTCTTAGGATTTTCTGCCAAGTCAGTACATAGAACTTTACTTTCGAATTCACTGAACGCCTCTCGCATAGCCCTCCTCACACTACATTTCGATTCGTGTAATTTTTGTTTGTCTGCAAGGCTTTGGCTATGTTTATGTTTGCTGTGAAGTACCCTTTGCTTCCACAGCAGTTTTCTAACTCGGTTGTTGTACCACAGTGGCTCTTTTCCATCTCTTACGATCTTGCTTGGCACATCCTCATCTAACGCATATTGTATGATGGTTTTGAACTTTGTCCACTGATCCTCAACACTATCTGTACTTGAGACAAAACTTTTGTGTTGAGCCATCAAGTACTCTGAAATCTGCTTTTTGTCACTTTTGCTAAACAGAAAAATCTTCCTACCTTTCTTAATATTTCTATTTACAGCTGAAATCATCGATGCAGTAGCCGCTTTATGATCGCTGATTCCCTGTTCTGCATTAACTAATTCAAATAGTTCGGGTCTGTCACCAGAAGGTCTAATATGTTATCGCCACGAGGTGGTTCTCTGTTTAACTGGTCAAGGTAGTTTTCAGATAAAGCACTAAAAAAAATTTCACTGGATTCTTTTTCCCTGCCACCTGTTATGAACGTGTCCCAGTCTATATTCGGCAAATTAAAATCTCCACTCAGAACTATAACATGGTGGGGAAATCTACTCGAAATATTTTCCAAATTATATAAATTAAATAAAATAGAAAGAAACTTCCACACAGTAAAAATATATTAAAAAAAAAAAAAAAAGGTTCCAAGACTTACCAAGTGGGAAAGTGCCGGTAGACAGGCACAATAAATAAAACACACAAACACACACACAGAATCTCTAGCTTTCACAACCGACGGTTGCTTCTTCAGGAAAGAGGAAAGAAGAGGGAAAGACGAAAGGATGTGGGTTTTAAGGGAGAGGCTAAGGAGTCATTCCAATCCCGGGAGCGGAAAGACTTACCTTAGGGGGGAAAAAGGATAGGTGTACACGCGATCGCACGCGCCCACACACACACACACACACACACACACACACACACATCCATCCGCACACACACACACACACACACACACACACACACACACACACACACACACACACACACAAGCAGACATTTGTAAAGGCAAAGAGTTCGGGCAGAGATGTCGGTCGAGGCGGATGTAGAGAGGCAAAGAAGATGTTGAAAGACAGGTGAGGCATGAGCGGCGGCAACTTGAAATTAGCAGAGGTTGAGGCCTGGCAGATATCGACTAGAGAGGATATACTGAAGGGCAAGTTCCCATCTCCGGAGATTGGATAGGTTGGTGTTTGTGGGAAGTATCCAGATAACCCGGACGGTGTAACACTGTGCCAAGATGTGCTGGCCTTTCGCCAAGGCATGTTTAGCCACAGAGTGATCCTCATTACCAACAAACACTGTCTGCCTGTGTCCATTCATGCGAATGGACAGTTTGTTGCTGGTCATTCCCACATAGAAAGCGTCACAGTGTAGGCAGATCTGTTGGTAAATCACGTGGGTACTTTCACTCGTGGCTCTGCCTTTGATCATGTACACCTTCCGAGTTACAGGACTGGAGTAGGTGGTGGTGGGAGGGTGCATAGGACAGGTTTTACACCGGGGGCGGTTACAAGGGTAGGAGCCAGAGGGTGGGGAAGGTGGTTTGGGGATTTCATAGGGATGAACCAAGAGGTTAGGTGGACGGCGGAAAGACACTCATGGTGGAGTGGGGAGGATTTCATGAAGGATGGATCTCATTTCGGGGCAGGATTTTAGGAAGTCATATCCCTGCTGGAGAGCCACATTCAGAGTCTGACCCAGTCCCGGGAAGTATCCTGTCACAAGTGGGGCACTTTTAGGGTTGTTCTGTGAGAGGTTCTGGGTTTGAGGGGATGAGGAAGTGGCTCTGGTTATTTGCTTCTGTACCAGGTCGGGAGGGTAGTGGCGGGATGCGAAAGCTGTTTTCAGGTTGTTGGTGTAATGATTCAGGGATTCAGGACTGGAGCAGATTTGTTTGCCACGAAGGCCTAGGCTGTAGGGAAGGGACCGTTTGATATGAAATGGGTGGCAGCTGTCATAATGGAGGTAGGCCTCAAACTTAAAGTTCCCATCTCTGGCTGCAATCCTTCTTTCCATCAGTCCTTAAACCAGTTCCAAACTGCACAATCCATAGCCCTCACCCACCTAATCCTTCACCTATACATCGACTCGGCCAATGAACACACCCGTCAACTACTATCCCAAATAAAAAAGTCCTCAATCTTTCCTATCCCACATCCACACCGGCTGTTCATAGCATCCTCCTACAGGCTAACTGCAAATTAGAACAGCATGCCACCCTCCACCTCTAAAAACTATCCAATCTCCTGGTTTTCCACCTCTGGAAAGGCAACTCACTCACCCTCCACAACCTTTCCAACAAACCTCAACTTCCTCTCATTGCACACAGACCCAGTCTCTCCCATCTACTCAATCTCCCACTTCCAGCTCCACTCCCCCCAACACCTCAAAATTCTAGTCAACACAATCCGGAACCACAACACCCCAATTCAGTAGTTAACCTTTCCTCCAAACCTCTCTCCCAATCCGAAACCTCTGTCCTATCCAAAGGCCTCACCTTCAGCCCCACTCCCAGGTTCAACCAAACTGCCCTTGTCAAAGATTTATTGTTCTACACTCGTAGTCTCTGCTGGAAATATCACTTTGGCACCAAAAAAAATAATCCTGATCCCACTCCTAATGATCCAACTCCCCAAGACACTATCCAAATTGAACCCTGCCTGGAACAGTTCCGTCCTCCATCACAGCGGGACCCACCTCCTCTTCCTCAAAATCACCCTCTCCAAACCTTCCAGGAATTTCTCACTTCCAGCCTTGCCTCTCAATCTTTCTTGAAAAACCTTAATCCTACTCCCAACATCACCACAGCCGAAGCCCAGACTATCCGCGATCAAAAAGCTGACCGATCCATCATCATTCTTCTGGCTGACAAGGGTTCCACGACCGTGGTACTTGATAGTCGGGAGTATGTGGCTGAGGGACTGCGTCATCTTTCAGACAACTCTACATACAAAGTTTGCCACGGTAATCCCATTCCTGACGTAAAGGCGGAGATTCAAGGAATCCTCAGAACCTTAGGCCCCCTACAAAACCTTTCACCTGACTCCATCAAACTCTTGACCCCACCGACACCTCGCACTCCTACCTTCTACCTACTTCCTAAAATTCACAAACCCAGTCATCCCAGCCGTCCCATTGTAGCTGGTTACCAAGCCCCCACAGAATGTATCTCTGCCTACGTAGATCAACACCTTCAACCCATTACATGCAGTCTCCCATCCTTCATCAAAGACACCAACCACTTTCTCGAATGCCTGGAATCCTTACCCAGTCTGTTACCCCTGGAAACCATCCTTGTAACCCTTGATGCCACTTCCCTATACACAAATATCCCACACATCCAGGGCCTCGCTGCAATGGAGCACTTCCTTTCACGCCGATCACCTGCCACCCTGCCTAAAACCTCTTTCCTCGTCACCTTAGCCAGCTTCATCCTGACCCACAACTTCTTCACTTTTGAAGGCCAGACATACCAACAATTAAAGGGAACAGCCATGGGTACCAGGATGGCCCCCTCATATGCCAACCTATTTATGGGTTGCTTAGAGGAAGCCTTCTTGGTTATCCAAGCCTGCCAACCCAAAGTTTGGTACAGATTTATTGACGACATCTTCATGATCTGGACTCACAGTGAAGAACAACTCCTGAATTTCCTCTCCAACCTCAACTCCTTTGGTTCCATCAGATTCACGTGGTCCTACTCCAAATCCCATGCCACTTTCCTTGACGTTGACCTCCATCTGTCCAATGGCCAGCTTCACACATCCGTCTACATCAAACCCACCAACAAGCAACAGTACCTCCATTATGACAGCAGCCACCCATTCCATATCAAACGGTCCCTTCCCTACAGCCTAGGCCATCGTGGCAAACTAATCTGCTCCAGTCCTGAATCCCTGAACCATTACACCAACAACCTGAAAACAGCTTTCGCATCCCGCAACTACCCTCCCGACCTGGTACAGAAGCAAATAACCAGAGCCACTTCCTCATCCCCTCAAACCCAGAACCTCTCACAGAAGAACCCTAAAAATGCCCCACTTGTGAAAGGATACTTCCCAGGACTGGATCAGACTCAATGTGGGTCTCCAGCAGGGATACGACTTCCTAAAATCCTGCCCCGAAATGAGATCCATCCTTCATGAACTCCTCCCCACTCCACCAAGAGTGTCTTTCCGCCGTCTCCCCAAACCACCTTCCCCACCCTCTGGCTCACCCTTGTAACCGCCCCCGGTGTAAAACCTGTCCTATGCACCCTCCCACCACCACCTACTCCAGTCCTGTAACTCGGAAGGTGTACATGATCAAAGGCAGAGCCACGAGTGAAAGTACCCACGTGATTTACCAACAGATCTGCCTACACTGTGACGCTTTCTATGTGGGAATGACCAGCAACAAACTGTCCATTCGCATGAATGGACACAGGCAGACAGTGTTTGTTGGTAATGAGGATCACACTGTGGCTAAACATGCCTTGGTGAAAGGCCAGCACATCTTGGCACAGTGTTACACCGTCCGGGTTATCTGGATACTTCCCACAAACACCAACCTATCCAATCTCCGGAGATGGGAACTTGCCCTTCAGTATATCCTCTCTAGTCGATATCCGCCAGGAACATACCTCCGCTAATTTCAAGTTGCCACCGCTCATACCTCACCTGTCTTTCAACATCTTCTTTGCCTCTGTACTTCCGCCTCGACTGACATCTCTGCTCCAACTCTTTGCCTTTACATATGTCTACTTGTGTGTGTGTGTGTGTGTGTGTGTGTGTGTGTCTGTCTGTCTGTCTGTCTGTCTGTGTGTGTGTGTGTGTGTGTGTGTGTGTGTGTGTGTGTGTGTGTGCGTGCGTGCGTGCGTGCGTGCGTGCGTGCGTACACCTGTCCTTTTTTCCCCCTAAGGTAAGTCTTTCCGCTCCCGGGATTGGAATGACTCCTTAGCCTCTCCCTTAAAACCCACATCCTTTCGTCTTTCCCTCTCCTTCCCTCTTTCCTGAAGAAGCAACCGTCGGTTGTGAAAGCTAGAGATTCTGTGTGTGTGTTTGTGTGTTTTATTTATTGTGCCTGTCTACCGGCGCTTTCCCGCTTGGTAAGTCTTGGAATCTTTGTTTTTAATATATAGTGTAGTTTGATAGATAAAAAATCTACACACTTAAACAGCAGCAGAACACACACATAAAAGAAGATTATACTCGTGCAAACTTTCTGAGCTCGTGGCTCCTCCTTCCAGCAGAAGGTTGAAGGGGAAGGTTTTTTTTTTGGGTTTAAGGGCGCTCAGCTACTGAGGTCATTTAGCGCCCAGTCACAATTATAGGAGCACATAGAATCTAGTAAAACTCAAGGGGGGGGGGGGGGGGGGGGGACACACACATCAGAAAGTTCTTACAAAGATGCAGATAAAATAAGTGAAAGAGTTAGATGTCTTTGGACAAGCCAGTCAAAGTAATAAAACAAAGAACACGTGCAGCTGCTCAAGCATCATCAGCTAAAATATCCTGTAGAGTACATGGCAGAGAGAAGACAACACGAGATTGACTAAAACGGGGACACGACAATAAAACATGCCGCACTGTCAATGCATGACCACAAGGGCACTGCGGGGCTGGGTCACCAGAGAGCAGGTAGCGGTGGCTAAACCGGCAATGTCCAATCCGCAAACTGGTCAGAAGGACCTCTTCTCGCCGAGATGGTCAGGAGGAGGTTGTCCAAGCAGTTGGGAACGGTTTTACGGCCTGGAGCTTGTTTCCTTGAAGTGATGACCAAGTATCCCACCACAATGACACAAGCCTCTTACAAACAACCCCACTAATGTCAGATGACGAGACACAATGGGAGGCTGGCCGAGGCAGGAGGACTGCAGCCTTGGCTGCAGCATCAGCAGCCTCATTCCCAGGCACTCCTACATGGCCGGGAACCCACAGAAAGCTGACAGGAGAGCCATCATCAGCAAAAGAATGGAGGGATTGCTGGATCCGTTGCACCAAGGGATGGACCGGATATGGAGCTCCAAGGCTCTGAAGAGCACTGAGTGAATCAGAGCAAAGTACATACAATGAATGGTGGTGGCAGCGGGCATACTGAACAGACTGATGGAGAGCAAAAAGCTCGGCCGTAAAGCTGGAACACTGGTCGAGGAGCCGGTATTTAAAGGTGACGGCTCCGACGACAAAGGCACAGGCGACACCATCATCAGTTTTGGAGCCATCAGTGTAAATAAAGGTGTGACTGGCAAGTTGCGCACGAAGTTCGACAAACCGTGAGCAATACACTGCAGCCGGAGTACCCTGCTTTGGGAGCGAGCTGAGGTCGAGATGAATATGAACCGGAGCCTGGAGCCAAAGTGGTGTCGGTCTCTCACCCTCTCTGAAGGTGGTAGGGAGGGCAAAATCCCATTGTCGAAGCAGGCGACGAAAGCGGACACCAGGGGGCAGCAGGGCAGACACGTACAACCCATACTGACGGTCGAGAGAATCGGCGAAGAAGGACTGATAAGAGGGGTGGTTGGGCATTGACAACAGCCGGCAGGCATACCGACAAAGCAGTACGTCGCGCCGGTAGGTCAATGGTAATTTGGCAGCTTCAGCATAAAGACTCTCGATGGGACTAGTGTAGAATGCTCCGGTCGCAAGACGTAATCCCTGATGGTGGATGGAGTTGAGACGGCCTAAGAGGGATGGCTGAGCAGACAAGGCTCCCATAATCCAGCTTTTTCGGACTATGGACCGATACAAGCAAAGCAGGACAGTGCAATCCGCTCCCCAAGATGAACCACGAAGAACTCTGAGGACATTAAGGGAACGTGTACAATGGGCAGCCAAATAAGAGACGTGCGGAGACCAACAAAGTTTCCTGTCCAGTGTGAGCCCTAGAAACTTAGTTGTTTCCACGAATGGGAGAACAACGGGACCGAGATGTAAGGATGGCTGAAGGAACGCTTTATATCGCCAAAAGATGACGCAAACTGTCTTCTCTTCAGAGAACCGGAAGCCATTAGCCACACTCCATGAGTACAGGCTGTCAAGACAACACTGAAGGCAGCGCTCCAGGAGGCATGTTCTCTGGGCACTGCAGTAGATCGCGAAGTCATCGACAAAAAGAGAGCCTGAGACATTGGGTGGAATGCAATCCATAATTGGATTGATCGCTATGGCAAAAAGGGCTGCCTGAGACATTAGGTGGAATGCAATCCACAATTGGATTGATCGCTATGGCAAAAAGGACTACGCTCAAGACGGAGCCCTGAGGCACTCCGTTCTCCTGGAGGAAGATGTTGGACAGTGCGGAACCCAAACGTACCCTAAACTTTCGATCTGTTAAAAAGGAATCAATAAAAAGGGGCAGGCGACTATGGAGACCCCACCTGTGCATAGGGCAGAGGATACCTCCTCTACAACAGGTATCATAAGCCTTCTCCAAATCGAAGAACACGGCTACCGTTCGGCGCTTTCGCAAAAAGTTGGTCATGATGAATATCGACAAGGTCACAAGGTGGTCAACAGCGGAGCGGCGGCGACGAAAGCCGCATTGAACATTGGTAAGTAGCCGTTGAGATTCAAGAATCCAAACTAACTGAGTGTTAACCATGCGCTCCTGCCAGGTGGCTCTTGCTGAGGCTGGGTGGCGCCCGTGGGGAGAGCCCCTGGTCGGTTACGAGTAAGGTTACAGACACAGCTTGTAAGAGAAATGGGGCAGTAACTAGAAGGAAGATATCTATCCTTCCCGGGTTTTGGTATAGGAACAATGACGGCGTCACGCCAACGCATGGGGACTTGACCTTTGGTCCAGACGTGATTGTAGGTATGAAGTAGAAAGTTTTTGCCTGCCAGAGAAAGGTGTGTCAGCATCTGAACGTGAATGGCATCTGGCCCCGGAGCAGAGGACCGGGATAGTGCAAGTGCACGTTCGAGTTCCCGCATAGTAAAGGGGGCATTATAATTTTCCAGATTCAGTGAGTGGAAGGAAGGTCGCCGAGCCTCTTCTGCCTCTTTCCTGGGAAGGAAGGCAGGGTGGTAATGGGCGGAGCTTGAAACCTCCGCGAAAAAGCGGCCGAAGGTGTTGGAGACATCCACAGGATCAACAAGTACCTCATTACCTGAAGTTAGGCCAAGTACCGAGGAGTGGGCCTTAATGCCAGACAGCCGGCGCAGGCCACTCCAGACGACAGAAGAGGGAGTAATGTTAAAGGAGCTGGTGAAAGAGGCCCAACAAGCTTTTTTGCTGTCTTTGATGCCTCTACGGCATTGCGCTCAGAGTCGTTTGTATCCAATACAATTCGCCAACGTAGGATGGCAGCAAAAGGTGCGTAAAGCACGTCGTCGAGCACGGATAGCGTCTCCAAGCCTCTTTCCACCAGGGGACGGAAATGCGACGTGAAGAAGAGGTAGTGCGAGGAATGGAACGTTCGGCAGCATTGATGATAACAGCCGTGAGGTATTCAACCTAACTGTCGCAACTGAGAAAATCGTGGTCCGGAAAGGTCGCCAGGGAGGAGTAAAGTCCCCAGTCAGCTTTCGGTATGTTCCAGCTCGAAGGACATGGGGATGGGGTGTGGTGCAGGAGACGAACGACACAGCGGAAATGGTCGCTCGAATAGGTGTCAGAAAGGACATACCACTCGAACCGACGGGCAAGAGTGGTAGAACAGATCGAGAGGTCCAAGTGGGAGTAGGTATGAGTAGAGTCCGAGAGGAAAGTTGGGGCGCCACTATTGAGGCAGACAAGATTGAGATGGTTGAAGACATCCGCCAAGAGGGAGCCTCTCTGACAGGATGCAGGAGAGCCCCAAAGGGGATGATGGGCATTGAAGTCGCCAAACAATAAAAACGGCGGAGGAAGCTGAACAATCAGATGCATCATGTCAGCCCGACTAATTGCGGACGACGATGGAGTGTAGACAGTACAAACAGAAAAAGTAAAGGTAGAAAAAGTAATACGGACAGCTATTGCTTGGAGTGGGGTGGTCAATGAGATTGGATGGTAATAGACATCGTCCCGAACGAACAACATGACCCCACCATGAGCTGAAATACCGTCCACAGGGGTGAGGTCAGACCGCTCCAAGGTATAGTGGGTAAAAGCAATATGGTCAGTTGGGCGCAACTTGGTTTCCTGGAGACCAAGGACAAGTGGACAGTGCAGGTGGAGGAGCAGTTGTAATTCCTCCCGATTAGATCAAATACCTCTTATGTTCCAATGTAACAAAGCCATCGCTAGTCAGAAAAAAAGGGTGAACGAAACGGGTGAAGAGCTGGTCACCTCGACAGCCGTGGAGGGCCAGGTTTCGAGGGAACAACGCTACAACCGGCGGGAAGCGGATCCTGTTCCATCGAGTCGTTGCCAGCTGCGGCCGCATTCCTGGGCTGCGTAGGAGGGGCAGCATCATTCGCCGACGACAGACAGCTGAGCGCCTGGCAGCAGAGCGTCCCGGCGAAACTGAGGACGGCTGGGAGCAGCGACTCACGGATGGAGCGTCAGACGAAACGCGCCACAGTGGAGAGGGGAATAAAGACTTCTTCTTGGAGGCCTTCTTGGAAGTCCGATGAGGCACGGGGATGGTGGGCTGGACCCGAAGAAGGTCCTCACGCGCGGCGTCCGTTTTGGAATGCCGGACCTCGGAAGCCGGGGTCCGGAACGTTTCCCCGATGGATGCCTGAGAAGAGGATCGCTTCTCAGGTGGTGGAGGGGGAGAAGGAGGAAGGGTGGCTGGGGCAGAGGGGGCAGGGGCTGCGAGGGAGGAGGATTTGGAAGGGATCGATTTGGGAGGCGGAGGCATAGACCCCGAATGGGGTGAGGAGGTGGAGGGGGGACAGGATAGGGGTGAGGATACTGTGGAAGGAGTGGACACGACTGAGGCAAACTAAGTCATCAACATCACGGGATGGATGCGGTTATATTTCTTCCTGGCCTCAGAATAAGAGAGACAGTCCAAAGTTTTTATTTCCTGAATCTTCTTCTCCTTCTGATTCGCGGGACAGTCTAAAGATCTAGGCGAGTGGAGGCCAGGACAATTGACGCACCGAGGTGGTGGGGTGCATGTATGTTTCTCACGAAGAGGACGTCCACAATCGCCACAAAGGGGCTCAGCCTCACACCGTGACGACATGTGCCAGAAGCGCAAACACCGAAAGCAGCGCATAGAAGGCGGGACCTAAGGTCGCACGTCGCACCGGTAGCACATTACCTTTACCTTCTCCGGGAGAACATTCCCCTCGAAGGCGAGGATAAAGGCCCTGGTGTCGATGCGACGGTCTTTGGGGCCGCACTGGACTCGCCGGACGAAATGCATGCCTCGGCGCTCCAGGTTGGCCCTGAGCTCATCATCAGATTGCAGCAGGAGGTCCCGATGAAAAATAAACCCCTGCGTCCTATTCAGTGCAAGATGTGGGACAATGGACACTGGGATGTCCCCTAGTTGGTCGCACGCCTGGAGCGCCGCCGACTGTGTGGCGGAGGTGGTCTTTATAAGAACGGACCCCAAATGCATTTTACTGAGAGCCTCGATTTCCCCAAAGATGTCCTCGATATGCTGGACAAAGAACATGGGCTTGGAAGTGGCGAAAGACCCCCCCCTCCCCCTCTCCCATCGGTCCGAGAACAGACTAAATAACGGGGGAAGTACGTCGCCCCAAGGCGGCGGGCCTGTCCTTCCTCCCAGGGAGTGGCCAAGGGGAAAGGGCAGGAGAACCAGAACCAGAGACAGTACCTTTCTTTTTAAAAGACTCGGCCGCAGATCGACCTGATACATGTTGACGATTCATCTGCGAAACGTCCCGATACCACCCACTCCGACCAGGGGTTCTCCCCACGGGCGCCACCCAGCCTCAGCAAGGGCCACCTGGCAGGATGACCGGAGTCCTGATGCCCCAAGGAGACTGGCATCTACTCCTTGGCTGACGTGGGGAGGGTACAGCTCAGGTATCGGCAGTATGATCCCTGTGTTGTCAGGGGGCTACAACCTAGAGGGTACATGACGTCCCCACCACAACGGGCTGGCTACCGTGCTGGATTTTGGGTGCCATGGAAAGTCCATCATGATCGCAGGTGCAGATGGGGACGCACTATGGGCATAACTTGTGAAACCCATCAGGCGTTTAGGCCCAATTTGAGGAATAGTGGGTGCGGTTACAACGCCGTTACAATGCGGAGTGCCAAGGTCTTAGTGCACTGAGGACCAGTGATACACCACGTAAGGTGTCCTTCCCCAAAAGGCTCGTACTTCTGTAGAATTTTGAAAAATGGAGGTCAAACCCCAAGGGGGACCACTACATTAAGGCCGAAACGTTTGAGACTGCCTTTAGTCGCCTCTTACGACAGGCAGGAATACCGCGGGCCTATTCTTACCCCCGAACCTGCAGGGAAGTTGAAGGGGAAGGGTTGGAGAGGTTTAGGAAAAGGAGTACATTTCGGAAAAGTCATCCAGAACACCAGGTCAGCAGAGACTTACTGCACTGGATGAGTCTTTCCTTCTCATCCTGTTTGGTAAGTTTCCCCTGACCCAGGGTTCTTAGTGACTTTTCGGAACTCTACCTCTTCCTTCTCCTTCAACCCTTCTGACACAAGGAACAGCCTTTGGCTCTGAAAGCTTGCATACATAAAACCTTTTTTTTTAACATCATGTTCTCCTGTTACAGCTTGGCGAGTAGAAAAATTGTATCATATGACAATATCAATGACTTGGGTTCACTGGTAGGGTTCTGAGAAAATGCTATCGGTCTATGAAAGAGACTTCTTACAAACACTCATGCATCCCATGTTGAAATATTGCTGAAGTGTGTAGGACCTGTACCAAATATGACTAACATGGGGTAATTAACGTATACAAAGAAGGTTTGCACAAATGGCAAAAGATTTGTTTGACTCACTGGAGAGTGTCACTTAAAAACCTGAAACAGTCGACACTTTTAAGGACACGTGCTAATCACCCAATAAAGTCTTCTTACAATGTTTCAAGCATCAGTACTCAGTGAAAAATATAATATCACATTACAGCCCTCTAAATATCACTCCGCAATGAAGTGAGAAAACACGATTACACTAATTATAGTGAGCACAGAGGCATTTAAGCAATTATTCTTTCTGCACTCCATACATGAATGGAAAGGTAAGAAACCCTAATAACTGGTACAGTGGAAAGTAGCCTCTGTCATGCACTCCATGGTGGTTTGCAGAGTATGGCTATGATCGTAGATGATTGTTAAGCGTGTAATATTCTGCGAGATATGTATCTACGTATTGGTTTATACATTAGTATTAACCAGTTATTTTTAGCCACAGGAAATTTTTTTAGTGCCTGTAAAACATTTGTGGACAATTCCTACGATCAAAACAAGACAAAATGTTCGTCTGAACATATGTCCTACAATGTTCCAAATTAAAATATGGAACCATGTTTCCTTATTACAATGTTATGTTTATGGACAAGGCCATAACTGAGCACAATGTTATCTTAAACTTACAGAACACGCATTCAAGGGCAGTTTCTAATATTCGTTGAAAACCCTCAACACTGATTTGGACTCACTGCATGGCACCAAACCAACGAGGCACGCACGCTAAGATGATGGCTTAAGAGACCAGAGTACTTCAGCTCTCAGGCTGTAGCTTGTATTACTGCCAAATACACCCGTAACGTTGCAATAACATGTCATTTAGGCATGATGGGGCCCGGCACAATACACCTTCAACATAAACTTTCTCAAGATGTAGAATCAGATACTGAGCTGAAGCGCCTCTTTTCCATCAAAATTTCATTACAGACAACTGCATCATCCATGAAAAATCTAAGGTTACTGTAAGTATTGCCTGCAACGTCGTTAATACAAAACATGAACTGCAAGGGTTCCAACACTTCCCTGGGACACACACGAAGTTACTTCTATGCCTGTCAATAACTTTCCATTCAAGATAACAAGCCGCACTCTCCCCACAAAGAAATCCTCAATCCACTGCAGCATAACAGCACACGTGCTATCACCACCAAGGTTGATGGTATAGCCTGCATATTACTGTCGGATGCTGATGATGTTTGGTGACGTCTACTATATCACCTTTAATGGAGTGAGAGGGAGAGTGTCTTAGTGTGCTCAGCACAGGTTATTCTGGAACAGAGAAGAAGTTGTGATTTGTAGGGAGTGAATAGGGGAGAAAACACTGAAGGATTCATTTTGTGAAAAAATTATTTTGAGAGTTATTTAACCCTATCCAGAGACATGGCCTGCAGTAGCTATATATCACTGCAGTTCAATGAATACAACCTACTACAGTGTATGTTAGGCCTTTCGAGCAACTCCCAGTTCCTTAATTCTACCTTTCACTTTAAGAGACAAGCACTGTGCCTGCAACTCATTGTGACAATACACAATCAAATACTTTTACCACAATTGGATACAAGCCTGAGACACCAACTGTTCTTTCCAGTAGTCTGAAACATCAGATATTACTCACTGCGAACTCAAGGTAATGACTGTTGTTGGACACTTATTGGAAACTCATTTGTCTAGAATGTGTACAGTCTTCTCGGTGTCTTACTTCTTCACCACCACCACCACCACCACCACCACCACCACCACCACCACCACCACCAGAGTTTCATTCTATAGCAGCTTCGAGGCTTGGCAGTGGATTGTTTCTGACAAGTACTCACAGCAACCGCTTCCAGGTGAAGTCTCCTGTCTCGTGGTACTGACTACTTCTAAATGTCACTCTTCACAGCCTTCAGTCCACTGCACTAGGATTCTTATGTGAGTTTTTCCTGTAGAGTTTTTTTTCCACTTGCTCTTCTGACAGTCTTCCTGAGGACAGATTTCTCCAGAACCTTCAACAATATGGCTGCATGCCAGCATCTGCTCGTCACTGTGGCGCCCAAGGTCGTTGCCCACGTTGGCCATTACAGTTTCGTAGTTTCCTCAGCTGGCTTTCAGCAAATCTTAACTTCATACAGAGAGCTGGTTCAAGTCTAGACACTTGCCTGACACCCCATCTTCATGTCTTCATATTACTGTTAAAGTTTCACCCCTTTCCTTACACCCATGCCACGCCTTCCACTAATAAAATTTGACAGCCATGGCACTAGTAACAAATCTGATTTTATATCCCATACAATCATACTTTCAATAATAAGTGTGTTTGTGAATGTGTTTCAGTAGTCAAGAAACACTGCAACTACTCGACTGCCTCAGTGCATGGCAAGTCAGCATGTTAGGTGATACCTGACTGCCATGGTCTAAGCCAAGTCAGGATGTGATCTGGAAAAAGTGAGAGTTGGGTTTTGTGTTATCTGTGAACGGAGGTGCTACAAATAACAGAAGGCGTGAGAAAGCAATAAAGTTTATTTTTCCACAAGCAACGGCAGAAAAAGAAATATACACAACTCTGGTGGCTAGGCTGAGAGCAGCAGCTGGGATGGAAAGTAACAAAGTCTGTGGACAAGTCCAGAGGTCAGGTTGCCGCACAATAGCAATCCCAAGAAGTTCCAGTACTGAGCAGAGCAGAAGTCCAGACAAGGTTGATCCAGATGGCGAGGTGTGGAGGCAGCAGTAGTAGTGTAGTCCAGGCCGAAATTGCAGAGTGTTGATGCCACATGCACGTATAAGAGCCCTGACGGTATACGAATTCAGCCGTCAACAGCAAGTGTGGCACAATGCCACTGGAGCAGTGTCAGTATGTAGCTATTTCGTAAGGGCAAACAGGCCAGTGCTTCTATGATACTGCGGAGGCAACTATGTACAGGGACCACTGTGGACACTGGTTCTGCACCTGCACTGACTGGTTGAACATCACTGTGCGTGGGCCACAAGTTCCTGGCTCTGGATTGCACAATGTGTGACCTGCAGTCGTGTGGTGGCAGAGACGCTGTTGCAGGCATTGATTACAGGTTTCACAAGATTGACATTTCTGGAATCCATTCTTGTTAGTATGAAAGTCACTCCGAGATATCTCATTACATTTGTACTTTGAATATGTCCCAAGATTCTACAACAAATGAATGACAAGGATATTGGATGGTAGTTTTGTGGATCACTTTTGCAGCCATTCTTGTAGACAGGCATAACCTGTACTTTCTTCCAAACACTGGGTACATTTTTTTGTTTGAGGGATCTACTGTATATTATACCTGCAACAAGGACTCTGTTACAGTCTTGAGAGCACGTGGAACATGCTGGTAGTTCTGTGGCCTCCTTTCAGCAGTTCTTCCCAGATCATTAAATGTCTGTATGGAGGTAGGTTTTGGTAAGCAGGAGCATCCAAAGGAATATTTCTGTTCCATGCAAACACAGTGCACAAAAGGCACAACATATCCAGAAAAGTGTGCAAATAATGGCTACAGAACCCCTTCCACTTATTCCAATAACTGGACATTGTGCCAACCCTCAATGCCGAATTAGTTTGTAAGCCAATATCATGTTGATCTTCAAAATAAGGCAACAAAATGGGCATCTTCTCAAAAATTTCAGAATGCCTTAAATATCTAATTGTAGCCTCCCCCCCCCCCCCCCCCCCAATAACAATGCGTTACAATGTCAACATTACAGATCATACGTAAAGAGCAACAAATCATTTTCTTCTTAAATTTCCAAAGTACTAAAGCAACAAGACCCTAACTTTATAAACAAGTTTCTGCAAAGATATTTCATGGTGATATTTCAGTGTTTACAAACCTGATAAATATGAATAAAATTATACATCAGAGCTACAAATTAGCTAAAAGGGAGAAAAGAAGTTAGTTTAAAGTTCCATGGATCATTTGTATGATAAATTGTAACTGAGTGCAATGAGTTAACGGAGTGCAATGCATCACTCTATATTTACATCATCATAAATTTTTTGTACATATGGCTACAGACTGATCATTTACAAGAGTTCTGGTGCATTCACTGTACTATCACATGATCTGATATACAATTCTGGGTGATTTTTCTGTATGAAAGCAATCATCAACACTGAAGAATAAATATTATCATTAATTTTTATACTTTACTGTCATTTATAACTTCTCCAGAACTTCATCAAATGTGTGAGGCGGTGGCCTGTTTCAGGCCTTTCTGCTCACTTTTTATCCTATTTGCATATAAAATTGTAGACAAGAATTCTCTTGCCCCCACCTTCCAATTCAGTTTTTACTTGTCAACTTTTTCCTTGTATTGCGCACTGATTACACCAGTCGTTGGGGGGTAGCTTGCAGTAACGTAAGTCATCCACCTCTGTACCAACCTAACATTCCCTTCTTGCAAAATGTTTTTTCCCTTTTAAGGATACAGGGCACTTTTCTGGCTCAATATTGTGTAAAAATGAACACCTATTTCTTTCAGGCACTGTTTACAATGTAAATCTTTTTTACAGATTTTTTGTTGATATCAGGTAATGCAGCACAGTTTCTAAACAAATTAGAAGTATATTGAATATTTTTGAACCTGCTTAGAATTATTAAAAAAATTATATAAAACTGATGCATTTTTTCCCAAAATGCTTCCTCAAATTGAGGTACCATTTAAACCAATGTTATACACCTGAATTAGACCACATTTTTACCAGATATGAATAACATGATGGCTGAGGTAGTAGACCTATTTAATTCCACCTATTAAGTATATTACAAGGATAAAAAATATCATATCATACATTTGAATTTTTATAATTTTTTCCTAGTAAAAATGTTGTTTTTCTATAATTTAGTTGATTCTGCAATAAAGCTTCAGTCTACTACATATGAATGGACTACTGTAAGATACAGAAAAAATTTAGAGCAATGCTTTATAAACTTTAGGAAATATTTGTACCTGAATTCTGAAAAATGCAACTTGCAGGAAATTGCAAATGAAGATATGAGTCCAATTAAACTGTGCCTCAGAACATTCCTGAAACATAGTCTTCATCTTCAAGCTTCCTCTTGGCATTCTTTTTGGCAGTTCTTGCTTCTTTGGTAACTTGAGGAGCAAACCTTTCAGCTTCATGCACCCATTGTCTGTCACACACAAGCAGTTGATCTTTCATATTAGAGCTACATTTTGTGCCTAAATTTCTCAGGACTTCCAACCTTCCTATTACTCCATCATTGAAACATATCACTGCATCCAGTACACCAACTTTTAATGTATTTAGTCCTACAAAAACATTCCTGGGTAATCTTTCCCATATGCAATGGCTGAAACTTTCATTTGTATTCTGAGTGCCCCCACGAAGACATTTACTAAGCAAAATAGGGTCACCCAGGTCTCTAAAAATTGGTTTTATTTCATTCATAATAGGCTCACGAAGAGAATGTGTATGATGGTATATCTGACCACTTTCTTTTGCTTTTTGGTAACCACACCAAGAATCTGCTCCTTTAGGGCAAAGTCCATGAACAGGGTTGTCATCTGTGGACAACTTATGAAAGTAGGTGGCCCATACAGCTTTTCTCATGGCTTTGACATCATTCAGAGGTGCAGATCATCTAATGGCCAATCCATAATAACTCTGAAGGAAGTCTATTTCAGTTTCTGTCAATTTGCCTCAGTCAGACAGAGATTTTCCATCAGATAGCAACTTTCCTTTCATTTCTCTTCGTAGCTTCCTCAATCAAGCACCCATCCTCTTTTGCACATGTCCACAACACTACAGTTTTGTCGCCAAGGTATCACCATAAACTCATTATTTTATTGAAAGCTTTAGAGTCCCCATCACCTAGCTACCTCATATATCTAACATTATAAATGGGCACGACCTCTGAAATAGTTTTAGAGCTCCATCACACTCCATATCTCCACTGTAACCATCATAATTATTAGAACACTGATGTTCAATATGTCCAGTGTTACCATGGTAGGTGTGGCATTAATTAGGTTAAGCACTCAACATCAACAACTTTTCCATTTTCCAGAGAAGTAGCACTTACAACGCCATTCAAGGAACTATGTCCTCAATGTTGCCAGGCCCCATCAAGTGCAATGGCGATGTCCCTGGTTCCACTAATATTTACAATTTCTTCTACTGCACGTTTCGTAGATGCTTTAGACACAACTGTCAAGGCAGCTAAGAGTATTTTTATGTACTTGCTGAACCTACTGGGAAGAGGAGGAAGGTCCATCAAACAACAAAACATTTGAGTTGCCTTTTTTCCTTACCCTCTTGCATGCACAGCATACCACAACTTCATATTCACATCATTTGAATTATGCACAATGTTCGAAGTCATTTTCGAGGTAGATTTATTGCAACATCTACACAGAACAACTAATTTTGACACTAAACCATTCCTACACTTTGTTGTTCAGTTATTTCCAGACAGCCTACACAATCACACTGTTAACATTTCACCACTTCCTTTAACAAGGAAGATAAGACGCCCACAGCATCAACAACAAATCGACTACAAACAGAGTCATTGTTAACACAAAAATCTGAATCACCAGGAGGCATGACATGTGGGAGTCTTTTTCCCTGAAGAACTCATACATAAGTAACTTTCAACAGTGTTGCTTGCTTTGTTTGTGAACTGGTTACCAAGGAATTTCCTCTTATTGAATTTCTTGATGTGTGGCATAGTTATTTACTGCACGCTAAAGGATAAGTACTTCCACAAATATAATTAGCACCTGGGCAATAAACATTCAGTAACAAGTGAACAAACTGTTTCAGCGAAACAAAAGTAAATACTAGCAAAGAATCATTTACAGACACTAGAAACCTGCACTGTTACCAACATACACAATGTATCATACATACAATTGCTGGAAATAGCAAGTTCACAGTTCTTTCCAAAATAATACTGGTTTCTGTGCCAGAAATAAAGGGGATGTGGTGGCATACATGACTGTAACTTTAAAATTTAGTGTATACAGGTCATTTTTCATTTGACACCCTATAATGTCTACATCAATGTAATCAGAAAAAACTATAGAATTTAATAGTCATTAAAAAATTTAGATTTTCCACCATTTATTAAGTATCCTGTACCCTTAAATGTGTGTGGTCTTGACCGTAGGAATTCCTTTTCGCTGGGGTGGAAACAAGAAAAACTTTCACATGCTCTGGACAAGCTCCCAGTTACTCAGATGCAGGTTACACGCTAGCACACTGTATGGAGCATCGGGTGAGCCTTTCAGGGATTCTCCTCTTGGCTCAGTTTCTGTGAACAATTAACAGCAGAACAGAAGACTGGTGACCTCTATAGCAGAATGGGAAATCACTGGTGCAAGGGGTGAGAAGTACAGTACCCCTTATCTTGCTGAGTGTGGTCTCCAGACAATTTTCCTCACGCAAAATATATACCCACTTGTGTGTCTGTAAATTTCCAAACTTTGCCCTTTCCATGGGGACACTGTGCAAAGCACAACAAACTTCACAGAATTTCCAGCACCAAAGTCTAGACATGGGAGATAGCCGACACTCGTTTTCTGTCTCAAATGCACACTTACTTCATTGGTGGATACATCTGTAACTTTATGGTTGGCGCTAGAGAACAGATTTCCAGATCCATGATTGGTGAAAGCCCTTAGACCCTTTCTGGGACTGGCTACAAAAGACGGCACTGGGTGCCTATCCAGGGTCTGAAGAAAGGCTTTCAAAAATTGAGAGAAGCATTTGTATTGTGATTCGAATGACTACTAAGTGATGATACTCTGGACTCCACACTCTGGTGTCTTTTTCTCAACTTCGGTCTCCTGCCAAGTCTTAAATTTGTGACCAGTAATCAGGATTATGACAAGATTCATGATTCACAGTCACATTGCATCAGCTCAGCAGCAGTTAGCAGCTGCCGCAGTTTGGCAAACTGTTGCTTGCACTTGACTTCCTTGATGGCAGTCGAGGTAAAACCGCATGTCCAATGAACAATCCTGACTTCAGAAAATGCGATATGTTGATGGAAGAGGAGTTCAATCCCCATTTTCTATTTTTAGTCTTCCTAATTTTATCTACGCACTTCATGTACTAGTATGCAAGGTTTTCTGCAATCTAATTCTTGCTTTAAAAGGGCTCTTTTCCATCAGCACTAATGTTCATTGGAACCTTGCCCGTGTGATGATTTTCTTTCTGATTCTTCCTTTATTCACTGATCTGTTGCGTATTGTGTTCATGTTCATACACCTTTCCTTGGGTAATTATATAGTTTTTCAATTACGATTGAAAACTTAATTAATGTCTTTTATATGTCTGGGGACCGTCAAGACCGTAACTGTCCAGCATCATGCTGGTGGCAACCTAACAACCTTCATTTTCTTACCATTATTCTATTTTGATTATGCAAATTGTTTTATAACCTTGACTTGTGTGTGTCCTGAGTGATTTTACACTGTTTCCAAAAACATTATTATACCAGATCAATCCATAATTCAGCAACTATTAAGATAAATTATCCAATTTAAATGCCCAGATCAACCAACTGTGAACAATAGGTGAGGCCCCTGACGAGTTTCAGGAACTTTTCAAGCAACGTTTTCCAATATGATGGCAGTGAATTTTTCAAGTAGCCAGTTAGCTTCATGGGTGGGTGCGGTGGGGGTAATTCATCATTATATATGATCTGGGGTGACTGCTTTCAGCATCCATCTAATCTGCATACCCAAGAAATACCTAATGAGCAAGAGATTCCATTCAGAGCAAAGCCAACTTCTGGCAAATTTATTATGCAGTATGTACAGTAATTCCCTGACTTACACTAGCCAGATTTAAGCAAACCCACATATTAGGCTCACGACAGGTTCTGACATGTTTCGTGTGGAATCATTTTATCCATGGAGCTGATTTGACTGATAGATTCTAACTACACAACCCAAACAAAGCAGAACTGATTTGTCTCCATCAAAAGAGAAAAAAAATCAAACAATAGAAACACCAGGTTGGAATATCAACATATAAGGGAAAACAGACTGCTACTCACCGCTACATTTTCAGAAAACCAAACACACACACACACACAAGCACACCCAGCCATTTCACACAAGCAATTGCACCCCACGTACACATGACCACCATCTCAGACCGAGCTGCCAGACGTGCTAGTCGTCGCGTGTGTGTGTGTGTGTGTGTGTGTGTGTGTGTGTGTGTGTGTATGTGTGTGAGAGAGAGAGAGAGAGAGAGAGAGAGAGAGAGAGAGAGAGAGAGAGAGAGAGAGAGGTGGTTGCTTGTGTGAATGATTATATCTGTGTGCTTTGAAATGGAAAACTGATATTATTGAAGACTTCAATGCAAAAAATAAAATTTGTGGATTGGCAAAGAAGTTTGATCTACTGGATTGAACAGCCAGAACAATTATAAAGGGGGCAGGGAAACTCTAAGCTGTGAAAAATGCTCCATCTTTCAATTCAAGTTATCATTCTTAAATGTTATGGTATTGTCACTCAGAAGAAATGGTCCTGTTGATCAGCACAGTGCCTCTAAAGCTAATCTGGCTTTTGAGATACTGAATGAAGCTGGGGAGATAAAAAGTTTAGAGCTCATAATGGTTGGTTAAGCTGATTCAAAAGTCATCGTAATTGGCACAGCACTGCAGATATTGGAGAAGCAGCAAGTGCTGATAAAGAGACCATCACTCTGTCAAGCACTATACCAGCCAAACCATATTCACTGTAGATGAAACTGGTTAGTGCTTAAAGAAGATGACTGAAAGAATTTTATCGCACATGAAGAGAAAAAAATCTTTCCAGGTTCAAAGATTGACTGACAGTGATGGTTGGTGCAAATGCAGCTAGTGAATTAATTAAAACCTCAGAAAAGCCAAGAACTTTAAAAAGCACATATCAAGCTGGACTGCTTGCAGTTTGCAGGTCAAATGCTAAAGCTTGGATGTTAGCTTAATTTTTTGAATACTGGTTTGGTCATGACATCATACCCTAAAAAGTCTAACATTATTGCTAATTAAAACAAATCTGATTTAAAGTGATGTTACTAACTGACTTCACACCAGGTCATCCTATTTCGACCCAAGTTGGAAGTTGCATTCTTGCCATCAAATACAACCAGACTGCTTCAACCGAGTGACTGTGGAGTCATTAAAACATTTAAAAATTTCGACCCAAGTTGGAAGTTGCATTCTTGCCATCAAATACAACCAGACTGCTTCAACCGAGTGACTGTGGAGTCATTAAAACATTTAAAAATTGCTACAAGAGGTGATCATTTATGCATCTACATGAAGCTGTGAGAAAAACAATGAGCTCTTTGTTAAAGACTTTTGGAAGCAATTCAATTTTTTAGATGACAATGAGAATTATTGGACACTTCGGAATGAAATTTCACAAAAGAACTTTAAATGGCACCTGGGAAAAAAAAACTCTAATCTTTCTTGTTTTTTCCCACCAATGAAACCCAGGGTATCAGCACCAGATTCTAATCAAATTGATAATCTGACTGAAGAAGTGGTTGATCCTGCCACACAAATTTAGAGATGGATGGTGATAACATTCAAGAACTGCTGGATTCACACAGACCACCCAGAAGATCAAATAACAGTTGCAAACTTAACAGAAGGTCTCAGTTAAATTGAAAATGTGCTACAACTTAAGATTCCAAAGCAGTGCACATTTCTGGTACAAAACGGGGAAAAATTTTGCTGCATATTATGAGGAAATTTTGCATGATACAAAAATTTGACTCTTCAGATGAAATTATTACATCTTGCGAAGCCTTCTACATTACAGTATCTTGGGTTTAAATTGTTTCAATGGATAATGCAGCACTGGAATATAATTTGTTGTGTTTAATATTTTATTAAATATTTATCTTCTAAATTATATCCTTTTTTCTAGTCTTTGGTCCCAATTGAATACACTTGTATTTATTGAAATGCAAAATTAGATGCTGAGTTACATGAAATTGACTTACACAGTTATTGCTTGGTCTCACCTATCACCTAAGTCTGGGGAATTACATTACGTTAATCCTTGTAAACATAAATGTTTATTAATGGTTTTAAATTTTTTCTGTGTCATAAAACCAGGCTAATTTAATTTTTGCTGAATACTTACAAATTCCAGGGCATTAGGAACATCAGACACGCGTAAAATGTCTTGTGCGTGGATTTCAAATTTCTGCAATCCACTACCTCTCAGCCTTGCTATGGCAATCAAGTCATCCTCATAATACTTGTAGCCTGGAAATTATTTCAAAGTAGTTATAATATACTGTTTGGTGGAAAATAAAGAAAACTAAAATGAAGTGAATGAATTCTAACCGAGGAAGACCAGCTCCTTCAGTTTGGTACACCGCCAAGCCATCATTACCAGGGGATCAGGCTGAGCAATAGGTTCCACAGATGGCTCTACAAGGCAGAAGCTGTTGGAAGTTGCACCAATTGAGTCAATCCACCACAGCGATTGCAGAGTGTTATAGTACCAGAGTGAAATCCGTTGCAGTGCTGTGTAATTCATCTGTAAAGCAGCAGGAAAATTATCACTCAGTGCAACAATTTATTTCTATTATAAACATGAAGTATACAGGAAAACTATCTTAACAACTACAGATGGATTACGAAATGGAATGACCCCAAAACTGGCATTCCTGTGTAATTTAATTATCAATTATTCAAATGAAATGAAGAATATAAATGTTCTATAAAGAGCAACAAAAACCTTTCTGAGATAGATGTTAGGTTTTGATTGCGCAAGTTACAATTTAGTGTACACACATATGTGCTGCAATACATTTAATGGCTGGAAACTAGAAATGGTGACATTGTGAAAAACTCGATTTTTCTTTTTTTCCTCTCCTGTAAACTGCTAAATGTGCAATGGCTAGTAACCTGAGGTAGGTTGGAAGTATTGGAGAAGCCTCCTTGTACTCCAATTACCTACACCAGATTTAGCAGTGTGCAAGTTCCTTTGTTCGTGGTATGAGGAACACTGACTATGCCAAGCATATCTTACCATGGTTGTAAAAATATTCTAACTGTTTCTCGTTTGCTTACCTACAAGCAATAGTACATTTTACTTCATTTGAGTTATTTTCGATGTGAAGCATTTGTTCCAGTGCTTTATAAAGTTAAAGTTTTAAAGGCGAAGGTAAGGTAATGTAACATAACATAAGGCAAGGATCACAAAGAAATACTCAGCTAAGAAATCAAAAAATCCGGATGTAACAAAAGGATGGCTGTCACCCACAAAGAACTACCACAATGTGATGTAAGTTGCAATCACTAGAATTTCACTGTGTGTTGTGCAGCATAATTAAATCAAACAAAAGATGATGTAATTTTGGTATTCAAATTGCACTATCGTCCCAACCTACAAAATATTCCTCATCTTCAACTGGGCAACAAATTAAGTGCTGAAAAACAGAAGGACCTACTAGCCATGGTCAATTTTCTTGAAGTGAAATACAGGGAATTTTATTTATAGTTTTGTCAATCATGTCAGTACTGTATTCTTTGTTAAAAGTTCAGAAATAAACGAGATAGTGATGTGCGCATTCAGCAATCCCTCTGAACTTAAACATGACACCTACATCTTTACATAAATTTTCATTTCATTTCCAACTTATTACACTTTTGCAACATTTTTTTGTCAGATGCTACAAATGATGTGAAACTATCATAATTTGCATTCCTTTAAATAAAATTATTTGGGAAGTGAATGCCATGGTTTTTCTCTGTCTTGTTACATTCTTGCAGTGTTTACCATTCCAGTCTACAATTTGGGATTTTTAGTTTCAATGAATATCATCACAAGCAGTTTATTCATCTTACAAAAAAGGTGGAAAGTACAAATTTTGTTTGTCCAATTATGTATAGCTTGAAGGTCAAAAACAACACTTCATGATTTTTTATCAATTAAGCACTTGAGCAACAGCATGAATAAGTAGAGATATTCCTCTAAATTTTTAATGACAAAGCAGAAATGCAAGACCTAAAATATTTGTCAACAACAACAACTACTAGTACTACTACTACAGTACAGACTGCAAGGAAATGACACTGAACAGACTAACATTTAAATATGAAACTGTAAAATAGCCATGTTAAGGCAGCACTGTGTTGGTGAAAATGGCAACAAATTTGAAAAATGATTTAGTTTTATTTACACATATGTATGATACACACAACTGCCTTAGCATCCAGAGAAAAAGATAAACATCTGGAGTGCACCATGATGAGCTCTATGGAGCTGTCAGCGGCAACATCAAGATCGTGAGTCTTCAATAACGATAAACACTCTGAACACAGCAACAGAAAGGAAGTTTCACTGTTTATGATCACAGGATTTGCAGCTGTCAGCGTACATGTAGTAAATCTTTACACTGTTTACTTAAACTTCAGATCATATCCTGGAAAAAATCCAAAGTGATTCTTGTACTTTATTAACTGAAAATGCCCTGGTTGGGAGAGAGTTGAAGTACCGTATTTACTCGAATCTAAGCCGCACTTTTTTTCCAGTTTTTGTAATCCAAAAAACTGCCTGCGGCTTAGAATCGAGTGCAAAAGTTCTGAAAAATGTTGGTAGGTGCCGCCACAACTAACTACAGCCGTCTAATACATGTAGCGCTACGCAGGTATGCTTTGCAGGCACAAAGATAAATACTGGTGCCAAACCTCTGTGTCAGTTAGAGATAGAGAGAGAGAGAGAGAGAGAGAGAGAGAAGAAGAAGAAGAAGAAGGTGGAAGACTAGCTTTTTTCTCTGCCCCTGAGTTTCGACCACTGCATTTTCATACATTATCCAACGAGATAAATACAAATTCCGTATTATTTATCTCCAAATGTAGTAGCATTGTAAGTACTACGAAAATCCGACTGGCAGGACTGTTTGGGATGTTTGTCAATATGGCCAACTCCACATTCTGAATTTTTTCCTATCTGTGAGAAGAGATGGTTGCTAATAGGAACTTTTATGAATTGTGAATCACATGCAGTATTCTCTTCACCATAATAATAATATGAATATAAACATTTTGCCATATATTCTTTCATGTTGCTGCCATCTCATTTAAATCCTGTCTGCCTAATAAACTACAAAACTAGTGTGAGACAACAGCAAACACGGAAGAATATACATATCATGTCATGTTTATATTCGTATTATTCTTATGCCTAATGTGATACAGTCAGAAATGAAGCACAGCAATTGACTAGATTTTAAAATCTAAGATGACTCTAGTTTCTGTGCAGAATGTAATGTACAAAAGAGGCGTCTGCAAAGATTTTCAAACGGGGAAAATTTTTAACTGAACTCTCATTCAGAACATCATCTATCATACACAGCCTATTATTTGCTTCTTGTTGATCATTATCAAAGACAGCAGCAGTGTAAGTAACAACAAATAGCAGTCTCTTGCCATTGTTTCACTAATGAGATAATTCCTCTCTTTTTGTTATTGTAAGCGGCGGTAGCGCGCACAAAAGCAAGCCATGCAGCGAGTGGCTACAGGTCAAACACACATTATCAGAATGCGACAAACAATGCATGACAGTACAATAATGCATTTTCAGCTTAGAGTGGCGTAAACATCTATAACAAAGAGAACGGCACTTATCACATCAAAGAAAAATAAGGAATCGATTCAAACCAGACGAAGCACTTGAAAAAGGAAGGGTACCCGTATAAATATGGACGGAGCGCCTGATGCATAGCAATGGCTACCTGGTAAAGCTTAACTGCTAAGCTTACAACTCGAACCAAACTACTCTAGATGTATCGTCATTCATTCGACCTAAATTGTGTCTCATATTACAATGGACCAAATTCGTTTAGATTTGGAGGTGCGGCCTAAAACTTTTCTCTCCCCTTGATTTTGAGTCTCATTTTTCAGGTGCGGCTTAGATTCGAGTAAATACGGTATAGCTATTCAGTTGCATTAACTGATCACAGTGAAAACATTACTTTTTTTTGCTTCAAATTGTAATTTACATTTTTTCCCCATAGATGGTAGTCAACATCAACAAAGATGTGCAAGTTGTCGGAGCCTATAAATTTTTGGAAACCTTAATGCATCTTATATAATACAGACTAAAACAATTTTGGACAATATAATGTAACTGGATAGTAGCTCACCAAGTGGCGGCAGAATACACACATATACTCCTTTTATGTGTGTGTTCTGCTGCCGTGTGGTGACTACATAATGCAGAGAGAGAGAGAGAGAGAGAGAGAGAGAGAGAGAGAGAGAATGTCAGAAGTCACACCAGTATCTGTAACAATGCCTGAAGAATATAACTAATACAACTAATTTTATTATTCCAAAAACAGGACTTCTGTGCCCCATCTGATCTATATGCAAGGTAACTGTACTTACATTCTCACAAAAAAACACTTTTAAGAATGAAAGTGGCATGCTCGGCCTGAAAATGGTCGAATCCAAAATTTCCACAGCATCATAGGCATGAATGAGGATGAGATGTACTTCACATGAAGGGCTGAAAAACACAAAAAATAAAATAAACAAATTACAATATTATGAGAAGGAAATGACACAATTTAAATTTGAATGTGGTATATACTCACTTGTGATTTGCAAATTCAGCCCATGCTGAATCAGGTATACCAGGATGGTCCTCTTCAACTCCATGAACATGGATTATAAACTGCCTGAGACCAAGGTTGCTGATGACTGGCAACATTTCATCACTCAAATAGTCATAGTCAACACTTAGCACCTGAGGGATGATATTTTAGTATGAGTTTCCATAACAAACTGCTTGATTTGCAAGCACACAAATACATATAATTTTTATAAACAATGTAAGGAAGATAGACTGCTACTTACCATAAATATGATACGTTGAAGAAACTGCAGACAGGTACAATTAAAAGACACTTACACATTAGCTTTTGGCCACAGCCTCCATCAGGAACAAAAAGAGCAGTGCTTTCTGACAGACTGTGAAGAGCCTAGACTTCCAATAGACACAGCATTGGGAGGCTGTGGGGCAAGGAGGTGGGGATAGGAGGGGGGAGGGGAGAAAAAGGAAAGGAGCGGGGAAAGGGCGGCACACAAAGAGACTGGGAGATGAGAATGGGAATGAAGTGAGAGGTCAGATGATGTGGGAACTGTTGGGTTGAGGGTGTGGAGACTCAGTTAGCATACATTGACACCGGGATGATTTCGGGAGCAGAGAATGAGCTGTAAGGATAACTTTCATCTGCAAAATTAAGAAAAGCTGTTGGTAGAGGGGATGATCCAGATGGCTAGGGTAGTGAAACAGCCACTGAAATGTTCAGAAACATGTTATACCACAGGGTTGTCTACTTTGCTCTTGGCCACAGCCTGGCAGTGGCCGTTCATCCTGGTGGACAGCTGGTTGGTAGTTGTACCAATATAAATAGCTCTGCAGTGACTGCAGCAGAGCTGATATATGTCATGGCTGCTTTCACAGGTGGTGCGTGAAAGCAGCCATATCATACACCGACTCTGTTGCAATCACTGCACAGATTTTTATATTCGTACATCCCATTGCACCAGCTGTTAGGATTTCTTCCCATTCCATTCATCTATGGAGCACAGGAAGAATGACTGAATGCTTCTGTGCATGCTGTAATTATTCTAATCTTGTCCTCACAAACTGTATGTGAGTTATACATAGGGGGCTGTAGTGTATTTCTAGTCATCATTTAAAGCCGGTTCTTGAAAATTTGTTAGTAGACTTTCTTAGGATAATTTACGTCTCTCTTCAAGAGTGTCAGTTCAGTTCCTTCAGCATCACTAATTCTCTCCCATAGGTGACCACTCCTGCTGCCCTACTCTGTGTATGTTCAATATCCGCCCGTCAGAACCTTTTGCTACAGGCCAACACACTTTAACAATATTCTAGAATGGGTCGCACAAGTGATTTGTAAACAATCTCCTTTATACACTGATTGCACTTCCCCCATATTTTACAAATAAACTGAAGTCGGCTACCTGCTTTACCCACAACAGAGCCTTTGTGATCATTCCTTTTCATTTCTGTACAAAGTGTAACACCCAGGTATTTGTACGAGCTGGTCGATTCCAGCAGTAACTCATCGATATTACAGTCATAAGATACTATTTATTTTTTCTAATTCTGTGAAGAACACAATTTTACATTTCTGAACATTTAAAGCAAGTTGACAATCTTTCTACCACTTTCAAATCTTGTCAAGATCTCACTGAATATCTACGCAGTTCCTCTCAGACAGTACTTCATTATCAATAACTGCAACATCCGCAGAAAGAACACTGTCCGCAAAGTCACTAATATGCAACATGAACAGCAACGGTCCCAAAACACTTCAGTGGAGCATACACAAAGTTGCTTCTACATCTGACGATGACTCTCCATCCAAGATAACATGCCATGTCCTCCCTACCAGAGATTCCTCAATCCAGTCACAAGTTTCACTTGATATCCCATATGATAGAGATTTTTACAATAAGCACAGGTGTGGTACTGAGTCAAATGCTTTACAGAAATCAAGAAATATTGTATTTACCTGACTGCCTTGGTCCATAGCTTTCAGTATGTCACGTGACGAAAAGTGCGAGTTAGGTTTTACGTGATAGACTCTTTCGGAATCCATAGTAGTCGGCATGGAGGACAGCATCCTGTTCATGGTATCTTATTATGGTTTGTTGGTTGATTTACGGGAGGCGACCAAACAGCGAGGTCATCGGTCCCATCGAATTAGGGAAGGATGGGGAAGGAAGTTCGCCATGCCCTTTCAAAGGAACCATCTTGCATTTGCCTGAAGCGATTTAGGGAAATCAGGATGGCCGGACGGGGGTTTGAGCCGTCCTCCCAAATGCACGTCCAATGTGCTAAATACTGTGTCACCTCACTCAGTCCTCTTTATGGTTGAGCTCAGAATATGTTCTATGATTCTACAACAAATCAATGTCAAAGACATGGATGGCAGTTTTGTGGATCACTTCTACTGCCCTTATCGTGGACGGGCATTATCTGTGCTTTTTTGCAGTAACCTGACATGGTTTTTTGTTCGAGCTATCTACAACTGATTACTGTCAGAAGAGGAACTAACTTAGCTGCAAATTCAATATAGATCTGATAGCGACTCCATCAGGCCTTGGAGTCTTGTTCAATTTTAACGATTTCAGCTGTTTCTAAACACCACTGACACTGTAATACTTATTTCATTCATCTTTTCAGTGGTATGAGGATTAAACTGCAACAGTACTCTTGGGGTTTCCTTTGTAGAGGAAGATTTGAAGACAGAGTTAAGGATTCCAGTTTTTGCTTTGCTACTGTTAACTTCAGTTCTCCCCTAATTTGCTAAGGACTGGACACTAATTTTGGTGCCACTAACAGCCTTTACATACGACCAGAAATTCTTTGGGTTTTGTAGGAAAATCATTTGACAATATTCTGCTACAGCAGTCACTTAAGGCTTCATGCATTGCCTTCTTGGTTGCCGAATGTGTTTCATTCAGCATACATCTATATATAGTCCCACGCTTTGTTTTCACCTAATATACAATAGTATGTTTCTTTACAGTGACTGTATACCATGAAAGGTCCCTCTCATTATGAATTGTTCTAGTGGGTTTATAGCTATCCAGTGCGTGGTCAACTTTTCTTTTGAACCTGAACCATAGTTCCTCTACATGATTCCGTCCTGTGCTGAAAGTTTTAAGTTTCTCCTTGAGATATAAAACTACTGATTTGATTTTGTATCTAGTTGGCTAAATATATAGGTGTTGTTTTAGTTGCCCTTTGTACTTCGATAATCATTGTTGCCACAACCGTGTCATTATCACCAACACCAGTTTTGATGTGGACACCCTTGAAGAGGATCCAATATATTTCTATCATTAGAGGGGTTCCCAACTATCTGTTCTAGATAGTTTTCAGAGAAGACATTTAGTAATGTTTCGCAGGATGTCTTATCACACCTACTACTAAAAAATCTGTAATTTTGACAACTGATTATTGGATGATTGAAGTCTCCACCAATGATTATATCATGATATGAGTCTGGTGAGCAACAGAAGGATCAAATTATTTTATGTCACCCCAGATACTAAGTCTTGCCCAATCCATCTCACATGCAGCTTCAATTTCTACCTCCGTCGATTTGAGTTTGTCTCCTGCAACAAGTACACCACCCCCATTTTCCATTAGTCTATCCTTTAGATACACACTTAAATTTTCCCCAAAATATCACTGCTATCAGTTCCAGGTTTCAACCAACTTTTTGTACCAAGTATTGTGAGAGCTTCATTGCTTTTCAGGAGTGCTTCAACTTCTGGTACTCTGTCACGGAAAAAAAAAACAACCCCTTGTGTGCACCTCACAAAGTCAGCTACCTGGGTAGTATCCTCTGATGTGTAGTGCTTACATGGCCCATTCAGGGGCACCCAACCATTCTCAACCTTATGATACAAGTCCAGGAAGTCACAGCCAAGCTTATCCTACAACTTTCGAAGTATCTGGTTCAGCCCTCCCACTCGACTCAAAATCAAAGGGCCGTTCTCGGGTCAGTGCCACTAACTGTGAGCTTTATTGAAACTCCATGTGCAAGGCTGGTCTCCTCAACATCATATGTCAGTGGCTGGAATCAAACCTCTGAGCCCAGATGACATATCATTTGTTCCAAGATGTGCCACACACTGTAGTTGCTTGCACTCTGTTCCCTCAATGGGTGCCAGAAAAGGATCTTCAACATGCTGAATGAGACTCCCCAGGCATACACACTGAGTGTACCTGGTGTCCTTTTCTGTACCTTGGTGCCATCTCCCTAAGGGATACCCTCTATCACCGTATGTTTGACATGGCAACAACTAATAGCCCCCTAATCCTTTTGCGTTTGCCTGGTCTTAACACTGGACAAAACGGGTTTTACTGAAGCATGTGAAGAGAATCCCACTGGCTCAATTTCAGTGAAAGACAGCACTTCAAACTTGTTGGTCAGAGGGATCAATATAAACCCCGAGTCCTCCATGGTCCCTGTCCACAATATACAGGGCACCTTGAAATGCCACTCACAATCAAGTTGACAAGTAATGACTGATCTCTTACTTTCTGTAGAAGGGGCATGATCCACAGGAGAGTATAGTACTTGAGGTACCTTTGATACCACAGGTACACAATTCTTGAGAGCTCTTCCAACCTACTGAATCACAGCAGTTGCCAATCATTTGACAGCACTCAGGGCGATTTCCAACTGCTTATGAACATCAACCAACTCGTCCTGTGTTCGAGAACAGCATTCAGAGTGGAACTGCATTTTGGCTGGTGCAATGTATTACAGGACAGTGAACTAGAAACTTTAAACTATGCCTGCTGATTGTCTTTTTATATCTGTAGTTCTAAAAAATTACTAGTTCCCTAAAAGAACTGAAGTAAATACACCAAATGAGATATCTATTAAGGCAACTGAAAAACCTGTGGTAAAAATTACTGATTTTCTAAAACTTTTTGAGGTTAATTATAGTTATTAGCAGACTTAAAAATAAAGTTAATTTATGATAACTGTAGATAATATAGTGGTTCATGGTGTGGGTTCCTGTAGTCATGTCCTAGTTCATGAACCACGGGCAACGTATGAATGGCCAAGTAAGTGGTCCCGACAGTCGGGATAACAGCTACTTTGGAATAAGGCTGGGCATCTCGGACATATTCTGAGTCGTGGTCACCTTTGTGCTCATACGGCAAAGACTACCAAATCCACCGGTTAGTCCCACAACCGTTAGGGGTAAAACTCAATGGGACTTGGGGCAAGTAAGGCTAGCAACCTGCTTCCCCAATACTTTAAATATGATGCTGGCAACAATCAGAGCAAAATGCCTCGGACCTTTGGAGGTGACGGAGTCCCACCTCTAATTGACAAACCAGGGACTTCTAAGATATGACTTGGCAAACAAATGGTAATGAGATGGGGAGCTATTAATATCAATGGGGGCTACTCTGGGAAGAAGGTAGAGCTGGCAGAGGCTGCAAGTAGGATGGGGCTGGACATTTTAGCTGTTAGTGACATTCGGGTAAGGGGTGAGAAAGAAGAGGAAGTGGGAGAATACAAGGTCTACCTGTCAGGAGTCAAAGCAGGAATAGCACAATGGGGTGTAGGGCTTTACATCAGGAAAGAAATGGAACCCAGCGTAGTTGCAATAAGGTATGTAAACGAACGACTGATGTGGATAGATTTGACAGAGTCTAGCAAGAAAATTAGGACTGTTTCAGTATATTCGCATTGTGAAGGGACAGATCAAGATAAGATGGATAGTTTTTATGAGGCACTCACTCAGTGATGTAGTAGTTAGAGTGAAGGACAAGGACAGTGTTCTGCTCATGGGTGATTTTAATGCCAGGATTGGAAATCGAACATAAGGTTATGAAAAGGTTATGGGTAAATTTGGAGAGGATATGGAGGCCAACAGGAACTGGGAAACAACTCTTGGATTTCTGTGCCAGTATGGGCTTAGTAATCACGAACTCCCAAATTCTTGGGAAGGCAGGGGAACCAGATCTGTCATTGACTATATAATAACAGATCAGGAATTCAGGAAGGCTGTGAGGGACACACGTGTATTTAGAGGATTCTTTGATGACACTGATCATTATTTAATCTGCAGTGAAATTGGGATTGTGAGGCCGAAAGTGCAGGAGGTCAGGTCCATATGTAGGAGGATAAGAGTGGAGAAACTTCAGGATAAGGAAATCAGGCACAAGTACATAACAGCAATCTCAGAAAGGTACCAGTTAGTTGAATGTAGTCAATTACAGTCATTGGAAAAGGAATGGACAAGCTACAGGGACACAGTACTAGAAGTGGCTAAAGAATGTCTTGGAACAGTGGTGTGTAAAAGTAGGATGAAGCAAACAGCTTGGTGGAATGACAAAGTCAAGGCAGCTTGTAAAAGGAAAAAGAAGGCATATCAAAAATGGCTACATACTATAACTCAGGTAGACAGAGAAAGTTATGTTGAAGAAAGAAACAAAGCCAAACAGATAATTGCAGCATCCAAGAAGAAATCTTGGGAAGACTTTGGAAACAGGTTGGAGACTATGGGTCAAGCTGCTGGAAAACCATTCTGGAGTGTAATTAGCAGTCTTCAAAAGGGAGGTAAGAAGGAAATGACAAGTATTTTGGACAGGTCTGGAAAAATGCTGGTGAATCCTGTGGATGCCTTGGGCAGATGGAGGGAATATTTTGAAGAGTTGCTGAATGTAGGTGAAAATACAATCAGCAATGTTTCAGATTTCGAGGTAGAATGGGATAGGAATGATGATGGAAATGGGATCACATTTCAGGAAGTGGAGAAAATGGTCAATAGATTGCAGTGCAATAAAGCAGCTGGGGTGGTTGAAATTAAGTCGGAACTCATCAAATACAGTGGAACATCAGGTCTTAAATAGCTACACAGGATAACTGAAATGGCCTGGGAGTCTGAACAGGTTCCATCAGACTGGACAAAAGCAGTAATCACACCAATCTTTAAACATTGAAACAGAAAAGATTATAACAACTACAGAGGTATCTCTTTAATCAGCATTGTGGGTAAAATCTTCTCAGGTATTGTTGAAAGAAAAGTGCGAGTATTAGTTGAGGACCAACTGGATGAAAATCAGTGTGGGTTTAGGCCTCTTAGAGATTGTCAGGACCAGATCTTTAGTTTACGGCAAATAATGGAGAAGTGTTATGAGTGGAACATGGAATTGTATATATGCTTTATAGATTTACAAAAGGCATATGACCGTGTCCTAGGAGGCAGTTATTGTCTGTTCTATGAGATTATGGAATAGGAGGCAAACTTTTGCAGGCAATTAAAGGTCTTTACATGGATAGTCAGGCAGCTGTTAGAGTTGACGGTAAATTGAGTTCATGCTTCAGATTAGTTTCAGGGGTAAGACAAGGCTGCAACCTGTCTCCACTGTTGTTCGTATTATTTATGGATCATATGTTGAAAACAATAAACTGGCTGGGTGAGATTAAGATATGTGAACACAAAATAAGCAGTCTTGCATATGCGGATGACTTAGTTGTGATGGCAGATTCGACTGAAACTTTGCAAAGTAATATTTCAGAGATAGATCAGAAATGTAAGGACTATGGTACGAAGATTAGCATCTCCAAAACGAAAGTAATGTCAGTGGGAAAGAAATATAAACGGATTGAGTGCCAAATAGGAGGAACAAAGTTAGAACAGGTGGATGGTTTCAAGTACTTCGGATGCATGTTCTCACAGGATGGCAACATAGTGAAAGAACTGGAAGCGAGGTGTAGCAAAGCTAATGCAGTGAGCACTCAGCTACGATCTACTCTCTTCTGCAAGAAGGAAGTCAGTACCAAGACTAAGTTATCTGTGCACCGTTCAATCTTTCGACCAACTTTGTTGTATGGGAGCGAAAGCTGGGTGGATTCAGATTACCTTAACAAGGTTGAGGTTACGGATATGAAAGTAGCTAGGATGATAGCAGGTACTAGCAGATGGGAACAATGGCAGGAGGGTGTCCACAATGAGGAAATCAAAGAAAAACTGGGAATGAACTCTATAGATGTAGCAGTCAGGATGAACAGGCTTAGATGGTGGGGTCATGTAACACGCATGGGAGAAGCAAGGTTACCCAAGAGACTCATGGGTTCAGCAGTAGAGGGTAGGAGGAGTCGGGGCAGACCAATGAGAAGGTACCTGGATTCGTTTAAGAATGATTTTGAAGTAATAGGTTTAACATCAGAAGAGACACCAATGTTAGCACTGAATAGGGGATCATGGAGGAATTTTATAAGGTGGCTATGCTCCAGACTGAACACTGAAAGGCATAATCAGTCTTAAATGATGATGATGATGATGATGATGATGATGATGATGTAGATAATATATACTTCAACTTTAAGGGAAAAGCAGACTTAACAATATGTTAGTTAGAATATCTGCTACAGAAAATAAATCACAAACGATTTACTATGAATTAGATTAGCCACAGAACAATGGTAACTTCTGAAAACTCTCAAAATTGCGCACGCACGCACGCACACACGCACTGAATGGTTTCAATGCTCCAAGAACAGTGATTTTAACATCGTAGACTGGCATAGTGGTGGAAGAGAGAATGTTTTCGAAGATGCAGAATTGGAGACATGGCCGAGAGAAGACTCTCGTCAATCTCAAAAAGAATTGGCACAATTAGTGGGAGTGACACAGCAAACAATTACAAAACGTCTTAAGGCTATGGGCATGATTCAGAAAGAAGGAACTTGGGTCCCGTGTGAGCTGAAACCAAGAGACATTGAACAGTGTTTGTGACCAGTTGCTTCAGAGGCAAAAACGGAAGGAACTTCTGCATTGCATTGTGACCGGGGATGAAAAATGGGCTTATTAGGATAACCCTAAACACAAAAAATCATGGAGATATCCCAGCCATGCTGGCACGTCAATGGCCAAACTGAATATTCACGGCTCCTAGATCATGCTCTGCTGGTGTGACCTGCTCGGCGTCATGTACTATGAGGTGTTAAAACCAAGTGAAACAATCACAGGTGCTTGTTATCGAATGCAATTAACGTGTTTGAGCAGAGCATTAAAAGACAAATGGCTGCAATACAATGAGAGGCCAATAAAGTGATTTTGCTGCATAACAACACTTGACCCCACATCGCAAAAGAGGTCAAAACATACTTGGGAACATTAAAATGGGAAGTACAACCCCCACGTGCCGTATTCTCCAGGCATTGCTCCCTCTATCAATCACCTGTTCAGATCAATGGCGCATCGCCTGGCTAACCAACACTTCCGATCTCGTGAAAAAGTCACAAATTGGATTGATTCATGGATTGATTCAAAAGATGAACAATTTTTTCGACGGTGGATTCGTACACTCCAGCGATGGAAAATACTTTGAATGATACATGTGTCACTAATTTGCTTCATTAAAGCCACAAATGTAGGGGGGGGGGGGGGGGGGGGAGAATGAAAGCAAAGTTGTACACCTTGTAAAATCCATCCACACGTAAAATTAATACTTCACACTATCTCTCAATGCTGTTCAGTTTCTCTCTCTTCAGTTATTCATTTTGGAATTTATTTGGCATACAGTTGATGCAAATGAGGGATGTACAATATAAACCATGACTTAATTCTCTTAATATTGATGAACTGGAAACTACTAAATTTATCTTTGCTTGTTTTATGGATTACACACAATTTTATGTTTTTTCACTCTTTTTTGTAACGCATAAATTAGTAGAAAAAATATAAAACAGTAAAAGGAATGATTAATACCAGTCACTTTTAGGGACATTTCTAATGCCTGAACATTTATTAAGAAGCTGCTAGTTGCTTGCAAGTCATGTGATAAGTCTGACAACAAAATTTAAATTAATGATACACAAAATCACTGGATTTTTTTCCATAAGAAAAATGACTGTCTTGCTCTTTAATCATCTTCATTTGCATATGTACCATGACAGAGTTCTAATGTTATTAGAGATTTTCTTAGTTCTCAGTACAACTGATGAATTATTGGTGAGATTAATTACATGAGACTGACTTCTTTTCCTACAAGACTTGCTGGAGAAAGATTCCTAACTCCCCCATTCCTTTTACAATTATAGCCTTACACGTTCATCATTACCAACTGTTATATGGAACTGTATTCTGCTGTTATCTTTAGTGAATCCAGACCATTCCACATTTCTTCAATTGAAATGTGGATTTATCAACCACGAGCTGTTGTAATTGATTTTTTGATAGCAATTCGAATTGCAGATAGTTTTCTTAAGTTGAAACAGCAAAAATAAATGGCTTCTTTTTAACACATAGCAGAATCAGCTGCACTCAGTCACAGTCACAGAAATGAATCCCTCTACATCTACATGCAATTCACAATTAAGTGCCTGGCAGAGGGTTTATACAGCCACCTTCACGTCATTTCTCTACCGTTCCACTCTCAAATGGTGCGCAGGAAAATGAGCACTTAAATCTTACTGGGTGAGTTCTGATTGTTCTTATTTTATCATGATGCTCATTCCTCCCTATGAGGGTGTGAGGGTGGGTGGCAATAGAATATTTTTGCAATCGAATGAGAAAGTTGGGCAGATCCCATACCAAACAGCAATATTACAGATGAGAGCAGACAACCATGATGTAAGCAGTCTCCTTAGCAGACCTGCTACACTTTCTAAGTGTTCTACGAAAAAATCACAGCCTTTGGTTTGCTTTACCCGCATCATCATCTATGTAAGTATTTCAAGTTATTCATAATTGTAATCCTTAAGTATTTAGTTGACTTTACATCCTTCAGATCTGTGTAATTTACCATGTAACTGAAATTTAGCAGATTTCTTTTAGTACTCATGTGGATGACTTCACACTTTTCATTATTCAGAGTCAATTGCCACTTTTTGCACCTTAGAAAAATCTTATCTAAATCATTTTGCAATCGATTTTGATCACCCGATGACTTTTGCAAGACGGCAAATGAATGCGTCATCTGCAAAAAAAATTAAGATTGCTGCTCAGATTGCCTCCCGTATCATTTATGTAGACCAGGAACATTAGAGGACCTATAACACTTCCTTGGGGAAAGCCAGATATTACTTCTGTTTTATTCAATGACTTTGCATCTGTTACTATGATCTATGACCTTCCTGACAGGAAATCATGAATCAAGTCACACAACTGTGGTGATAATCCATAGGCACGCAATTTGATTAGAAGATGCTCAAGAGGGACGGTGTCGAAAGCCTTCTGGAATTCTAAAAATATGAAATTGATTTGACATCCTGTCTTGTAAGCACTTGTTACTTTATGACAATGAATAGCTACTTGGGTTTCACAAGAATGTTTTTTTCTGAATTTGTTCTATTTGTCAATAAATCATTTTCTTCAAGGTACTTAATAAAGTCTGAACACTGTGTATGTTCCAAAATCCTACTGTAAATGTACAGTAGTGATGTGGGTCTGCAATCTAGCAGATTACTCCTATTTTCTTTCTTGGTTATCGGTGTGATCTGTGCAATTTTACAGTCCTCAGGTACAGAACTTGCAACGCATAAGTGGTTGTATATTACTGTTAGGTATGAAGCTGTTGTATCAGCATACTCTGAAAGTAATCTAACTGGTACACAATCTGGACCAGAGGCCTTGCCTTCATTACATGATTGAAGCTGCTTCCCTACACCAAGGATGTCTGCTTCTAAGTTACACATATTGGCAATTGTTCAAGATTCGAATTCTGATATATTTACTTCATCTTCTTTGAGAAAGGAGTTTTGGAAAACTGTGTTTAGGAACTCTTCTTTAGTAGCATTATCAACAGTGACATCACCATTGTTATCACATAGTGAAGGTACTTATTGCATCTTGCTGCTGGGGTACTTTACATTTGACCAGAATCTCTCTGGATTTTCTGTCATGTGTTCTGTAAAACTTGACCAATCTTTGGGACTTTGTGTTCTTTTAAATTTGGCATGCAAACCAGAGAGTCACACCTAGGGATTACATGGCTGGCGACCACGAGGCCCCGAGCTGAGTCCTGGCATTGCTTCCACTTACTTATGCCAGGCTCCTCACTTATCTTTCCTGTCTGGCCACCCTCGGCCAGCTCTTGTTCTTTTCCGACCCTGACGCTATTGGGTTTTGAGGGCTAGGGGTCTTTCATTTTCCAACCTATACTTCTCATGCAGCACCTGACCCGGAGTGGGCAGCTGCAAAAGGCGTCTGTATCCCATGTTAGGGGCGGCTTCCAGAACTGCGGAAGGCAATGGAATACCACCGGAGATTATCTTCCCTGCATAATGCAGTCTCCATTTTATGCACAAAAATGGCTTCCTCTCATGTTAAATCAGTGTCTGGGGATAAAATAGTCCCTCATTCGGATCTCCGTGGGTGGGTGAGGGTACTTGAAAGGAGGCAAAAATCAAAATGAAAATAGGTACCTGGAACGTTAGAACTCTGCTACAAGCAGGAAACCTAGAAAACCTTGAAAGAGAGATGGGAAAGAATCATATGGACCTCATAGGAGTTGCTGAGGTACGATGAAATGGACACGCAGAGTTGCAGTCAGATGAATGTGTGTTGTACTACGCAAGAGGAGAAGTCAAAAGAATGAATTGAGTAGGAATGATTATGACAAAGGAATTGGCTAAATGTGTGGAATATGTAGACTCTGCAAATGACCGGGTTATTGGTGCATTAACCTATATGGAGAAATTTGGTTTGAATGTCAAATATACATTTTTTAAATTTTAGATTGTAGTAAAGATTGTCCAGTTTTGGGTGTCTTTGCTAGAAACTGCTCTCTGTAAAACCACATAGCTTGAAATATATTTGTATGTGGTGATCTGAACCTGGGTCTCCGCTTACTAGGCGAGATGGTCAATGATGCTAGCGTAGTATATGCAGTCGCTATGATCACAGTGTCTGGGTGGCTTAGTGGTCAGAGCATCTGTCTAATAAGCAGAAGACTCAGGTTTGCATCCTGATCCAGCACAGATTTTCAACTTTCCCCATTGATTTCAATCAATGCCTGCTCACAGCCAATGTTTGTAATTCCTTTGTGTCTTCATTCATAATGGCTGCTGGATCGAAATGGTGTCTGTTCTTTCAAACATATATACACACAACTTTGGAATGATACAGTAATTTATTGAGGTAACTTACAGAATCTGTAGATGTGTCACTTTGTAACAAACAACCTCAAGTTTGATTCACGTAGTGCCTCAGTACCCCGTGCCACCGCCGGGAACACCAGTTGGTGCACAGATAAAATGGCTAATTTCATTCATACGGAGCACACTCATTGTGTGTTTTGGTTTTATAAAACAAACTCTGCAAAAGCCGTTCAGTGTAAATTTTGCGTCACATATGCTAAAGAATCTTCAAGCATACCTAAGATTTGTTGAAACGGGTTGTTCACAGCAACATGATAAATCACCAAGTCGGCTGTGTGTCGTCTATTGTGTGGAACAGGTTAGGAAGAGCTTTGCCCGCAGTTCACAAAAATCAAAGTGATGTATGTCTCTCAAGATTGGCATTCCACAACAGACTGTTTGGCGAGTACTGCGTACACTTGAAACCACACAGTGTAAACAAAGTGTACGGCCCTTTCTCCTTTGTGGAGAAAACTGTCATTAATATTGTGTGTGTGAATATGCTTGAAAACTTTTTCCTCACTGAAGTTCAAGGTTTCCACAACTATTGCTTCCCAGGTCGGTGGATTGGCTGTGAAGAGTCACCTCGCTCCCCAGACTTGACATCACTGAATTTCTTACTCTGCAGTTTTGTGTGTATACCCCAACAAACAATTTAGCTGACCTGAAAAATCAAATCTACACAGCCATGCACAATTTATACCAGATTTGCAGTAATGAGTGTGGGGAAAAATGGATTACTGGTGAGATGTTTGCTGTATTACAGATGGTAGTCACATCGAACCAAAATGACAATTGACACTCATGTAAAATGTGAGGCTGTTTGCTTTAAAATGACCCATGTACTGATTCTGTAAGTTAAAATTTCTATATCATTCCAAAGCTGTAAAGTCCTTGTTGACTCATGCTATATAGTTAATCTGAGATGGCCAACGACATCTTCAGTGCAGAAGCATACCAGGGAATCTGTGAAGTGCCACAAGTAATGAGGACAAGGGGTAAACAGCAGTGTGTGGTTAAGTTGGATCTGATTGGGGGGGGGGGGGGGGGGGGGGACTTGCTAAGGTAGTCTGCGCAGTTGCAATGACCACTGTGTCCACACAGCTTAGTGGTCAGAGCATCTACCAAGTAAGCAGGAGATTTGGGTCTGAATCCTGGTCCAGCACAAATTTTCAACTTTCTCCATTGATTTCAATCAATGCCCGCTCTCAGCCAATGTCAGTAATTTCTTTTTGTCTGAAATATTGGGCGCAAAAAAAATTGGGGTCATACGAGCCAAGTCAAAATTATAGAACACGAAACAGAGAGGAGTTAAACTACTATACGGAGAGGACATATAGTAGACAGCTAAAAACAGGCATGTGGGAAAGTGTCTTTTTAGACACCATATAAAATTAAATTGCCTTCGCCATTTGCTTTGTCAGATAAAAAGTAAAACGCGGTCAACAGCTTGTGTTGTGCTAAAACGGCTGATAAATCAGGCGGCAAACCCAAGCTGAAACGTAAGTGGTTAAAGAAAGGGTGTTCCATCAGAAAGTGGTGGACACTTAAAACTTGGGCGCAATGTGTACAAAAGTGGTGGGGTAGCACCACTTAGCAAATAATGATGGCTAAAAAGGCAGTGCCCAATACACAGTTGAGTTTAAATAATCTCCTCCCGGCAGGAGGGCAGAGAGTCGGTTACCCAAGCTGCTGGGAGAGGTTTACTAAGCCGGAGCTTATTCCCGTGAAGGGAGGACCATTGGTGATGCCATTCATGACATAGGCAACCAAAGTAACGAAATGGCCAACTGCAGAATGCCGCACTCTAAATCCACTCTGTGCAGTTGTCAGTAAATTGTGAGACTTGAGCCACCACACTAGCCGGGCATGAATCATACATTCCATCACCTTGCAAATGCTGCTGTTAGAGAGGTGGGCAGTAGCTAGAAGGAACGTTTTTGTCCCTACTGGGCTTTAGGTATGGGTATGACGGTGCCTTCACACCAGCATCTGGGAAATGTGCCCTCTGCCCAGATGCAGTTGTATGTGTGAAGCAGCAAGGGCTTGCTGCAACAGAAAGGTGCTGCATCATCTAAATGTGGATGGTGTCTGGCTCTGGGGCGGAGGATTGGGATGAACTGAGAGCATGATCTAGCTCCCTCATAGTAAAGGCGGCACTATAGCACTCATGATTCGGAGAAGAGAAAGTTATCGTCTGAGCTCCTCCACTCATTTCCGATTGAAGAAGGCAGGGTGATAGTGGGAAAAGCTCGAAAGTTCCACAAAATGGCGGCCCCAGATGTTGAAAACTGCAATAGTGTTCACAATAACATTACCTGCTACTTTCAGGCCGAAAACTGAGGAATGGATCTTGGTCCCAGAGGGTCATCAGAGGCTGGCCCACATGACAGAGGGTGGGGTGGAACTATTAAAATAACTAGTGAATGAAATCCAGCTAGCTCTTTTGCTATACCGAAGAATGCAACGACACTTTCCACACCTGTTTATAATGAATGCAGCTTACCATTACGGTCCATAAGTAAAAATTACCGTAATATTTCACGCAACTTAGGAAGACAGGACTAAAAAAGTTGAAGCAGTTTACCATTTTAGGATAACAGTTAAAAATGCGGAGAGCACATCTCTGTGCACGAATTGTGTCGCAGCATGCCTCAGTCCACCAAGAGACTGGGACATGACGTGGTAAAGAGAAAGAGCACGGAATGGAACGTTCTGCAGCAATAAGGATAACATTTGTGAGAGATTCCACCAGATCATTACAACTGGGTAAATCTTGTTCTCCGAAGATCGCCAGGGAGGAGTAAAGCTCCCAGTCAGCCTTAGTAAGCTGCCATTTGGACATGCACGCGGATGGGGTAGGAGTCAGAAAACAGATAGCACACAAGAAATGGCCGATCGAGTAGGTGTCTGGAAGAACGGCCCACTCAAGGCGATGGGCAAGCTGGGCAGTGCAGAAGGATAGGTCCAAATGGGAATAGGTGTGTGACAAGTTGGAAAAGAAAGTTGGTGTTCCAGTGTTAAGGCAGAAGTGTTAAGTTGGTTAAGATGGTCAGCCAAGAGGGCACCTCTGACATGTCCTGAGAAAACTCCAAAGGGGATGATGCGCATTAAAATCACAAGTGACGGAGGGACATAAATGGTACAGAGGGAAAAAGTCAGGTGGGGAAGGAAATAGTGAACTGTAACATCTTGAAGATGGATAGTCAGGGAGATGGGTTGACTATGAATGTCATCCCTTATGAGCAGCATGATGCCCCCATGAGATGGAGTGCTGACCTCAGGGGGAAGATCAAAACAAATCGGTAAGAAATGTGAAAGCTCAAAGCAGTCGTGAGGACGCAATTTTGTTTCCTGAAGGCAGAGTACAAGGGGACGCTGTGATACTAAAAGCAGCCATAAATCCTCTTTGTGGGACTAAATGCTGCAAATGTTCCATTAGAGGAGAGTGACAGCTGGTTAAGAGTCGCTACAGCTGGTGAAGAGTTGCTACTAAAGGGCACAGTAGCATGAGGATCCTGCTCCATGGGGTTCACAGATGCATTGGCTTGCCTGTGCAGTTGATCTGTGGAGTCCAATGCTGAGAAACGGGTGATAGTGCACACTGGTGACATGGAGGCTGAAGAGAATCTTCTAGTTGGCAAGTTTGCCTTTGGTGGACTACTTCTCTAAATGGAAAGGATCGAAGGACTCGGGTGGTGTTTGGCTGGAGGGATGGAGGAAGTCTTCCAGGAAATACTCCTTCAGTCCTTTCCGGCCAACCGGTTGTGTAGCTGGTGGCTTCGCCCCTTGAGGCGAGAGCTTGATGGCTTGTTGCACAGCTGGACAGAGGGATGGTGAGGCTACTTTGACACTGAGCAATTTCACAACCTCAGAGCTGAATTAGAGGTAGCATGTCTGTGTGGCCATGTCCTCCTTGGAGTGAGGAGTAGCAAGAACAGAACTATAGGTGCCAGATGGGAGAACACAGGGTTTGTGATTAGCCAGAATAGAAGAATTTTTAGAAACACCCAATATCAACTTAAGTTAAATGTGTTAAATATATTTAATAAAAGTATTAGGTTAAGTGAACTGACGAAGTCTATTGCATGTAATAATACTTAGTAAGGTACTTTTTTCTTTACCCGGATCTCTAAGACAGCCTGCTCATCACGATACACAGGACAATCCCGAGAGGACGCAGTATGGCCGCAATTGCAGTTGATACAGTGGGGAGGAGGAGGAGGAGGAGGAGGAGGAGGAGGAGGAGGAGGAGGCGGACAATCACCCTCATGTGCATCCCTGCCATAGGTTACACATTTGGCTGGGTGTCAACAAGACGTTCTAGTGTGTGGTGGTTAAAACGACAACACTGGTAGCAGCACATCGAGTTCAGAATGTACAGCCGGATTGTGATAATTTTATAGCCTGCTTTGATCTTGGACGGAAGCACCATTCTCTCAAAGGTGAGAAAAAGAGTGTGGGTGGGCACTAAGGGGGAACCTACCTTTTTCATTACATGATGGATGGCCATGACACCCTGATCAGAGAGGTAAGATTGGATTTCGGCCTCAGACAGTGGAGCAGTCTGGTGTAAATAACACCAAGGGAAGAATTCAAAGTTCCATTCCCAATAACACCCCAGACATGTTCCCCAAAGGAGGAGAAAAGGCTAGCAACAGGTTGGCCATGGAGAAGCGAGGCAGCAAGCAGTTGTTGTGCTTTAGTATCAGAAGAAGTCTCCAAAAGCAAAGTGCCATTCCATAAATGAGAGGAGGATTTCACAGGGTCGACAATTGCATCAACACCTTTCTGAATAATGAACGGATTTACCGTGGCGAAGGACTGACCTCCTCCAGTACGTGAGGCTACAAGGAACCATGGTGCAGCGGGAAGGGTCTATGAATCATTAGCCTTATTACATTTATATTTCATAGAATTGGATTGGGAAGAGGACTGACCCACTGCGAGAAAATCCCTCATGATTGCCAACATCTCTGGTGGCATGCTCCTTCCAACTAGGAGCCTCCTTCACAAGGGGGTGCACCCACTTCAGGTGATTGTCCACACTCCCGAACACCTGACAGAGGGACCAGTCTGCAATTTGGGAAGGTTGCAGCTCAGGCAATCACCCCTCCATGGGCCTGGCCTGTACCAGAGGGTACATGCAAACCCTACCTGTCAACCCCGGGTTGTGAATAGTGCATTACCCAATCATCTGTTACGCGTCACAACGCATAGGCCAGCCATCAGGAATGCACAGGGAGGAGAAAGAAAAAAGAGCAACCTCAAACGCCAAAGCAGAGGAACGGGAGGAAAAGGGAAATAAAGCAAGGAAAAGGGAGCCAAAAACAAAGGTGAGACTGTTCTTATGTCAGCGACAGACATAGCAGAACATTCCCAATAACACCCCAGACATGTTCCCCAAGAGAGGAGAAAAGGCTAGCAAGAGGATAGGCATGGAATGCAAAAGGGAAAAAATGCTACAAAGGCTGGAGCCCCATGGTAGTCAAGCACGAACCCGTCAAAGAGTGGCGAGCTCCCTGTGGGATATCTGAAATATGTTTTTCCAGTGTTAATGAAAGTTAAATGGTTTACAGGCACATATATTGGTGGTGGAAATCTCATGTTACAGAATTTTTCAATAACCCAAAAACAAGTTATGATTTTTCTAAAGTAACATTTTCTTAGCCCAGGAGAAACATGTAACAGAAAGCTTAGGTTTGTTTTGAAGGACTATTTCACAGAATCAGGTATAAGAGTTGTGGCTCGAAAAGAACACAGCATTGTTTTAACTTTCACACTTACTTCTTTTTGTCATATAAAAAAATCCATCTTCCAGCACCTTTTCTCAAGAGGGCTTTGAACTTTCAACACCAGGTTTAAAAAACGTTTGCTTCCATTTAGAATCATCATGTTGTACTATTTTTTACAAGAGCTATTTATATTATTTTCACATTTTTAAACTAATTGTATCTACCAGTATTCTTCATCTGAAAAATTGAAAAGTTTCGTAGAATCGGAATAGTGTCATTCATGCTGCTATGACTGGTTCAATATGAAGGATATTTCCAAACATTTCACCTTTTCCCAATATTGTCTAATTTTCCTGACATGGTTAATACACTTTTTCCAGAGTTCTGGAGTTACACATAAGGCTTCTCGATAAAACCACAAGAGCTTCTAAACTTCTGTGTTAGCCATATTCATTCTTACTACTTTTCTCTTCATGGAAGCCCACATGAGCTTGACTGAATTAAGCTTCAAATGAGACATTGGCAACCAAACAAGTTTCACATCTGATCAAAGTTGTTTAGCCACTTTCTTTACTGGTATTTGAGAGTATGGCCTGGCTAGGAATATCAGCTCTGGCTTAGTTTGCTAAAATCACCAACTCCAGGTGGCAGTGAAAAATTCTTACATGCTGCCCAAGATACAATTTCACCTTTCAGCCATGACATGCTTGGGTTGGGTTATTAGTTGAAGGATCAACTACTGTATGAGATTGCGCTTGATCTATAACAATGCCTGACCTTTGAAGCAATAAACTAAGAACTTTCTTGAACCATTCTTCATAATGAGCAGAGTTCATTTTGTTGGGGTAATCTCCGTTTCCTTTCTTCCCAATAAATGTTCTGTGCCATCAAGAAATCCTTATTCATTAATTTAGATGTGTAAAATTATGATGCATTTTCCAGCTCCAGATAGTGTCTTGAAACCTCTGCCCATCCATAAATTTGCTGAACATATCCTCGGTACTATAATAGTTCTCACAGCTATTTTCTACAGAATCAGCCACATTTTCTTGCCACCTATACTTCATTAAATGATTCTGTCCACAGCACGTCTCATATGTAAAGAAGATCTCTTAGCCCTGTGTTTGTAACTCTCACATTCTTCTATGGAAGTTATGTCAGGTTGAAGTAGCTGTCAGAGACTCCATTAACACTGGTTTCCTGTTAAGTTTTTTTGCAAAGAAATCCAGAGCTAGTAACTACTTTCAAAAGAGTAGAGATTGCAACAATGGAAAAATCTGCCATATTTTCTATCACTTTTAGGTGGAAGTTTTTCATTGTGAGTACCCTATTCAGCAAAAATCATTGATAGTTCTTTGTGCTGTGCACAAAGTGAAATCATCAACTTCAGTTTTGGATGTCCTGGAGAAAAACACTGATTCTTTCATGCCGTGGGTGATTTTTTCCATCATTCGCCTTTGAAGTAGCTTCTATTCTCTTCACTGACGATAATGATACTTCAAGACAATGTGGCACTTTCTGGTACACAGGACACATACTGTCCTCTAATTTTCCCCCTTACTTCGAACGAAAGAAATAGCTTGAAACCATTGCAAGTTCACCTGCTGATGATGATTGTCTCTGAGGCATCTTGATGTGACATAACCACTGCAATGGAGACAGTCAGATATTAGCAAACAACATGCAGACAAAGCAAGGTCATAGGTATTGTTTCCAGCCACCTGGGGTAGGCGACAGTACACAGCAATGTTGCACTCAAATTCACAGTCTCCCATGTTGCTAATGGCGCAGTCCAACAAGCAAACGACAGCTCTTTAATGTTACTCTTCATAAAATCGGTATCAGTCTGCACAGTCACAGTTGTTGCAGCTTCTTAAAACAATGAACAAGATCTTCAAAACAAACCCACAGTTTCCACTGCCAGGATACTTTTATTCTGGACTTTCAGAAAATCATCAGAACTTTATATTGGAGTGACAAAAATTCTCTAAATTGACATTTCCACAACCAATACACGTGCCCATAACCTATTAATAATTTCGCTAACATCGCATAAATATATTTCAAGCTATATGGTTTTAAAGTGGACAGTTCCTAGCAAAGACGCGCAAAACCAGACAATCCTTACCACAATCTAAAATAAAAAATGTATATGTTCAGCTTTGGAACCAAACTGCTCGATACAGCCTAACACAGAGCAAAACAAGAAAAATATTCTTATATTTCCTTTTTCTGATAGGCCTATTGGTTCGCTTGTAATTAAAGCCTAAATTTAGCTCCTTAAAAAAATCCTTTAATAGTGAAGTATATACATATGCACAAATCAAACAGCCTACCACCTCTTCCAATCAAGATTACAAATGAATAGGATAGAGTGCTACTCACCAAATAGATGGCATGTTGAGTCATAGATAGGCACAATGAAAAAAATAGTAGAAATATACAAACTTTTGGACAAGATCTTCCTCAGAAGTGGAATTCTCACAAATTCAAACAGAAACAACAGCAGGAGCAATAGTACCACCACCAGACAAGAACAACTCTCATATGCAGCTATTGCCTCCGGGCACTATGGCCCATATGCAACAGCATCTGACATGTGCAGCAATCTGCCGGGATGGGTTGTGGGCTTAAGGAGATAGCATGTTGTGGGAATGTGTAATAAGGTAGGGTGGGTGAAGGTGGTAGTGCTGGCCGTGAGAGAGTCCTGGGACATAGTGAGGACAGGATAGGATTTGCTAGGTACAGCATCAGGGCACTGTACTGAAAGGGGGGGGGGGGGAATTGGGAAGGAACAGGGCGGGGGGGGGGGGGGGGGGAATTGGGAAGGAACAGGGCGGGGGGAGAGAGAAAGAGTAGAGCAAATGACTTGTAGGTGCATAGGTGGAACACAAGTTGTATGCGTGTATTGCAATGTGAAGGTGGAAGGGGATAGGCTGGTGAATGGCAGGCATAGATCAGCATTGGTAGAGACCATGGGGGTTATGGGAATGAGGGATAAGTTGGAGGGAAAGTTCCCATCTGTGCAAGTCAGAAAAGTTGGGCTTGGTAGCAAGACCCTAGAAGGCACAATCTGTGAAGCAGTGAAAGTGAAGCACACTATACTGAATGTCACGTTCAGCAACTGAGTGGTCCAGCTGTCCCTTGACCACATCTGGCAGTGGCCGTTTATGTGGACAGACAATTTATTCATAGTCATGCCCATGTAGAACACAACACAGTGATTGCCACTAAGTTTGCAGTTCACATCATCCAGGACTTCACGTTGTTTGAATCAAGGGTATCTGAGGCATTAGAAGAAAAATGAAGCCTTCGAAAGGTTTTATATCACCTTCCATCAGAGTTACCTTCTCAGTCTATCACTGATGATTTGTTGCTACAAAGTGTGACACAGCTTTTGAATTACTGCTCGTCAAGACCACCATAATGGGTATAATAACTTTATTTCACTAAGTACAGGCTTGGACAACATTTGTTGAATTCAGCTGTATATCATCTTCCATTCCACACCAAATATACCAAAAATTAAATAAATTTATCCACATTATTAAAGAGGAAACGAAGTTTGGGAAGGATGGAAACTTATTTGTTATATTTTCATGGACAGAAATGGAATGTTACATGGACTTACAAAAATGCCACTTCACTTGGTTTCCAGGCTTAAATTAATTACTATTGTTATTAGCTAAGTATAATGAAACACACTGCTACCTGTAACATTTGGAAGGGCCGAAAGAGTGCTGGAGGCAGTTCATCCAGAAGGTAGCATTCAGGATCATCCTTGATTGAGGCAAGCCTCAAATGATGAAGAGAACGGGCATGATTCTGACCCAAGATATACGTAAGCTTTGATGCGTGTTGGCATATCTCCTCCAAGCAACCCAAATCTAGAAACTCAATACTGCGGCAGTTCTGCATCAGCTGTTGTAATGGCTTCATAAAGTGTCTGAAACAGAAGGTATATGCATTTAGTGACACACACACACACACACACACACACACACACACACACACACACACAACCTACTATTTCAGAGTTAAGTAACATTAAATAACTGCTGGAAGTAGTTAACAGACAGCAAGCCAGAACAGTTCAGTTTCACAATAACAGTTTATGTTTGATGCCTAGATCAGGATTTGTTAAATTAATTGAAATTGCTGGAAGAATGGTGATGATATTGCAAAATAGTTCCAGGTACATTTAGAAAACATTTATAGCAAACTGTGCAACAGTTACTGAGCCTTTGTTTTGTATCTTAGGTTGGCATCATGATAAGCCAAGATAGATTCAGGAGCATACAAACAGTTACTTTCTCCTACTACACATGCTCGTAAGACAGGATACTGGGACAAAACACAATCAACCATGCACTGCACTATTGTGTGTGGAGTATACATGTACATCAGGATCAATTATGACAATACATCTCAATGAGACTACAATTTGGCAAAACTCTTAACTGTAAAATGATGAATTGTTGAAAAATAAATGTTTATAAGTATACCTGTTCTTACTGCAAAACCAATTATGTGCATTCTTTTAGGCACAAATCATATTTAGTAGAGACCTCACAAATGAAGAATCAGTCCAAATATGCAGAGAGGGAATTCTTTTACTTTTGTGGATCAACGGTGTGTTACTTGTGTTACTGAACCTATTAAGAATAATGGCATACATATATTGACTTACACCTACATCAATACACAAGCCACCTGACAGTGTGTGGTGGAGAGCACGCCTGTTACCATTAACCAACCCCCAATCCTCCCCTTCCGCTGTTCTATTCGCGAATGGCTGTTGGATTTTCTCTCTCTTCCATCAGTCCTTCCTGGAAGGGGTCCCAGACTGATGAAAAATACTCAAGAATCAGTCAAACAAGCATCCCACAAGCCACTTCTTTAGTGGATGAATTACATTTTCTTAATATTCTTCCCATGAGTTATAGCCTGGCACCTGATTTTCCTACTACTGTTTTATGTGGTTGTTCCACTTAAGGTCACTCCAGGTAGATACTCAGATATTTTATGGTAGTTACTGTTTGCAGTGAGTTATCATCAATAATGTAGGGATATGGTAACAGATTTATTTTCTCATATATTCACAGTATGTTATATTTATTTACAACCAGTGTAAACTGCCAGTCCCTGCACCATTCACCAAGCCTCTGTAGGCCCTTCTGCAAATTATTACTGTCTTCTGGCAGTGCTACCTTCTTATAGACAACTGTGTCATCTATGAACAGCCTGAAGAGCTCCCAACACATGTTACTAGATCATTTATACACACCATAAACAGTAATGGTCATACCACACTTCCTTTGGGTACTCCCACAATTACCCTTTACATCTGTTGATTCTGCTCCATTAAGAGTGACATGCTGAGTTCTGTCTGCAAGGGTATCCTGTACCCAGGCACAGATCTAGTCCGATACACAATAAGCTCTCACATTTTCACTAAATGGCAGAGCAGGACAGTGTCAAATGCCTTCCTGAAGTAATGAAACAGGGCATCAACCTGAGTGCTGTTGACTACAATGCTGCAGATCTCATGGAGGAATAGAGCAAGCTGAGTTTTGCAGGCTCTCTGCTGTGGAATCTATGTTGACTTTTATAGAGGAGATTTCTCATTCTCCAGAAATGTCAGTTCTCGAGCATAAAACATGTTCCAAAATCCTACAACAGACTGAAGCAAATGATATGCTCATCTGTCCTACAACCCTTCTTTAAAATAGGTATGACCTGCAGTTTTTCCATCCCCAGCAACCTATGTTAAACTGCTGCTAGAATGGCAGCTAGTTCATTCACATAATCTCTGAAGACTCTTACAGGTTTCACACCTAGTCATTATAAAAGGCCACTACAAAGCAGTTGTAGTTATGTTTCCATTTTTTGATCAGTTATCTCAATATCCGCCAATTCGAGAAGCTTGTACATTGATTGAAAGAAGGTGCCGTATTATGATCTTCCTTGGTGAAACTATTTCTGTTGGCTGGTTGGGGCGGGAGAGGAGTGACTGGCGGCAGAGGGAGGGTTGGACATCAAACAATGATGTCATCAATCTCTCAATCCAAGGTGACGCATCCATAAGTAGAGACATCCACCAAGAATGCTTTCTTATCTAGTTGGGAGAGCCATAGCAGTAAAAGTGAGAAGGCTAAAAACGTAATGGTGATCATCTGTTCCATCAGTACTCAAAGCAAGATGAAGGAAATAGGAAAGTAAGCAACTGGTTGTCTATGGGTGTCCCACCCCACAGGTGTCCCACCCCTGGTCCATTACAATCAACACAGCCTACCATTCAACAAAATGTGACACCCAGAATAGAAAACTGGGTGCAGCAGAAAGGAGCCGAGCCAAATCTGAAAGCAATTAAAACAGAGTAAAAGAGGGACAAAACAGTAGTCTGGTCATGGTGGTAGGATCAGGGACACTCCAGACCTAGCTTCCAGTAGGAGACACCCCATTCCGAATCATTCTGACCCTGCTCTGGGGGTAGAATAAAACCTTGTAACTGAGAATGAAAACCACTTTCATGGAAGAAATCAAACAGCAGAAAATCCAGGATGGAATGTAACAATACCAGAGAAAGAAAGTTGCTACTCACTATATTGTGGAGATGCTGAGTTGCGATAGGCACAACAAAAAGATTCACATAATTATAGTTTTTGTCTATTAAGGCCTTTGTCAGCAGTACACACACACACACACACACACACAATTAGCACATCATCATGTGATTTACAGCCTAAGCTGCAACTACTGTGCTGCTTTCTATGTAGGCACGATAACCAGCAAGCTGTCTGTCCGCATGAATGGCCACCGACAAACTGAGGCCAAAAAACAAGTGGACCGCCCTGTTGCTGAACGCACTGCCAAATATGATATCCCTAATCTCAATTACTGCTTCACAGCCTGTGCCATATGGACCCTTCCCACCAACACCAGCTAGCTTGTCTGAATTGTGCAGGTGGGAACTTTCCCTGCAATACATACTATGTTTCCGTAACCCTCCTGGCCTCAATCTTCGTTAGTCACTGTCCTCACCCATCCAGCCCCCTCTGTTCCCATTCCAGCACTACACAACCGCCATTGCACCACCACACCCAGCCTTTTAAATTCTTTTTATTTCTCTCCTTTCTGCTACTTATCCCCTCCCCCTCCACACCTTCTCTCCTGCCCTCCATCTAAGCAGCAACACTTCACTGTCCACCATTCCCACCATACTATCAAATGGTTCAAATGCTTCTGAGCACTATGGGGCTTAACATGTCAGGTCGTCAGTCCCCTAGAACTTAGAACTACTTCAACCTAAGTAACCTAAGGACATCACACACACCCATGCCTGAGGCAGGATTCGAATCTGCGACCATAGCAGTCACACGGTTCCAGACTGAAGCGCCTAGAACCGCTCGGCCACACCGGCCGGCCACCATACTATCCTCCCCCCCCCCCCCCCTTCCCCAGCCTAATTCTTACCCCCACCCAGTCACCACTCCCATCATGCTCTGGTGCTGCTGCTCACAGTGTGGTTTCAGTTCTCTGAGACTGCAGACGTGTGCAAGTTGTGTGTGTGTGTGTGTGTGTGTGTGTGTGTGTGTGTGTGTGTGTGTGTGTGTGCTGCTGACAAAGGCCTTAATGGCTGAAAGCTATAATTGTGCAAAACTTTTTGCTGTGCCTATTTTGACTCAGCATCTCCGTTTCATGGAAGAGACTGAGACCAAAGTTCCAACACCCATGAGCTGTCCGCCAATGTTAGATGCAATGAGTCCACAAGTCCCTACTTAGTACAAAGAGCCGAAAGGACAGGACATTCCACCAAGACAAAAGCTAGTGTCTATAAGGCTCCACAACCACAATGTGGAGGTGACTCATTAGACAAGAGAAAACTGTGGTGTAAGCTGATATGACCAATACAGAGACAACATGGGACTGCAGATTCCTTTTGGGAAAAGCAGAAGGGAGAGCATCATGCTGCAGTGGTTTCCTTGACTGTGTGAAGTTAGTTAGGTGAGGCAGTAGCACAGCAGATGTCATTACATTTCCAATCTAGCAGATACCTCATGTGCTTCTGCAAATCTGCACCTGGGGTCAGCAAAGCAAATGGGGAGTAAGTGCTCCTGGAGCCAAACGGTCAGCCAGTTCATTCCCTGGGCTATCCACATAACTTGGGACCCATAGAAAGACAAGTGAGCGGAAACAAAAGGGTAACAAGAATAGCACTGGTCAATAGCCTGGAGATGCTAACCGAGTCAGTACATATTAAATGGGCCTCACTTGCTTGTGTTTTAATAAGCTGGAGGACTCTGTTCATGGCTGTCAGCTCTGCTGTAAACACACTACACGTTCCCAGCAGTGAATAGCGGCGTTCAGTACTGGCAGCATACATAAAAGCATGTCCCCTCCCCTCCAATCCATTTTTAGAGCCTCCACTGTGAAAGGTGGTAGCACCATGAAACTCTTTAAGAACTGGATGTAATTGGTGCCAGAAAGGCATGGGAACAATAGAGATTTTAGGAGTTTGGAAGAGGTCATTGCTAATCTGTGGCCTGGGCACCATCCAAGGGGGGGGGGGGGGGGGGGTGAAAGAGGAACACAATCCCGGGAGGGGAGATAAGAGATTTGGCAGAGGGAAGTGAGGTGCAATCCAACTGGTAATCCCATCGAAGGGCAGGTACCAGGAGGATGACACCTCTCGTATGTAAAAAGAATGTCTTACAGGGGATGAGCAGGGAATTGTCAGAGACCAAGAGCTGGTACCATCAAATCTGAAGGAGGAAGATACCTGTTTTGGCAAGGGGACTGTCTACGGCACTAGTCCAAAAGGCACCGGTGGCTAGACACATGCCATGATGGTGGACGGGGTCTAACAGTTTTAAACCTGAAGGAGCCACCAAGCCATAAACCAGGCAACCGCAGTCCAGTTGAGCAGAAACTAGGGCCCAGTAAATACAGATAAGAGGAGCCCGAAACGCACCCCCAAGATGTGTGGTCACGGAAGCAGAGAGTGTTAAGTTTCCACCTGCTGTTAATTTTCAGGTGATGAGTATCGGGCAGCGAGGCCAGCTTTTTATAACAAGGAGACCCAAGAAATGGGACTGTGGTACAATACTGAGATGATGGTACAGAAGTGGAGTTCGAAGTCTGAATGAACCATGGTGTGATGGCAGAAATGCATAACTGACATTTTCGAAGGAGAGGTTTGAAAGCTACATGAAAGAGCCCATGCAGAGGCCCATCAGATGGTACCTCAGAGCTGGTGTCCAGCAGTGGCTAACAAGTGGCAGCTGTAACAAACACAAAAAATATCGACATACAACACAGGAGTGACCAGCAGCAGAACAGAAATTACTAACCCATTCATAGCAATGAGGAAAAGAAAAACATTCAACACAGACACATGTGGGCTGTTGATTTCTTGGACCCATGGGGAGCTGTGCCAACTTTAATACAGAACAACCAGTGGGATGAAAACAATCGGTATGGAGCCCTGAAAAGCTCCAGTTGTTGAGGGAGAGTAAACTATGACAATGCCAAGCAGTGTCATACGCCTTATGCTGATAAAAAAAAAAGCTGTGACAAGGTGTCGGCCTTTAGGAAAAGCCTGTCTGACAGTTCTTCCCAACTTAAGCCTACCACATCACACACTACAATCCACAACTCATCTTGTCACCCCACAGCCCACAAAATGGTAGCATTCCACTACATGTTCAACAGAGCTATCCAACTACCATTCTCTGAAGACGTATTTGTACAAGAAATTGAAATAATAAAACAAACAGCTATTGCAAATGGTTATAACAGCTCCTCAGTAGACACCCTCAAACGCTCAATAATGGCAAAGCAATCATAACACACAAAAAAAGAAAATAACATCTTCCATACAATCCCCTTTCTAGGTAACATTTCATATCAGATTGCCAATGGCATCAAATGAAAAGGTATAAGCATATCCTTTACCACAGACGACAAGACTGGACAGAAGTTACCCCACCTCAGCAGCACACAAAACCCACTTTATCACTCACACGTGTGTACAAAACTGAATGTTTGGACTGTGACTGCTTCTACATACACCAGACAGGCAGATTCCTTCAAGAACACAGGGCAGCACTAAAAAACAAAAAAAATACCACATATCAGCAATGGCCACCCACCTGCATGAAACAAAACGCCATGTTAACAACACAAGTGTCAGAATCCTACACATCTCACCAAAAGGCAGAAAATTAAGACATCCTTGAAACACTCCAAATATACAAACACCAAACAAAACAACCTAAATCTATCTTAAATGACAAAAATGACAATATTAGTGATAGTAACTTACAGCGGAGTTTACTAATAGCTGGAATAAAAAATATGACATTTTTCATTGAGAATAATTTTAAATGCTAAAGAATAGAAAGCAAAAGGCTTAAGGACTTTTATCTCATTATATTAACTTGATATAAAAGGAATCTAGAGTAACAACAGTCAAATTGGCTATCGTCTGTCTGCCGCCATCTTAGCAAAAATTTCTCCGCGGCAGTTTTGAATCGAGAATTTTAACAAACATAAATATTGTTAGATATAAATGAATGGAAATAAATGTGCACCGATGGTGCCGAATCTACTTTGAAAGACAGAATTCAACTCAGATTTAATCTTTAAAAACAGTGTTCACAGCGCATTACGTAATATCGATTTCTTATTTGTCAATGTACGAAGCCTCATTATTTCTGACGATTTACATGAAGTATTTTAATAGGAGACATACATCAGTGTTGTGCATGGGTAGTATTCTGAGACTAAATGTTCCCTTGTGCTAGAGAAAAGTGCTTCCATCTTAAGGAACAGTTGTGTAAAACCTGATAAATGATGTGCAATTTAGTGCCACTCAAGCAACTTTACAGACAACATTTCAACACAACGTCAGGAGGAGATTTCTTTAGCAGAATAAAAAAGTAGTAGCCAGGATAATCACTTTTGAGATCAAACGAATTGTTATGCTGACAATCGGGGAAAAAAGGACAGGTATATACACACACGCGCGCGCACATACAATACCCATCCGCACATACACAGACACAAGCAGACATTTGTAAAGGCAAAGATGTTGAAAGACAGGTGAGGTATGAGCGGCAGCAACTTTAAATTAGCGGAGGTTGAGGCCTGGCAGATAACAAGAAGAGAGGATATACTGAAAGGCAAGTTCCCATCTCTTGGAGCCAGCACATCTTGGCACAGTGTTACACTGTCCGGTTTATCTGGATACTTCCCACTAATACCAACCTGTCAGAGCTCCGGAGATGGGAACTTGCCTTTCAGTATATCCTCTCTTCTTGTTATCTGCCAGGCCTCAACCTCCACTAATTTCAAGTTGCCGCCACTCATACCTCACCTGTCTTTCAACAACATCTTTGCCTCTGTACTTCTGCCTTGACTGACATCTCTGCCCAAACTCTCTGCCTTTGCAAATGTCTGCTTGTGTGGGTGTGTGTGGGTGGGTGTGCGCGCGCAAGTGTATACCTGTCCTTTTTTCCCCTTAAGGCAAGTCTTTCCGCTCCCAGGATTGGAATGACTCCTTACCCTCTCCCTTAAAACCCACATCCTTTCGTCTTTCCCTCTCCTTCCCTCTTTCCTGAAGAAGCAACCGTTGGTTGCGAAAGCTTAAATTTTGTGTGTATGTTTGTGTTTGTTTGTGTGTGTATCGACCTGCCAGTGCTTTTGTTTGGTAAGTCACATCATCTTTGTTTTTAGATATATTTTTCCCACGTGGTACGTAGTCACAAAATACTATAAAACGGTTCCGCCACAACATGCCAGACAAAATGTACACCTCGCCACTCTAAATTGATGCGCAGCTCATCGTCGGAGTTCAAAAGAAGGTTTCTGTGAAATATGATACCCTGGATCATATTTACACTCTTATGGGGCATGATGGTTACAGAAACATCCCCCACCTTGCCACAAGTGAGTAATGTTCGTGACTGGGCAGAGGATGCTGTTTTGATCAAGACTGACCCAGATCTCATTTTGAACAAGCCCTCCACCTCCCCGAACTTGTCCTCTAATAAAAGCTCAGCAAAAACTGAGGCTTCATCGTCACTGAAGATTCCCCATCAGCTCTCTAAGATACAAGGTACCAGGGCAAATAAGATCCGCTGCCATGCTTAGCCTGACATTCCTCCCATGGTGTGGCCAGGGAGGGGAATGATTTGGGGTCTTACTTCTGTGTGTTTAATTGAGCTCGTGACTGCTTAGAGACTGCTGGTGTTTCACCACCAGCAAGAGATGATGGACTACGTTTCATCGCATGTCATGCACCCTGATGCCACACTCCAACCAGGGGAGGTGGGATTTGTTAGATTAACTCTGTCAATTCAAGCCAAGTGGTCTGGAGGTAGGTACATGTTGTAAATGGTAATTGTTGATATGTGCACCTGCATTGCTATTGTGCCCAGTAAGGTACAAAGGGAAATCCATTCACAAACAAAAACTGTACGTACAAAATTCAGACCCATCCACATGCCCCCTTAGGACCAGCACAGTTCCAACAGAATGCATGATAACCACAGAGTGTTTGAGAATGGTCACCAGTGAATTGCATTTCTTGGCAAGCAATGCAGAAAAGGAAAGCTGTTGTAGAATGAAATTTTCTCTTCACTGTGGAGTGTGCACTAAAATGAAACTTCCAGGTAGATCAAAACTGTATGTCGCACTGAGACTCAGAACTCGGGACCTTTGCCTTTCACGTGTGTGGCGCAGGCCTGTGCAATCCGCCATCACAGTGTTTGTATCCAGTGCTAGCTGGATGAAGTAAGTGTGCCAGCATTACCCGCAGCCAGTGTCCCGGCCAAGAAATACGAATACATTTGGCTGTTGAAAGCAGAGCTTTGTCCATTTGCATCTTCTCCAATAAACACAAATGTTCTTTATTCAGACCAGCTTGGTGCAGGTGTGCATTCAGTTATCAGTGATAGGACCCTGTACTTGGGCAGATAACATTTGGGTTAATGTTTCTCCAATCTTGTAAGTATTTGCCTTGCAGGTATCAACCAACATAATATATTTTTTTTTTTTATGTAGAGGCTTTCAATGGAAAAACGGAAATGAGTAAACAGCATTGTGGGCCAGAAGTCCCCCATTCGAGAAAGTTTGGCTGCCAAGGGCAACTACTTATTGTATTCAACGACACATTGGACGACTTGCGCACCTAAAGACTGTAGATACAGCAGTTTTGCGAAACGGGGCAGTTCGTTCTGCGCATGTCTTTCACAAGTGAAATCAAACTGGCATTAGTTCAACTGCTACGACAGCAGCAACAGTTTGTGCAATAGTGCTGTTATATATGTTTCATCAATTATTTACAGATTTGCTGGGACCCCCCCCCCCTTGCCCCTTCCACAGCCAATGCTGCCTACATTGACCGCCCCCCCCCCCCCCCCTCCACCAGCTTTTCCACCAATGTCTTTTACCTGACTGGTGTATCCACCGGATCTAGGTGTTCATATTTCTTCTGTGCCTCAGCATATAGCACGAGGTCAATAGATTTGTATTCCTGGATATTCTGTTCTTCCTTGAAAACTGGGCAAACTGGTGAACATGGGGAATTTCGGAAGACCGAATTCTGCATTTCGGCCTTCTCCATTATTTATAATTTCGATGCCATTATGGGTACTTAGTGACTGAACAGATGATTTCGAACCACTTATTGATTTTCTATAAGACCAAAACCTCTTAGGGCTTTTTAGTTACATTGGTTGACAACACTTTGTGAACATTTCTCTCATTGCTCTGCTTGTGCTAATTTTTCCTTTGTTTACTTTTTGTTTGTCAGCTATAGTTTGACATTTCTTGAATCTATGTTTAAGCTCTCTTTGTTTACATATAAGTTTTCTAACATGGTTATTTCCCATTCCTTAAGAAATTTTTGGAACATACTTCTCTAATGCATGTTGTATGATGCTTTTGAATTTTTCTATTTGTGATCCACATCTTTGTCCTCAGCACTGTGTTTGATGTTTACTCATATACTCTGCAAGTTGTATCCTGTCATTCTTGTTAAGCTTTCTTTCATGTCCAACAATCCTCTGCTAGTATATTTCAACACACTGATTTGTTTTATGTTGGAATAAACACCAAGGACAACAAGTTCTGTAACTGCTTTCCATAACATCGTATAATCGGATCTGCCCATTGGTGAGTCACTAAGAAAGCTCCAATTCAAGTAAAATTCACAAACCCAAATTCAAAACACCTAAATAACATTTCTACTATGAAACTGAAGTACTGTGACCTGCTATCCAGTTTATCTTTTCCTACAGTTTTGAAGGTAATACACTGTCTGACAGCATCTTCATCAGTATCCTTGTCACAAATGGCAATCTTCTGAGACACGTGATGTGTGTCATAAAAAAAGGGGGGGAGGGGGGGAATGAAAACTATTCAGCTACACTAGATATGTCTTGTCAATATTAAACAAATACAAAGATTTCCATTTTTCACACCCAGACTATATCAGAAGTCACTGAATAGTGGAAAAATTTAAAAATTTTAAATCAAATTGATGAATGTAAACCTGGCACTACAGTCAAAGATAAATTGCACAGCTGTTTCGTGGTGTTCAATCTGCATGGAAAACTGTGATGGTGGAACAAACTTTTATCACTAGTATTTGGCTGGCAAGTGGCTTAACTGGTAGAAGCATAATGTTCTTGATCACAAGACTATGTACCAACATTCTGGGTTAAATTCTAACTCAACTGTTGATGGAGTGAGGCATGTGATAATGTTGATCGTAATCCTTTCCTTAGATATGGGTGTTGAGTTTGGCAGGCCCCTCTTTGTTATTCAAGTAAGCCTGGCACTACACAATGGATTGGTTGGTTGGTTGGTTTGTTTGTTGGGAAAAAAAAAGACAGCACAGACAAGTCATTAAAAGATCGGTCAAAACAAAGTGTTAAAACCAAGAAATGAAAAACAATAAAGAGAAGAAAATAGTGGAAAGAGCAGAGACAAGCTGCCCAATGAGCAGAGGCTGACAAGGAACCCTTGGGGTGGAGATGAGGTTGCCCCCACCAGACCCTCACATTGTCAATGAGGCCAAAAAGCCCTACATTACAGGGATGAATATAAATCACCTTCATGGGCAAAATGTAGCACCAGATCAGCTGATTTGGCATTGTCTGCTGGCACCAGATGGAACGTGTCAGGAAGATTAAGATGCCACCTCAAAGCAGCCAAATTAGGGCAGTCTATGAGTAAGTGGGCCACTGTCAGGCGGGCTCCGCATCAGCAGTGAGGGGGATCCTCACGTCTGAGAATGTGGCCATGGGTCTGCCAAGTAAGGAGAATGCAGAGGTGACAGGACAGTGAATTCCCTGTGAGAGGCACACAGCAAGAACTGCCATACATTTGTGGTCTCCTTGATTTCATCAGTTTGTTTGGAGAGATCACGGCAGACCATTGTGAGTTCCAGACTTCCAGCAATCTATGGTGTATAAAAGACCAAAGGTCCGATTCTGGGGTGCCCATTTCCAAAATTGGCATCCTGGTGGCCAGCCTGCCCAACCGGTCAGCTCATTTATTTCCCAAAATCCCAACGTGACTGGGGGTCCAAACGAAAATAAATAGCCATCCAGCTGAAGTCAGAGACATGATCCTGAATAGCCATAACCACTGGATGAGGAGAGCAGCACTGGTCTATATCCTGAAGGATGCTAAGGGAGTCACAACAGATTACGATACTCTTGCCAGTGCAGAAACGAACATGGCTGAGGACTAGTTTAAAGGCTGTCAATTCAGCAGTGAAGACACTGCAGCTGTTTGGCATAGAGTGGATTTCACTACACCATACATATGTGTATGCAAAGCCTGTTCATCCGTCAACTGTTGAGCCTTCGGTGAATACCACTTCTGAAACCAGATACATCTCAAGGAGTGCCAAGAACAGGCAGTGAAAAATCATGGAGTCAATGTAATCTTTTGGATCAAAGGACACTTCGAGACAAATTGAAGGTTGGGGCACAAGCCATGAGGGCAGATGTGATGTCTCCCTGACCAGAGACGACAGTGGAGGAAGTTGCAATTTCCAACAGACACACTCAAGGTGTGCAGCAATTGTAAACCCACTTCTGGGTCATTGGAGTGGGGTTTGGAGCATCTTTCCAGGTTGGTTGGTTGGTTTGTTTCTTTATAAGGGGGAAAGAGACCAAACTGCAATTTCATCAGTCAGTTGTTCCCAGTAGAACTATTACCCAAGAGAAAGAAGAAGACAAAGAAGACGTATAGCACAATAACAGGGGAAAAGAAGAACCAAAAGAATGACAGAAGGGCAACAAACACTACAGAGGAGAAAACAGGTCAAGAAACCACAGAGAGATGCAAGAAACAGGGAGAAGAGATTAAAAACAAGAAAGCAGATTACCTTGGCTGGCTGACCACAACAATAAAAAAGGAGAAGTCAGCAACTCTGAAGACCTAGGGTGGAGGACACAGAGGGACAAAGGATATGCGCTAAAACTCAGATCAAATGATAAAACCCACCCTCACGAATAAAACTTAAAACTAAAGCTGCTTTTGAGGCACTGTCGCCCAGCACCGAAGGTAAGGTGCTGGGAAAGTCCGCCACAGAGCAGCTGAAAATTGGCAGTCCAGCAAGAGGTGGACAACTGTCATTTGAGAGCCACAGCAACACTGAGGTGGGTCCTTGCGACGGAGGAGGTAACCATGTGTGAGCCACATACGGCCAATGCGGAGCTGACAAAGGACAACCTATTCCCTGTGAGAAGGCCACAGGGAAGACTTCTTCTAAATGACACACAGTTTGTTCTGCATACTGTTATGCCACTCTGTCTCCCAAAGCCGAAAAACCTTGCAGCATAAAACAGAATGCAGGTCAGTTTCAAAAATGCCCATCTCCAGGAGCAGTTTCAACATAGCCTGTTTGGCCAGCCTGTCGGCAAGTTCATTGCCTGGGATTCCGACGTGTTCTGGGGCCCACACAAACACCACTGAACGACTGAAATGTTCCAGGGCAAGGGTGGACTCCTGGATGTTCCCTACCAAAGGATGGCGAGGGTAGGGCTGGCTGATAGCTTGTAAGCTGCTCAGGGAGTCAGAACAGAAGAAATAACTCTCCAGAACAGGGATGGATGTACTGAAGTGCACGAGATATGGCCACTAAGCTCTACAGTGAATACACTGCAGCCATCGGGTAAGGGATGCTGTTCAATACGGCCTCTGGAGACATAGACGAAGCCAAAATTACCATCAGCCATCGGTGTAAACAACTTCAGAGCCCCAGAACACATCAAGAAAGCGGTGGGGTAACGGAGTCCTCCAGGCCATGCAAAAGGTCCAGACAAAGCTTCAACCGAGGTGTACACCATGGAGGTGTATGTGAAGGGACCTCAAGCATAGGTGGTAAAGGGAAGGACTCCACTTCGCAAAAGAAAGGATCGCACACTTTGGGTGGAAAAAGGAGAACTACTGGCGAGCAGTTGTGCACGTCGGATACGAAATGGAGGGATTCCGACCTCCACCATGACACTGGTCACCGGACTCGTTCTAATGGCTCCCGTCACTAGGCAAACGCCATAGTGGTGCACTGGGTCGAGTAAACAATGCTCAGGGTGCCGCTGAACAGTAAACCAGACTCTCATAGCCAAGGCAGGATTGAATAAGGGCTCTGTAGAGCTGCAGCAGCATACAGCGATCTGCACCCCAGTTGGTGTTGCTCAGGCAACAGAGGGCATTGAAGTGCTGCCAGACTTCCGCTTAAATTGACGAAGGTGAGGTAGCCAAGCCAATCGTGCGTCAAAAACCAGTCCTAAGAATCAATATGTCTCCACTACAGTGAGTGGATCATCATTAAAAAAGTTCAGGTCCCGTATGAATGGTACGACACTGACAGAAGTGCACGACACATGACGTCATGGCTGAAAACTAGAGGCTGTGGGCTAGAGCCTGTAACTGTGCCTTGTGAATGGCTCCCTGTAGGCACTGCTCAACGAAACCAGTACTTGAGAAGCAATACGAAATGCAGAAGTCATCTGTATATAGAGAAGGGGAGACCGACAGCCCTACAGCTGCTGCAAGACTGTTAATGGCCACTAAAAAATAGAGATACACTCTATACGGAGCCCTGCGGAACGCCATTCTCTTGAATATGGGGGGAACTATGGGAGGCACCAACTTAGACATGGAAAGTACGGAGTGGAAGAGAGTTTTGGATAAAATTCGGGAGCCAGCCCTGGAGACCCCACTCATACAGTGTGGCAAAGATACGATGTTGCCAGGTCATGTCGTATGCTTTACCTAAGTCAAAAAAGACGGCAACCAGGTGTTGGCATCTGGGAAACGCTGTTCAGATGGCAGACTCAAGGGGCACACGATCGTCAGTGCTACAGTGACCCTGGCAGAAGCCGCCCTCACATGGAGCCACAAGGCCACGTGACTCCAGGACCCAACCCAACTGCCAACACACCTTATGTCCCAGCAGTTTACAAAGAACCTCAGTGAGGTTTATGGGCCAATAGCAATCCACATCGAGCAGATTTTTATAGAGTTTCAGCACCAGAATGACGACGCTCTCCTGCCATTTGCAAAGGAAAGACACCATTGCACCAGATCCAGTTCAAGATGACTAGGAGATATTGCTTGTAGTCAGGTGAGAGATGTTTAATCATCTGACTGTGAATCTGATCTGGCCCAGGAACTGTGTCAGGGCAATGTTCAAGGGTACTGAGGATCTCCCACTCTGTAAATGGGACTGTGGCATGTAGTGAACGAGAGGAATTTCCTTTCCAACTGCTGTTTGAGGGTGCGAAAAGCTGGAGGGTAGTTCTCTGATGCAGAGGCTCGAGTACAGTGCTCAGCAATCACATTTGTTTCAGCAGAGAGCATGCCATTGATGTTAACACCTGGGACACCTGTTCAGTTCTGGTACCCAAAAAGATGTCTGATCTTCATCCAGACTTTGGAAGGTGATGTATGGCACCCAATGGTCGACACGTATCTCTCCTAACACTCCTGTTTCCATTGTTTTATAAGCAGGAAAACGTGGGCACGGAGTCACTTAAAGACCATTAGGTGCTCTAGGGAAGGGTCGCTGTAGGGCTTGCCGGCGCTCTTTAATTGCCTAAGCAACTTCCAGTGACTACCAAAGGACTGTGTCACTGGGAGCAACCTAGAGAATGAGGAATCATATTTTCTGCCGCAGAAATTATCGTTGCAGCGACCTGCTCAATTACAACATTGATGGCAACACATAGGGAAGATTCAATGGTGACAGCAGAGATGAAGGCTACCCACCTGGTGCTACCCCATAAGGGGTTACAGGCATTAAAATATCCAAAAAGTAGGAAAGGTTTAGGGAGTTGATCAATCAGTGCAGCCAATATGTTCACGGGTATTGCACCATCTTTAGGGAGATATACGTTTCAGACAGCTATTTCCTGCATTGCCCGTACCCTACAGCCACAGCTTCAAGAGGAGTTTGAAGGGGCACAGTTTCACAACATACCAAATTGAACTTGCTACAGTTCTTGTATTATCCCCTTTAGCCTCGAAGGGCAGGGGTCCACATTGCTGTGAACCAGGTTTCCTGGAGGGCAATGCAGAATGCAGGTGTAAAGCTTAACCATTGCCGTAGCTCAGCCAGGTGGTGGGAAAAACTGCTGCAGTTCCATTGGAGAATGACATGATCGTGAGGGACTGGGAAGGCATGAAACACTGAATGAGGCAGTCTGTGCTTAGGGTCACCTGCTGCCACCGACCCATTTCTTGAATAGGCTATATCCATTGTGTCTGAGGGTCTGGCGAGACATAAGTCCTTGGCAGATGCCAGAATCTTCACCTCAACCTCAGACACAGAGCTTGTAGGCAGCAGTGGTGTGGGTGCCACTGCAATTCCTTTGGTTTTGGGGGTCGTCTTTATGGATTTCTCTCACTGATACTTGGGTTTCTCTTGCTGGGAGAACTTCACTGATTCTGTCTCCGGGATGGAGGATGATCATGAAGCCCTACAACCAGCTGCCTTTGGGCACTTCAGCCACTGGCATGTGTCATCTTTCCCACTAGCAGAGACCTGGGAAGGGAGTGACCCAAAGGACCCCTTTCAACTGAGAGAAGTCGAAGAAGACTTACACTTCTCCAGCTGGTAAGTGGGGACTGGTGTCTCAGACGGTTGGGGGGACAGTGCTCCCGAGGTAGGTGGTGCGGGAGCAACAGTGAGGGAAGTGCCCCTCAACATCAAGGGGGCAGGTGTAGTTTTTCAGCTCTGAGAGCCGACTGGAACTCGCATAACTGATGGGACTACAACTGTTCTCATAGTGGCAGCAAAGAGGAGGTCACAGCCAGAGGATGTAGGCGTTCAAATTTCCTCCTGGCCTCAGTGTACGTCAGTTGGTCCAGGGTCTCATATTCCATGATTTTCCTTTCTCGTTCTGGTGAGCAAGGGGAATGATGCTCTCCACAGCTGACACAGATGGGAGGCAGGGCACATGGAATAGGATGGACATCCACAATCTTGACATGTGATGCTGGAAGTACAGCAGGAAGACATATGCCCAAACTTCCAGCACTTAAAGGGCCGCACTGGGGGAGGCATATATGGCTTGACATCATGGCGGTGATGTGTCATCCTCGAAGGCCAAGATGAAGGCACCGGTGGCAACCTGATTATCCCTTGACTGGGCAGAGGATGCCGTTTTTATTGAGACTGATCCTGACCGCATTTTGGACAAGCCCTTCACCTTCCCAAACTTGTCTTCTAAATGCTATACAAAAACTGAGGCTTCATTGGCACAAAGGAGGCCCCATCAGCTCTTGTACATAAGAGGTAGCGTGGTGAGTAAGGTTAGCTGCCATCCTTAGCCTGCCGCTCCTCCCATGGTGTGGCCAGGGAGGGGAATGATTTAGGATCATACTTCCTTGCATTGTACTGAGACTTGGAACACTTCGAGACTGCTGGAGTTTCATCACCAGAAGTGATGATGTGGCACGCTTAATTGCGCATCATCTGCCCTTACGCCACCCACTGTGACCATGGGACCTCCCCACAGGCACCACCCAGCTGCAGCAAAGGCCACCTGGCAGGATGGCCACTGCTGGGAGGCCTGATGCCCCAGGGTGACGTGCATCCACTCCTTGGCATACGTGGGGAGTTAACAGCGCAGACATCAGCAGAGCAATCCCTGTGTAGTAAGGGAGCTACAATCAACAGGGTACATGGCAGCTCCACCACAACGGACTGGCTACCATGCTGGATATGATGTGCAAAGAATTCCACGGTCATCATTGGTGCAGAAAACTACACTGTGTAGTCGGTGAAGGAAAACACACTCAAGAAGGTGTCCTCGCTCTAGAGATGGAGGATGAGCAGGACTGCAATGCCACGACGCGAAAGTGGGCTTAAGATCTCAATGTACAATGGACAAGATGCACCATGTAGGGTGCCTTTCCCATTTTGGCTCGCTCTTCGGGAAAATTTTGAAAGATTGATGTCAAACCCTACAGGGGACTATCACAACGGCCGAAATGTGAGAGACTCCTTTTACTCACCTCTTACAATAGGCAGGAATACCTCGGACCTATTCTAACCCATGGGGCCACAGGAGGGGAAGGGGGGGGGGTGGCTTTCCAGGGAAATGGACGTAATAGCTGTCATGTTCAGGAAAGCTACAAAAGCATATAGTGTAATTCAGCAGCTGTTGTTGGCACCTGATAGGTAATGGAGGGACTCCAGCCTTAACTAGTAGGGTGTTAAGAATTTTAGTTCAGAAGGCTCCTGTCACAAGTCAGACCCCACAATGGTGAGTGGCGTCCACTACCTGCAATGCTAAGGGTGATGCTGAACCATACGCAACACCCCCATAATGAAGACAGGACAGAATCAGAGCTCTGTAGAGTCGCAAAAGGATAGAGAAATCTGCTCCCCAGTAAGTCTTCCTGAGGCAGCATAGTGTACTGAGGTGTCACCAGCATTTTAACTTGAGTCAGCTAAGGTGGGGCAGCCATGTTAGCTGAAAATCTAAGATCAGTGCCAAAAAGTGGTGTGTCTCAACTACATGCACTTATTGATCACCTCGGGAAAGCTCTGGGTGTGAATGGGCAGTACAAAGGCGACAGCAGTGCTTAACATGAGTATTGGCAGCTGAAAACTGAAAGCCATTGGTGAGAGCCCATGACTGCACCTTTCATATAGCACCCTGTAGGCGATGATCGGCAACAACAATAAAAGCTAAGATCATCAACATACAAAGAGGGCAATACCAAAGACCGCACAGCTGCCACTAGACAATTGATGGCCACAAAAAAAGGGGGATACTCAGTGCAGAGCCCTGCGGCACAACTTTTCTTGGATGGGGGGCGGGAGGGGGTTACTGAGAATCACCCACTTCAATCCAGAACATACAGTGGGACAGGAAGTTATTGGCAAACATCAGGAGTGGACTCTGGCGATCCCAATCATGTAACATAGTAAGGATTTGATGATGCTATGTCACGTCATAAGCCTTCTGTAGGTCAAAAAACTTAGTGGTGAGACACTGCTGATGTGCACATGTCGTCTGGGTGGTTGACTCCAGGTACAGCAAATTATCAGCAGTGGAGTGGTCTTTGCAAAAACTGTCCTGAGATGCAGCCGAAATGCCCCAAGAAATGAGGAGACAATGCAGGCACTTGCTAACCATGCAGTCTAGCAACTTGCAGAGAATGTTGGTAAGGCTGACTGGGCAAAAGCTGTGTCTCTAGAGGGTTCTTACCCAGGTTCAGCACCAGAACTATCATGTCACTGAGATGTGAACTCACCCTCATTACAGATCTGATTGAAGAGGGAAAGGACGTGATGGTGACAATCCACAGAGAGATGCATCATGATTTGGTTGTGGGCATGGACTGGCCCTGGGGCCATATCAGGGAAATTGGCTACAGCACCCAGGTGGTGGTTAGTAAGAAGTAAGTGCTTCTGCTCCACCTGCTGTTTTATAAGCCGAAAGGTGGGGCAGTAGTTCTCAGATGCAGATGCCTGAGCATAATGCTCAGCAATATGTTTGGCGACAGTGTCTGGATCAGTATAAATGGCACCATCTAAAGAAATACTTGGTACAACTGCAGGTGACTGGAAGCCATAGAGGCATCTGACCTTTGTCCATACCTGTGATGGAGAGGTATGTAATGCAATGGTGGACACATACTGTTCCCAGAATTTGTGCTTTCATCATTTTATGAGGTAGCTGATGCAGGCATGGAGTCATTTAAACGCACTAAGGTGCTCCAGTGCAGAGTGCCGCTTATGGCATTGGAGAGCCTGCCTACGGTGTCTATTGGCTCCAGCAATCTCTAGGGTCTACAAGGGCTCCGTCTTCAGATAGGGGGATCCCGAGGAAGAGGTGACAGTTTGGTTGGCTGCCCCATGAATGGCTGCTGTTGTATGCTGAACAGCTGCAACAATACTACCTTGTGATGGGAAGCTAAGGACTACAGCAGAGGTGAACCCATCCCAGTCAGTGTAACTGAGAACCCATCTCAGTATACAACCAAGGGAGTAACAATGAGGGAAGGACAGTACCACACAGGTCATTGTGGACCCTCTACAGGACGAATGGTAGAATCCAGTGTGGCCAAAGGAGCGATCAGTGGCTGAATAAGTTTCATACACCACAATGAAGCGTGTGAGGGCACCAGAGCTCAAGAGACATTGCAAATGGTAAAACCACTTAAAAACGGGTATCAGGGAGTGGCCCATTTCACTTGTACACACCGATAATTTGGTAAGTTGGATGATTAGGTAATTGTTGGATGGTGACACCTAACTGTGAGAGAGTTTCTACCATCTGAACTGAAGGGGGAAGATCTCTGCTTTGGCAAGGAGACTGTCTAAGGGACTAGTCCAGAAACTGTCAGTGGCCAGTCACACTCTATGATGATTGGACAGGGTCCAATAGACGCCAAAGCTGAAAATGCTGCCAAGGCATAAACCTGGTAACCATTGTTCTAACAGGATGACACCAGGGCATGGTAAATACTGAGGAGAGTAGCACAATCAGCATCCAAAGAGGTGTGGACAAAGAAGCACACAGCTTTCGGATGCAGCCAGTCTTAAGTTGATGAATATGTGTCAGCCACGTCAACTTTTTATCAAATAATAGTCCCAAAAGTAGGGACTCTGTACTGGTGTCAAAGCTCTGGACACCCAAGTACAGTTTCAGATCAGGATGGACCATGGTACAATGATAAAAATGTAGGAGTTGCATTTTCACATAGGAGAACTGGAAGTCATGGGAAGTGCGACAGGAAAAACCCTGCAGATGGTGCCTTTTGCCAACTCTACAGACTGGGAGCTGCAGTAAATATGAAGCTTCAACATACAGCAGGAGTGGTACGACAAAGCACACTAGCCCACTGATAGTGATGAGAAAGATTAATACTCAGCTTCAAACACTGCAAAACACAGTTCTCTTGCAACCCTTGGGAGCTGATTGGTGTACTACTGGGATAAAAACTGATAGTAAGCCTTGAAAATCTCAATAATAGAGGGTAAGTAAAATGTGATGGCACCAAGTGATGTCGTTTGACTTATGTCATGAAAGACTGCAATGAGGTGCTGGGATTTAGGAAAAGCCGAGTCCAACCTAATCAGATGGGTGGTTGTGAAACATCCTTCTCATAAACTGCACTGATAGGGGGACGAAACACCCCAATATTCAAGAACCCAACATAAAAACACTTTCTTCCAAATACATTTGAAGGTCCAGAATAGATGGATCTTTTAGTCAGATGTTGGATCATATTATGAATCAAATGAGGGCCTGGGGATGTATCGTGTAACAAGTCTAGAGCCTGATGGAGTTCCCAATCACGAAAAGCTTTATTTTATGATTTGCTGTAACAGAGAAGTGGGGGGGGGGGGGGGGGGGGGGAGGGGGAGTGGCTATAGAGATGCCCACAGCTTGACTTTTATACATTCAAAAAGGTAGCTGCATTAGAAGAGAATGCCAACACTGTCACAAAGTGGGACAGAAGGCATTCAGTGTGAACACACACAGCATGAAGTGGTACACCTTTTCCAAGCAAGAGATGTAGCACACCCAGCATTCCTTCTTATACCATTTAATTAGATAATACGCCATAGCATAAAGCCACTTAAAAGTGAAGACAATGGGTCTGCAGACGATGTCACTCGAGATATTGCAGGGGCCTTACACTATCCTGAAAACGTGTTGCAAAGTCTGACTCACCATGGCACCAACTAGCAGCAGAGGGAGGACCTGCAGAAAGGGAATAGCAGTTCCAGTGACATGCATGATCATGTCCCAGACATCTCCCACAATCTTGTCACAGCAATCTGACAGAATGGCCTTAGACAGCAGCAGAAGTATACAAATACCAGTTGGCTCTTCGTAGAGCCTGACACGGTACTTGGTCCATCAGTCAGTAAAAAGGAAGTGTCAGCATTACTAGAAAGTGGCCACTGTCACAAAGATGGCCATGTAGCGACCACTGTAGTAACAAATCCATGGGATTGGGGGAAGAGACCGCAAGGCCAACAGTCCAAAATGTGCTATGGGGAGTGCTGAAGTGGGTAGGAGCACTGTCACTGAGGAGAAGTAGCATTTCCCCACAGATGGTGGTGGTGTACATTTAAGTCCACAAGCAGTGGGAAAGAGGGGGAGAGTAGTTGAATTGCTTTGGTCATCTCAAGAGAGTGCCCTGTCAGGAGGTAAATAAAAGTTACAAATGGTGATCGCTACTGACATTTGCACTTCCACTGCTATTACTTACAATGTTGAATGGAGGGGAATTCAGTCAATGAAAACATCTGCACAAATCAATGTACAGACCTCTCCAGATGCTCTCTGTGGCAATGTGGTTCCAACAGAATGCACAATGCACATTAATCTCAGAGAGTTGGGGAATAGTCATCATTGAAGTTTGTTTCTTGGAAAGAAATCAGTTTAGTTTTAGCAAGTGCCAGTAGTATCCATTGCAGTTCCATGGAATCATCATGTTGAGGGTGTCCTCATTACGTGTTAAGGGGGCCAGGAGGCAGGTCACGACCCAGGATTATTGTCTACATGAGAGGGGTGGAGAATATCAATGAACATCTGTTCAGTCAGACAGTTCTGTGGCATGTATCTTGCAGCATGAAGCCTAGAAGGTCACTGAAGAAGTCACGTCCAGAGATTTCTCCTTCCCCTCTGCACCCACCCCTTTCACAACTTTTGGCAGTCACAATTTAACCACTGTGAGTGAAGGAATGGAAGAGGAATGGGCAGACCACGGTTCCCTCAGCCACTGGTTGGTGCAGAACCTACAATCTGTGGATTTCCAGGAAGGAAGCCCGTCACCAATAGATGCTAGAGGAGGATGCTGCTTCACCAGCCAGGTGCAGAATGGTTCCTGAAGATGGTGCCACAGGAATCACAAGAGGGGAGTGACTATTGTCTCCTTGGTCAAGTTTATTTGCACGATTACAGGATAATGATGTCAGGGGGGTAAAAATACACCAGGTCCAGCTAATGATCTGAACATAGGCCTTGATTTATATCACTGAAACTGGATACAACCTATCACATTTTTTCTGATCTTCAAAATATGAGAGGTGATCCTAACCGCTATTCCTAGATTTTGCTTTCTTGAGTAGATTAGCACACTTCAGGGATTAAAGGAAATAATTGTACCCACAACTGACTCAGACAGGTGGTAGTGCACATGCCATTTTTGTGAAGTGGTCAGTTTGTCTGCAAACTCATTTAAACCAAGTTCATTAGAAGGACCACGTTCTAAACCAACTAAAAAAAAAAGTATGGTTTTTAAGTGTGAGCACATAAGGCCCTAAAACTGACAACACAATGAAGGTGCACTAAAATATGGCCATATTCAACTAATATTAAAATTATATTGGACAGCTTTTATTATCTACATTTGTGTACTACTCTCTGGTAATACGAAAACTCCTGATGACCAGGAAATGAGATTGTGAAAGCAACTGCTAGTAAGCAGTCTTTTTTTAGTTTTTAAACACCTCTAAAGCATTTAACCCTACAAAATTCTTTTTATGAAAAATGAAATAGAATAAAGAATCCAATAAAAGGATAGTTTTTATCCTTTTTGTTGCTCTAATAACCTGAGCTAATCACGTTTGAAAAGTGTAATGTTTTGTGCACTGTTTTATAAAAAAATGCTTCCCAAAAAATCAGCCTCTTGTGTTGAACTGTGCCTTACACAATAAAAATGTCCATGATCGATATCATAAAGTATTTAATTCTCTCTAAAATGTACACAATGGGATTTTCTTTTGCAAACTTAGTGATGAACTTAACAGGAAGTTTGCATTTCATCACTATTGAACAAATATACTAACTGTAGCCGTAACTATTTAATTGAATAATTTAATGTGGAAAATATCACAAGGTACACAATGCTCACAAAATTCCACATTACTAATTACTTGGGTCTAGTGAAGCAGGGGATACAACCCGTCGACTTTGACCAATAACGTCATACATTAGTCATAGATAGTAATGTCTTCACTTCGAGGCATCGATAATAAAACAGTTCTGTGTTCCGGATAAGTGCTGTCATTGTACATTAAAATAATTATTCGCAATGATACTGAGATAATTTGGAGTATTAGTTTGTTATTGTAGAACAATTTTTAGTGTCTTATTTTCGTTTATAGGAATGGGTTTGTCTGTTTGTGGGTATTTAATATTCTTTACTGTCTGTCTAGGCAAGCTTCGGTTATTCCTCGATATTTTCGTGTGGTAAGTTCACTTTTCCATTTGCTTCTTTCACGGTATTTCACTATTTTGACATTTCACTGTTTTATTCCACGATACATGTATTTTCGTGTTGTGAAGTATGTAATAGAAATTTCTCAGCTGTCGATCTTCTTTCATTTCCCAGCACTAATATCAGTGCGACATTTTCAAATGTGTACTTGCTATATAACAGGTGAAACCCCCGACACAACTAAAATTTGATCCCGCCCTTCATTTCACCTTTACACTGATGATACAACTAAAATTTGTATCCTGTCCTTCACTTCTCCTTTACACTGACGCTATATATGTCAATTGGTGAGCAAGATACAAATGTTGCGTACAGCTACGTAGCTCAAGTAACGAATGGGATACTATTAGCGTCCAAGGCATCAAGAAAATTGTAACCCATTGTGAAGTACAGGATACAAATTGTACATGTGTCATCTTGTCTCCGTGTAGTTCAATTGAGGTACAGGTTGCTAATGTAACATACATCTATTTCCACCTTTTCGTTACCAGTGTACATATATAGAGGTCAACGGAAGTCTGGTATAGATATATTACATACGTAGGTCCTTCTGCCATCAGTAGTACTGATATGTACGTAAGAAAAGACTGTTAGTAATACTGGAGACGAAATAAACAACACATCTACAATTTGTATCCCGTGTTCCAATTAGGGTTTACTGAAGCGGAGGATACATCGTTCAAGTGAAGGACAGGACAGTAACGCTAGTGAAAATGAGGAAATCGACTTACAACAAACTCCTATTCCATATTGTACTTAAGCAACACGCTTCGAATGAGCTTTTCATTTGTATCCGGCGTTCATTTACGGTTTAGTGAAGCAGGGGATACATAGTTCAGGTGAACAACCGGACAGCAATGCTAGTTGAAACTAAGAAATCGACGTATGGTAAACTTGTATCCCGTACTCCACTTGAGCAATACAGTTCGAAAGAGTTTCGAGATACAACTGACATACATGTAACGTGATTTATCCTTTGCTACTAATATATTTTACTCATTTATTTCCATTGTATTTTGCGGAGAAATACTAAGATACAAAAACGCGATATAGTTAATGTGAAAATACTACTCGCCCTTATATATGTGAAGTACAGTTTTTCTCTCTTGCATTCCTTTGTAACTGAACATTCTTCTCAGCTCTTTCATCTTTGTAATACATGCTCTCTGGCCAATTCTGACGTCATTGGTCAAAGCCGACGGGTTGTATCCCCTGCTAAATTTGACCCAATTACTTTAACAATCAGCTATATTTCTGTTTCATTCTTCTGAAGCCTTGTTCAAACGACCAGCACTTCACTGTTTTATTTGCAACATACTGAGTGGGCTATTTTGGCTGAATGTAGCTCTTATGTGCTTCGTAAGACCATACAAAATTTATCATCTGAGCTATATTTATGGAATTCTAGTTTTAAGTATTATTTTCATACACAGACTTTTGCTCAATGTTTTATTCTGTTGTTATACAATGTGCATAATGTCACTGAATGGCAATTTGAAGCAACTGTGTTTTGCAAGGAATACTTACTTGATTGGGTAGCAATGGACACAGAAAGGAGCAACTTATATTCCTGCTTAACTGGCTAGGAACCGCAGCATCAAAGTCCAGCAACTTTTCGGGCAAAAAAACGTTCATTTTAATGAATGCAAATAAGAGTTACTAGTCCGATACTGTGAAGCAAAGCTGAACAATATATTAAGTTTGCCTATAATTCTAAGCTCTTCTGCTAACTAAATACAAGAGTAAAAAAAAACTAACTCCTTTGGCAAAAGAAATCATAATGTGAGGACAGGAATATGGACAGTTGACACTCAATCGATAAGACTTGTGCTCTGAAGAAGAAGAATAATAATAATAAGAAGAAGAAACAACTTGTCCATAATACAAAGCCAGGACAGAAAATTTGTCCACCTTGCACGACTGTATTATATAAATATCTGGAAGGAGTTTTATCAGTCTCACCATCACAGTCTGATGAGGACTTCATCTCAAATGAAGACAAACACTAGCTTGCCACTAACTTGCATTTCACCACCGAAACAGTAAGCACCAGAGTTAAGAGCACGAGAAGTAGAAAATTCAAAGAGCAAAGAGTGTGGCTGAAAATCAAATTGCAAATGCCATGGGCGTAAATTGGCAAAATGAACAAGGCAGTAAAAGTAAACAATGTAGAAACTGTGCTGACCATGAACATTTGCTGACTGAACTGAATGGCTAGACACAGAAATCCAATCATAAAGAACAGATACAAATTTTAACCTTAGCACCTACAAGATGGACAATCAGAGCATACCAATGTATTTTGAAGTATCAGAAAGGATGGTAAAGAGTACTCAAAAGCTTAAGGGAGAGAATGGTGTTTTAGCACTTTTTGAAAATCAACAAGGGAGACACTTACAAGCAGATGTTAGTAGAGAGCAAAATTGTTTTGAAGATAATGAATTTGGCAATGTATGTCCTGGAAAAAAGATATTTATACCAGTTAGACCTTCAGGTGCAATAGCATACATGTAGAAAAGATTGTTAATTTGTAATTTACAGGAAATGTATGTGTGCTACAAGAATTGAAATGGGCCAGAAAAAGGATCTCAAAATTTTGTGGACTTAGACCAAAGTAATGATGTGTAACAGTTGAAATGCATGCAGAGAGAGAGAGAGAGAGAGAGAGAGAGAGAGAGAGAGAGAGAGAGCGGGGGGTTGGCGTACATGTTATAAACTTATGCTTAGAGTAGTAGTTATAAGTGAAAATTTAATGGAGCTTCTCAGAAATGCAATTTGCACTGTGGAATCTAAAGGACGCTTGCTACATCACTGAGAAAAATGTCCTGGATCAGAAGCTGTAGCTATTTCATAAGGCACGATCCACTACAAATTAATGTATATAAGCAATGGATCCATACTGATCAGCACACACTGGATTGGACCGATGAGGTTAAAGGGAACAAACTACAAGGCCATCAGTTCCTCCATCCTATACATGTCAAGCCAGGAAGAGTCCTTAGAGAGGAAGGACATGTAAGACAAATCCTAATGAACCTGGCTGTAACTAAGAATCAATAAAACAGAGACAGAGGCAGGAAGAGGAATAAGAGATGAAGGTGAGTGAGCTGCTCCAGCCAGCTGGAAGCCCCCAGGACATGTTGTGCGATTGGAGATACACCCCCCCCCCTCTCTCTCTCTCTCTCTCTCTCTCTCTCTCTCTCTCTCTCTCTCTAACCAGTTGTTTCCTCACCTTCTATAACCACCAGAAATCAAGAAATACTGACAAGTTGATAAAATCTCTGAAAAGAGAACACCAGAGACAGTCGCCCAAAAACAGGTGTTAAAGTATAAGAACGAAAAAGGTGGGAAGAGTAGGAGAGAGGCTGGACAGTTAATAGGCAGGTTCTTACTTGTGTTGAGCTGTTTCGCTTCTAATGGCATTAAATTTTCTTTCATCATCAAAGAAGACACTGAAATGAAGTGTTACAAGGACAGAGGTTTAAATATGGGCACACTCTAGTGGAACTATACTTTAGTTAAACTAGAGAAAACAATTTTTTGGCTACTGAAAAAATAACACTTCAGACCAGCAGAGTCTCTGGCCAAAATTACTGACAGTAGAGAGAGAGAGAGATCAGCATCAAACCTTCAGTCAGGACAATATGCTGTGTGCATTTATGTGAAGGACTGGTGGATTGGAAGTATCTGTGAGACTTCTGCTGAGCAAGAGGATGCTTTAATAAGCTTTGTTCTCCAACATGACCCAGTTGGCTACCAAGAAATGAAAGGTGCTGCGTTCCAGAACAGCACATTATTGCACTTGTTCCAGCACAATCAGTGATTTCGTTTGGATAGCAGTAAAGTTTTGCTCATAACATTCAACAGCAAATTAATGAAAGCTCTTAGAAGTTCAAGTAACTTTAAGTAAACATAAACTTGGTATCCTAAGAAAGATTCCATTCAGCTTTGGCCTCTGCCAAAGAAATAGGTCATCAGGATGGAGATCCTATGTAAAGAAACCCGTATCACACTTGGTAACCTGTGGTAAGAAAAACCACCCACAGCTGCTTTTGCACAGCCATCAGCCATGGGCCCTATGGCCAAGTAATGCTGGTTTTCGCACTTTAAAAGAAAACGGCAAAAGTTTAAGCCACCAAGGACCACAGCTACACACTTGAAATTTCTCTCTCAGTACACTGATGTTCCAAAAATCTGCAAACAAAATGTGCTATACTTCAAATTGGAATAAGACTGGTACATCAATGGCATTGCACAATAAAGACATCCTCAAATTCCTGTAGTGTGATAAATCATTTCAAAAAAGAGGTCAAGTCAGATTTCTATGAACTTCACCAAAATTTATACAGTGGTTTAAAACATGAGCACAGTTTAAATGATAAGTGTTGCATCTATTATGCAACAATTTTACTACCGTGATGTCCAGTACAATGGTAATGCACAGTTAGATTTTGAAATTTATAACTAGTTATATTTTGTATTATGCAGGAAAGACTTCTTTCTAGTTTTTCTGACTATTTCACTTCCTAGGACTCAAGACTTTTGATATTACCTTCCTCAGAGTGTTACTAAACAACTGTAGAACATAATAAAAGATGTCAGAATACCGACAGAACACAGGTGTATTTTGAATGATCCTCCACCTTGGTGTTGTTGTTGTTTTTTTTTAAAAAAAATCTTATATGTCTGCATTTCGAAACCAAATTAATTTTTTATGTTGATTAGAACACAATCTTCCTAATGAACATAGTTTAAAAGAATTTGCAGAAAACTCATTTTTGTAGAAGTTGGACAAAAACACACATTTTTGGCATTTTTACAAAAAATCATCAACTATGCCCTCAATCTAAACTACTGGAAAACAGTAGTAGGATGGAATTTTATACAGGGTGTACATAAAGTCCAGGAATGATTTCAATTATTTATTGCACAAGAACCAAACATTGCACAGATATCATTCACGTCATTTAGAAGAGAAACCTTGAAACTTATTTTATGTATAATGCCACAGCATAGTTTGGTAATTTGCCAATAGTCAGTGCTAGTCGCAAACATAGCGAGTTCAAGTGCAGAGCGAGCTTTCTGTGTGATGAAGTTCAGATGTTTAGAACCAAATATGATAAGAAGCCACCAAACAAGGAAGGCCATTTACCACTGGCACAACAAATACGTTACAATTGGTTGCTTGTGCCCAGCAAAGAGAAGTGTATTTCCCAGTGTGAGTGAAGCAAATGTGGAGCGCATACGAGAGACATTCATAAGGAGTCCAAAGAAGTCTGTGCGTTTTGCTTCCCGTGAAGTCGAAATGGCTCCAATTACAGTGTGGTAAGTCCTGCGACAAAAGCTGTCTATGAAACCATTCATATTTGAGATAGTGCAGCAGCTCAATGACGACAACAAAGACAAGTGTTGAGTTTTGTTTGCAGTTGCAACAATTAATGAGGATGGGGGATGGCATTG